>NC_091284.1:684588801-685213801 GCF_032444005.1 Ranitomeya imitator | reverse complement strand
ATGCAACATACACCATGCAACACACAACATACACCATGCATCATACAAGATACACCATACAACATGCAACATGCTACATACAACATGCAACATACTGTACATACATACAGAACATGCAACATTCATAACATACATACAGTACATAAATACAGTACATACAATACACTCGTACATATAGACATACAGTACATTAAACATAGAGTACATACTCACCATCACCTTGATCCCCGAAGCCAGTGTCACCTGTAACAAATAATAAAATAATGAACAAACAATATACTCCCTGATCCGCAAATATCCGAATAAAACGAGTGTCCCACGACGGTCTCCCGTGGAGAGCATCAGCTGATGTGACCGCTCTCCAGGGGCTCCAGGAATACAATGATGGAAAGTATCCTTCCACAATGTATTCCCCACAATGTATTCCTCCGCCCCTGTGAGAAAATAGTCCCTAGTCTCACTTGTGGCACTGCTGTGTTGGAAAATTCCCACACAGCATTGCCATAAAGTGAGACTCTGAACTAAGATAACCTCAGTGATACACTGCAGGAGCCATTGTCTCCTGTCAGTGTGTCACTGGGGGGCCTATAGAGCGGTGACATCACCCAATGTCACTGTTCTATAGGGGAGATCGTCGTGGGACATTCGTTATTAATTGGACTACGGCGGAAAGTAAGTATACGGTTGGTTTATTATTTTTACTTTTTTTGCAGGCGCTCATGTATGGTAAGTATGGTTAAATTAAGAATACTAAATACACACCAACACTTCCATCAAGTGTAGGAAAGACGATAAATGCAAAATTAAAACATATAAATCTTTATTACAAAAATAGTTGACAGCGCCGTTTCGCTAATGCTTCCTCTATGGGGGCGTGACTTACATGGCAATGGTAGTGTCTAATATACCGGCGGTAAAACTGAAACCAAGGATTTCATTGGTGGGCAGAAGTGGGCGCTTCTAATCTATTAAGCGTCTAGCCAGGCAGAAAAAATGTGATTTCCGGTCGCCGCGCTGGAACGCAGGCAGAGACGCCTCTGGGACCTATTGCGCAGGACCGGAAGTCAAGGCTGGCTCATAGGGCAGAAGCGCTCCTCCCATCAATGAATATTACGAGAACAACAAAGTTACGTGCAAAGTTACGACAAAGTTATTGTCCATTATGAATGTATGTCCATTTTGCTTTTTCTTATTTTTGTTTCTATGTATTTTTGTAATTTATTCACCATTTTGTGCCCTCCCTTTTTTTGGAATATGTCCGTGTAATTTATCATAACGCCCTTGATTAGGATGATGTGTATATAAGTATTAATTAATATTACATTTAATTATATATTTTTGGTTTATTCACATCATTGTTGTTATTATTTTATATAATGTTTAGTAGTATTATATATTTCTTGATTACATCAGTCTTTATATTTCATCACTAGGCACACAGTCTATGACATTTTGATTGCACGTCCCTTTTCTGTTTAGGCACTCCCCCTCCCTGCACGTAACTTTGTTGTTCTCGTAATATTCATTGATGGGAGGAGCGCTTCTGCCCTATGAGCCAGCCTTGACTTCCGGTCCTGCGCAATAGGTCCCAGAGGCGTCTCTGCCTGCGTTCCAGCGCGGCGACCGGAAATCACATTTTTTCTGCCTGGCTAGACGCTTAATAGATTAGAAGCGCCCACTTCTGCCCACCAATGAAATCCTTGGTTTCAGTTTTACCGCCGGTATATTAGACACTACCATTGCCATGTAAGTCACGCCCCCATAGAGGAAGCATTAGCGAAACGGCGCTGTCAACTATTTTTGTAATAAAGATTTATATGTTTTAATTTTGCATTTATCGTCTTTCCTACACTTGATGGAAGTGTTGGTGTGTATTTAGTAGTGTTTTGACGTTCGTGCTATAGAATTTGTTTTTCAGACTGTGTTAAATAACTCTATTATACTGTTTCTTAAACAGATTGTCTCTAGTGTAATTATGGACCTAAAAGCCAGAGAAACGTCCTGGCGGTCTAAAGCGTATAATTTATTCAAGCAAGGAGCCACATCTTCTACACAGGATGTCTTTGGTAACAAAGAAACTACTTTAAAATATAGGAATGTGTTACATAAAAAATTAAAAATCTGGTGGAATAAAATCACCCTGGAGAATTACTATGAACAGAAAATTATTCCAAGGGGTTTAAGAGTTCAAACGTTCCCCTCCTTTGACCTGGGAGATATAGACTTGATAGAAAGGTGGAAAACAGCTGCGACCACCTGCTCTTTAGAATTTATCAAAATCATCATTGAAAAAAATGCCTCTTCTCTCATTATTATTGATAAAGAAATTGAGGATCTGCATAAGGTCCTCAAACAAAATTTAACCACCGAATTATTTGATAATTGTATTAAGATGATTGAAAAAGATATTGACAAATGGGAATCGGATATTAGTCAAATTAAACATAAAAAGTATTTGAGAGATACAAAGGACTATGAATCTGATTTAATTTTCAAGTGGCAATTACCGAAGAAAAAATTTATTCAACAACGCAATCCTTTCCCGAGATCTAGAGATGAAGCTTCTTCCTGTTCCGAAAGCAGTATTTCTTGCAGCGATTCAGAAGGACCAAAAGAGGGTATATCGCAGACGAGAATGGGTACTAATTATGGCAAGAAATATCCGGATATTGTTAACAAAAAAACTCCGAACTATTATAAAAAATCGGACAAAATGAAGGTAGTGAATCTCTCTAAACATCATCTGACTGATCCTCAGATTAATGTTCTGGAAAAGGGGCTAACTTTCTCTCCCTCTTCTTATCTAGATAAATTCAAAGCCGTGAAAGATATACACTTGTTTGCTAGAAAATTAATTCTGCAGAAACTTCATCTCAAAACAGATAGAGATAATTTGACTATGTCAGAACTAGAGAGAGAGACTCTACAAGATTTGGAGAGTTTGGAGGAAGAGAGTTCACTTGGTACTGGAGGTAGGTTTCCTAATCATCTTGTACATAAATCTAAGACTTTCCCTCCGTTGAGCACTTGCTCATCTGTTGAGATCTTTACGAGATTAGTTTTAAAAGACATTGAAACTTTGCCAGATAGTCCAAGATGGATATCTAACTTGAAAAATGAAGAGAGGAAAGCCATTGTTGAACTTCAGAATCTGTCGGATGTCGTGATAAAACCGGCCGACAAAGGTGGTAACCTTGTCGTGTGGCCCAACGACATGTATAAGGAGCAAGCCTATAAGATCCTGGGCAACACTCAAGAATATCGTCAGTTGACTTTTAATCCCATGACCCAATTCCAGGATGATCTAATCTGCATCCTGGAAAAGGCGTATGATGATTCTGTTATACCTAAAAGAGTGGTGGAATGTATCAAAAAACTACATCCTCGTCTCCCCACCTTTTACTTGCTACCCAAGTTACATAAAAATATTGAAAAGCCACCTGGGAGACCTATTGTGTCCGGAAACGGTGGTCTATGCGAGATTATTGGCAATATCATCGACCATTACCTCAAACCTATTGTTTTCACACTTCCCTCTTTCATTCAGGATACATCGGCAGCTCTCAGACGCATTAATCACATACAACTGGAGGATGACACAGTTATGGTCACTGCAGATGTAGAATCTCTGTATTCTTCAATCAGACACACTGATGGTCTGAGGGCTGTTGCATTGTTCCTGGAGGAGAGTGGTTTGGAAAAACCTCTGGCCCAGCTGATTTTGGATTTATTGCGGTTTGTATTAGAACATAATATTTTTACTTTTGATAAGAAGATTTTTGTGCAAACACAAGGTACCGCGATGGGGGCGACCTGTGCCCCTTCTTATGCGAACCTCTTTTTGGGTGCCTGGGAGAGAGAAATTTTTCTCAATAATTCTCCTGACGGCATTGAATTAGTACAGGGGTGGATTCGATTTATCGATGACATCTGGTTTGTTTGGGAGGGAACGACAGAACAGCTGACCTCCTTCATGCATAAATTGAATTGTAATGACCTAAACATAAAACTAACATATAAAATGGGTCGACAACTTGATTTTTTGGATCTACGGATTTCCACTCTTGAAAATGGTACCATCATAACCGATGTCTTCCGGAAACCCACTGCCACAAATTCCCTTCTACACGCGTCCTCGGCACATCACAATTCTACCATAAATGGGATACCAATAGGTCAGTTCATGAGGATTCGCAAAATATGTACGCAAGAAAATGATTTCCTGGATCAAGCATCTGATCTGTCCAGACGTTTTGAGGAAAGAGGTTACAGCAAGAGACAAATAAAAAGAGGCTTTACAAAAGCCTGTTCGAGATCTCGTGAGCAACTGCTGTATGGACAAAAGGACAAACTTTTGGAAAATAAACAACCTGTCCGAATGATAATGGACTATAACAAACAGTGGAATGAAGTTTCTTCAATCATGAAGAAACATTGGAAGGTGCTTCAAACAGATCCTATCTTAAAGAAGATTTTACCCGATCAACCAGCTATTGTTGCTAGACGTTCCAACAATTTGAAGGATCTGCTAGTCCGCAGTCATTTTGTATCCCAGCCCTCCAGACCAGTATCCTCAACGAAAGGCTTTTTTCCGTGTGGCAGCTGTAAAGCTTGCAGCAACTTGGTCAAAAGCAAATCTTTTTGTAATTTTGACGGAACTAGAGAATATGAGATCTGGAAAACCCTAAATTGTTCATCTAAAGGTGTAATCTATCATGCGGTATGTCCCTGTAGTAAAGTCTATATAGGCCTTACTACGAGGGAATTGAAAATTCGCACTCGAGAACATGTTAGGGATATTGAAAGGTCTAGCACTGTTGATGATATAAACACCCTGAAAACGCTGCCTAGACATTTTAAAATCTTTCATAACAGTAATCCCAGAGATTTAAAAATAAAGGCCATTGACCAGATTATTTTAGGTATAAGGGGTGGTGATTTGGGGAAGGCCTTGGCCCAATTGGAGAGCCGCTGGATTTACAGGCTGGGAACTATGACCCCACAAGGCCTAAATGAGAACTTGGGATTCAGTGCCTTTCTCTAATACTAATTTCTTTTTATAACTTCATATATCTGAACCAGGTCATATGTAACACATTCTCTATTAAATTCCTATAAGAGATCTTGTTTTTTAATGGTGTTTTTACATGGTTTTAATAGATTGTGCTATTTATGTTTTTATGTTTTTTTCTTTTTTCTTTTTTCTTTCTTTTCTCTGCTAATACTCTTATTTTATTTTGATTTAGTGTCTGCTTTGAAGATCTGTCTGGTTTATACAACCGATGTATATATTTGTGTCATCATGCGGTATTTCTGAAACAATGGATCATAGTCATCTTCGCCATGAAGACTTGCGTCATTTATTTATTTATTTATTTACTTTATTGGTTTTTTATTATTTATTATTTGTTATTTATTATTGATTTTGTATAAATATATTTATTATTATTCTTTATTTATTTTTATATGCTTATATATTTTTATTTTATTTTCATTATATCTTTTCTTTATTTTTTTATTATTATTTATTATTATTTATATTTATAATTATTATTATTTATATTTTACTTTATATTTTTTCTTATTTTTTCAGCAATATTCATGGTTCATGTGTACACTTTATTTTATGTCTATTGTGGTTTTATTTATTTATGTTTATATATTTGTTTATGTATATTTATTGTCCATTATGAATGTATGTCCATTTTGCTTTTTCTTATTTTTGTTTCTATGTATTTTTGTAATTAATTCACCATTTTGTGCCCTCCCTTTTTTTGGAATATGTCCGTGTAATTTATCATAACGCCCTTGATTAGGATGATGTGTATATAAGTATTAATTAATATTACATTTAATTATATATTTTTGGTTTATTCACATCACTGTTGTTATTATTTTATATAATGTTTAGTAGTATTATATATTTCTTGATTACATCAGTCTTTATATTTCATCACTAGGCACACAGTCTATGACATTTTGATTGCACGTCCCTTTTCTGTTTAGGCACTCCCCCTCCCTGCACGTAACTTTGTTGTTCTCGTAATATTCATTGATGGGAGGAGCGCTTCTGCCCTATGAGCCAGCCTTGACTTCCGGTCCTGCGCAATAGGTCCCAGAGGCGTCTCTGCCTGCGTTCCAGCGCGGCGACCGGAAATCACATTTTTTCTGCCTGGCTAGACGCTTAATAGATTAGAAGCACCCACTTCTGCCCACCAATGAAATCCTTGGTTTCAGTTTTACCGCCGGTATATTAGACACTACCATTGCCATGTAAGTCACGCCCCCATAGAGGAAGCATTAGCGAAACGGCGCTGTCAACTATTTTTGTAATAAAGATTTATATGTTTTAATTTTGCATTTATCGTCTTTCCTACACTTGATGGAAGTGTTGGTGTGTATTTAGTAGTGTTTTGACGTTCGTGCTATAGAATTTGTTTTTCAGACTGTGTTAAATAATTAAATTAAGAATAGTAAAATACTTTTTTCTGGCTGTGTCTTTATTTTTATTTTTTTACACTTTCACTACAATAGGATTAGTAATGGACAGGCGTCTTATTGAAGCCTATCCATTATTAACCGGGCTTAATGTCACCTTATATCTTACAGATGTGCCATTTCTGGGGCAGCTGGGGGCTGGTATTTTTAGCCGGGGGGCCAATATCCATGGCCCCTCTCCAGGCTATGAATATCAGCCCACAGCTGTCTGCGTAGCCTTTCTGGCTATAACATATAGCGGGACCCCACGTCATTTTTTGGGGGGGTCCCCCTATTTTTATAGACAGTAAAGGCTATGCAGACAGCTGCGGGTTGATATTCATAGCCTGGGAACCTCTATGGGTATTAACCCCTTCCCAGGCTACAAACATCAGTCCCACAGATCCTGGTTTTCCCTCTCTGGTGCAGAAAATTGCGCGGGAGCCCACACCATTTTTTTTTCAATTTTTTTTTTAACCCCTTTACCCCCAAGGGTGGTTTGCACGTTAATGACCGGGCCAATTTTTACAATTCTGACCACTGTCCCTTTATGAGGTTATAACTCTGGAACGCTTCAACGGATCCCAGTGATTCTGACATTGTTTTCTCGTGACATATTGTACTTCATGATAGTGGTAAAAATTCTTTGATAGTATCTGAGTTTATTTGTGAAAAAAATGGAAATTTGGCGAAAATTATGAAAATTTCGCAATTTTCCAACTTTGAATTTTTATGCAATTAAATCACAGAGATATGTCACACAAAATACTTAATAAGTAACATTTCTCACATGTCTACTTTTCATCAGCACAATTTTGGAACCAAAATTTTTTTTTGTTAGGGAGTTATAAGGGTTAAAATTTGACCAGCAATTTCTCATTTTTACAACACCATTTTTTTTTAGGGACCACATCTCATTTGAAGTCATTTTGAGGGGTCTATATGATAGAAAATACCCAAGTGTGACACCATTCTAAAAACTGCACCCCTCATGGTGCTCAAAACCATATTCAAGAAGTTTATTAACCCTTCTGGTGCTTCACAGGAATTTTTGGAATGTTTAAATAAAATGAACATTTAACTTTTTTTCACAAAAAATTTACTTCAGCTCCAATTTGTTTTATTTTACCAAGTGTAACAGGAGAAAATGGACCACAAAAGTTGTTGTACAATTTGTCCTGAGTACACAGATACCCCATATGTTGGGGTAAACCACTGTTTGGGTGCATGACAGAGCTCAGAAGCGAAGGAGCGCCGTTTGACTTTTCAATGCAAAATTGACTGGAATCGAGATGAGACGCCATGTTGCGTTTGGAGAACCCCTGATGTGCCTAAACATTGAAACCCCCCACAAGTGACACCATTTTGGAAAGTAGACCCCCTAAGGAACTTATCTAGAGGTGTGGTGAGCACTTTGACCCACCAAGTGCTTCACAGAAGTTTATAATGCAGAACCGTAAAAATAAAAAATCATATTTTTTCACAAAAATTATCTTTTCGCCCCCAATTTTGTATTTTCCCGAGGGTAAGAGGAGAAATTCGACCCCAAAAGTTGTTGTCCAATTTGTCCTGAGTACGCTGATACCCCATATGTGGGGGGAACCACCGTTTGGGCGCATGGGAGGGCTCGGAAGGGAATAGTATGCAGGCGTCACATTGCGTTTGCAGAGCCCCTAATGTACCTAAACAGTAGAAACCCCCCCACAAGTGACCCCATATTGGAAACTAGACCCCCCAGGGAACTCATCTAGATGTGTTGTGAGAACTTTGAACCCCCAAGTGTTTCACTACAGTTTATAACGCAGAGCCGTGAAAATAAAAAATCTTTTTTTTTCCCACAAAAAATATTTTTTAGCCCCCAGTTTTGTATTTTCCCAAGGGTAACAGGAGAACATGGACCCCAAAAGTTGCTGTCCTATTTGTCCTGAGTACGCTGATACCCCATACGTTGGGGTAAACCCCTGTTTGGGCACACAGGAGAGCTCGGAAGGGAAGGAGCACTGTTTTACTTTTTCAACGCAGAATTGGCTGGAATTGAGATCGGACGCCATGTCGTGTTTGGAGCCCCTGATGTGCCTAAATAGTGGAAACCCCCCAATTATAACTGAAACCCTAATCCAAACACACCCCTAACCCTAATTCCAACGGTAACCCTAACCACACCTCTAACCCTGACACACCCCTAACCCTAATCCCAACCCTATTCCCAACTGTAAATGTAATCTAAACCCTAACCCTAACTTTAGCCCCAACCCTAACTGTAGCCCCAACCCTAACCCTAGCCCTAGCCCTAACCCTAGCCCTAACCCTAACCCTAGCCCTAACCCTAACCCTAGCCGTCACCCTAGCCCTAACCCTAGCCCTAACCCTAACCCTAACCCTAGCCCTAACCCAAGCCCTAATGGGAAAATGGAAATAAATACATTTTTTTAATTTTTCCCTAACTAAAAGGGTGATGAAGGGGGGTTTGATTTACTTTTATAGCGGGTTTTTTAGCGGATTTTTATGATTGGCAGCTGTCACACACTGAAAGATGCTTTTTAATGCAAAAAATATTTTTTGCATTACCACATTTTGAGAGCTATAATTTTTCCATATTTTGGTCCACAGAGTCATGTGAGGTCTTGTTTTTTGCGGGACGAGTTGACGTTTTTATTGGTAACATTTTTGGGCACGTGACATTTTTGGATCGCTTTTTATTCTGATTTTTGTGAGGAAGAATGACCAAAAACCAGCTATTCATGAATTTCTTTTGGGGGAGGCGTTTATACCGTTCCGCGTTTGGTAAAATTGATAAAGCAGTTTTATTCTTCGGGTCAGGACGATTACAGCGACACCTCATTTATATAATTTTTTTATGTTTTGGCGCTTTTATACGATAAAAACTATTTTACAGAAAAAATAATTATTTTTGCATCATTTTATTCTCAGGACTATAACTTTTTTATTTTTTTACTGATGATGCTGGATTGTGGCTCATTTTTTGCGGGACAAGATGACGTTTTCAGCGGTACCATGGTTATCTATATCAGTCTTTTTGATCGCGTGTTATTCCACTTTTTGTTCGGCGGTATGATAATAAAGCGTTGTTTTTTGCCTCGTTTTTTTTTTTTTTTCTTACGGTGTTTGCTGAAGGGGTTATCTAGTGGGCCAGTTTTATAGGTCGGGTCGTTACGGAAGTGGCGATACTAAATATGTGTACTTTTATTGTGTTTTTTTTATTTAGATGAAGAAATGTATTTATGGGAATAATATATATTTTTTTTTCATTATTTAGGAATTTTTATTTTTTTTTACACATTTGGAAAAAATTTTTTTAACTTTTTTATTTTGTCCTGGGGGGAAATCACAGATCAATGATCTGACAGTTTGCACAGCACTCTGTCAGATCACTGCAGGCTTCCCAGTGCCTGATCTGAGCAGGCTCTGTGAAGCCACCTCCCTCCCTGCAGGACCCGGATCCACGGCCATCTTGGATCCAGGGCTGGAGCAGGCAGGGAGGGAGGTAAGAGACCCTCGCAGCAACGCGATCACATTGCGTTGCTGCGGGGGGCTCAGGGAAGCCCGCAGGGAGCCCCCTCCCTGCGCGATGCTTCCCTGCACCGCCGGAACATCGCGATCATCTTTGATCGCAGTGTGCCGGGGGTTAATGTGCCGGGGGCGGCCCGTGACCGCTCCTGGCACATAGTGCCGGATGTCAGCTGCGATAGGCAGCTGACACCCGGCCTGTTGTGAATTCCGCTCTTGGGCTCCCTCCGGTGGTTGTAAGTGGCACTTTTGTAAGTTCTGCTCTTGGGCTCCCTCTTGTGGTTTCTAGTGGTATGGCTGCTCCTTGGAGTTAGCTGTCATCAGCTGCTTCCACTGATCGTCTTTTCTGCTCGGCTATTTATGCCTGGCTCTGTCCTTCAGCCAGTGCCACTTGTAAATGGTTCCTGGTTGGATTCACATCTCTTTGGAGTTCCCTGTTATCCTGACCAGTTCAGCTAAGCTAAGTTTGTGCTTGCTCTTTTCTGTTAACAGTTTGTGGACTTATCCGTTCTGTGCTTCTATGTTTGTCCAGCGTTATCAGTATGAATTAATTCTGTCTTGCTGGAAGCTCTGGGAAGCAGATTTACCCTCCACACCTTTAGTCAGGTGTGGAGATTTTTAGTAAACTCTGCGTGGATTTTTGTAGTGTTTTATACTGACCGCACAGTATTCCATCCTGTCCTATCTATCAAGTTAGACTGGCCTCCTGTGCTCATCCTGGTTTCATTCTGTGTATGTCTTTTCCCTCTCCACTCACAGTCATTATTTGTGGGGGGCTAATCTATCCTTTGGGGATTTTCTCTGAGGCAAGATAGTTTTCCTGCTTCTATCTTTAGGGGTAGTTAGCTCTTAGGCGGTGACGAGGTGCCTAGGGAGAGTTAGGAGCACCCCACGGCTACTTCTAGTGTTGTGTTGAGCTTAGGGACTGCGGTCAGTACAGTTACCACTTCCTTCAGAGCTCGTTCCATGTTGCTCCTAAACCACCGCATCATAACACCAGCCGCGATTGGCGGCGCTCCCCCCGTGAGCGCTGCCGATCGCATATGACTTACTATCCCGTTGGTGGTCATAGGGGCCCACCCCACCTCGATGGGATAGTACGTCTAATGTCAGAAAGGGGTTAATTAAACCTATTGCGTTTAAGAATAATAGAAAAAACTTAGCACTCGGTAGTGAGAAAAATTATTTTGCTTCTTTTTATTATTAATGCATCCAGACAAAATTGACGAATAAACGTTTTCAGTCCAGCAAAGGACCTTCATCACACAATTCTTTAGTGTGAACTGGATGTAGAAGCAATCTAAGAAGGTATAAGGAGCGTCCCTGCAATAGGTATGATCTGAGATATGGAACACCAATCACACAGGGAGGATAAAGCGCTGGTGTATGTGGCAACATCAGTTGCAGAGGCAAAGCGCTGTGTCCGGATCAGTGAGGAGGCAGCGTGGCAACATGCCGTGCAGCAGGAGGGACACCTAGTTTTTTCTATTATTGTTCTATGGGTTGGAGACCCTACTTGAGCACCTACAAAAAAACTTTTTTCTATTGAGTGCCGTGTTTTCTTCTACTAATATTGCGTTTAATGCCGACGTCAATACCCGGCACTGCCGCCGGCACTCGGGACCGGAACGTTCACCTGCATGGAAATACATGCAGCCACACGCTCCGCTCCCGAGTGCCGGTGGCAGTGCTGGGTATTGAAGCGAGAGACTTGTGTGAGTTTCTCACGAGTGTGACCCCGGCCTAACGCAGATTTCGTGTGGTCGTCTTTATTTAAGGCCGGGATCACACATGCGAGAAACTCGGACGAGTCTCGCATCTTAATACCCGACACTGGCGCCGGCACTCGGGAGCGGAGCGTGCAGCTGCATAGAAATACATGCAGCTGCACGCTCCGCTCCCGAGTGCCGACGGCAGTGCCGGGTATTAAGATGGGAGACTCGTCCGAGTTTCTCGCTTGTGTGATCCATCTATCTATCGTATCCATCTACCTATCTACCTATCTATCTATCTATCGTATCTATCAATCATCTGTTTATCTATTATCTATCTATCATATCTATCTATTATCTATTTATCCATTATCTATCTATTATCTATCGATATATCTATCGATATATCGATATATAGATAGATACGATAGATGGATACAATAGATATGATAGATGGATACAATAGATATGATAGATAGATATCTATCGTATCTCTCTGTCGTATCCATCTATCTATCGTATCTATCTATTATCTATTTATCTATTATCTATCTATCAATATATCTATCTATCGATATATCTATATGTAGATATATTTATAGATAGCTATATCGGTAGATAATAGGTAGATATATCGATAGATAGATACCATAGATAGATATGATAGATAGATACGATAGATAGACAGATACGATAGATATGTATCATATCTATCTATCTATTGTATCCATCTAAAGTATCTATCTATCTATCTATCTAGCTGTGTTTGTATATTCTTCAATGGAGTATGTAAATGAAGAGGTTGGACAAGAAATGAAATCTCAATTTTTTTTTGTATATCTTTATTGAGCTTACAAAAACACATAAATCTGCATTTTTCATGCATGAAAAACGCATCAAAAAGCGTAAAAAACGCATGAAAAACACGTTACCTGCCAGTGACCTCAGGTGCAGATTTGGTGCAGATTTTACCTGCGTCAAATCCTGATCAAATCCTGATGCAATCCTGAACGTGAAAACATACCCTAATTATTAAACTTCATTTATCGTGACTTCTTTGCTCCTCATTCGCATAAAGTCTGATGAGAGTTGAAATACTGGCAGCGGCCCGGCACTGCGTCTTCAGGTGTAACCCGCCATCACTTGATTCAGCTTCTGCTGGCAACGGGCAGTCACCGGTTTTGCCCGTTGAGCCTCTAGTCCAATAATCTGTAAAGCTGGGGTGGGAAGTGTCGTAGAAGTCTCTATCCGGTTGCACGCCTGTCAGTGAGGAGGAACACACCTCATGATCTGGCACCTGGCACTCGCTTCTCAATGTGGGCACCGCACACTGTTTCACTAAGCCCCTGATGCTCTGCGAGCTCTCTGACTCTCGGGGGGCCCTCAAGTAACCCTGGCCGGGTCTCAGCTCCGTACCTTATCCCACTCTGCAGGGCGCAAAACATAGTAACATAGTTTTTTTACGGTTAAAGGAAGACTTTAAGTCCATCTATTTCAACCCATTGCCTAACCTAATATGCCCTAACATGTCTCCTCCTTTTCTCTGCCAGCGGGAAACTTCCCCCTTTTCCCACGCTTCCTGCTCCCAGTCTCGCCACAACTCCCTCTCACCAGGTCATGGGTCCTGTCTGGTTCCCCATTCTATCCCCCCGGCAACAGTGGACGCAGCCTCACCAGTTCTGGACCCTGCATCGCACAGGTACCCGCAGCTCGGTCTGTCTCCTTACACCACCATCACAGTTCGTCCTGCTGCTGCCTGTGCTCCTGCTGCTGAAGAAAGAAGAGTTCCTGATCCCTTCTAGATCCTTGCCTGATCTTTCCTAATCCACCCCAATTTCCTACACCCTTTCCCCCTTTTTCTCCCTCTCGACAACCCCTTCTGCCGCTGAGCGCTGATACATACTTGATCGCTCGATTTTGGGCAGTTTTTCTATATTCTGTGCATCCTGCAGCCGCCAAGCATTGATCAGTGATGCAAATCACTGATCAACGTCCGTGCTTGCTGTTTTACAAAACTTTTTTTTGTCCCTGTCCATTACAAAGCTTTGCACCACCTCTGTACGAGCATCCTGCACCTGCCGAGCGTTGATCAGTGATGCAAATCTGATGCAGGACTAGACCCGCTGAAGCTTAAGAAGTACTGGAAATGGCCATCGTCCACCACTGAACCGGCTCCCATGGATCCATGCTTTTAATCCCTTCACCCCGAAGCCTTGTTTTACATTCCTGACCAGGCCAATTTTTTAAATTCTGACCACTGTCACTTTATGAGGTTATACCTCTGGAACACTTCAATGGATCCCACTGATTCTGAGATTATTTTTTGTGATTTATTGTACTTCATGATAGTGGTAAAATATATTTGATATGACTTACGTTTATTTGAGAAAATCTGAAAATTTGAGAATTTTTTTATTTTTATGCCCTTATATCAGAGTTATGTCACACAAAATAGTTAATAAATATTTCCCATATGTCTACTTTACATCAGCACAATGACTGAAACATAATTTTGTTTTGTTAGGAAGTTATAAGGGTTAAAAGTTGACCAGTGATTTCTCATTTTTACAACAAAATTTACAAAACCATTTTTTAGGGACCACCTCCCATTTGAAGTGACTTTGACGGGCCTATTTGACAAAAAATACCCAAAAGTCACACCATTCTAAAATCTGCACCCTCAAGGCACTCAAAACCACATTCAAGAAGTTTATTAATCCTTCAGATGCTTCACAGGAATCAATGACATTTTTTTTAATTTTTGATAGGGTAACAGGAGAAAATTGACCAAAATTTGTTGTGCAAATTCTCCTGAGCACGCCGATATCCCATATGTGGGGGAAAACCACTGTTTGGGCGCACAGCATGGCTTGGAAGGGAAGGAGTGCCATTTCACTTTATGAATGCAAAATTTGCTGGCATAATTAGCAGACGACATGTCGTTTTTGGAGAACCTCTGATGTGCCTAAACAGTGGAAACCCCCCACAATTAACACCATTTTGGAAACTACACCCCTCAGGAAACTTTTCTAGATGAGTATTGAGTACCTGGAACCAGGTGCTTCACAGAAGTTTATAACGGTGAGCCATGAAAATGGAGAAAAAAAATCACATTTTTCCCACAAAAAATGTTTTTAAGCACCAAATTTTGTAGTTTCACAAGGGTAACATATTACAGTGCAGATTTTGCTGCACTGGATTGAGGGTGCCATGTTACATTGACAGAGCCCCTGAGGTGCCAGAACAACAGAACCCTCCATAAGTGACCCAATTTTACAAACTAAACCTCTCAGTAAGATTCATCTAGGGGTGCAGTGATTATATTGACACCACACATGGGTCACAGAATTTTATACCACTGGGCAGTGAAGAAAAAATAATTTCCTTTTTTACGACCAAGATAGTGTGTTAGCCCCAAATTTTACATTTTCATACTGGGAAATGGGTAAAACTGCACCTAAATTTGTCCCAAAATATCTGCTGAATGTAGAAATATTCTATATGGGGCTGTACAGTACTGCATAGCCACAAGGCAAGACTCTGAAGGGACAGAGCGCTATTTGCTTCCTGGAGCGCAGATTTTCCTAGAATAGTTTACGGACTCCATATACAGAGCCCCTAAGTGCTAGAAAAGCAGAATCCTCCCTCAAGTGACCACATTTTGGAAATTATACCCCTCTGGGAATCTATTGACAGGAGTAGTGACGATTTTGACTCCATCTGAGTTTTCCTGAAACATGCAGTTGTGGATGTTACTGAGTGAAAATTGCTAATTTGCTATTGTAGTGACCAGTGCGCTGTAGTACATTATGCCCAGCTCATGCTTCTGGAGACACACACCCGTATATTAGGCAGGCTCTCATCTCTACAGAAAGGTCAAACATGTGAACACTAAATGTGGTTTAGATACACTGGGGCTCAGAAGGGAGGGGGGCATTGGTATTTGGGAGCACAGAATTTGCTGAATTTCTTTTGAGGTGCGAGGAGCTATTTTGTATTTCCCGAGCCTTTGTGCTGCCAGTAACGTGGAAGCCCCCATAATTCAGTTAATAGATGATGGACCTGAGTAGGGACTTGTTTTTTTTATGGATTGAGTTGAAGCTTTTATTGGGAACATTTTACATAACATTTTGGATCACATTTATCCTGCGTTCTACGCTGAGCACTTACTCTGGGGTTTCCATCTAAATCTTCGAGTGACACGTTTCAGATAAAACCCCGGAGGGAGCTATTCATTATAATGAGGCAGCAGAGTTACTCTGTGCGATGCTCCTCAATGTCGTTGTCACTACCTACAGTGGCATCATAGGGGTTAAAAGCTCGCGACTGATACTAGCACCGATCAGTGGCATTGCAGCAGAGTGTCAGCTGTCATATAGAGCTGACATCCGCACTCAATCGCTGTGGCGCTCAGCGTGAGCCTGCACAATCGGTGCGCTGCACATATATCTCTCTTTTGTGGGAACACAGCTGCCGCAGAGCAGTATATGTACGGCGCATGTGGGGAAGAGGCTAACCAAATTAAGCTTTACTAACTGTTTGAGAGTACCTCAGGGTACACTCACAAGTTTAGGGTTCATGAAGGGAAGGACATCCGGATAGAATCCCCTGAATGTCCCCCTGTCCTGGGAGTGAGTAGGAAAATTGTATGGGATTTGGTGCACCCACTGCTGGATCAAAGTTATCACCTCTATGTAGATAACTTTTATACCAGCATCCCAGTCTTTAAGTCCCTGTCTGCGCGAGCTACCGCAGCCTGTGGTACTGTCTGCAAAAATCCGAGAGGCCTCCTCAAGACGCTAAATGGGCAGCTGCTCAGAAAGGGTAAGAGCAGAGCCAAATGTAGCGACAACATGCTGGTGGTCAAGTACAAGGACAAGAGGGTTGTTCTTTACTTGACCACTATAAATGGTGACGGCAGCACCCTCAGCACTGTACGAGGTATCTCTACACAGGTCACCAAACCAGAACTGGGGTACAACAAGATCATGGGGGGAGTTGAGCTCTCTGATCAAGTCCTCTTCCTCTCTGAAGAGGCAATTTGCACCAGGAAAGACCTGGAACCCTTTTAGAAAATGGGCAGAACATTAGCTTTGTGCTTGTGGCTCAGCACTTTACCATTCATTAGAGATTTTCTAAAAATTAAAAATAGGGAACATTACATTGTATGGTAAAATGAATGATGTCATCCAAAACTACAAGTTGTCCAAGCCAAGCCCTCATATAGTTATGTGGATGAAAAAATAAAAAAGTTATGGCTTTTGTAAAAAGTAGAAAAAAGCTCAAATTGCAAAAATATAAATTGGCTGTGTTCGGAAAAGGTTAAAGAGAAGCTGTCAGCACGAATATGTAAGTTAATCACATTGTCATAATGGGGGCTGATGCACAAATTAAAGTGATACCTTTGGTGAAGAAATCCGCTTTGTGCTTCTTCTTTAATCAGTATTTGAAGTTTTATACATAGTTTTGACAGGTTGAGCCGTAGTTTTAAACAACACCGTTCATTTTAACTTTTAATGTACTAAAAAATTGGGGAAAAAATCCATGTTGTCCATCTGGCTAGTAATGACGGACAAACAGCAATCCTTGCAGTACATCCAGCAGCTGGAGGGTAGGTTGGCGGCTCTTGAGCGCACAACCTCAACTGTGGATGTAACCGCAGTTGCTGTTCAAGCTGCTAGCGTGGCTGCAGCAACCTTGTCCACTGCCACCCCTGTACCGACTCTATCTCGCCTCCCGCTGCCAGAAAAATTTTCTGGTGATAGTAAGTCTTGTAGGGGTTTCGTGAGTCAGTGCTCTATACATCTCGAGCTTCTGGCCTCTCGTTTCCCTACAGAGCGGGCTAAGGTGGGGTTTATTGTGTCTCTCCTGTTGGACAGGGTGTTAGAGTGGGCTACGCCGCTGTGGGAGCGTGGCGATCATGTGGTGCTGAGTGCTTCGTTTTTTCCTGAGCACTCTGAAACAGGTCTTTTTAGGACCTCGTGTCACCCATGATACGACGCTCCAACTGTTGGCATTGACTCAGGGCTCGTCCTTGGTCAGCCATTTTGCCGTCCACTTCCGCACTCTAGCATCTGAGCTGGAGTGGCCGGATAAAGCCCTTATTCCGATATTTTGGAGGGGGCTGGCTGACCACGTGAAGGACGCCCTGGCCACTAGGGAGATTCCTGCCACACTGGAGAAGTTAATAGCAGTTTCCACTCGTATTGACCTCCGTTTTCACGAGCGGAGGTTAGAGCGAGCCCAGTGTAGGCAGAGGTTTCGGCTGGCTTCCACCTTCGCCAAACCTTTGAAATCTCCAGTCCAGGCTCCTGAGTCACATGAGGCCATGGAAGTGTCACGAGCGGGGTCTAAGTCCCGGGCCACTCGTGCACTCCAGGTTTGTCATGTTTGCCAGCAGTCAGGACATCTTGCCACCAGATGTCCCCAGCGGTCGAGGAAACGTCAGCGTCTAGTGGTAGTAGGTGGAGGTACACTAGACACGGCGACGTTTGCCTCCAAATTGTCCTTTAAGGGGACAATAACAATAGGCTCATTCACTCACTCGGTAGAGCTCTGCGTGGATTCTGGGGCGGAGGGCAATTTTATGTCTTCTGCCTTCGCCCAACTTCACTCAGTACCCCTGGTTATGCTAGCTCAACCAGTAACGGTACGAGTGGTGAATGGGTCGACACTGCCCTCACAGATAACACACCAGACCATCCCTTTTACTCTGTCCATGTCGCCATCCCATCAGGAGATTATATCTCTGCTCGTCATTCCTGAGGGAATTGATGAGATCCTGTTGGGGATACCTTGGCTACAGTACCACTCTCCTCATATCAAGTGGTCCTCAGGCAGAATTCTGGGATGGGGTGAATCTTGTGGGGGTAGGTGTCAGAGGGAGTGCGTTCAGGTTGCTACTACTGAGGTACCCGCAGATCTATCCTCTCTCCCCAAGCAATATTGGTCTTATGCAGACGTGTTCTCCAAAAAGGCGGTGGAGACCCTTCTGCCCCATCGCCCCTATGACTGTCCTATTGATCTCTTGCCTGGTGCTGAGCCTCCCCGGGGTCGAGTCTAGCCTTTATCTCTCCCGGAGACGGAGGCAATGTCTCAGTACATTCAAGAGAATCTGGCAAGAGGGTTCATCAGGAAGTCAGTGTCACCTGCTGGGGCAGGGTTCTTTTTCGTGCAGAAGAAGAATGGGGAACTACGTCCATGCATAGATTATAGGGGTCTTAACGCCATTACCGTTAAGAATAAGTATCCTTTGCCCCTGATATCTGAGCTTTTTGATAGGCTACGGGGAGTAAGGGTATTTACTAAACTAGATCTGCGGGGTGCTTACAACCTGATTCGCATCCGTGAGGGGGACGAATGGAAGATGGCTTTTAACACCAGGGATGGGCACTATGAATATATGGTGATGCCCTTCGGGCTCTGTAATGCCCCAGCCGTTTTCCAAGACTTTGTGAACGACATCTTCCGGGATATGCTTTCCACCTCAGTCGTAGTTTATCTGGATGATATTCTCATCTACTCTCCAGATTTAGACTCCCACTGGAGAGATGTTTGCAAGGTCTTCGACCTCCTACGGCTAACTCCCTCTATGCCAAGTTGGAGAAGTGTGTGTTTGAGCAGGAGTCCTTGCCTTTCCTTGGCTATATCATCTCTGCCCAGGGATTGGCTATGGATCCTGCCAAGCTACAGGCTGTGATGGACTGGCAGGAACCCCATTCTCTCAAAGCGGTGCAGCGCTTTATGGGGTTCATTAATTACTATCGCCAGTTCATTCCCCACTTCTCAACTTTGGTAGCTCCCTTGGTTGCCCTCACCAAGAAGGGGGCAAATCCCAAGTTGTGGTGGGAGGAGGTCTCCAAGGCCTTTCTCTTGATTAAGTCACACTTCGCTAGCGCTCCCATCCTGCATCGCCCCGATGTAGATAGGCCATTTATTATGGAGGTGGATGCCTCATCCGTTGGGGCTGGAGCAGTCCTCTTCCAAAAGGATGCTCAAGGTCGGAAGCATCCTTGCTTCTTCTTCTCTAAGACCTTTTCACCAGCGGAGAGGAATTATTCCATCGGGGACAGGGAGTTGCTAGCTATGAAGTTGGCTTTCTCAGAGTGGAGACATCTTCTGGAGGGAGCTTGCTTTCCCTTCCAGGTGTTCACAGACCACAAGAACTTGGTGTATTTACAGACAGCCCAGTGGCTAAGTTCTCGTCAGGCTAGATGGTCCCTGTTCTTCTCCCGGTTCCATTTCACCCTCCATTTTCTTTCCGGGGAGAAGAACGTTCTTGCCGACGCTCTTTCTCGCTCTGTAGTATCATCAGAGGAAGAGGAGGAGGAGCCTCGGCTTATTGTCCCTTCAGAGAGCCTGAGAACAGTGGCTACGGTTTCGCTAGAGTCTGTGCCCCCAGGCAAGACTTTCGTTCCATCTAATTTGTGACTGGAGGATCTCTCTTGGGCTCACTCGTCCACGGTGGGTGGACACTTTGGGACCAAGAGGACATCTGAGCTCTTGGCGAGGCGTACAGGTGGCCGCATATGGCTCGTGACATCGCAGACTATGTTCGGGCATGTGTCTCCTGCGCCAAGAACAAGTCTCCTCGGCAACGGCAAGCTGGGTTGCTTTACCCCATGCCGGTGGCAGACAGGCCCTGGGAGATGGTCGGGATGGATTTTGTGGTGGGCTTACCCAAGTCTCGTAACTGCACCATTATCTGGGTGATCACCGACCATTTTTCCAAAATGGTGCACTTGGTGCCTCTTCCACAGCTACCTTCTGCACGGGCTCTGGCTGTGTTGTTCATCATGCATATCTTTTGCCTACACGGTATGCCAGGCAAAATTGTTAGTGACCGGGGTCCCCAGTTTGCGTCTCAATACTGGAGAGAGCTTTGTCGTCTACTCAGTATTGAGTTGAATCTCTCTTCGGCATATCATCCCGAGACGAATGGGTTGGTAGAGAGGGCCAACCAGACACTGGTCACATATTTACGACATTTTGTTTCTGCCAGGCAGGATGACTAGGCATCCTTGCTACCGTGGGCAGAGTTCGCGCTTAACAACGCCGTAGCCGACTCCACCGGTCAGACTCCGTTCCTCCTAAATTACGGCCAGCATCCGCGTGTCCCTGTGCCCATGCCCGTGTCTTCCGCTGACTCCAGGGTGGCAGACTGGGCTGTGGAGGCACCGGACATTTGGGATCGCACTCAGGATGCCATTCGGGCCTCCAAGGAGAGAATGAGGTCCTCCGCCGATGCTCATCGGCGCCCCGCTCCAACCTTTGCTCCTGGCGACTTAATGTGGCTCTCCACCCATAACATCAGGCTGCGTGTTGAGTCCACTAAGTTTGCACCTCGGTACTTGGGTCCCTTCAAGGTCCTCGAACAGGTTAACCCTGTGGTCTACCGTCTGGCCCTTCCTCCATGCCTGGGTATCACCGACACCTTTCATGTGTCCCTCTTGAAACCCGTATACATGTCCCGGTTTTCCGAGTCATCTGCCGGGACATCGGGTTCGTCTACGGACGATTACGAGGTGAACGCTATTTTGGGGTGCAAGGTGGTACGTGGCAAAAAATTCTATTTGGTGGATTGGAAGGGTTATGGCCCAGAGGACAGGTCCTGGGAGCCTGCTGAACACATTCGAGCTCCACAGCTCATTGCTGCCTTCGAGCGTAGCGATGTCCAGGGAGGGGGGCCCTAGGAGGGGGGGTAATGTTAGGTGTCGAGTTCTCGCCTCTGCACAGGGGGAATCTCGAACCATCTCTGCTGCGGTCTCCCATTCTTCTCCAGCCGCAGTGGAGTCTGCTCAGCGGAGACATTGTTCCCAGCGTCTTGCTCAGTCTCACTCTGTGCATAGGGTTACTGCTGCTTTTCCAGCTTCTGCCATTGAAGCCAGTGCTGGGCAGCGGCGAGCAGAAGCTTCTGGGACTAAGTCCTACTTTGCACACACTGAGCATGCCCAGGGCAAGATCTCTCAGTGGAGATCTAGGGTCACATGCTCAGGTACTGCAGCGACTTCCATTGGTCCTTCTCACGGAAGGTCTTGTAGCTACTAGGACTAAGTTCTGCTTTGCACACTGAGCATGCCCAGGGCAAGATCTCTCAGTGGAGATCTAGGGTCACATGCTCAGGTACTGCAGCAATTCCATTGGTCCTTCTTTGAAAGGTCCTATACGTGCTGCAGCTATTTAAGGCTCGCATGGCCGCACGGCCATGCGCTAGTGTACATTTGTAAACGTGTGTGTGTTGTGAGTGAAAGTCGCTCTTTAAAAACCCCTCCCTATTGGATGACTGATCGCGGAAGGTGTTTGATTGCTATCTAGCGCCCGACTTACCCAACAGCACGTTACATACCAATACAGCGTCTAGCTGCTGTGTCCGCCAGTGAGGCGCTGTGCGCTTTCACAGTGCTTTCCTGACCCAAGCCTGGGTGGTTAGTGGCGTCCGCCACTGCAGCACCGCACGCACTCTCGTGCATTCTTTTGTTATTATTTTGGTTACGCTGACACCCCAGTAGCGGTGTCGACCGCAAGTAGTCTTCACAGACTCAGATCCCAAGTCTTAGGACTGAGCTCAGAGACTCCTTGCTTGTGCTTGTGTGCGGTACCACGGCCCTGTGACTTAACAGGGTTCGCTTCTTTCACACAGGGTGAAGTTAACCCGTGTGTGTATTCACATTGTACCGCCATATAGTCCGTCATTACTTGGCAGCAGGTTCCATCTCTGCACGGTGGACCCCGGGCTGCGAACGCACCTTATTCTACATATCTTATTATTTGGTGCGTTCCGCTAGCCCTAACAAGGTGTCAGCTGATTCTCACAGCTGACACCGGGCACTAAGTGCCAGGAGCAGTCACGGACCACTCTCCGTACGTTAACCCCCGTAACACTGTGAACAAACAAGATTGTAGCGTTCTGGTGACATAGAGAAGCATAGCGGAGGGAGAGGGCTCCCTGTGTGCTTCCCTCAGACCCTCAGAACAACGCAATGTGATCACATTGTTCTGAGGTTCTCCCTGCCTGCAGACCCCCAGATCCAAGATGGCTGCGGGGTCCTTCCGCGTCGTGCAGGGAGGTGGCTTCTCAGTGCCTGCTGAGAGCAGGCACCGGCAAGCCTCCTTCACTGCCTGTCAGATCGCTGATCTGACACAGTGCTGTGCAAAATGTCAGATCAGCGATCTGACTTTATGCAGTGATGTTCCACCCTGGGACAATGTAAAAAAGTTAAAAAAAAAATATTATACTGTGCAAAAATATATTTTTTTAAATTCCTAAATAAAGTAAAAAAATAAAATAAATATTGTTCCAATAAATACATTTTATTATGTAAATAAAAACAAATAAAAGTACACATATTAATATCGTCCCGTCCGTAACGAACCGACCTATAAACCTGTCCCACTAGTTAACTCCTTTAGTGAACACTGTAAAAAAATATATAAAAAAGAGGCAAAAAACAATGCTTTATCATCATACCGCCGAACAAAAAGTGGAATAAAATGCGATCAAAAAGACAGATATAAATAAAAATGGTACTGCTGAAAATGTCATCTTGTCCCGCAAAAAATGAGCCACCATACAGCATCAAGAGCGAAAAAATATAAAAGTTCTAGCCCTCAGAATAAAGCAATGCAAAAATAATTTTTTATATAAAACTATTTTTATTGTATAAAAGCGCCAAAACATAAAAAAATATAAATGCGGTATCACTGTAATCATACTGACCCAAAGAATAAAACTGCTTTATCAATTTTACCACACGCGGAATGGTATAATCGCCCCACCCAAAAGAACTTCATGAATTTTTGGTTTTTGTTCATTCTGCCTTCCAAAATCGTAATAAAAAGCGATCAAAAAATGTCATATGCCCAAATATAGTACCAATAAAAACATCAACTCGGCCCGCAAAAAACAAGACCTCAGATGACTCTGTGGGCCAAAATATGGAAAAATTATAGCTCTCAAAATGTGGTGATGGAAAAACTATTTTTTGCAATAAAAAGTGTCTTTTAGCGTGTGACAGCTGCCAAACATAAAACCCGCTATAAATAGTAAATCAAACCCACCTTTATCACCCCCTTAGTTAGAGAAAAATAATAAAATATATTTTTTTAAATTTATTTCCATTTTCCCATTACGGTTAGGGTTAGGGTTGGGGTTAAAGTTAGGGTTTGGGCTAAAGTTAGGGATAGGGTTAGGTTTGGGGCTAAAGTTAGGGTTGGTGCTAAAGTTAGGGTTAGGGTTATGGCTAAAGTTAGGGTTTGGATTAGATTTAGGGTTGGGATTAGGGTTATGGTTGGGATTCATGTTAGAGTTGAGATTAGGATTAAGGGGTGTGTTAGAGTTAGGTTTGTAGTTAGGGTTATGGTTAGGGCTGGGCAGGGCCGGACTGGGACTAAAATTCAGCCCTGGCATTTGAAGTTACACAGGCCCACTTGTCACATGGTGACTGTATAATATCTTTATACACTTGTAGGTTACAAGAAGTGAGGGGAGTGTAACACGACTATGTAACATATAATCACAGCTGTATCCAGCATTACAGCTCAGTCCTATTTATTGCTTTTAGTTGCAGTACCAAGAAAAGCCGCTACTTAACCTACATAATTGGATCTCTTAGATAACCTCATTCTGATGCTCCATAAACTTTGCCTACAGCCACTTTTGGTTCCACTGAGCAGCACGAGACCCGGTGACTCTGAAGAGCGGTGACATCAGTAACGTCACCGCTCTTCAGATATTCCGGGTCTTCCGCTGAGCTCGGCGACTGTAAAGAGTGGTACTGTTACTACCGTCACTGCTCTTCAGAGTCGCTGGGTCTCGCCAGGTCTGGGCTAGTAGTGGGGGTGTCTGATAGACACCTCTCCATTACTTACACCAGGGATTGATAGCAACTGACATTACGCAGCTGACATCAACCTTAAAATTCATTACACATACCAGAATTAAATGCTCTGGCGGCTGGGAAAAGCAGTAGAGTTAGCGCTATTCCCAGGCGTCGGGTGCTAACTACAACGGTCATCATCTTTGCCTGGTCTCCCTGCGAAGCATTTCTGCTGTATTTACATGCGCTGTTCTCAGGCCGCTAAACAAGTGTGATCGACAATACTGAAGTCGTTTGCTTGTTTCCCGGCCAATTTACACCAACTGAGAAAGAATGAAGGGAACAGAACAATCAAAATTAGATCAATCTGTCCCCATATAGTTTCATGTTATCAGCAGCACATCTACAGTTTACACCGGCGATGTGCTGCTGAGAACAAGGATTTCTGTTCCCACATAAACAATACAATCACTCGATGAATAGGCAGCATTTTGCTTGTTTTCTTGAATTCCGCTCTTGGGCTCCCTCCGGTGGTTGTAAGTGGCACTTTTGTGAGTTCTGCTCTTGGGCTCCCTCTTGTGGTTTCTAGTGGTATGGCTGCTCCTTGGAGTTAGCTGTCATCAGCTGCCTCCACTTATCGTCTCTTCTGCTCTGCTATTTAGGCCTGGCTTTTCCTTCAGCCAGTGCCACTTGTAAATGGTTCCTGGTTGGATTCACATCTCTTTGGATTTCCCTGTTATCCTGACCAGTTCAGCAAAGCTAAGTTTTTGCTTGCTCTTTTCTGTCCATAGATTGTGGACTTATCCGTTCTGTGCTTTCTATGTTTGTCCAGCGTTATCAGTATGAATTAATTCTGTCTTGCTGGAAGCTCTGGGAAGCAGATTTACCCTCCACACCTTTAGTCAGGTGTGGAGATTTTTGTAAACTCTGCGTGGATTTTTTTTGTAGTGTTTTATACTGACCGCACAGTATTCCATCCTGTCCTATCTATTTAGCTAGACTGGCCTCCTGTGCTCATCCTGGTTTCATTCTGTGTATGTCTTTTCCCTCTCCACTCACAGTAATTATTTGTGGGGGGCTAATCTATCCTTTGGGGATTTTCTCTGAGGCAAGATAGCTTTCCTGCTTCTATCTTTAGGGGTAGTTAGCTCTTAGGCTGTGACGAGATGCCTAGGGAGAGTTAGGAGCATTCCACGGCTACTTCTAGTGTTGTGTTGAGCTTAGGGACTGCGGTCAGTACAGTTACCACTTCCTTCAGAGCTCGTTCCATGTTGCTCCTAAACCACCAGATCATAACAGTACAAGTGGCCAAAAATGAATTAAATGCATCTCGAAAGAAGGAAAAGAAAGTTCTGAACCATTTTTTTTCTGTGCTCTGGTTTATCTTTTTTTTCCTCTTGATATCTGGGTGGTTCAGGATATATGCTTTGGCATGGATGTTCAGGGTTTGTTTTCACGTGTGGATCAACTTGCTGCAAGAGTGCAGAGTATCCAGGACTATATTGTCCAGACTCCGGCTTTAGAGCCTAGAATTCCTACCCCTGATTTGTTTTTTGGGGACAGATCCAAGTTTTTGAACTTTAAAAATAACTGCAAATTGTTTTTTGCTTTGAAACCCCGTTCTTCTGGTGATCCCATTCAGCAAGTAAAAATCATCATATCCTTGCTGCGTGGTGACCCTCAAGACTGGGCTTTTTCTCTTGAAACAGGGGATCCGGCATTATTGAATGTTGATGCATTTTTTCTAGCGCTCAGATTATTGTATGACGAACCTAATTCTGTGGATCATGCAGAAAAAACCCTGTTGGCCTTGTGTCAAGGTCAGGAAGCGGCAGAGTTATACTGCCCGAAATTTAGAAAATGGTCTGTGCTCACTAAATGGAATGAGGAGGCTCTGGCTGCTATTTTCAGAAAAGGTCTTTCTGAAGCCCTTAAAGATGTTATGGTGAGCTTTCCTACGCCTGCCTGTTTGAGCGAATCTATGTCGCTAGCCATTCAGATGGATCGGCGTCTGTGCGCGCGCAAAGCTGTGCACCATATGGCAGTGTCCTCTGAGCAGAGTCCTGAACCTATGCAATGTGATAGGATTTTGACTAGAACAGAACAGCAGGAATTCAGACGTCAGAATAGGCTGTGTTTTTACTGTGGAGATTCTGCTCATGTTATCTCTGATTGCCCTAAGCGTACTAAGAGAGTCGCTAGGTCTGTTACCATTAGTACTATACAGCCTAAATTTCTCTTATCTGTGACCCCGATTTGCTCATTGTCGTCCTTTTCTGTCATGGCATTTGTGGATTCAGGCGCTGCCCTGAACTTAATGGACTTAGAATTCGCCAGGCGCTGTGGTTTTTCCTTGCAGCCTTTGCAGAGCCCTATTCCTTTGAGGGGTATTGATGCTACACCCTTGGCCAAGGATAAACCTCAGTACTGGACACAGATAACTATGTACATGGCTCCTGCACATCAGGAAGATTGCCGTTTTCTGGTGTTGCATAACCTGCATGATGTTGTTGTACTGGGTTTTCCATGGTTACAGGAACATAATCCGGTGCTGGATTGGAAAACTATGTCGGTGACTAGTTGGGGTTGTCAAGGGGTACATAGTGACGTTCCTTTGATGTCAATTTCCTCTTCCCCCTCTTCTGAGGTCCCTGAGTTTTTGTCGGATTTCCAGGATGTATTTGATGAGCCAAGTCCAGTTCCCTTCCTCCGCACAGGGACTGTGATTGTGCTATTAACTTGATTCCTGGTTGCAAATTCCCTAAGGGCCGACTTTTCAATCTGTCTGTGCCAGAGCATGCCGCCATGCGGAGTTATGTTAAGGCGTCTTTGGAGAAGGGGCATATTCGGTCCTCTTCGTCACCATTGGGAGCGGGTTTCTTTTTTTGTTGCTAAGAAGGATGGCTCCTTGAGACCCTATATTGATTATCGTCTTCTTAATAAGATCACGGTCAAATTCCAATACCCCTTGCCTTTGCTTACTGGTTTGTTTGCTCAGATTAAGGGGGCTAGTTGGTTTACTAAGATTGACCTCCGAGGGGCATATAATCTTGTTCGTATTAAACAGGGTGACGAATGGAAAACTGCATTTAATACGCCCGAAGGCCATTTTGAATACCTTGTGATGCCATTTGGGCTCTCTAATGCTCCATCTGTGTTCCAGTCTTTCATGCATGATATTTTCCGCAATTATCTTGATAAATTCATGGTCGTATATTTGGATGATATTTTGATTTTTTCCGATGATTGGGAGTCTCATGTGAAGCAGGTCAGGATAGTGTTCCAGATCCTTCGTGATAATGCTTTGTTTGTGAAGGGGTCTAAGTGCCTATTCGGAGTTCAGAAGGTCTCTTTTTTGGGTTTTATTTTTTCTCCCTCGTCTATAGAAATGGATCCTGTTAACCCCTCTGTGACCTTAGACGTACTATCCCGTCGAGGTGCCCTGGGCTTATCTGACCCTGGACGGGATAGTACGTCATAGCCGATCGGCCGCGCTCACTGGGGGAGCGCGGCCGATCGCGGCCGGGTGTCAGCTGCTTATCGCAGCTGACATCCGGCACTATGTGCCAGGAGCGGTCACGGACCGCCCCCGGCACATTAACCCCTGGCACACCGCGATCAAAGATGATCGCGATGTGCCGGCGGTGCAGGGAAGCACCGCGCAGGGAGGGGGCTCCCTGCGGGCTTCCCTGAGACCCCCGGAGCAACGCGATGTGATCGAGTTGCTGCGAGGGTCTCACCTCCCTCCCTGCTCCCTCCAGCCCCGGATCCAAGATGGCCGCGGATCCGGGTCCTGCAGGGAGGGAGGTGGCTTCACAGAGCCTGCTCAGAGCAGGCACTGTGAAGCATGCAGCGCTGCATGTCAGATCAGTGATCTGACAGAGTGCTGTGCAAACTGTCAGATCACTGATCTGTGATGTCCCCCCTGGGACAAAGTAAAAAAGTAAAAAAAAAATTTTCCAAATGTGTAAAAAAAATAAAAAAAAATATTCCAAAATAATGAAAAAAAAAAAAAATATTATTCCCATAAATACATTTCTTCATCTAAATAAAAAAAAAAAACCAATAAAAGTACACATATTTAGTATCGCCGCGTCCGTAACGACCCGACCTATAAAACTGTCCCACTAGTTAACCCCTTCAGTAAACACCGTAAGAAAAAAAAAAAAAAACGAGGCAAAAAACAACGCTTTATTATCATACCGCCGAACAAAAAGTGGAATAACACGCGATCAAAAGGACAGATATAAATAACAATGGTACCGCTGAAAGCGTCATATTGTCCCGCAAAAAAAGAGCTGCCATACAGCATCATTAGCAAAAAAATAAAAAAGTTATAGTCCTGAGAATAAAGCGATGCAAAAATAATTATTTTTTCTGTAAAATAGTTTTTATCGTATAAAAGCGCCAAACCATAAAAAAATGATATAAATGAGGTATCGCTGTAATCATACTGACCCGAAGAATAAAACTGATTTATCAATTTTACCAAACGCGGAACGGTATAAACGCCTCCCCCAATAGAAATTCATGAATAGCTGGCTTTTGGTCATTCTTCCTCACAAAAATCGGAATAAAAAGCGATCAAAAAATGTCACGTGCCCAAAAATGTTTTCAATAAAAACGTCAACTCGTCCCGCAAAAAACAAGACCTCACATGACTCTGTGGACCAAAATATGGAAAAATTATAGCTCTCAAAATGTGGTATTGCAAAAAATATTTTTTGCAATAAAAAGGGTCTTTCAGTGTGTGACGGCTGCTAATCATAAAAATCCGCTAAAAAACTCGCTATAAAAGTAAATCAAACCCCCCTTCATCACCCCCTTAGTTAGGGAAAAATAAAAAAAAATGTATTTATTTCCATTTTCCCATTAGGGCTAGGGTTAGGGCTAGGGTTAGGGCTAGGGCTAGGGTTAGGGCTAGGGTTAGGGCTAGGGTTAGGGCTAGGGCTAGGTTTAGGGCTAGGGTTAGGGCTAGGGCTAGGGTTAGGGTTAGGGTTAGGGCTAGGGTTAGGGCTAGGGCTAGGGTTAGGGTTAGGGCTAGGGCTAGGGTTAGGGTTAGGGCTAGGGTTAGGGCTAGGGTTAGGGCTAGGGTTAGGGCTAGGGTTAGGGCTAGGGTTAGGGTTAGGGCTAGGGTTAGGGCTAGGGTTAGGGCTAGGGTTAGGGTTAGGGTTGGGGCTACAGTTAGGGTTGGGGCTAAAGTTAGGGTTAGGGTTTAGATTACATTTACAGTTGGGAATAGGGTTGGGATTAGGGTTAGGGGTGTGTCAGGGTTAGAGGTGTGGTTAGGGTTACCATTGGAATTAGGGTTAGGGGTGTGTTTAGACTAGGGTTTCAGTTATAATTGGGGGGTTTCCACTGTTTCGGCACATCAGGGGCTCTCCAAACACGACATGGCGTCCGATCTCAATTCCAGCCAATTATGCGTTGAAAAAGTAAAACAGTGCTCCTTCCCTTCCGAGCTCTCCTGTGTGCCCAAACAGGGGTTTACCCCAACATATGGGGTATCAGCGTACTCAGGACAAATTGGACAACAACTTTTGTGGACCAATTTCTCCTGTTACCCTTGGGAAAATACAAAACTGGGGGCTAAAAAATAATTTTTGTGGGAAAACAAAAAGATTTTTTATTTTCACGGCTCTGCGTTATAAACTGTAGTGAAACACTTGGGGGTTCAAAGTTCTCACAACACATCTAGATAAGTTCATTGAGGGGTCTAGTTTCCAATATGGGGTCACTTGTGGGGGGTTTCTACTGTTTAGGTACATTAGGGGCTCTGCAAACGCAATGTGACGCCTGCAGACCAATCCATCTAAGTCTGCATTCCAAATGATGCTCCTTCCCTTCCGAGCCCTCCCATGCGCCCAAACGGTGGTTCCCCCCCACATATCGGGTATCAGCGTACTCAGGACAAATTGGACAACAACATTTAGGGTCCAATTTCTCCTGCTAACCTTGTAAAAATACAAAACTGGGGGCTAAAATATAATTTTTGTGGAAAAAAAAATATTTTTTATTTGCATGGCTCTGCGTTATAAACTGTAGTGAAATACTTGGGGGTTCAAAGCTCTCACAACACATCAAGATGAGTTCCTTAGGGGGTCTACTTTCCAAAATGGTGTCACTTGTGGGGGGTTTCTACTGTTTAGGTACATTAGGGGCTCTGCAAACGCAATGTGACGCCTGCAGACCATTCCATCTAAGTCTGCATTCCAAATGGCGCTCCTTCCCTTCCGAGCCCTCCCATGCGCCCAAACGGTGGTTCCCCCCCACATATGGGGTATCAGCGTACTCAGGACAAATTGGACAACAACTTTTGGGGTCCAATTTCTCCTGTTACCCTAGGGAAAATACAAAACTGGGGGCTAAAAAATAATTTTTGTGGGAAACAAATTTTGTTTTATTTTTATGGCTCTGCATTATAAACTTCTGTGAAGCCCTTGGTGGGTCAAAGTGCTCACCACACATCCAGATAAGTTCCTTAGGGGGTCTACTTTCCAAAATGGTGTCACTTGTGGGGGGTTTCAATGTTTAGGCACATCAGTGGCTCTCCAAACGCAACATGGCGTCCCATCTCAATTCCTGTCAATTTTGCATTGAAAAGTCAAACGGCGCTCCTTCCCTTCCGAGCTCTCCCATGCGCCCAAACAGTGGTTTACTGCCACATATGGGCTATCAGCGTACTCGGGACAAATTGGACAACAACTTTTGAGGTCCAATTTCTTCTCTTACCCTTGGAAAAATAAAAAATTGGGGGCAAAAATATAATTTTTGTGAAAAAATATGATTTTTTATTTTTACGGTTCTGCATTATAAACTTCTGTGAAGCACTTGGTGGGTCAAAGTGCTCACCACACCTCTAGATAAGTTCCTTAGGGGGTCTACTTTCCAAAATGGTGTCACTTGTGGGGGGTTTCAATGTTTAGGCACATCAGTGGCTCTCCAAACGCAACATGGCGTCCCATCTCAATTCCTGTCAATTTTGCATTGAAAAGTCAAATAGCGCTCCTTCCCTTCCGAGCTCTCCCATGCGCCCAAACAGTGGTTTACTGCCACATATGGGGTATCAGCGTACTCAGGACAAATTGGACAACAACTTTTTGGGTCCAATTTCTCCTGTTACCCTTGGTAAAATAAAACAAATTGGAGCTGAAGTAATTTTTTTGTGTAAAAAAGTTAAATGTTCATTTTTATTTAAACATTCCAAAAATTCCTATTAAACACCTGAAGGGTTAATAAACTTCTTGAATGTGGTTTTGAGCACCTTGAGGGGTGCAGTTTTTAGAATGGTGTCACACTTGGGCATTTTCTATCATATAGACCCCTCAAAATGACTTCAAATGAGACGTGGTCTGTTGTGAATTCTGTGGCTGAATTCACTCCTGTGGTCACAAGTGGTACTGCAGCTTCTGAGCTTCCTCCCTCAGGTGTTCTGGTGAGCTCGTTAACTGCTTCATTACTTAACTCCGCCTGATGCTGCTATCCTTGCTCCTTGTCAATGTTTCAGTGTTGGATCTGAGCTTCTCCTGATTGTTCCTGTGACCTGCTGCTCTGTATAGCTAAGTGCTTTTTGCTTTTTTGTTGCTTTTTTTCTGTCCAGCTTGTCTTTTGTTTTGCTGGAAGCTCTGAGACGCAAAGGGTGTACCGCCGTGCCGTTAGTTCGGCACGGTGTTTTTTTTTTGCCCCCTTTGCGTGGTTTTGCTTTAGGGTTTTTTGTAGACTGCAAAGTTCGCTTTACTGTCCTCGCTCTGTCCTAGAATATCGGGCCCCACTTTGCTGAATCTATTTCATCCCTACGTTTTGTCTTTTCATCTTACTCACAGTCATTATATGTGGGGGGCTGCCTTTTCCTTTGGGGAATTTCTCTGGGGCAAGTCAGGCCTATTTTTCTATCTTCAGGCTAGCTAGTTTCTTAGGCTGTGCCGAGTTGCCTAGGTAGTTGTTAGGCGCAATCCACAGCCGCTTTTAGTTGTGTTTAGGATAGGATCAGGTGTGCAGTCTACAGAGTTTCCACGTCTCAGAGCTCGTTCTTGTATTTTTGGGTATTTGTCAGATCACTGTGTGCGTTCTGATCGCTAAGCACACTGTGTTTCTGGATTGCCTTCATAACACCTGTCATTAGCAAACATAACAGTACAAGGAGCCCAACTAATGATTCTCAATAGAGGGAAAGAAAAAGTTCTGACATCATTTTTTTTTTTTTTCTGCTCTGTGTTCACTTTTTTTTTTTTACCCTAGACATTTGGGTGATTCTGGACACAGGTGTGGACATGGATATTCAGGGTCTGTGCTCTTCAATGGATAATCTCGTTATAAATGTACAAAAAATTCAAGATACTATTGATCAGAAATCTATGTTAGAACCAAGAATTCCTATTCCTGATTTGTTTTTTGGAGATAGAACTAAGTTTCTAAGTTTCAAAAATAATTGTAAGCTATTTCTGGCCTTGAAACCTCATTCTTCTGGTAATCCTATTCAACAGGTTTTGATTATTATTTCTTTTTTGCGCGGCGACCCTCAAGACTGGGCATTTTCTCTTGCGCCAGGAGACCCTGCATTGAGTAGTGTCGATGCGTTTTTCCTGGCGCTCGGATTGCTGTACGATGAGCCTAATTCAGTGGATCAGGCTGAGAAAAATTTGCTGGCTTTGTGCCAGGGTCAGGATGATATAGAAGTATATTGTCAGAAATTTAGGAAATGGTCAGTACTCACTCAGTGGAATGAATCTGCGCTGGCAGCTTTGTTCAGAAAGGGTCTCTCTGAGGCTCTTAAGGATGTCATGGTGGGATTTCCTATGCCTGCTGGTTTGAATGAGTCTTTGTCTTTGGCCATTCAGATCGGTCGACGCTTGCGCAAGCGTAAATCTGTGCACCATTTGGCGATACTGCCTGAGGTTAAACCTGAGCCTATGCAGTGCGATAGGACTATGACTAGAGTTGAACGGCAGGAATACAGACGTCTGAATGGTCTGTGTTTCTACTGTGGTGATTCCACTCATGCTATTTCTGATTGTCCTAAGCGCACTAAGCGGTCCGCTAGGTCTGCCGTCATTGGTACTGTACAGTCCAAATTCCTTCTGTCCATTACCTTGATATGCTCTTTGTCGTCGTTTTCTGTCATGGCGTTTGTGGATTCGGGCGCTGCCCTGAATCTGATGGATTTGGATTATGCTAAACGTTGTGGGTTTTTCTTGGAGCCTTTGCGGTGTCCTATTCCATTGAGAGGAATTGATGCTACACCTTTGGCCAAGAATAAACCTCAATACTGGGCCCAGCTGACCATGTGCATGGCTCCTGCACATCAGGAAGTTATTCGCTTTCTGGTGTTGCATAATCTGCATGATGTGGTCGTGTTGGGGTTGCCATGGCTACAAACCCATAATCCAGTATTGGATTGGAATTCCATGTCGGTATCCAGCTGGGGTTGTCAGGGGGTACATGGTGATGTTCCATTTTTGTCGATTTCGTCATCCACCCCTTCTGAGGTCCCAGAGTTCTTGTCTGATTATCAGGATGTATTTGAAGAGCCCAAGTCCGATGCTCTACCTCCGCATAGGGATTGTGATTGTGCTATCAATTTGATTCCTGGTAGTAAATTCCCTAAAGGTCGATTATTTAATTTATCCGTGCCCGAACACGCCGCTATGCGCAGTTATGTGAAGGAATCCCTGGAGAAGGGACATATTCGCCCATCGTCATCACCACTGGGAGCAGGGTTCTTCTTTGTAGCCAAGAAGGATGGTTCGCTGAGACCGTGTATTGATTACCGCCTTCTTAATAAGATCACTGTTAAATTTCAGTATCCCTTGCCATTGTTATCTGACTTGTTTGCTCGGATTAAGGGGGCTAGTTGGTTCACTAAGATAGATCTTCGTGGTGCGTATAATCTGGTGAGAATCAGGCAAGGAGATGAATGGAAAACTGCATTCAATACGCCCGAGGGTCATTTTGAGTATCTAGTGATGCCGTTCGGACTTGCCAATGCTCCATCTGTGTTTCAGTCTTTTATGCATGACATCTTCCGTGAGTATCTGGATAAATTCCTGATTGTTTACTTGGATGACATTTTGATCTTCTCAGATGATTGGGAGTCTCATGTGAAGCAGGTCAGAATGGTTTTTCAGGTCCTGCGTGCTAACTCTTTGTTTGTGAAGGGATCAAGGTGTCTCTTCGGTGTGCAGAAAGTTTCATTTTTGGGGTTCATCTGTACCCCTTCTACTATCGAGATGGATCCAGTTAAGGTCCAAGCCATCCAGGATTGGATTCAGCCGACATCTCTGAAAAGTCTGCAAAAGTTCCTGGGCTTTGCTAATTTTTATTGTCGCTTCATCTGTAATTTTTCTAGCATTGCCAAACCATTGACCGATTTGACCAAGAAGGGTGTTGATTTGGTTAATTGGTCTTCTGCTGCTGTGGAAGCTTTTCAGGAGTTGAAGCGTCGTTTTTGTTCTGCCCCTGTGTTGTGTCAGCCAGATGTTTCTCTTCCGTTCCAGGTCGAGGTTGATGCTTCTGAGATTGGAGCAGGGGCGGTTTTGTCACAGAGAGGTTCTGATTGCTCAGTGATGAAACCATGTGCTTTCTTTTCCAGGAAGTTTTCGCCCGCTGAGCGTAATTATGATGTGGGCAATCGAGAGTTGCTGGCCATGAAGTGGGCATTCGAGGAGTGGCGTCATTGGCTTGAAGGAGCCAAGCATCGCGTGGTGGTATTGACTGATCATAAGAACTTGACTTATCTCGAGTCTGCCAAGCGCTTGAATCCTAGACAGGCCCGTTGGTCGTTATTTTTTGCCCGCTTCGACTTTGTGATTTCGTACCTTCCGGGCTCTAAAAATGTGAAGGCGGATGCTCTGTCTAGGAGTTTTGTGCCCGACTCTCCGGGTTTATCTGAGCCAGCGGGTATCCTCAAGGAAGGAGTCATTGTGTCTGCCATCTCCCCTGATTTGCGGCGGGTGTTGCAAAAATTTCAGGCGAATAAACCTGATCGTTGTCCAGCAGAGAAACTGTTCGTCCCTGATAGGTGGACTAATAAACTTATCTCTGAACTTCATTGTTCGGTGTTGGCTGGTCATCCTGGAATCTTTGGTACCAGAGAGTTAGTGGCTAGATCCTTCTGGTGGCCATCTCTGTCACGGGATGTACGTACTTTTGTGCAGTCCTGTGGGATTTGTGCTAGGGCTAAGCCCTGCTGTTCTCGTGCCAGTGGGTTGCTTTTGCCCTTGCCGGTCCCAAAGAGGCCTTGGACACATATTTCGATGGATTTCATTTCTGACCTTCCCGTTTCTCAAAAGATGTCAGTCATTTGGGTGGTCTGTCATCGCTTTTCTAAAATGGTCCATCTGGTGCCCTTGGCTAAATTGCCTTCCTCCTCTGATTTGGTACCTTTGTTCTTTCAGCATGTGGTTCGGTTGCATGGCATTCCTGAGAATATTGTTTCTGACAGAGGTTCCCAGTTTGTTTCAAGGTTTTGGCGAGCCTTTTGTGGTAGGATGGGCATTGACCTATCCTTTTCCTCGGCTTTCCATCCTCAGACTAATGGCCAGACCGAACGAACCAATCAGACCTTGGTAACATATCTGAGATGTTTTGTTTCTGCAGACCAGGATGATTGGGTGTCCTTTTTGCCGTTGGATGAGTTCACCCTTAATAATCGGGCCAGCTCGGCTACCTTGGTTTCTCCATTTTTTTGCAATTCTGGGTTCCATCCTCGTTTCTCTTCAGGACAGGTTGAGTCTTCGGACTGTCCTGGTGTGGATTCTGTGGTGGATAGGTTGCAGCAGATCTGGACTCAGGTAGTGGACAATTTGATCTTGTCCCAGGAGAAAGCTCAACTTTTCGCTAATCGCAGGCGCCGTGTGGGTCCCCGACTTCGTGTTGGGGATCTGGTTTGGTTATCTTCTCGTCATATTCCTATGAAGGTTTCCTCTCCTAAATTTAAACCTCGTTTTATTGGTCCGTATAGGATTTCTGAGGTTCTCAATCCTGTGTCTTTTCGTTTGACCCTCCCAGACTCCTTTTCCATACATAATGTATTCCATAGGTCGTTGTTGCGGAGATACGTGGCACCTATGGTTCCATCTGTTGAGCCTCCTGCCCCGATTTTGGTGGAGGGGGAATTGGAGTATATTGTGGAGAAGATTTTGGATTCTCGTGTTTCTAGACGGAAACTCCAGTATCTGGTTAAATGGAAGGGTTATGCTCAGGAAGATAATTCCTGGGTTTTTGCCTCTGATGTTCATGCTTCCGATCTTGTTTGTGCCTTTCATGCGGCTCATCCTGGTCGGCCTGGGGGCTCTGGTGAGGGTTCGGTGACCCCTCCTCAAGGGGGGGGTACTGTTGTGAATTCTGTGGCTGAATTCACTCCTGTGGTCACAAGTGGTACTGCAGCTTCTGAGCTTCCTCCCTCAGGTGTTCTGGTGAGCTCGTTAACTGCTTCATTACTTAACTCCGCCTGATGCTGCTATCCTTGCTCCTTGTCAATGTTTCAGTGTTGGATCTGAGCTTCTCCTGATTGTTCCTGTGACCTGCTGCTCTGTATAGCTAAGTGCTTTTTGCTTTTTTGTTGCTTTTTTTCTGTCCAGCTTGTCTTTTGTTTTGCTGGAAGCTCTGAGACGCAAAGGGTGTACCGCCGTGCCGTTAGTTCGGCACGGTGGGTTTTTTTTGCCCCCTTTGCGTGGTTTTGCTTTAGGGTTTTTTGTAGACTGCAAAGTTCGCTTTACTGTCCTCGCTCTGTCCTAGAATATCGGGCCCCACTTTGCTGAATCTATTTCATCCCTACGTTTTGTCTTTTCATCTTACTCACAGTCATTATATGTGGGGGGCTGCCTTTTCCTTTGGGGAATTTCTCTGGGGCAAGTCAGGCCTATTTTTCTATCTTCAGGCTAGCTAGTTTCTTAGGCTGTGCCGAGTTGCCTAGGTAGTTGTTAGGCGCAATCCACAGCCGCTTTTAGTTGTGTTTAGGATAGGATCAGGTGTGCAGTCTACAGAGTTTCCACGTCTCAGAGCTCGTTCTTGTATTTTTGGGTATTTGTCAGATCACTGTGTGCGCTCTGATCGCTAAGCACACTGTGTTTCTGGATTGCCTTCATAACACCTGTCATTAGCAAACATAACAGTGGTCCCTAAAAAAAAATGGTGTTGTAAAAATGAGAAATTGCTGGTCAACTTTTAACCCTTATAACTCCCTAACAAAAAAAAAAATTGGTTCCAAAATTATGCTGATGTAAAGGAGACATGTGGGAAATGTTACTTATTAAGTATTTTGTGTGACATATCTCTGTGATTTAATTGCATAAAAATTCAAAGTTTGAAAATTGCGAAATTTTCAAAATTTTCGCCAAATTTCCGTTTTTTTCACAAATAAACGCAGGTACTATCAAAGAAATTTTACCACTATCATGAAGTACAATATGTCACGAGAAAACAATGTCAGAATCACCAGGATCCGTTGAAGCGTTTCGGAGTTATAACCTCATAAAGGGACAGTGGTCAGAATTGTAAAAATTGGCCTGGTCATTGATGTGCAAACCACCCTTGGGGGTAAAGGGGTTAAGGTCCAAGCTATTCATGACTGGATCCATCCCTTTTCTGTGAAAGGCCTTCAAAAAATTTTTGGGCTTTGCTAATTTCTATCGCCGTTTCATTGCCAACTTTTCCAGTGTGGTTATGCCCCTTACTGATTTGACGAAGAAAGGCGCTGATGTGACGAATTGGTCCTCTGAGGCTGTTGAGGCCTTTCGGGAGCTTAAACGCCGATTTACTTCTGCCCTTGTGTTGCGTCAGCCGGATGTTTCTCTTCCATTTCAGGTTGAGGTTGACGCGTCTGAGATTGGGGCAGGGGCCGTTTTGTCTCAGAGGGAGTCTGATGGTTCTTTGATGAAACCGTGTGCTTTTTTTTCAGAAAGTTTTCGCCTGCGGAACGCAATTATGATGTCGGCAATCGGAAGTTGTTGGCTATGAAGTGGGCGTTTGAGGAGTGGCGACATTGGCTTGAGGGAGCTAAACACCGCGTTGTGGTCCTGACCGATCATAAGAATCTGATTTACCTCGAGTCGGCCAAGCGGCTGAATCATAGACAGGCTCGATGGTCCCTGTTTTTCTCCCGTTTTGATTTTGTGGTCTTGTATCTTCCGGGATTTAAGAATGTTAAGGCTGATGCCCTCTCTAGGAGTTTTTCACCTGATTCTCCTGGAGTCCTTGAGCCGGTTGGCATTCTTAAGGAGGGGGTGATTCTTTCTGCTATCTCCCCTGATTTGCGGCGGGTACTTCAGGAATTTCAGGCTGATAGGCCTGACCGCTGTCCAGTGGGGAAGCTGTTTGTTCCTGATAGATGGACAAGTAAGGTAATTTCTGAGGTTCATTGTTCTTTGTTGGCTGGTCATCCTGGGATTTTTGGTACCAGAGATTTGGTTGCTAGGTCCTTTTGGTGGCCTTCCTTGTCACGCGATGTGCGTGCTTTTGTGCAGTCCTGTGGAACTTGCGCCCGGGCCAAGCCTTGCTGTTCCCGCGCTAGTGGGTTGCTTTTGCCTTTGCCGGTCCCTGAGAGGCCCTGGACGCATATTTCCATGGATTTTATTTCAGATCTTCCTGTTTCCCAGAAGATGTCTGTTATCTGGGTTGTTTGTGACCGGTTCTCTAAAATGGTCCATCTGGTGCCTTTGCCTAAGTTGCCTTCCTCCTCAGATCTGGTTCCATTATTTTTTCAGCATGTGGTTCGTTTGCATGGCATTCCGGAGAATATTGTGTCTGACAGAGGTTCTCAGTTTGTCTCTAGATTTTGGCGGGCCTTTTGTGCTAGGATGGGCATTGATTTGTCTTTTTCTTCAGCGTTTCATCCTCAGACTAATGGCCAAACTGAGCGAACTAATCAGACCTTGGAGACCTATTTGAGATGCTTTGTGTCTGCTGATCAGGATGATTGGGTGTCTTTTTTGCCGTTGGCCGAGTTTGCCCTTAATAATCGGGCTAGTTCGGCTACTTTGGTTTCACCTTTCTTTTGTAATTTTGGTTTTCATCCTCGTTTTTCTTCTGGGCAGGTTGAGCCTTCTGATTGTCTTGGTGTTGATTCTGTGGTGGACAGGCTGCAGCAGATTTGGACTCATGTGGTGGACAATTTGACGTTGTCTCAGGAAAGGGCTCAACGTTTTGCTAACCGCCGTCGGTGTGTTGGTCCCCGGCTTCGTGTGGGGGATTTGGTTTGGTTGTCTTCTCGTCATGTTCCTATGAAGGTTTCTTCCCCTAAGTTTAAACCTCGGTTTATTGGCCCTTATAAAATTTCTGAAATTATTAATCCGGTGTCTTTTCGTTTGGCTCTTCCAGCCTCTTTTGCCATTCATAATGTTTTCCATAGATCTTTGTTGCGGAGATATGTGGTGCCCGTTGTTCCCTCTGTTGACCCTCCTGCCCCGGTGTTGGTTGAGGGAGAGTTAGAATATGAGGTTGAGAAGATTTTGGATTCTCGTTTTCGAGGCGGAGGCTTCAGTATCTTGTCAAGTGGAAGGGTTATGGCCAGGAGGATAATTCTTGGGTTGTTGCCTCCGATGTCCATGCCACCGATTTGGTTCGTGCTTTTCATTTGGCTCGTCCTGAGCGGCCTGGGGGCTCTGGTGAGGGTTCGGTGACCCCTCCTCGGGGGGGGGGGGGGCACTGTTGTGACTTCCGCTCTTGGGCTCCCTCCGGTGGTTGTAAGTGGCACTTTTGTGAGTTCTGCTCTTGGGCTCCCTCTTGTGGTTTCTAGTGGTATGGCTGCTCCTTGGAGTTAGCTGTCATCAGCTGCCTCCACTTATCGTCTCTTCTGCTCTGCTATTTAGGCCTGGCTTTTCCTTCAGCCAGTGCCACTTGTAAATGGTTCCTGGTTGGATTCACATCTCTTTGGATTTCCCTGTTATCCTGACCAGTTCAGCAAAGCTAAGTTTTTGCTTGCTCTTTTCTGTCCATAGATTGTGGACTTATCCGTTCTGTGCTTTCTATGTTTGTCCAGCTTATCAGTATGAATTAATTCTGTCTTGCTGGAAGCTCTGGGAAGCAGATCTACCATCCACACCTTTAGTCAGGTGTGGAGATTTTTGTAAACTCTGCGTGGATTTTTTTTGTAGTGTTTTATACTGACCGCACAGTATTCCATCCTGTCCTATCTATTTAGCTAGACTGGCCTCCTGTGCTCATCCTGGTTTCATTCTGTGTATGTCTTTTCCCTCTCCACTCACAGTCATTATTTGTGGGGGGCTAATCTATCCTTTGGGGATTTTCTCTGAGGCAAGATAGCTTTCCTGCTTCTATCTTTAGGGGTAGTTAGCTCTTAGGCTGTGACGAGATGCCTAGGGAGAGTTAGGAGCATTCCACGGCTACTTCTAGTGTTGTGTTGAGCTTAGGGACTGCGGTCAGTACAGTTACCATGTCCTTCAGAGCTCGTTCCATGTTGCTCCTAAACCACCAGATCATAACAGTCCTCCTTATATTATAATGTGCACCTCAGTCCTCCATAGAGTATAATACACTCCTCAGTCTTCCATATAGTAGAATACACTCCTCATAATCCTTCATGTAGTATAATACACTCCTCAGTCCTCCATATAGTATAATACACTCCTCAGTCCTCCATATAGTATAATACACTCCTCATAGTCCTCCATATAGTATAATACACTCCTCAGTCCTTCATATAGTATAATACACTCCTCATAGTCCTTCATGTAGTATAATACACTCCTCAGTCCTCCATATAGTATAATACACTCCTCAGTCCTCCATATAGTATAATACACTCCTCAGTCCTCCATATAGTATAATACACTCCTCATAGTCCTCCATATAGTATAATACACTCCTCATAGTCCTCCATATAGTATAATACACTCCTCAGTCTTCCATAAAGTATAATACACTCCTCAGTCCTCCATATTGTATAATACACTCCTCATAGTCCTCCATATTGTATAATACACTCCTCAGTCCTCCATATAGTATAATACACTCCTCATAGTCCTTCATGTAGTATAATACACTCCTCAGTTCTCCATATAGTATAATACACTCCTCAGTCCACCATATACTATAATACACTCCTCAGTCCTCCATATAGTGTAATACACTCCTTATAGTCCTCCATATAGTATAATACACTCCTCAGTCCTTCATATAGTATAATACACTCCTAATAGTCCTTCATGTAGTATAATACACTCCTCAGTCCTCCATATAGTATAATACACTCCTCAGTCCTCCATATAGTATAATACACTCCTCAGTCCTCCATATAGAATAATACACCCTCATAGTCCTCCATATAGTATAATACACTCCTCCATATAGTATAATTCACTCCTCAGTCCTCTATATATAGTATAATACACTCCTCAGTCCTCCATATAGTATAACACACTCCTCATAGTTCTCCATGTAGTATAATACACTCCTCAGTATATTATAGAATATAATGTAGCCCCTCCATAGAATATAATACAGCACCCCATAGAATGTAATACAGCCCCTCATAGAATGTAATACAGCCCACCTCCCCATAGAATATAATACAGCCCCCCATAGAATATAATGTAGCCACCAGAGAATGTAATACAGCCCCCCATAGAATGTAATACACCCCCCATAGAATGCAATACAGTCCCCACATAGGATGTAATACAGCTCTCCCACATAGAATGTAATTAAGCCCCCCATAGAATGTAATGAAGCCAACCCCCATAGAATGTAATGCAGTCAGCCCCATAGAATGTAATGCAGCCAGCCCCCATAGAGTGTAATACAGCACAGCCCCCATAGAATGTAACGCAGTCAGCTCCCCATAGAATGTAATGCAGCCAGTTCCCCATAGAATGTAATGCAGCCAGCCCCATAGAATGTAATGCAGCCAGCCCCCATAGAATGTAATGCAGCCAGCCCCATAGAATGTAATGCAGCACAGCCCCATAGAATGTAATGCAGACAGCCCCCATAGAATGTAATGCAGCCAGTTCCCATAGAATGTAATGCAGCCAGCTCCCATATAATGTAATGCAGCCAGCCCCCATAGAATGTAATGCAGCCAGCCCCCATAGAATTTAATGCAGCCAGCCCCCATAGAATGTAATGCAGCCAGCCCCCATAGAATGTAATGTAGCCAGCCCCCATAGAATGTAATGCAGCCAGCCCCAATAGAATGTAATAAATCCCCCCCATAGAATGTAATGCAGACAGCCCCCATAGAATGTAATACGGCCCCCCATAGAATGTAATGCAGCACATCCCCCATAGAATGTAATGCATCCAGCCCCCCATAGAATGTAATGCAGCACAGCCCCCATAGAATGTAATGCAGCCAGCCCCCCATTGAATGTAATGCAGCCAGCCCCCCATAGAAAGTAATGCAGCCAGCCCCCCATAGAATGTAATGCAGCCAGCCCCAATAGAATGTAATAAATCCCCCCCAGAGAATGTAATACAGCACAGCCCCCATAGAGTGTAATACAGACCCCACAATAGCCCCACAATCCAGTTATCACTCATTGATATATTTTTTTTAAAAATCCACTCGCCTCGCCTCTCCTCATGCCCTGCGCTGCTTCCGGCTCCGGCCTCAGCAGCTGCAGTCTGCCCGCCCGACACACAACAGGTGCGAGATGATATGATGTCATTGTGCACCCGCAGTGTCAGAGGCAGAGCGGGGAATGATGGGAGAGGGAGCGACAGCAGACGCTCTCTCCTCCATCATTGCAGTCAACTGTACTGGTATCATAGACGCCGGTATAGTTCAATGCGGTGGCGCTGGTGGGGCAGTGAGTCGGCGTCGACACCAGGGGGAGGGGGAGTCGGCGCTGGTGAGCGGCCCACTAGTGCCACCGGCCCTTCTGGCATTTTCCAGAAATGCCCGATGGCCAGTCCGGCCCTGGGGCTGAGATTAGGATTAGGGGTGTGTTAGGGTTAGGGTTGGAGTTAGAATTGGAGGTTTCCACTGTTTAGGCACATCAGGGGCTCTCCAAACGCGACATGGCATCCGATGTCAATTCCAGCCAATTCTGCACTGAAAAAGTCAAACGGTGCTCCTTCCCTTCTGAGCTCTGCTGTGCGCCCAAGCAGTGATTTACTTCCACATATCGGGTATTGGCGTACTTGGGACGAATTGTACAACAACTTGTGGGGTCCAATTTCTCCTGTTACCCTTGTGAAAATACAAAATTGGGGGTGAAAAGATCACTGTCTGTCTGTCTGTGTCTGTCTGTGTCTGTGAAGCACTTGGGGGTTCAAAGTGCTCATCACATCTAGATAAGTTCTTTAGGGGGTCTAGTTTCTAAAATGGGGTCACTTTTGGGGGTTTCCACTGATTAGGTACATCAGGGGCTCGCCAAACGTGACATGGCATCCGATCTCAATTCCAGCCAATTTTAGTTTGAAAAAAATCAAACAGCGCTCCTTCCCTTCGGAGCTCTGCCATGCGCCCAAACAGTGGTTCCCCCCACATAAGGAGTATCAGCATACTCAGGACAAATTGGACTACAACTTTTGGGTCCAATCTTTCCTGTTACCAGGGCCAGACTGGCCATCGGGCACTTCTGGCAAATGCCAGAAGGGCCGGTGGCAGTAGTGGGCCACTCGCCAGCGCCGACTCACCCCCCACCAGTGCCACAGCTGCATTACATTCTATGGGGGCTGGCTGCATTACATTCTGTGGGGGCTGGCTACATTACATTCTATGAGGGCTGTGCTGTATTACATTCTATGGCGGGCTGTATTACATTCTATGGGGGGGCTGTATTGTATTACATTCTATGGGGGGGGCTGTATTACATTCTATGGGGGAGGGCTGTATTACATTCTATGGGGGAGGGCTGTATTACATTCTATGGGGGGCTGTATAATACAGCCCCCCCATAGAATGTAATACAGCCCCCCAATAGAATGTAATACAGCCTGTATTACATTCTATGGGGGGCTGTATTATATTCTATGGGGGGCTGTATTGCATTCTCTGGGGGCTATGTTATATTCTATGGGGGGCGTATTATATTCTATGGGGAGCTGCATTATACTATATGATGAGGGCTGCATTTTATTCTATGGAGGGGCTACATTATATTGTATTGGGGGCTGCATTATGCTCTATGAGGGGGCTACCATATATTATATATGCAGAGGCTGCATTATACTATATGAGGGGGCTGCATTATATTCTCTGGGGGTTACATTATACTCGGGGCTACAATATATTCTGTGGGGTGGCTGCATTATACTCTGGGGTGGCATCATTATACTATATGTGGGCTGCATTATACTGTATCGAGGACTATGGGGAATACATTACACTATATGAAGAACTATGGGGTGCATTATACTATGGGAAGTTAATTGTACTACATGGATGACAATGGCGGGGCATTATACTATATGGTGCACTATGAGGAATGTATTATACTATTTTGAGGACTGAGGAGTGTATTATACTATATGGAGGACTGTGGCAGTACATTATACTATATGTAGGTCTGAGGAGTGTATTATACTATATGGAGGGCTGAGGTGCACATTGTAATATATGGAGGACTATCTGGTGTATTATACTAAACAAGCAAAATGCTGCGTATTCATCGAGTGATTGGATCATTTATGTGGTAACAGAAATCCTTGTTCTCAGCAGCACATCGCCGGTGTAAACTGTAGTTGTGCTGCTGATAACATGATACTGTATGGGGACAGATTGATCTAATTGTGATTGTTCTGTTCCCTTCATTCTTTCTCAGTTGGTGTAAAGTGGCCGGGAAACAAGCAAACGACTTCAGTATTGTCGATCACACTAGCGGCCTGAGATCAGCGCATGTAAATACAGCAGAAATGCTTCGCAGGGAGAATAGCCAAGGATGATGACAGTTGTAGTTAGCACCCAGCGCCTGGGAATAGCGCTAACTCTACTGCTTTTCCCAGCCGCCAGAGCATTTAATTCTGGTATGTGTAATGATTTTTAGGGTTGATGTCAGCTGTGTAATGTCAGCTGCTATCAATCCCTGGTGTAAGTAATGGAGAGGTGTCTGTCAGACATCCCCACTACTAGCCCAGACCTGGCGAGACCCAGCGACTCTGAAGAGTGGTGACGGTCGTAACAATACCGCTCTTCACAGTCGCCGAGCTCAGCGCAAGACCCGGAATATCTGAAGAGCGGTGACGTTACTGAGTTACTGATGTCACCACTCTTCAGAGTCACTGGGTCTCTTGCTGCGCAGCGGAACCAAAAGTGGCTGTAGGCAAAGTTTATGGAGCATCAGAATGAGGTTCCATAGCCTTTGGTCATCTCAATCCCTTCATTATCTATATGTAGGTAAAGTAGCGGCTTTTCTTGGTAATGCAACTAAAATCAATAAATAAGACTGAGCTGTAATGCTGAATACAGCTGTGATTATATGTTGTATAGTCGTGTTACACTCCCCTCACTTCTTGTAACCTACAAGTGTACAAAGATATTATACAGTCACCATGTAACAAGTGGGCCTGTGTAATTTCAAATGCCAGGGCTGAATTTTAGTCCCAGTCCGGCCCTGCCTGTTACCCTTGGTAAAATAAAAAAAAGTACATTTTTTGTGAAAAAAGTTAAATGTTAATTTTTTTTAAACATTCCAAAGCTTCCTGTGAAGCACCTGAAGGGTTAATAATTTTTTAGAATGTGGTTTTGAGCACCTTGAAGAGTGCAGTTTTTAGAATGGTGTCACTTTTGGGCATTTTCTACCATATAGAACTTTTAACCCTTATAACTTCCTAACAAAAAGAACTTTTGATTCCAAATTGTGCTGATGTAAAATAGACATGTGGGAAATATGACATATCTCTGTGATTTCAGGGTATGAAAATTCAAAGTTGGAAAATTGCGAAATTTTCAAAATTTTCGCCACATTTCCATTTTTTTCACAAGGTCATATCGGAGAAATTTACCACTGACGTGAAGTACAATATGTCACGAGAAAACAATGTCAGAATCACCCAGATCCATGGAAACGTTCCAGGCTTATTACCACATAAAGGGACAGTGGTCAGAATTGTAAAAATTGGCATGGTCATTAACATTCCCTAGCCACACGAGGCCTGATTATTGCCACACATGTCGTCAATCAAGAAATCACTAAAATAGAACCTACCTGATAAAGTGAAGTAGACCAAAATATCCTCAAAAGCTGGACATCATGCCGCGATGCAAAGACATTCTGGAATAAATGAGAAACAAAGTAATTGAGCTCTATCAGTCTGAAAAAGGTTTTATAGTTATTTCTCAAGCTTTGATGTTTTTGTGACACATAGGGTATGACTAAGGGTGCAGCTGACGCCAGAAAGGCATCAGAGTGTTTTTTTGCAAAGCCATCATGAGGCTTTTAATCTGATCAATATGTAATAAAGTTTGAAGGCTTTTTATTCAACGTGGTTGTGCCCTTCCTCCTCAAATTCAGAAAAAAAATGGTTTTAAATTGTGCAAGTGGTTAAAACACCAACTTTCGAAAAGCAAAACCCTGGTAAATAATACAAAACCCTACTAAATGCATCACTCAACCAGTCCACAGATTCACAATCAGCAGCAACAATTCCTACTTTTTAACTCAAGCCACTTTTTTCAGCAAACTCCTTGAGTCTATAAGAAGACTTTTAGAAGAAGCTCATCTTCCTGTTCAGCAAAATATTTATTTAAGCTTATCAATAGCTAAAATAATTTTAAAAAAGTTTAGGTGAATAAGTTTAGTTTTACAGTATCCATTGTTCCTATTTATTCTGTAGTTTTAAATTTGAAGGATATCACAAATATAAGTGCACTGGAGTGAACAACTGAGATTATCAGTGGCCTCTTTTGATCAACATTTAGATATGTGATCAGATAAATGATACATTAGAGAAATAACTAATTTACTGTTACATATATCAAATTTATCCTAAAGTATATTGAACCTGTCAAAACCTGAACAGATGATTAGCAGAAGTTCATCTTATTTAGACCATAGAGTCTACTGATGAAAGCCTATGATCAGATCATAATGAATCAAGAAAAATGAGCAAAACTATAAGAATCACAACATGAAAGTGTTTTATGCTATTTTTTAGCCCATAGGCTTCCAAGAGTTAAAACTAACAAACAATGCTTTACTCACCCTTCTCTGCTTCAGGGCACGGTCTTCATCATTGCCTATGTTCTTTGTTTACAGGCTGCAGCATTGACATTACAGTAGTTACACCAATTCTGGAGCTTTGCCTCATGCTTCCTGATTGACCTCCTGTGTGTTGGCAATCGGAGTAATGGGACTTGGGGTTGATGTAATTACTAACCCAGTAATAAAAAAAAAAAACCTGCACAAAAAAAAATACTTGATTTGAAAAAATACCCCCTACACTTTTCCTGGTTTACCAATTACCGGTAATTAAAAACGAAGAAAACAAACAAACATGCTGCTCTGCCGTAGTCCAGGGATTCTGACGTAGTCCTTAAGAGGATGTACCGGACCGGGGTACCTTTCTTGCGCCAATTCCAGAACTGTCGGGACTGTCACCAATGTTGCACGGGGGAGAGCTTTCTGGCCCAGACCGACCTTTACACTTGCCAGCAGGGGGCGGGTTGGAGATAAAAATGGCTGTGCACCGGAGAAAGACAAGAGTTCTGGCGGGAAGACGGTGGGTGAGGTGAGGTGCAGGGTGAGGTGCAGGCCTTGATAGCGGAGCCCCTTGTAAGTTTAGGCCCACCTAGTGTAACCCCTGTAAGTGTGTCCACTGCTTGCGGTCATCAGACAGCATCTCCCCTGACATCTCCTGTGTCGGGAGGTTACTCACACGAGAGACCAGTGACTGCCGCGTGCGTGCGGTCTAGCCTTGTACCGGTGACTGAGCAGGACGTACCTACTTCTACCCAGCCTGCACTAGGAGCAAAGTCATGCTCCGGTGCTATCATATGAAGAACTGAGACCAGTACGAGGAACCGCGGGAACGGGAACCTGCCTAGTGTAGCAAAGACTCTATCTGCATAGAGGAGCTGGACATCCGTCTATCCAGGATCACCCCAAGACGTCACGTGTCGGTGCCATCGTTGGAACCCGAGACGCTGCAATCAAGAAGCCGACAGACTGGAGCGCAGCGGGAATCGGCAACACTGATGAGCAGTGGCGTCAGTACCAGGTGACTGTGAATAGCAATACCATTACCGCTATTCACAGTCGCCAGGGCCAGATTTGGGGAACGCTGGACTACAGCGAGCCTGCGTGGGAACATTTTTCTAACAGATTAGAGAATGAGGGACAGTGTCTTGTTTTTTTTTTTCTTTCTTTTTATATTTTTCAGGTTTCCATTTGTGGACTACATTGGATTCGATGGACTACATCGGATTCCCTGGACTATGACAGACCTGCATGTTTTTTTTTTATAAATTGGTGAACCAGGGAATGTACAGGGGAGTGTTTTTTTCAAATAAAGTATTTTTGTGTGTGTTTTTATTTTTCATTACTGGTTTAGTAATGAGCGTGTGTAATAGACACCTCTCCATTACTGTGAAGGAAAGCCACCTATGCCAAGCATGGTATCCATCCACAGACAGCTGTTTCTGGGTTTTTGCCCCTCATCAGTGTGGAGTAGGAATCTGGCTATTAGGAGCAGTGCCTAGTAAAAAGGCTATAAAGGCACAGATGATTGGCCTCGGGGAGACCAAAACATCCAACACTGCGGAGACACCATCACGTGTTTCTCAACGCAGTGATTCCAGAACACTGCCCCCATCCCTTATGGGAAATATGCAGATGCATGTAAAGAAGCTGCGGAGACACCATCACGTGTTTCTCGACGCAAGCAGTGAATAGCCAGGCCTTTCCCCGGGAAGGAACAACCACGGGAAGGGCAGCATCCTATGAAGGAAAGCCACCTATGCCAAGCATGGTATCCATCCACAGACAGCTGTTTCGGGGTTTTTGCCCCTCATCAGTGTGGAGTAGGAATCTGGCTATTAGGAGCAGTGCCTAGTAAAAAGGCTATAAAGGCAGAGATGATTGGCCTTGGGGAGACCAAAACATCCAACACTGCGGAGACACCATCACGTGTTTCTCAACGCAGTGATTCCAGAACACTGCCCCCATCCCTTATGGGAAATATGCAGATGCATGTAAAGAAGCTGCGGAGATGCTGCGGAAAAGCTGCGGAAAAAGTCAGTTTTGTCAGGAAATTTCTGAAAAGATTCCTGACGTGTGCACATAGCCTTAATGTGATGTTCCACTTCTGGGGCGGCTGCGGGCTGGTATTTTTAGGCTAGTAAGGGCCCAATAACCAAGGATCTTCTCAACCTGATAATATCAGCTCACATCTGTCTGCTTTTCCTTTGCAAGTTATCAAAAATAGGGGGGAACACACAACATTTTTTTAAATTATTATTGGATTACACCAGCCTAAACACCCTTCAGTGCCACTTGAAAGGCACTAAATGGTGCAAGTTTAATAATGTATAGGGGTTTTTGTGAAATGATATATCTGCAGTATATCTATCTGTTCTCTCTCTCTCTCTCTCTCTCTCTATCATAGAATATTAGCATTGAAAGAGACCTCAAGGGTCATTGGGTCCAACCACCGCTTCAATTCAGCACAGGATTCACTTAACTATCTCAGACAGGTGTCTGTGCAGCCTCTGTTTGGTTTGAAGACTTCCACTGAAGGAGAACTCAACACCTCTCGTGGCAGCCTATTCCACTCAATGACCATCCTCACTGTCTAAAAGGTTATCTAATTTGCATCATCTCCCTTTCAGATTAATTCCATTGCTTCTCGTGTTTCCTTGTGCAAATGAGAATAAGTGACATCCCTTCAGATGTTTGTGGACAGCTATTAAGTCTCCTCCTAGCCTTCTTTTTTGCAAGCTAAACATTTCCAGATCCTTTAAAGGGAATCTGTCACCTCATTTTGCAGTTATAAGATGCGGCCACCACCATCAGGGGCTTATCTACAGCATTCTGTAATGCTGTAGATAAGCCCCCGATGTGTCCTGAAAGATAAGAAAAACAAGTTAGATTATACTCACCCGGGGGGCGGTCCGGTGCGGTTCAGGTCTGATGGGAGTCGCAGGTCTGGGTCCGGCGCCTCCCATCTTCATGCGATGACGTCCTCTTCTTTGCTTCTAATGCGGCTCCTGCACAGGCGTAATTCTCTGCCCTCAACAGGGCAGGGCAGAGCAAAGTACTGCAGTGCGCAGGCGCCGGGAAAGGTCAGAGAGGATCGGCGCCTGCGCACTGCAGTACTTTACGCTGCCCTAAACAGGGCAAATAATTACGCCTGTGCAGGAGCCGCAATAGAAGCAAAGAAGAGGACGTCATCGCATGAAGATGGGAGGCGTCGGACCCGGACCTGGATCTGCGATGCTCATCGGACCCGAACCGAACCGGGACCGCCCCTGGGTGAGTATAATCTAACTTGTTTTTCTTATTTTTCAGGTTACATTAGGGGCTTATCTACAGCATTACAGAATGGTGTTTGCCTTTTTTGTTGCTGCATCACACTGCTGACTCATGTGCAGTCTGTGATCTATTAGTATGCACATGCATACCAGGGGGTCAGGCACACAGACAGAAGGAAAGTATAACTGACAGTGAATCCTAGTTCAGCTTGGGTATAAATATCCCTCCCAGATCCAAAAGGAGGCCACAACAATTAACCCTGAGAGGGCAGGGCATTAACCCTGTCTAAACCATGACAGTAGCGAAGGAATTCAACTGCTCTCAGAGTCAAGTGTCACATATAATAAAGAAAGAAAAAGAAGGTTATGGCATAGCTGACACACCTAGATGTGAACGACCATGGAAAACTTCCTCCAAATTTGATCACTTTATTAATAAAAAGTCAGTATTTGATGCCCTTAAAAGAGCTGTGCAGATTTGGTACAAAATGAACAAAGAATATGGGGTCAAAATGAGTCGCCAAACTGTGGTGCGACGGCTAAGAGTAGTAGGGTTCAATGCACGAGTTCCAGTCCAGAAGCCTTTCAGCTCTACAAAGAACTGGAAGGTCTGACTTGAGTTTACCAAAGAACACAGCCAATGGAAAGATACAGATTGATCTAAGGTGTTGTGGACAGATAAACAGATGAATCCAAGTTCAATCTGTTTGGTAGTGATGGCAAGCACTATATATACTGCCCATTTGGAAAACGTAATGATGTAAGGTACCAAACACCTATGGACCTATGGTGAAACATGCTGGTAGCAATGTCATGGTTTGGGGCTGATTTTCTGCATCTGCTATCTACCCTCTGCATATAATTGATGGAAATATGAATGCTACCATGTACAAGGATACACTGGAGAATGTAATGCCGCCACAAGGTAAAACCAAAGTAGGCAGGGGCTGGAAATTCCAGCAAGACAATGATCCTCAGCACATATCCAATTTAGTAAAAAATTGGTTAGCAAAGACAAATGTTCCTGTAGCAATGGCTAAGCCAATCACCTGATTTAAACCCTATTAAGCACCTTTGGGATGAGTGAGGGCGACGAATTGTAGGCCTGTACCATGGCAATAAAGATTAATTGTTAGAATGGAATGGAGCAAGGATGTCTTGAATACCCTAGTGGCTTCAATGCCCCGTCGATGTGGTGCAGTAATTAAAGCAAGGGGTTATGCTACTAGAGCGCCCCCAGACACAGGGCCACAAGTCACTCGGTACCGGTCCTTTCTGCTCGGTTCTGGGGTTGTCACGGTGGCTGGACCCGGTCGTGACCCTGCTAAGGGGCTTCCAATGAAGGTGATAGTACAGTCTGTCAGAGGTTCGTGACGCCACCTGTGGTGTTCGGTCAGGGTGACCGACGCTGCTGTGGGGTCCGCTGGGGTGATGGATTGGCAGCTGGATGGTGTACCTTCCCACAGGTGAAGTATATCCCCCAGGGCTTCCCTGTAAGGTGGATGGTGAAGGTGTGAGGTGCAGGCAATAACGAGGACACAAGGTTGCAGTCTCTTTACCTTTTTACTGAAGGCTTCAATATACTCAGTCCAGAGCACGTTCAACCGGGCTATCAGAGACCGGCCGTCTGATAGGCACATCCAGAGTTTCCCTCGCAGATGGAAATCGTTGCCTACCAATAGCGCCTGTGTGTTGTAGTCCTACCCTGCTGAGCATTCGGAATAGTCCTCACAACTGCTGTTCTTGTTCGTTCTCTACAGCTTTCTCTCTCTCTCTCGTTCTTTGGTTCCAGATGTTGCTAGTTTCTAACGTCCCCCAGATATGTTATGGCTAGGACGCCACCCGTTTGACGGGAAGGCTTGGAGGTCTTCCGGGACCCTAGAGACGCCCCTCTCCCAATGTTGCCCCTTATGTCTTCGTAGGTGTAGAAGGTAGACAGCCAACCTATAATCAACTGTCCAGCGGAATTTGAAGTAAGGCCTGAAGTCAGTTACTCCTGCGGTGATCCGGCCACCGACTGCGCGCCTCAGTAAGATGTTGCCTTTCTCTCTCGGCACGACTCTTACTGGGTCTCCTTTGTGCTGATCTCGTTTACACTGTTCCACAATATTCTTCCCCTCTTGTCTCTCTCTTAGGATACCGCCGCAAGGTGTGCAGGCGCAGTTCCGTTACGTTCTGTTCTGTTCGCTAGGCACCTGCCAGGTTCCCACGCCTGACAGGGACCCCCCTGTGCCTTCTCCCTGCAACACCCCCTGCCACGGGATGTTGCCTAGTTCCAACCCAGTCAGCTTCTAACTAACTTCCTCCCCAGCCCCTAGTTTTACCAGTGTGAGGAGTGGCCCAATAAAGCCTTTTTCTCCCCCTAGTGGCCAGAGTGTGAAGTGTAATGTGTTCTGGTGATACCTAGTCAGGAGAACTCTTTAGTGCCATCAGACGTACCGCTACTCTCCTTAGTGGCAGAGTGCTAAACTGCAACGACCAGGTCTCTGGGGCGCTGCACTACAAAATACTAAGTTACGGCATTGTACACAATTAATTACTCTCTATGTTGTGATCAATAAATAACATATGCAAAACTCTTGGCTCTCTTCTTTAACTAAATGACTACCTACTGTATATTCTAAAGCATTTTGGTTAAAATTAAGGTCTTGCACGATAACGTCATGCACTTTCAATTCATCACCGGGAAAATGGCATCACAACAACCAGACAGAAGTAATCACACTTTAACCCCTTAACCCCCGGAGCTTTTTTCGGTTTTGCGTTTTCGTTTTTCACTCCGCTCCTTCCCAGAGCCATAACTTTTTTATTTTCCCATCAATATTGCCATGTGAGGGCTTATTTTTTGCAGAACAAGTTGTGCTTCTGAATGAGACCATTGGTTTTACCATGTTGTGTACTAGAAAATGGGAAAAAAAATTCCAAGTGCTGTGAAATTGGAAAAAAAAGTGCAATCCCGCACTTGTTTTTTTTTTTTTTTTGTTAGGTTCACTAAATCCTAAAACTGACCTGCCATTATGATTCTCCAGGTCATTTCGAGTTCATAGACACCAAACATGTCTAGGTTCTTTTTATCTAAGTGGAGAGGGCGCCCTCATATGAACTCGAGCCTGGGAGCTTTCTAGGAAAGTTCCCACGCTCCAGGAACAACCAGCAGAGGGCGCCTCACCACAAATGAAGGTAAATATAGGTCATTGACCTACTCTACCTTCATTCTCCGGGGTTTTGCAGCAAGGAGCAGCGCTGCATTAGCAGAGCTCCTGGCTGCAAAATGTTTTAACCCCTTCAGATGGATTTACATCGTGGGACCTTACAGATCTTCAGAAGGTATGTATATTGTTGGCTTATTATTTTTACTTTGTTACAGAGCGAGGGTCTTCTGAAGGATTGAGCGTAGAATAAATTATTACAACAACCTTTGTTTTTATTTCATTAAAATAATTTTTAATAATGTGTGTGTTTTTTTAACCCTTTACTAGTATTGGATTAATAATGGATAGGTGTCATAATTGACGCCTCTCCATTATTAATTTGGCTTAATGTCACCTTACAATAGCAAGGTGACATTAACCCCTCATTACCCCATATCCCAACGCTACACGGGAATGGGAAGAGAGTGGCCAAGTGCCAGAATAGGCGCATCTTCCAGATGTGCCTTTTCTGGGGTGGCTGGGGGCAGATGTTTTTAGCCAGGGGGGGCCAATAACCATGGACCCTCTCCAGGCTATTAATATCTGCCCTCAGTCACTGGCTTTACTGCTCTGGCGGAGAAAATTGCGCGGGAGCCCACGCCAATTTTTTCCGCCATTTAACCCTTTAATTTAATAGCTAGAACGGCCAAATTTTGCATATACATACTACTAACATTAGTAGTGTGGAATATGCAAAAAAAATGGTGATATGAGATGGTTTACTGTATGTAAACCAGGTCTCATATCATGTCGGGTTTAGGAAGGAGATAGCAAAAGACGGTAATTGAATTACCGGCTTTAAAGCTATCTAGCGCTGTATCTAGCGCTGAATGAAGTAATAATATATATACATATATGTGTCTACTGACATATATATATATAGACAGTATATATGTTTTTTTTTTTACACATGGATCCCTTGTATAGCCGTATGTCGGTTTTGCAAGCCTGCGAGAAAAACACGCAGTACGGATTACATACGGAGGATGCCATGCGCAAAAAACACTGAAACACCCTGCCTACGGAGGAGCTACGGACCACTATTTTGGGGACTTTTCAGCGTATTACGGCCGTAATATACGGACCGTATTGTCTTACGCTGAGTGTGACTCCAGCCTTATACGCAGATGTGAGTGACGCCCAGGGCCGTATTTGCCACTAGGCACGTGAGGGCACGTGCCTAGGGCGGGGACAATGCAGGGGGCGGCACCTGAGCAAGGTTTTTTTTTTTTTTTTTTTAAAGCTGGGTCACCTCCTGAACGACCCCGCCCCCCCACCCCAACTGGCCGCCCACCCTCCCTCCCGCCTCCCACCCGCCCTCCTTGAAGACAATACTCACCCTGCTGCTCCAGCGATGCCTGGTCTCGGCGTCTGGAGCTCGTCCTTAATGAGCGGTCACGTGGTACCGCTAATTAAGGTCATGAATGTGCGCATATTCATGACCTTAATGAGCAGAGCGGTATCACCTGACCGCTTACGCAGGAAGAAGGTGCAGCGCGCCGGGAGTCGGGACAGCCAGAGGGACGTCGCGGCCGCGCGGTGAGGAGCAGGTGAGTATGAGGGATGGGGGGACAGGGGAGGGGGGAAGAAGGTGGACGGTAAGCCGCGCCATTCAAGATGGGGGGTGGAGGAATATGAGCCATGCATACAGGTGTGGGGGGTGGAGGAACATGAGCCATGCACACGGGGGGGGGGGGCGTGGAGGAATATGAGCCATGCATACAGGGGGGGGGTGGAATGTGAGCCATGCATACGGGGGGGAGTGGAATATGAGCCATGCATACGGGGGGGGTGGAATATGAGCCATGCATACGGGGGGGTGGAATATGAGCCATGCATACAGGGGGGGGGTGGAATATGAGCCATGCATACAGGGGGGGTGGAATATGAGCCATTCATACAGGGGGTGGGGAATATGAGCCATGCATACAGGGGGGTGGGGAATATGAGCCATGCATACAAGAGGGGGGGTCATTATACAGTATGGAGAACTGTGTGTGGCCATAATGCAGTATTGAGCATCATGTGTGGCCATTATACAGTATGGAGCATCATGTGGCCGTTATACAGGATGGAGCATCATGTGTGGCCATTATACAGTATGGAGCATCATGTGTGGCCGTTATACAGTATGGAGCATTGTGTGGCCATTATACAGTATTGAGCATCATGTGGAGCCATTATACAGTATGGAGCATTGTGTGGCCATTATACAGGATGGAGCATCATGTGTGGCCATTATACAGGATGGAGCATCATGTGTGGCCATTATACAGTATGGAGCATTATGTGTGGCCGTTATACAGTATGGAGCATTGTGTGGCCATTATACAGTATGGAGCATCTTGTGTGGCCATTATATAGTATGGAGCAGTGTGTGGCCATTATACAGTATGGAGCATCATGTGTGGCCATTATACAGTATGGAGCATCATGTGTGGCCGTTATACAGGATGGAGCATCATGTGTGGCCGTTATACAGGATGGAGCATCATGTGCTGCCAATATACAGTATGGAGCATCATGTGCGGTCATTATACAGTATTGAGCATCATGTGTGGTCATTATACAGTATGGAGCATTGTGTGGCCATTATACAGGATGGAGCATCATGTGTGGCCGTTATACAGGATGGAGCATCATGTGTGGCCGTTATACAGGATGGAGCATCATGTGTGGCCGTTATACAGGATGGAGCATCATGTGTGGCCGTTATACAGGATGGAGCATCATGTGTGGCCGTTATACAGGATGGAGCATCATGTGTGGCCGTTATACAGGATGGAGCATCATGTGTGGCCAATGGCCATTATACAGTATTGAGCATCATGTGTGGCCATTATACAGTATGGAGCATCGTGTGTGGCCATTATACAGTATGGAGCACTGTGTGGCCATATTTTTTTTGTTTATAATTATTGTATATAAAACAGTGTGATCAGCAGTGCTAAATGGCTGTGGTTGGGATGTGGATATGGGTGTGACTAGTTGTAAAATGGGTGTGGTCAGAGGTGTGGCCTAAAATTTGCCGCAGCGCACTAAGTGCGCCGCAAACTTCATAACTCCTTCCCTTTTTCAAAAGTTGGGAGGTATGGTACCGCATTTGCCAGATCATGGCAAGTGCCGCAAATCCCATAGGGAATGAATGAGGTTGAACGCAGTGTTGCCGTAAGTGATCCGGTACGCGGCAGATGCAGAAAAACTGCCGATCTGATGCAAAAGGCGACTGCCGATAGTGTCTTACTCACCAAAGTGGGAGGCAGCACTAAAAATGCCTAGGGCAGCAGAAACTCTAAATACGGCCCTGGTGATGCCTATTACATAGTTACTCTAGAACTTTTCAACATATCTCAGTGATGCTGACACTGTTTTTTTATGACCCATTGTACTTCCTATAAGTGGTAAATTTAGGTCAATATGATTTTCGTTTATTTGTGAGAAAATTGAAAATGAAAATTTAGAAAAATTAGCAATTTTAGAACTTTGAATTTTTATGCCCTTAAAACACATGGTCAAACCACTAAAATAATTAACAAATAACATTTGCAGCATGTCAACTTTACATCAGAATTGTTTTTTGCTTTTTTAAATTTCGATTAGGAAGTTAGAAGGGTTAAAAGTTGACCGGCAATTTTTCATTTTTTCAACAAAACTTATAAAACCAGTTTGTTTGTTTTTTATAGAGCCCACATCACGTTTGAAGTGACTTTGAGGGGCCTATATGAAACAAAATACACAAACATTACACCATTTTAAAACTGCACCTCTCATAGTGCTCCAAACCGCATTCAAGAAGTTAATTAATGCTTTAGGTGCTACACAGGAATTAGTGGATTATGGAAGGAAAAAAATAAAATTTAAAGTTTTCCTACAAAAATGCTTTACTTCTACATTTTTCATTTTCATAATGGTAACAGAAGAAATTTTTTGTGCAGTTTCTCCTGAGTATGCCGATAACACACATATGAGGGAAAACTACTTTTTGGGCGCATGGCAGGGAAGGAGCACCATTTGACTTTTGGAGAGCACAATTGGCTGGAATATGAACACCATGTCACATTTGCAGATCCTCTGATGTGTCCAAACAGAGGAAACTCCTCACAAGTGACACCACTTTGGAAATAGCGTTCCTCTGAGAATTTATCTACAGGTGTAGTGATGATTTTGACTCCAATTGTGTTTTCCAGAAGCAAGCAGTAATGGATATTGCTGAGGGAAAATTGCAAATCTGCTATTGTAGTGCCCGTACATTGTGGTGTCCAGGAGGTTGAAATGGCCAGTACATTGGGCCCAGCTTGTGCGTTTGGAGACATGCACACTATAAATTAGGCAAGCTTTCATCACTACAGATAATGCCAAACATGTGGACACTAAATGTGGTTTAGGCACACCGAGGGGCTCAGAAGGGAGGGGGGCATTTCAATTTGGGAGCACAGATTTTTCAGGATTTCTTTTCAGGGTTGGGGGTAGGTGGGTGTATGGAAGAGCCATGGTGCTTTTCCAGATCCTTTGTGCTACCAGTAATGTGGAAGCCCCCTATATTTATGTTAACAGATGATGGACCTGAGTGACGTCTTGATTTTTTGTGGGTTAAGCAGAATATCATTTTAGGGTACAGAACATTTTGGATCAGTTCACACTTATCTAGCGCTCTATGCTGAGCACTTATATCAGGGTTTCCATCTACAGCTCCGAAATCCATGGTGCAGATGAAGCCACCTATGGATGCATTCACTATTGAGGCATCAGAGTTACTCTGGATTCTGCCTGGCCTAGTTTAGAGGTGTCTTTTTAAGGGTGCGCCAAACTGGGGTTGACCGCACTTTGTGCAGACTGACACCTCTTCTGGTATAATAGGCCAGACAACAGTTCAGAATGACTTCATCTGCCTCATTTCAGTGAATTTTCTATAGAGGTTTTATCTGAATTACGTATTTCAGAGATTTACACCAAAACCCTAATGTAAGCCCTCAGCATAAAGCATAGGACAAATGAGAGCTGAGCCTTACTGTAAACTTTGGGAGGCAGAATGAACAAATCAACATCAGATGAAGAATTGGTTTTATTTATTTATTTTGTATGCTGTTCAAAGCGCAGTATAAAAGATAAGGCAGCTTTATCACATCATCACCACATTTATATAGTTTTTTTTCATGTTTGGCTACTATTATCTTTCTTTTTTTCACTTTTTGGGAGGCAGAATACAAAAAATCCAGCAATTTAAGATTTTTTTTCTTATGCTGTTCACAGTGTCGTAAAAATAATAAGACAGCTTTATTCTTCGGGTCAGTACGATTACAGCAATATCACATGTATTTAGTTTATTTTTTTATTTTTTGCTACTTGCACACAGTAAAAACAATTTCATAGAAAATAATTGTTTTTGATTGTCCTTATTCTGCCAGCTATAGCTTTTTTATTTTTTTCACTGATGGAGCTTGTTTCTTGCAGTACAAGATGACGTTTTCAGGGATACCATTTCTATTTACATATGACTTTTTGATTCAGTTTTATCTTACTTTTTTGTCGACTGCGGTGTTCAGTGTAGAGGATAAATAGTGTAACAGTTTTATAGACTATGTTGTTCTGGATGCTGGTATACCAAATATGTTAACTTTGTTTGTTTATTTTTGTTTTTACATAAATATATGAGAGAGGATCGGAGCACAGAGCACTGACACATGGCTCCCGCTCGCAGCAAAGCTGCTCTCACATCGGATGTGATACTTTAGTCTGTCTCCGGCCTTACACTGACAGAACGCCCTTTAGATCATGATATTCTCGGATGCTCTAACAGGTCACTGTAGCTGGTAGACTGAGGTCACTATTTGACCACAGGTTGTCATATTAACCATTGACATCCTGCGACTACTTTGTGGGGGTGACGATTGGGTGGGAGGGGAGCCCCCTACCTCTCCTAACCTTCTAAATTCTGAGATTGCTATTGAACGTGGCATTTAGAGGGTTAAACAGCCAAGTGCAGTGCAAGCTCCACCTCTGGCTGTTATCACTCTCACAGCGACAATCGTTCAGGCACACCTCTTGTGCCTGCATGACTGTCTTGACTTATTGGTATGTCCATTTGCTGAAAGTACCATCAAGCTATGACATACTGGTGCGTCATAGTTTGGGAAGCTGTTAAGGGAACTTTGTCAAAGTTATAAATCAGTATCAGCTCACCATGTATATGCAGTGCCCCTGAGTCCTGGTCGTTGCAGTAATATCGTTCTCCTCTAGGGGGAGTGATGTTACGTTTGAAGGCAATGAAGGAGATCTCTTTCCCAGGTATCACAAACATGCAACACACTTCACACTCCAGTCCACCAGGGGGAGCTACGCTCCTATTTATTAGGGCACTCTTTACAATTAGGTAAAACTGGTGGTCTGGATAGGAAGTCAGTCAGTTCCTGTCAGGCAGACAGAGAGGAAGGAGGAACATCGAGTAGTTGCCGACAGGGTTGGTCCCTGACAGGGGTGGGATCCTGTCAGAGGCCTAGACGGAAGGTCACGGAACTGCGCCTGCTCCACGTGCGGCAACATCCTAAGAAAGGACACGTACAGTGAATTGTATTGTAGAGAGGGTGAAGAAGTCATAGCAAAAGGAGAGGAAACCAGAAGGAGTTCTGCCCTGCACAGGCTGCCTCCTTCTGAGGCGCAGGATCCGGTAGCCGGAACACCGAGGGACCAGCAGGACAGCTAATTCCAAGTTACTGATCCGCCCTATACCCAGGAGGCATGGTGACAACTTGTGGGGGCCGGGGCATGCTAGAGTCCCTGTAAAAAGCCTCAGGCCATCAGTCATACGGGTTTGTTCCTACCTATCTGGGGGACAAAGAGAGACATAACATCTAGAACATCTACAACAGTTGTGAGGACCCTATGAGAAGCTCAGCAGTAAGGTACTACAACACCCAGGCGCTAGAGGAAGGCTAATGATTTCCACCTGGATAAGGGGACTCTGGATTTGCCTCCAAACCGGCCGGACTCTGCCTGCCCTGTGATCTGGTGCTCTGGACTGTGGATGCTGAAGCCTTCAGTAAAAGGTAAACAGACTGCAAACTTGTGTCCTAGTTCTTCACTGCGCCTCACACCATCCACCATCTACACTCTGGGAAGCCCTGGGGACACACTTCACCTGTGGGAAGGTATACCATCTAGCTGCCATAACATCACCCCAGTGGACCCCTAAGCAGCGTCGGTCACCCTGACCGAATACCACAGGTAACATTATCCCTCTAAAGACCTTTCCCCCATTTTATAACGGACCTCCCGAGGGCCACAGACTGGGTCAGCCACCGTGACATCCCCCGAGAACCGAAGGACCCGGTACCGAGTACCCCACTGCCCTACGGGGGCGCTCCATATACCTCTGACAGAAGTCTCTTAATTTGTCCCATGGTATGGGAAAAAAAGTGGTATACATCACTACTATGTTGCCAGTGTACAAAATTACCATAAACATACCACGTACTTTCAGTAAACGTTTTTTTTTAAATGTATATCTTTGTGTGGAATAGCGTAAACAACAATGCTATTCCGTGCCATAAAAAAAGTATGCCTATGTGTAATTTATTGTGAGTTCTGTACACATGCAACAGTTTCACATGAAAATCTGCAATGAATTGACATGTAGATTTCATTGTTGATTTTAGTGCAGACTGAGACACAACTGACTGACTGTGATTTGACTGTGAAAGTCTACAGCATATCTAAAAATATATGGCATGCTATGGCTTTGGAAATTTGCACCGTGCCTAGAACCTGAAGCAGATTTTTTATTCATTGTCAAGTACTGTTTTTTTCTATAATTTTACTGAATTCTGTTGTGAAATTTCAGTGCTGATTCTGCACTAAAATTCCAGAACAAATACTCATTGTGTGAACTCACACTTACATATGTATTTGGTTCATCTTAGATCAAGAAGCAGCAGTGCAAATCTAGTTCAATGATAATATCGATTGAATCTGCTCAAGATGCTGCTGTTTATCCTCCTGAGTGTACTTTTAACAATACATGGAGGATCAAATCCTTCTAGCTTCCAGCTTCCAGAATGATGCTATTGATCCATCTGGATTGGGAGGCTTTGCAGGCGTTAATGTCATATCTGTGACCTTGAAACTGCTGGAATAGTGTCTTATCTGCTGTTAGAATAGAATGGCTGAGATAGATCCTGTTCTGTCGACTTCTAAAAAATGCTAAAAAAAAACCCTCCATTGACATCAGAGAAAATGTGAATGTTTTTTGACTGCCTCAGTAAGAAAAAGGATTGTTTATTTCGTCCATTGGCCTAACAAGGAACATTCATTATTTATTCAATATATTAGTTGGGCATGTTGGATTACAAGCACTGGCTGTATCATTGGCTGTAAAAAATCCAAGACAACCAATGCCGTCCGAGGGGGTTCTTTACTTGCCAAAGTATGACTGTTCAGCCAAATGAGGAACCATCTATGGAGACACGAGGATCAGTGGGTGCTCTCATCTGCTGGCCCGAGACTGCGTGGACCAGGGCTCATACCACTGAACTCCCACCCTCCTTTCACATGGGCAGAATACTATTCAGACAATAACGGGTGAGGTTAAAATAGTGTGGCAATACTTAATTGAACCACTAACAGACAATTACATATAGAACAGTCCCAGCAAATACACAAGATGGTGCACACTACAGAGTGTCATCCTTCCTCTGACTCTCCGGGATTAGAGCAGCTGCTACTTCAGGGCTTCCAGGGCTGAATACCATCCCCAGTTACACCCCGCTTTTGGAGGGCACCCATTGAGAGGAGGTAACAGCAAGCTTAGAAAGCTGATAGTCCATTGATGTAGCCAGGTGACTGGAGGGTCCTAACCTGGCTTCTCCGAACATCTCCATGAGGCCAGGTGACTGGAGGGTCCCAGCCTGGCTTCACTGAACACCTCCATGGGGCCAGGTGACTGAAGGGTCCCAACCTGGCTTCCTCAAATGTATCCATGGGCCAGGTGACTGGAGGGTCTCAACCTGGCTTCCCCAAATGTCTCCATGGGTACTGTGATGGTCAATGGAGCAGATCTGTATTCCTCCAGCTAGGGCCAAGGTCCCTTAATCTGGCATCCTGTAGAATGTCAAATCTTTGTACCCCTTGATGGTGCTGTGGTGCCTTGACTGCTGTTCTGTCTTTCTTTTTTGTAGAAGGATAGAAATCCATTTGTATACCCACAACTGTCCTTTAGGTCATCATCTGCAGGTGAGGGGGGAAGTGGGATGAGATTAACTCTCATTGTTTGAGTATTTAATCAATTAGCATAGTTTGTCCTCCTCTGTATTACAGGTAAACAAGCTACATGGACTTATACAATGAGTAATCAAAATATTAACAAACATCAATTGTTCAAAGACCCTGCGTTCCTATCCTCCAAAGATAGTAACACAATAAACTTTAGGAGCTGATATAAGAGGTAAACAGCAGCCATTCAACAATTCATAAACATCAGTTTCAAGAGTCAATGTTCAGACTCATATGACAACAGTCTATGTTTCTTGACCTACTGCAAATATATGTGTGGCATAACTAAGATTAAATGCTGTGTCGTCAGACCACCGTTCATTGGCTTTAATTCATCTTGTGTATGGGAGCTTTTAAAACAATAGTTGGGTTAATGACCAGTTTGAAGTTTGACTGGGTTTGAAGTATGAGCAAAAAATCATGTTAAATAAAATGCATATAGTGAAATCCACTTCAAATCCACAGCACAATCTTGGTACATGGTGGATTTACCACAAATCCTCTAGGGGAAGATATCAGCGACATCTGGACATAGCCTTAAAGAGTTATTCCCAGAATTGCAAGTTATCTTCTATCTGTAGGCATCTATCTTGATATGTTAAATCCTCTCTAGATCAAGATGATTTCCATTGAGAAGAAAATACACAAACTTCTGTAACACCCCTTTAGGGCTACCACGGTACACTGGGTGTTATGGGAGGTCTCATCTCTCCAGGGCGCAGTACCTCCACCCGAATCTTGATTGGAGCATTCTCTCTGGGACTGCAGAAGGACTATTATCTTCTGCCAGGGGCTGACTCGGGAAGCCCCTGCCACACTCAATACACACTCACAGGGATCAGGAGTAAAACAGTTTAACAGGTTTATTGCTATGCAGCATAAATGAGATGGATTTAAAGGAATAACATGTAATACAAATAACTGTGCTCTGTAAAAGTCATATACACATCACACTCTAATTCTACCTCAACCCTGCAAGTCTAACGTAGCAGAGTTTTTTATTCTTCTGGTTTAACTCAGTCCAAACGTTAGGGCCCAGTTGCCGCGGATGTTGGCGCACAAATTAAAACAGTTGGTGCACTTAGATGAATATTAATGGCGATAGTCTGGGCTGTAGTGTACTCACTGTAAATAGCTCTGGTAGAACCACAAGTCTCAGAAGGGCACTCACTGCGCATCTCCAATGGTCGGATGGTTCTCTGGACACCAGCTGGGAGCGGCCGGATTCAGTCCTTTATATGGTGGGAATGCCGGCAGAACTCTCCAAGTTCTTGATGTAACTTGCTTCAGAGGGTAAGAAAAAGCCGCACTCTCTCCAGCAGCGCCGGTATATCCGAGGGGACAGCAACCCTGCAGCGTAGAGGGATGCAAATCCGCAGTGCTCAGTCTCTCACACCAAGTTGCCACGCTCTCTCCTTTCTCGGAACTCTTGCTTTCACTTTCTGCCCAGCTCCTCCCTCCAAGTCCCTCTTCATCCAATCCAGGCCATGTCATCTGACTGAAACAAGGGTTCCTGGGAATTGTAGTCCACTGCAGCTCAGGGGAAAATCTGCTAATGTCTGTAGGTCCCTGTTTAATAGCAGCTGCAAAGCTCTTCTTAGCGTCTGTAAGTCCCAGTATACCAGTAGTTGCCCTGACAGTTCCCAGTGCAGGTGTTACACTTCTGTTTCAGAAATGCTTAGAAAATCTCTTTGCTCTGTGCCTAAAATCTTAACAATGGTTTGGATGATGCATGTCTCCGGCGTTGCACTCCTGCGAAGGTATACTTCTCTGCCCTGATCAGAACAGAGCAAAGTACTGCAGTGCACATGCTCCGGGAAATGTCAAAGAGCCTAGTCAGGGAAGAGAAGTACACCTGCGCAGGAGCGAGATGCCGGGGAACACTGTGTGGATGATGTAGGACACATCATCCACACAAAGCAAGAAAGAGGACGGCATCGCAACAAGAGAGGAGGCATTGGGCCAAGACCAGTGGTGCCCATCAGACTAGACCCCCACGCAAGTGAGTATTATAAAAGGTTTTTTTCTTGTCTTGCAGGCCAAATTAGGGGCATATATACAGCATTATAGAATGCTGTATATGAGGGCTGACAGGTACTGGCCTTACCTTGTATGGGAAAACTGCTGACAGGTTCCCCTTAGGGTATGTGCGCACGTTGCGGATTGGCCTGCGGAATCTGCATCTCTTGGCAGAAAACGCAGGCCAAAATGCTTGCAGATTTAATGTAAAATTGATGCGGATTTTTTGCGGATTGTTATACGTTTCTTGATGTGCGGATTTGCCTTACTCAATGTATAGTCAATGGGTGCATAAACGCTGCGTTTCCGCACAAAGAATTGACGTGCTGCGGGAAAAAAAAGCAGCAAATCCGCGCAGAGTTTTTTGCGCAGCATGTGCACAGCATTTCTCAAATTCTCATTGACTATCATTGTTACTGTACTACACTGCGGATTTGATGCAATTCCACGAGACCAAAAATGCTGCGGAAATGCATCAAAATCCGCAACGTGTACTGTGCACACAGCCTAAGAACTCGCATCACTGTCATTTAAAGTGTTTCATATGTACATATTGAAATAGCAACATTACAGTCCTCATTTGGGAAACGCCCCTCTGTGTAAGCTAAAACATTTCTCCCTGTTTCAACATGGATGAATAAAATGACTTAAAAAGGATCTGTCACCAAGTCAAAAGTGGACAGATTTTCTCATTTTGTTTCTACTCCCCTAGAACTTTTCGTTCATTTTTTAAAATGTAGTTCTAATTTTGATGGTCTTAAGCAAGTGAGAACAACTCCCCCCTTGTAAAGACCATGAAAATTACCATTAAATAAAAAGGCCCATATCTCTGGAATTGTACAGCGGATGTAAAAAACAAACAATATACAAAATATCCAGGAGCAGCAGTAAAAAAGCAAGAACTAAATCTGGCCACTTTTGACCAGGTCCTCATTAAACAATGCTGCAGAGTTGAATTCCATATATTCAAGTCTATATATTCAAGATATTGTATATTTCTCTGTATACATTGTGTACAGCCGGGTTTCCACAAATACAGTCTGTTTTCAAAACCTGTTGCCGTGGACTATGGCACCGCTGTGTCTCTTGGGTGCGTCAGCCACCTTGAAATCCCTGGCTCTGTGTTAGCTCCACACATACCAGGGTTGCACAGAGCCTCCTGCTCTGCAGCTTGCAAACTCCAAACTGACACACTCAAGGCCAAACTGACAGATTTTAAATGGAATTGTGACCATAGAGCCACTTCCAAATCCCGGAGTGGAAAGAGGGATTCGCCCCACTGCCAAACCTGCAAATCCCTCTAAAAATAAAAACCTTTGACGGGTTTTCCTAAAAATCTGACTGAGTCACTACTTGGACCTAATCCACTCTTTCTTTTATTTTACCTTGTGATTCACAGGTGTCCTCCTGTGAACGCAAGGCACTCCAGCGGGTTTAATAAGACTCCTCATCCTGGGGGACACATATCGACCCTTGCATACGATCCCCTCAATGCCTCTAAATCGCTACTCTAAAAATAAATATGGCACTAATACTATATTTTCTTAAAGAAGCTACGTCATGAGCTATTTTCCTTAAAGAAGCTTTCTTATGAACATTTTTTCCCCAACCCCTGTGTACATGTGTATGTAGTGCAGTGTCAGTGTGCTGGTATACTCCCCCTGGTTTACCATGTCGCCATGCTTCTCTTCTGAGTGACGCCACCTCTCTTCGGACTAGCTGGTTCACACCGCTCTCTGCGTGATGCCGGAGAAGGCTTCGGTAGGTGAGTATCTTAACCCACACAACATTACAGGTACATACACAGATTTAAGGGGAGAAAACTTAATGGAATGGCTTCTTAAATAGCGTCAGTGACCAGGGGCATCAGCTTATGACTTTAGTGACATATTTGATATAACACTCACGGACCTAGACTCACTTCCACCAGAACACGTATTAGACATACACTTGTTATTAAATTGCTGTTTCCGCCTTAGACATTTACGGTTTATCCACATCTATCAGACATTTATGGCATATCCTGTACTTATACCATAAATTTCTCAGGTGTAAATTTCACTTTGAGATGATCTTCTGACCTGCTTATATATATAGAACATAAAACATATTTTGGAATAAATCAAGTGTCTTCCTGTTCACAGAAATACCGTTATCCTACATATTACAAAAATAGAAATAAAAGGGGTTTTTCTAGTTTGATGTAAGTAAACTCATTATATATGAAATTCTACAACTTTAACATATTTTTGTGAGTAAATTCCTGAACATTTTAAGTAAATTAGACTCCGACCCTTCCACGCCTAGTACTGTCTTACATTGTAAAATGGTGTATTTTTCTCCAGTCCAGGCAGTGCTCTGGGGACCTCAGAATAAAGCGGTTTTCCACTCTTGAGTCAATTTTCAGCAAGCTGTACAGCTTGTAATGTACACAACGCTAGAAATGGGCTCCTCTTACCAGTTCCAGTGGTCATCACACGTCAGCAAGCATGCGATTTGCATAGTTGTGGTCACGTGCTGACTAAGGTGTACGCAGCTTGACGCAATAGAATATGCCAACATTTACCGTGGGGTGGACAACTCCTTCAATGCATTAAAGAGATTTGTGCTGCTGAAGTATTTCACTCACAGAGCATTACCTAGACTGTATACGATTGGGTCCATTTTGGAAATAAGAGAAGGACTGTGTTGGCATTGGGATTACTTCTTTCTTAACAGAAAACAAATATCTGGAAAATGGAGTGGAACTGAAACGAAAAGGGCCCGATTCATCAAGTTTAGTGTTGTCCACGTCGGTCTTGATGAGGAGATGTACCGGAGACAGACACTTCTGATTCAAGAAAAGGCATTTGCCACTTCATGTATCAGAAGTGCCTCTTTTACGAAGCTTGGTGAAAATGGCACAAGAAAGCCAAAAGTCACAAAACTTTAGCACAGCCTTAAGTTGAGACAAAATTACGAAACTTTTTAAAGTCACACTGGCGTAAAAGCTTTGATGAGTTGGCCCTCAGTGTAGTAGTAAGATATAGAACCTCTCAATGATAAAGTGACTTAGCATTAAGAACATAAAAGAAAATATGAATTCTTTGAACACCTTTGATAACAGAGATTACATCTATTTCTGTCTGGTTTTATATTCAAAATCGAGGGAAGTAGATTTTTAGCAACATGTAATATGTGTGGAGAACGTATTCATAGTTTTCATGTTTGTAATGTAGTAAAATATAACAAGAATAATCATTTTTTTTCATTTTCTCGTCACATAAACATACAGTACGTGTAACTGAAGACTGCAATCGTGTTTTATTCACAGAAAAAAATGCAAATTTCCTCTTCAAAGAAGAGAACTAGAAATCTAGTGCCACCTATTAAATTCCCAGAGGAGCATGCATGGTGTATAAGTCTCCTCACACTGACATGCCAGGCCTGGCTTGTCACTCTCCACAAGGAGAAATGTTACCCCTAAGATGCCATTAATAGAAAAGACTCATGCGTGATCTTATTGCTAGCAAACCAGCTATAGAGCTAGAGCCGGCCAAATAAGACATTCTATCAATTGGAGGTCGCAGAAGGCAACATGTTTATTGATCAATTTAGCAACACACATTGTATTAAATTAAAAAAAAAAAAATCTGATTCTCTGCCCCTCAGATCTGTTGACAACTGTTGGCAAGTATCGTCTTGGCATAAGTATGTCCAATTAACCCCTTCTGTCTGCAGCCAACTTATATTTTTGCATTTTCATAGCTTTCTGTCCTTTTTCAAATAGTCATAACTTTTTTATTTCTCCACCAATATACACATATGAGGGCTTCTAGTTTTACTGGACGAGTTATAGCTTCGAATGACACCATTCATTTTACCATATAAAGTAAAGGTACCTTCACACTAAACGATATCGCTAGCGATCCGTGACGTTGCAGCGTCCTCGCTAGCGATATCGTTCAGTTTGACACGCAGCAGCGATCAGAATCCTGCTGTGATGTCGTTGGTCGGGGCTAGAAGGCCAGAACTTTTTTTGGTCGCTGGATCTCCCGCTGACATCGCTGAATCGGCATGTGTGACACCGATTCAGCGATGTCTTCGCTGGTAACCAGGGTAAACATCGGGTTACTAAGCACAGGGCCGCGCTCAGTAATCCGACGTTTACCCTGGTTACCATCCTAAAAGTAAAAAAAACAAACGCTTCATACTTACCTTCCGCTGTCTGTCCTCCGGCGCTGTGCTTTCCTGCACTCACTGTGAGCACAGCGGCCGGAAAGCAGAGCGGTGACGTCACCGCTCTGCTTTCCGGCCGCTGTGCTCACAGCCAGTACAGAGAAGCACAGCGCCGGGGACAGACAGCGGAAGGTAAGTATGAAGCGTTTGTTTTTTTTTTACTTTTAGGATGGTAACCAGGGTAAACATCGGGTTACTAAGCGCGGCCCTGCGCTTAGTAACCCGATGTTTACCCTGGTTACCGGCATCATTGGTCGCTGGAGAGCTGTCTGTGTGACAGCTCTCCAGCGACCAAACAGCGACGCTGCAGCGATCCGGATCGTTGTCTGGATCGCTGCAGCGTCGTTTAGTGTGAAGGTACCTTCAGGGAACACAGCATATAAAATTCCAAGTGCTGTGAAATGGTTAAAAAAACTAATTTCCCCTTCATTACTTGTGCAGCAAAAATTAACTGGAAATATGATTCTCCAGGTCAATACAATTATGGAGATACCGAAAACATGTATTTTTTTACTATTTTATTGGCTTAAAAATGTTTTGAATTTTGTAAAAAAAAAATTGCTTTGTGTCGCCATGACCGCGTATGCCGAGTACGGTCTTTTCCTACGTATGTAACCTAACCACCAAAAACTGCCCACCGACCCAACCCTTTCCTTAAATAAAAACATAACCAATTATTCTTTTGGATATTTTTGGCCACAGCGGCCAACTTTTATTAACATAATTAACATAAACATAAATACAACAGTATAAATTCGAGGAGAGGGTTCTTGGAGCTAAAAAGATCTGGCAAAACCCCACAAGAGAAGATCGACCACCATATTACCCTCAGCCGTGAAAACCAGCTCGAGGGCACCGTACATCCCGTTCCGGGAAGAGAAAAAACCACCAACAGCTCCCAGGGTAAAACCCCGTCCAGAGCCCATACCAAAATGCCAGATCCAACCCCACCACATTTTAAATTGCCTGTAATTATGCTCCAATTCCTTCCCCCAACCAATCAGCGTCAACTCCAAGAACCCCCACCCCCCCACCACACACGAACAGCCCTGACCACCTCAGGCTCGTGAGTGCCCCAACACCACCAACGCCCGTTCAACTCCTTCTTGCAATGCCAAAGTCCACAAATCAATCCCAATCGCGTTTAAGTGAACTCCGTCTTCCAACCAGTAGTTACCAAGCCCTGACTCTAATTCAAAATGTCTAACGCTAATCCCCCCGTTTCTGGAAACAAAACCCGCTATTGCCCTATTCAACTTGAACATAGCTCTATTAATACCCTTCAAAGATCTAGCCCCCCTCCACCGTTTCCTAGGCACAATATCTGACCACACAATCAACACCCCAGGAAATGATACCTGCAACCTCAACAAATCGAACCGTATGTCCCTAATCAACAGGCCGCACACCCAAGTCGTTCCCCCCCAAATGCACAATTAAAATGTCAGGTTGTCTATCTAAACGAACCGCCTTAGAAAATTCAGAAAGGGCCCTGCTCCACACCATCCCCCTATATCCCAACCACCGAATGACAACTTGACGCCTACTAAACCCCAGTTGCCTACCGTCCGGCCTGACCTCGGCCCGCAGCGCCCCCCAATGAACGAACGAATGTCCGAAGATCCAGGCTAAGTAAGGGGACACACCTGCAACAAGATGCATGGAGAAAAAACAATGGGGTCAAATACAAAATCATAATCACACCACTAAATTAATGATGGACGTAACTTAAGTAACTATTGGAAGTCCACCTGCCAATTCTACAAATGTCCTCCGCGCCCAAACCCAAACTATCAGCTTCTGATGCCGCCCCGATACGAAATGAATGCGACCCAAACAAATCCGGAGAAAGGCCCAACTCCCGCAAGCCCCTTCTTAACACCGCAAGGAACTGAAAGCGTGACAAAAAGGACCCCTCTGCGTGACACAACAAAGGGCCAGTATGCTTCCAGACAACCTCTAGGGCACATCAGAGACCCGTTAACCCTCCCCAGCACCACCCGTTTTCCTCTCCCAATTTGGTCAGTCTTTGAACGCCGAATCCAAAAAACGATACCCCCCGTCCAGACTTCCACATCCTCCGCCAACAAACCCCCTGCTCTAACTTTGGAACTCGACACCAGCTCCCCAACGCGCATTGCCCCAAAAAGTGCTAATGAAAAAGCGAGACGAAATAACGCCAACTCAAAACTCGAACCACAAATAATCTCCAAGACTCCGCCCAACCGTTCCAAAAGGCTAAACGAAATGGGGCGGTGACGGTCAATCGTCTGATTGCCTCTCCTAAAACCCCTAAGTGCTTGTCTGACCAAAAAATGTTTTGTCGCGTCCACCAACCCCTGCAACTTAAAAGCAAAAGCCAATCCAGCAACAAATTTATTTACCTTCGAAATCGACCAACCTTCCTCGGCCGCCTTACCGATCAAGAATAACACCGCCAACATCCTATCTTCGTCAGACACCAACTGGCCCCACACCGACACCCAACTTTGCCATACCCTCCAAGAGGCTTCGTATGATGCCCAGGTTTGACTCGTAACAGACTCCCGAATCAACCAGCCCGCTCGTCCATAATCATGCTCCAAAGATGCAAAGGGCATTCCTCTCCCGAGATCTCCGCGTCCGGCGCCAATTCCCGAAAACGGTCCCACTGGAAACGAGACAATGCATCGGCTATTGAGTTCTGCACACCCGGCACATGCACCGCCGAAATACAAGCGTTCAGCTCCAAGCACCGGAAAACCAACTCCCTCACCAACTTAATCACCGGGGGGGATGAGGCCGATAAACTGTTCATCACCGACACGACGCTCATGTTGTCGCAATGAAAACGAATCCTCCTGTTAGCAAACATTTCCCCCCAAATGGAAACCGCCACCACGATAGGAAACAATTCCAGCAAAACCAGGTTTTTTGTAAGGCCCAACTCCCTCCACTGGCCCGGCCACCGTCCGGCACACCAACGTCCACCACAATAGGCCCCGCAACCAGCCGAACCGGCTGCATCCGTATAAATCTCGTAATCAAAGTTTGTTAAGACCTCCTGCTGAATCAACGACCGCCCGTTGTAATTGCACAAGAAACGTTGCCACACTAGTAAGTCGTCTTTGTGCTCCTTGCTCAGGCGAATAAAATGGTGCGGCTCTTTCACACCTGGCGTTGCGACCGACAACCTGCGACAAAATATCCTGCCCATGGGTATGATCCGACATGCAAAATTCAATCTACCCGAGAGAGACTGCAACTCTTTCAAAGTCAGCTTCCGCCTCCTTCTAGCTCTATCAACCTCCTGCTGCAGCATGGCCAACTTATCCTCCGGCAACCGACACTCCATTCTCTCGGAGTCAATTAAAATTCCCAAAAAACTCAACACCGTAGTGGGACCTTCCGTCTTATCCGCCGCTAATGGAACTCCAAAAAGCTCTGCGACCCAAAACATAGCCGTTGACGTATTACGGCACACTGCGGAATCAGGCGGCCCGATAAACAAAAAATCATCCAAATAATGGATAACCGACTGAACTCCCGCCACGTCCCTAACCACCCACTCCAGAAAAGTACTAAACGTCTCAAACAAGGAACAAGAAATGGTGCAGCCCATTGGCAAACATCTATCCAAATAGTAACCACCATTCCAAAAACAACCTAACAACTGAACGCTGTCCGGATGCACCGGAAGCAAACGGAAGGCCGATTCAATATCCGTCTTTGCCAACAGCGCCCCCGGGCCATGTCTTCTCACCCACTGCACCGCTGCATCGAATAATGTATACTCAACAGAGCACAGCTCTTGGGCGATGCCATCATTTACCGACCGACCCTTTGGATACGACAAATGTTGAATCAACCGAAATTTATTCGGCTCTTTTTAAGGCACCACCCCCAAAGGGGAAACCACCATACCCTCAGTCGGCAGGTTCAAAAACGGCCCAGACATCTTTCCCAACTCCACTTCTTTCTTGAGTTTAACATCAGCCACCTCGGCATGCAACATTGCCGACCGCAAATTCTTAATCGAAAAAGGAACCTCGTGACTTGGGGGAGGAATCCTAAAACCATCCGCAAAACCATTAAAAATAATACCTGCCTTCACCTGATCAGGGTACCTATTTAGAAAGGGGGCCATCTCGTGAAGCCTCACCGGGCTCTCCCCCTTGACCGGCACCCACAACTGGCTTTCCTTTTCCCTTCCTGAAACACTTTGAAGCCCCGTGTGAACTTCCATTACAGTGGGAACACACATGCTTAAATTTACAGGTATTACCGTATTTACACTGACCGTCATTAAACTGCCAGCAGGTTCCAGACTTCTCCTTTGCTCCCTGTGCACCCTGACTACTGCTTCCGTGTCCCGCCTGCTGGCTGCCACCACCCCCGGACCCATGAAAGGACTGCCCATGTCTAGCTGGGGCCATAACCTTCAGCCAAAGGCCTATATCCTTCTGGTCCCACCTAATTTCCGGCCTCACCGCCTTTCTCTGCCTAAACTGCTCATCATACCGCAGCCACGTCTGACCGCCGTATGTACGATGCGCCTCCCCAATCGAGTCTAAATAGCAAAACAAACCCGAGCAATTCTCGGGCGCCTTCTCCCCCACTACGCTCGCCAATATTGCGAATGCCTGCAACCAATTCACAAATGTCTGCGGAATTAGCCGCCACCTCCGCTTTTCTTCCTCCTCCTTTTTGCTATCGTCTTTTTTCCCTTTATCCAAGTTAAACTTCTCCAACGGAAGCAGGGAAAAAATTTCCACATACTCGTCTCTCCAAATCTTCTCCTTCACCTCCTTTTTTAAATGCGCTCCCAACGGCCCTTCAAGGCACACATAAACTTCCCCTTTTGCTCTGTCATCTAATTTGACCGTATCGCCTTTCTCCTTCTCTGTCTGAACCGAAACCGATACACCTGACGATGCCACCTCCAATACCCGACCAAGGCTTACCAACCCACTTCTCGACGGGGGTTCCACCCCTCGCCCAGACAACCACGCCTCCACCGGCGATGCGGCAACCCCAGTTGCCGACCCTCCCTCCAATCTACGCAAAATTTGTGACATACCCTGCAATAAATCATGCATACCTGGCACCTCTGCCACAATCGGCCCACTCCTCTGCCGTTCCTCATACACTGCCACCCGACCCCCCCTAGCTTCCTGCAACCCGGCCCCTGCGGGCGACAAACCAGACATAGACTCATACTCACAACGCTGCGCGGGTGCTGTGTCCCCGCCAGCCGGACCTCCGGATCCCTGTCGCTCCGACCTCACTTGAAGATCACCGCTGGACCCCGACACCTCCTCACCGCGTCGATGCCCTGGCCCCTGGCCTCCTCGTCACCAGGGGGGACCCGAGCATGTTGGAACTGCTGCGCCGCTAGCCCTCTCTGCCCCAGGCCCGCGCCCCTGGCCTCCTCGTCACCAGGGGGGACCCGAGCGTGCTGTAGCTGCTGTACCGACCCACCCCTCCGTCCGTGGTCAGTATCCCCCGCCACCTCACCATCCGATGGGTAACGGGTAAACGCTGCTCTGTGCTCCGGAGACCTCCTGGGCGACCTCGACCGATCCCCGTGTTCCAACCCGGGCGAGCCCGCCCGGTCGTGTACCATTCTTCGCTCCCGGGCAGGCAGCTCGACACTGCTGCCTGCATCTCTCCCTCCGCTGCGCCGTTCCGTACAAGCGGGACGTAGAAGATCTCCCGACCGCTGACCGTCCGCCGCCTGTGTACTCCTTGTGGTCATCCCAGCAGGCACCCTGGGAGGTGATGGGCTGTGGGTGCCTGCCACAGGTAAAGGGTCCGGATTCCTGGCTGCTGCTGCTGCTCTTCCTGGCCGTGCTGCTCCTCCTAGCCGTGCTGCTCCTCCTGGCTGTGCAGCTCTTCCTGGCTGTGCTGCTCTTCCTGGCAGCGCTGCTCTTCCTCTTCCTGCCGCTGCGCGCCCCCTGAGCGCTGTGGATCTGCTGGGGGCAGGGGGAGCGGCGGCCGCTCTCCCTCTGGACACTGGCACAGCAGGAGAAGCTGGTGGAGCGGCGGCTGCGCTTCCCCTGAGAGTAGGGGACCCGACAGGAGCGGGGGAAGCTGCGGCTGCGCTCTGCCTGGATCGCGCAGGCCGCACTTCCGGTCCGGCGCTCCCGGCAGCAGCGGCGGTGTCCTGGGCCCGACTCCAGGCCGGGTACTTGGATTCCCGCCGGAGCGGGAGCGACCGGAGGGGGCAGTGCCACCGGACTCACCGCCCGCAGGGTCCCTGGAGGGGCTCCGGAGCCTGTGCCTGCCACGCGCCGGGACTTCGGGAGACAGTCTCTCTGGGGGCCTGGTCCTCCTGCCCCGTGAGCTCTGCCCAGATCCTCCTGCAGCACCGATGATGGAGGCCAGCTGGGCCTCAAGCCAGCCCCCTCTCCTGGACCTGGCCATCTCTTTTAAGCTGGGACATCATGGACTCCGCCGACGCCATCCTGCACGTCTTCTTCCTCCTGAATTAAGGTAGGGAATGGCGGTTTTCCCACACTTTCCCTACTACCTCCCCCTTCCAAACCCCTCCCCCCTTTCCATTCTCCTATCCCCAGCCGCAGCATTATTTAAAAAGACCGCCCGGCTCAAAGCAGTCATGGGGGGCCTCCTCCCAGCTGCGCTTTGTTCCAGCCCCCATCTTTATCATCACAGAGCTGTGTGAGTGCTTGTTTTTTTCATGGTGAGATGGTGATTTTAGTTATACGCTTTTGTGGTACAGTCTATATTTTGTTTTCTTTTTTTTGCATTATTGTGGTAACCAAAAAACTCTGTTGTGGTGGTTTTTTAACTACTTAGTGACAGAGCCAATTTGCAGCTAAATGACCAGGCAAATTTTTACAATTCTGACCATTTTCACTTTATGAGGTTATAACTCTGGAACGCTTTAACGGATCCCACTGATTCTGAGACTGTTTTTGTCATGACAAATTACTTGCATCTATTTATGAAAAATCGAAATATGGCGAAAAGTTTTAAAATTTTGCAATTTTCAAACTTTGAATTTTTATGCCCTTAAATCAGTTAATCACACAAAATAGTTAATAAATAACATTTCCCACATGTCTACTTTATATCCCCCCATTTTTTGGAAACACATTTTTTTTTGTTACAACGTTATAAGCATTAAATGTTGACCAGCGATTTACCATTTTTACAACAAAATTTACAAAACCATTATTTTTAGAGACTATCTCACATTTAAAGTCACTTTGAGGGGTGTACATGATAGAAAATACCCAAAAGTGACACAATTCTAAAAACTGCACCCCTCAAGGTGCTCAAAACCACATTCAAGAAGTTTATTAATCCTTTACATGCTTCACAAGAACTGAAGCAATGTGGTAGGAAAAAATTAACATTTACCTTTTTTGTTACACACATTTTACTTCAGAATAGTGATGAGCGAATGTACTCATGCTCGGATTTTCCCGAGCACACTCGGGTGGTCTCCGAGTATATATGACTGCTTGGAGATTAAGTTTTCATTGCCTAAGCAGCATGATTTCCAGCTATTAGCCAGCTTGATTACATGTGGGGATTACCTAGCAACCAGGCAACCCCCACATGTACTAAGCCTGGCTAGTAGCTGTAAATCATTCAGCTGCCATGATGAAAACTAAATCTCCGAACACTAACAAACATTTGGAAGCCACCCGAGCGTGCTCGGGAAAACTCGAGCAACGAGTACAGTCGCTCATCACTATTTCAGAGCCAATTTTTTTTATTTTCACAAGTGTAAAAAGAGAAAATGAACCACAAAATCTGTTGAGCAATTTCTCCTGAATACACCGATACCCCATATGTGGGGGTAAACCACTGATTGGGCGCACAGCAGAGCTTGGAAGGGAAGGAGTGCCGTTTGACTTTTTTAATGCAGAATTGGCTGGAATTTAGATCGGATGCCATGTAGCGTTTGGCGAGCCCCCTGATGTGCCTAAACAGTGGAAACCCCCCACAAGTGACACCATTTTAGAAACTAGACCCCTTAAGGAACTTATGTAGAAATGTGGTGAGCACTTTGAACCCCAAGTGCGTCACAGACATTTATAATGTAGAGCCATAAAAATTAAAAAAAATTTTTTTCCACAAAAATGATTTGTCGCCCCCAAATCTTTATTTTACCAATGGTAATAGAAGAAATTAGACCACCAAAGTTGTTGTGCAAATTGTCCTGGGTACGCTGATGCCCCATATGTGGGGGTAAACCACTGTTTGGGCGCATGGCAGAGCTTAGAAGGGAAGGAGAGCCGTTTGACTTTTTCAATTAAAAAATGGGCTGGAATTGAGATTGGACGTCATGTTGTGTTTGCAGAGCCCCTGATGTGCCTAAACAGTGGAAACCCCCCACAAGTGACACCATTTTGGAAACTAGACCCCTTATGTAACTTATCTAGATGTGTGGTGAGCACTTTGAACCCCCAAGTGCTTCACAGAAGTTTATAACTTAGAGCCACAAAAATAAAAAAAATCATTTTTTTCCCTCAAAAATGAGTTTTTAGCCCACAATTCTTTATTTTCACAAGGGTAATAGGAGAAATTGGACCCCAAAAGTTGTTGCCAAGTTTGTCCTAAGTATGCTGGTACCCCATATGTGGGGGAGACTACTGTTTGGGCACATGTCGGGCTCGGAAGGGAAGTAGTGATGTTTTAAAATGCAAACTTTGATGGAATGGTCTGCGGGTATCATGTTGAGTTTGCAGAGCCACTGATGTACCTAAACTGCAGAAACCCCCCACAAATGACCCCATTTTGGAATCTAGAGCCCCCAAGGAGCTTATCTAGATGTATGGTGAGCACTTTGAACCCCCAAGTGCTTCACAGAAGTTTATAATGTAGAGCTGTGAAAATAAAATATCATATTTTTTCCACAAAAATGATCTTTTCACTCCCAAATTTTTACTTTTACAAGGGTAACAGGAAAATTGGACCAAAAAAGTTGTGCAATTTGTCATGAGTGTGCTGATACCCCATATGTGGGGGGACCACTGTTTGGGCGCATGGCAGAACTCGGAATGGAAAGAGCGCCGTTTTGGAATGCAGACTTTGATTGAATGGTCTGCGGGCGTCATGTTGTTTGTAGAGCCCCTGATGTGTCTAAACAGTAGAAACCCCCCACAATTACCCAATTTTGGAAACTAGACCCCCCAAAAAACTTTTCTAGATGTGTTGTGTGAACTTTGAACCCCCAAGTGTTTCACTAAAGTTTATAACGCAGAGCTGTGAAAATAAAAAATAATTTTTTCCATCAAAATGATTTTTTAGCCTACAATTTTTTATTTTCACAAAGGTAACAAGAGTTGTTGTCCAATTTGTCCTGAGCACGCTGGTACCCCATATGTGAGAGAAAACTGCTGTTTGGGCACACATCGGGGCCCAGAAGGGAAGTAGTGATGTTTTGGAATGCAGACGTTGATGGAATGGTCTGCGGGCGTCATAATGCATTTGCAGAGCCCTTGATGTGCCTCAACAGTAGAAACCCCCCACAAGTGACACAATTTTGAAAACTAAACCCCCCAAGGAGCTTATGTAGATGTGTGGTGAGCACTTTGAATGCCCAAGTGCTTCACAGAAGTTTATAAAGCAGAGCCATGAAAATAAAAAAATCTTTTTTTTCCACAAAAATGATTTTTAGCCCCAAATTTGTTAATTTCCCAAGAGTAACAGGAGAAATTGGACCCCAAAAGTTGTTGTCCAGTTTGTCCTGAGTACGCTGGCACCCCATATGTGGGAGAAAACTACTGTATAGGCACAGGTTGGGGCTCGGAAGGGAAGTAGTGACGTTTTAAAATGCAGACTTTGATCGAGTAGTCTGTGGGCCTCATGTTACGTTTCCAGAGCCCTTGATGTGCCTAAACAGTAGAAACCCCCCACAAGTGACACCATTTTGGAAACTAGCCCCCCCAAGGAGCTTATGTAGATGTGTGGTGAGCACTTTGAACACCCAAATGCTTCACAGAAGTTTATAACGCAGAGCTGTGAAAATAAAAAATCATTTTTTTCCACAAAAATGATTTTTAGCCCCCAATTTTTTACTTTCCCAAGAGTAACAGGAGAAATTGGACCCCCAAAGTTGTCCAATTTGTCCTTAGTATGCTGATGCCCCATATGTTGGGGTAAACCACTGTTTGGGCGCACAGCAGAGCTCAGAAGGGAGGGAGCTCCATCCGACTTTTTGAACCCAAAATTGGCTGGAAACAATGGTGGTGCCATGTCGCCTTTGGAGACCCGCTGATGGACCTAAACAGTGGAAACCCCCCAACTCTAGCTCCAACTCTAACCCCAACACACCTCTAACCCTAATCCCAACCCTAACCATAACCCTAATCACAACCCTAACCCCAACACACCCCTAACCCTAATCCCAACCCTAACCATAACCCTAATCACAGCCCTAACCCCAACACACCTCTAACCCTAATCCCAACCCAAATCATAACCTTAACTACAACCCTAACCCAACACACCCCTAACACTAATCCCAACCCTAACCATAACCCTATTCCCAACCCTAACCCCAACACACCCCTAACCCTAATCCCAACCCTAACCGTAACCCTAAACCCAAACCCTAACCCTAAACACATCTCAAACCCCAACACACCTCTAACCCTAAACCTAACTCTAACTCTAATCCCAACCCTAATCCAAACCCTAACTCTAATCCTTACCCCAACCCAAATCCCAACCCAAACCCTAATCCCAACCCTAATCCTAACCCTAATCCCAACCCTAACCCTAATCCAAACTTTAACCCTAATCCTAACCCCAACCCTAACCCTAATCCCAACCCAAACCCTAATCCCAACCCTAAACCCAACCCTAACCCTAATCCCAATCCTAACCCTAATCCCAAACCTAACCCTAATTCCAACCTTAACCCTTATCCCAACCCTAACCCTACCTTTAACCCCAACCCTAACTTTAGCCCAACTCACTTTAACCCAACTCTAACCCTAATGGGAAAATGGAAATAAATATATTTTCTTTATTTTATTATTCTTCCCTGACTAAGGGGGTTATAAAGGGGGATTCATTTACTATTTTTTTATTTTGATCACTGTGATAGGGTCTATCATAGTGACCAAAATGAACCAATAGGAAAAATCTCCCTTTTGTTGCTGGGTGCCGGCCGGCAGATCTAGGTGGGCGCACTGCGCATGCGCCCGCCATTTTCTCCCGGAAGAAGCCGGAGGCACGGGGGACTTGAGGTGTCATGGAGGGACAAGGGAGGTACCTGGGGGAGATCGGGGACCCTATTTCTCTCTCCTCTGATGTGCGATTACATCAGAGAGAGAAATTGAATGGCAAGTCACGTTTTTTTTTTTGCGGTCGCCGTTATACTGTTAATAACAGCAATTGCAACCCCAGGGCTGTTAAAAACTGACCCGAATCATGTTCTCTGGGGTCTCAGATACCCCCGTCAGCTGAGGCCCCAGAGAAAATCCGACTCTGGAGAGGCGCTATACACTTTTTCTACAGCGCCATTAATTAATGGCGCTGTGGTTTAAGTACCCTTAACTACCACCGTTAAAAGGCGTATCGATGGTCATTAAGTGGTTAATCTCATTACCTCTGTTACCGATCAGCTTAATTAATATTTTCTTTTGATTGTTAAGATTTTTCTGAATGTAGTAATACCAAATATGTCTTTTTTTATTTTCAACATTTCTTTATCAACTGAGGAAAAGGAGTGTGTTTGGGGAATGGTTATTTGAACATACAGTGGTGTGAAAAAGTGTTTGCCCCTTTCCTGATTTCCTATTCTTTTGCATGTTTGTCAAACGTAAATGTTTTAGATCACCAAACAAATTTAAATATTAGACAAAGATAACACAAGTAAATACAAAATATAGTTTTTCAATTAAGGTCTTTATTATTAAAGGAAAAAGAAATCCAAACCGACAGGGCCCTGTGTTAAAAATGTATTGCCCCCTTCTTAAAACATAAAGTAACTGTGGTTTATCACTTCTTTCGGAAGTTGAATTCAAATTTCCCTAGTCACACCAAGGCCTGATTACTGCCACACCTGTTCCCCCTCAAGAAATCACTTAAATAGGATCTGCCTGACAAAGTGAATTAGGCTAGGTTCACATTGCGCTAGGGCAGTCTGTCTAACGGACACATTTTTAAGTAGGCAAAACGCAATATAACGGACATTGTAACGCACCCATAGACTTGCATTTGTATGCCGCATCATAACGCATGTCAAAATTGGCATGCGTTTGCAACATTCCATTTTTTTATGACGCACCTTCCAACGCGGCCTGCAGCATTTTCGGGTCTGGTCAAGCTAACGCAAGATTAACGGAAGCATTAATTCTGCCATTGAAGTCTACTGCTAACGCAGCCAGACGCAAATCAAGCAAAATGTCCAAATGAAACCATGAACTGGATTGCGTTAATGAGGCTAGTCCATGTGGTCATGTGACAGGAAATATGATTGCAGCCATTTTGGAGCATAGACTCAGCAAACATACGTGAAAACGCCAGCAACACAGTGTGTGTATCTTGTGAGCGATCTGAGGCAATGTAAGTACAATTCTATGTATTATATTTTTCTGTATGCATCATTTGAGTGTATAGTGGCCGTCAGATGCATGTGTACTAAATGTATTGTTTTGTTTGTATGCAGATGTTGGATAGTGAGGGATCGAGCAGCAGCAGCGTGTCTGCAGTGTTCTCATCACAATCGGTAGGCTTTCGATTTAAAAAGCCACAATAATGTTGTGTGTCACTAGAGGGTATTGAGGTTATCATGTGTAATCATTTTTTTATTGCAATAGGAATCTTCTGATCCTGTACCTGCCAGGCCACTCCCCAAAAATGTGTCCAAAGTGTCCAAGAAGGTACATGCCACAAATGAAGTGTCTTTTTACACATAAATTAATTGATACAAGAATTGTAAAGTTTTTTACTTTTGTTTATCCTACGCTGTAGGTTGTTGAAAAAGGCAAAAAAAAAAAAAATCAGCCTCGCCTTCTGTCTTCACCTTACCTAGAAGTGGTAAATATCACGCAAAATATACTTTTTTTAAGAAAGAAAAAAATACTAAACTATTTTTTTCATTTTTTTTTTTAATAATACATCATTAAACATACAAAACAAGCATAACACAAGAAACATATATTAACAACGTTTAAAACACTGGTTTAAAAAACTACATACATGTCATAACATAAACCAAACAGTACAAGGACCGCCAACAAAAATAAACGATAAAACATTGCAATATAATTTGTGAAAAGTTAAGTGTTAAAAATGTAAAAAATTAGGATAAAAACTGTCCTTAAAAGTAATGTAGTTTTGTGGATGAGATAAATGTTTGTGACCAAAAATGAACATCTACATTTTAATATAAAGTTTTGTGTTTACATAGTCCAAGCAGCCCGCCAAAAAAAGAAGGAACATAGCGGTTGACGAAGAGCCCTTGACATAGAAAGTGAGACACTAATAACACTAGTGGAAGCAAATCCGTCCATATGGGATCAAAGTGACAGCTCTCACGAAGATACTATTAACCCCTTTCTGACATATGACATACTATCCCGTCGAGGTGGGGTGGGCCCGTATGACCACCGATGGGATAGTACGTCATATGCGATCGGCCGCGCTCACGGGGGGAGCGCGGCCGATCGCGGCCGGGTGTCAGTTGCCTATCGCAGCTGACATCCGGCGCTATGTGCCAGGAGTGGTCACGGACCGCCCCCGGCACATTAACCCCCGGCACACCGCGATCAAACATGATCGCGGTGTGCCGGCGGTACAGGGAAGCATCGCGCAGGGAGGGGGCTCCCTGCGGGCTTCCCTGAGACCCCAGCAGCAACGCGATGTGATCGCGTTGCTGCGAGGGTCTCCTTACCTTTCTCCCTGCAGTAGACCCGGATGCCGCGTGTTATGAACAGGTAATTCAGAACCACAATGGACATTGAAGTTCAGAGCACACAAAGTGGCCTGACATTTACCAAAAACTAGGACGAGCTCTGAGACGTGGAAACTCTGCTGACCGCAATCCCTAATCCTATCACACCACACTAGAGGTAGCCGTGGATTGCGCCTAACGCTCCCTATGCAACTCGGCACAGCCTGAGAAACTAACTAGCCCTGAAGATAGAAAAATAAGCCTACCTTGCCTCAGAGAAATTCCCCAAAGGAAAAGGCAGCCCCCCACATATAATGACTGTGAGTAAAGATGAAATACAAACACAGAGATGAAATAGATTTAGCAAAGTGAGGCCCGACTTACTGAATAGACCGAGGATAGGAAAGGTAGCTTTGCGGTCAACACAAAAACCTACAAACAACCACGCAGAGGGGCAAAAAGACCCTCCGCACCAACTAACGGTACGGAGGTGCTCCCTCTGCGTCTCAGAGCTTCCAGCAAGCAAGAAAAACCAATATAGCAAGCTGGACAGAAAAAATAGCAAACAAAAATAACACAAGCAGAACTTAGCTTATGCAGGAGAGACAGGCCACAGGAACGATCCAGGAGGAAGCAAAACCAATACTAGAACATTGACTGGAGGCCAGGATCAAAGCACCAGGTGGAGTTAAATAGAGCAGCACCTAACGACTTAACCTCATCACCTGAGGAAGGAAACTCAGAAGCCGCAGTACCACTCTCATCCACCAAAGGAAGCTCATAGACAGAACCAGCCGCAGTACCACTCACGACCACAGGAGGGAGCTTGGCCACAGAATTCACAACAGTACCCCCCCCTTGAGGAGGGGTCACCGAACCCTCACCAGAGCCCCCAGGCCGACCAGGATGAGCCACATGAAAGGCACGAACCAGATCGGCAGCATGGACATCAGAGGCAAAGACCCAGGAATTATCTTCCTGACCATAACCTTTCCACTTAACCAGATACTGGAGTTTCCGTCTCGAAACACGAGAATCCAAAATCTTCTCCACAATATACTCCAATTCCCCTTCAACCAAAACCGGAGCAGGAGGATCAATAGATGGAACCACAGATGCCACGTATCTCCGCAATAATGACCTATGGAACACGTTATGGATGGAAAAAGAAGCTGGAAGAGTCAAACGAAAAGACACAGGATTAAGAACCTCAGAAATCCTATATGGACCAATGAAACGAGGCTTAAATTTAGGAGAGGAAACCTTCATAGGAATATAACGAGATGACAACCAAACCAAATCCCCAACACGAAGTCGGGGACCAACACAGCGCCTGCGGTTAGCGAAACGTTGAGCCTTCTCCTGGGACAAAGTCAGATTGTCCACTACATGTGTCCAAATCTGCTGCAACCTATCCACCACAGTATCCACACCAGGACAGTCCGAAGACTCAACCTGCCCTGAAGAGAAACGAGGGTGGAACCCAGAATTGCAGAAAAACGGCGAAACCAAAGTAGCCGAGCTGGCCCGATTATTAAGGGCGAACTCAGCCAAAGGCAAAAAGGACACCCAATCATCCTGATCAGCAGAAACAAAACATCTCAGATATGTTTCCAAGGTCTGATTGGTTCGTTCAGTCTGGTCATTTGTCTGAGGATGGAAAGCCGAGGAAAAAGACAAATCAATGCCCATCCTAGCACAAAAGGCTCGCCAAAACCTCGATACAAACTGGGAACCTCTGTCAGAAACGATGTTCTCTGGAATGCCATGTAAACGAACCACATGCTGGAAAAACAATGGCACCAAATCAGAGGAGGAAGGCAATTTAGACAAGGGCACCAAATGGACCATCTTAGAGAAGAGATCACAAACCACCCAAATGACCGACATTCTTTGAGAGACGGGGAGATCCGAAATAAAATCCATAGAGATATGTGTCCAAGGCCTCTTCGGGACCGGCAAGGGCAAAAGCAACCCACTGGCACGAGAACAGCAGGGCTTAGCCCGAGCACAAATCCCACAGGACTGCACAAAAGAACGCACATCCCGCGACAGAGACGGCCACCAAAAGGATCTAGCCACCAAATCTCTGGTACCAAAGATTCCAGGATGACCAGCCAACACCGAACAATGAACCTCAGAGATAACTTTATTCGTCCACCTATCAGGGACAAACAGTTTCTCCGCTGGGCAACGGTCAGGTCTATTAGCCTGAAATTTTTGCAGCACCCGCCGCAAATCAGGGGAGATGGCAGACAAAATTGCCCCCTCTTTGAGAATACCCGCCGGCTCAGGCAAACCCGGAGAATCGGGCACAAAACTCCTAGACAGGGCATCCGCCTTCACATTTTTAGAGCCCGGAAGGTACGAAACCACAAAGTCAAAACGGGAGAAAAACAGCGACCAACGAGCCTGTCTAGGATTCAACTGTTTGGCAGACTCGAGATAAGTCAAGTTTTTGTGATCAGTCAAGACCACCACGCGATGCTTAGCTCCTTCAAGCCAATGACGCCACTCCTCGAATGCCCACTTCATGGCTAGCAACTCTCGATTGCCAACATCATAATTTCGCTCAGCAGGCGAAAATTTCCTGGAAAAGAAGGCGCATGGTTTCATCACCGAGCAATCAGAACTTCTCTGCGACAAAACAGCCCCTGCTCCAATCTCAGAAGCATCAACCTCGACCTGGAACGGAAGCGAAACATCTGGTTGGCACAACACAGGGGCAGAAGAAAAACGACGCTTCAACTCCTGAAAAGCTTCCACAGCAGCAGAAGACCAATTGACCACATCAGCACCCTTCTTGGTTAAATCAGTCAATGGTTTAGCAATACTAGAAAAATTATTGATAAAGCGACGATAAAAATTAGCAAAGCCCAGGAACTTCTGCAGACTCTTCAGGGATGTTGGCTGAGTCCAATCATAAATGGCCTGAACTTTAACAGGGTCATCTCGATAGTAGAAGGAGAAAAAATGAACCCCAAAAATGAAACCTTCTGAACACCAAAGAGACACTTTGACCCCTTCACAAACAAAGAATTCGCACGCAGGACCTGGAACACCATTCTGACCTGCTTCACATGAGACTCCCAGTCATCCGAGAAGACCAAAATATCATCCAAGTATACAATCAGGAATTTATCCAGGTACTCTCGGAAGATGTCATGCATAAAGGACTGAAACACTGATGGAGCATTAGAAAGCCCGAATGGCATAACCAGGTACTCAAAATGGCCTTCGGGCATATTAAATGCTGTTTTCCATTCATCGCCCCGTTTAATACGCACAAGATTATACGCACCACGAAGATCTATCTTGGTGAACCAACTAGCCCCCTTAATCCGAGCAAACAAATCAGACAGCAGCGGCAAGGGGTACTGAAATTTGACCGTAATTTTATTTAGAAGGCGGTAATCAATACAAGGTCTCAGCGAACCATCCTTCTTGGCCACAAAAAAGAACCCCGCTCCCAATGGCGACGATGATGGGCGAATATGACCCTTCTCCAAAGACTCCTTCACGTAACTCCGCATAGCGGCGTGCTCAAGTACAGATAAATTAAACAGTCGACCCTTAGGAAACTTACTACCAGGAATCAAATCGATAGCACAATCACAATTCCTATGCGGAGGTAGGGCATTGGACTTGGGCTCATCGAATACATCCCGGTAATCAGACAAGAACTCTGGGACCTCAGAAGGGGTGGATGATGAGATAGACAGAAATGGAACATCACCATGTACCCCCTGACAACCCCAGCTGGACACAGACATTGATCTCCAATCTAATACTGGGTTATGGACTTGTAGCCATGGCAACCCCAACACGACCACATCATGCAGATTATGCAACACCAGAAAGCGAATATCCTCCTGGTGCGCAGGAGCCATGCACATGGTCAGCTGGGTCCAATACTGAGGCTTATTCTTGGCTAAAGGCGTAGCATCAATTCTTCTCAATGGAATAAGACACTGCAAGGGCTCCAAGACAAACCCACAGCGCCTAGCAAACTCCAAGTCCATCAAATTCAGGGCAGCGCCTGAATCCACAAATGCCATGACAGAATAGGAAGACAAAGAGCAGATCAAAGTAACGGACAAAAGAAATTTCGACTGTACCGTACTAATGGTGGCGGACCTAGCGAACCGCTTAGTGCGCTTAGGACAATCGGAGATAGCATGAGTGGAATCACCACAGTAGAAACACAGCCCATTCTGACGTCTGTGTTCTTGCCTTTCAGCTCTAGTCAAAGTCCTATCGCACTGCATAGGCTCAGGTTTATGCTCAGATAATACCGCCAAATGGTGCACAGATTTATGCTCACGCAAGCGTCGACCGATCTGAATGGCCAAAGACATAGACTCATTCAGACCAGCAGGCATAGGAAATCCCACCATAACATCCTTAAGGGCTTCAGAGAGACCCTTTCTGAAAATAGCTGCCAGCGCACATTCATTCCATTGAGTGAGCACGGACCACTTTCTAAACTTCTGACAATAAATCTCTATCTCATCCTGACCCTGACACAGAGCCAGCAAATTTTTCTCTGCCTGATCCACTGAATTAGGTTCGTCGTACAGCAATCCGAGCGCCAGAAAAAACGCATCAATATTACATAATGCAGGATCTCCTGGCGCAAGGGAAAATGCCCAGTCTTGAGGGTCGCCACGTAATAAAGAAATAATGATCTTAACTTGTTGAACTGGGTCACCAGAGGAGCGGGGTTTCAAAGCCAGAAATAGTTTACAATTATTTTTAAAATTCAAAAACTTAGCTCTATCTCCAGAAAATAACTCAGGAATAGGAATTTTAGGTTCTAACATAGGATTCTGAACCACTAAATCTTGAATGTTCTGTACTCTTATAGTGAGATTATCCATCAAAGAGGACAGACCCTGAATGTCCATGTCCACACCTGTGTTCTGAATCACCCTGATGTAAAGGGGAAAAGATAGACAGAACACAGTGCAAAGAAAAAAAATGGTCTCAGAACTTCTCTTTTCCCTCTATTGAGAAGCATTAGTACTTTGGGCCTCCAGTACTGTTATGAACAGGTAATTCAGAACCACAATGGACATTGAAGTTCAGAGCACACAAAGTGACCTGACATTTACCAAAAACATAGGACGAGCTCTGAGACGTGGAAACTCTGCTGACCGCAATCCCTAATCCTATCACACCACACTAGAGGTAGCCGTGGATTGCGCCTAACGCTCCCTATGCAACTCGGCACAGCCTGAGAAACTAACTAGCCCTGAAGATAGAAAAATAAGCCTACCTTGCCTCAGAGAAATTCCCCAAAGGAAAAGGCAGCCCCCCACATATAATGACTGTGAGTAAAGATGAAATACAAACACAGAGATGAAATAGATTTAGCAAAGTGAGGCCCGACTTACTGAATAGACCGAGGATAGGAAAGGTAGCTTTGCGGTCAACACAAAAACCTACAAACAACCACGCAGAGGGGCAAAAAGACCCTCCACACCAACTAACGGTACGGAGGTGCTCCCTCTGCGTCTCAGAGCTTCCAGCAAGCAAGAAAAACCAGTATAGCAAGCTGGACAGAAAAAATAGCAAACAAAAATAACACAAGCAGAACTTAGCTTATGCAGGAGAGACAGGCCACAGGAACGATCCAGGAGGAAGCAAGACCAATACTAGAACATTGACTGGAGGCCAGGATCAAAGCAGTAGGTGGAGTTAAATAGAGCAGCACCTAATGACTTAACCTCATCACCTGAGGAAGGAAACTCAGAAGCCGCAGTACCACTCTCATCCACCAAAGGAAGCTCATAGACAGAACCAGCCACAGTACCACTCACGACCACAGGAGGGAGCTTGGCCACAGAATTCACAACAGCCGCGGCCATATTGGATCCTGCAGGGAGGGAGGTGGCTTACCAAGTGCCTGCTTAGAGCTTTTTTCTTTGAAGCCGATGCTGTCCATACCCAGTGGAGATCCATTAGAGATCGTTTTGTACGGGACTTCCGCAGCAGCCAATACACCCCCAGTGGATCTGGTGGCAAACGTGTCACCCTGTATGTTCATTATGAGCAATTGTTGTTTCTACAGAAAACGTTGTCCCAGCGCTCGTAAGTAAAAAGTTTACGGTGTGAGAGAGGACCAAGTATTTAATTAAAATCTCTTAAATAATATATATATGTTTTTGTTATACAACGATATGTAGTACCGTTGCGCCTCGAGAGGCAGAGGATCCGGGGCCATCTCAGCAAGAAACAAGCCAGCAGACGGGCGCTGAAGATGTGTCTGGCCTGAGCGAGCCATGATCAATGGAGAGTAGTACTGTGGCTCCTGTTGTCAGTGCCTGTTTGCAAGCACACCGCGGACGCAAGCGATCATCTGCCAAAGATGAAGTCGATGCCATAATTGTTGATGGACTCCAATGGTTAGAGGATCTGTGTCGCAGTGAACACAGAGATCTAAGGCGGGAAATTACGGACTTGCAATCCCGTGAATCAGTATATGCAGCCAATGAGTGGAAGCTCCTGTTTTTGTCATATGTGCCTGTAGCCCAAAAGATACCGCCGCACAAAAATTTAATGTTTAGGCAAAGATTTCATGATCTATTCGAGGAATTATTGGCCCCTCAGGAACCCACTTCCTCGAGATCAAGAACCATGGACATGCCATCATACAAACCACAATACAGAGGCCAGGGTGAACAGAGTATGGAGATGCAAAGGCAATGTAGCAGTCCAGCGTACAGTTGGGCAGACAATACGCCTGTGCAACATCACAGTCTGTAACTACTGTTAAAAAACACCAAACTTTGGAAATTACACCCTTTAAAATGTTTGTTTAAAATTTTTGTGTACCCTTAATTGTGTATGTTTTTGTTCATCCCTTTGGGGGTTCATGTCTGGAAACAAAATTGTGCAGACTGATGTATGCGTTCACTACACGGTCCACATTTTCAGGTTGCAGTTGCATGCAAGATAGTAAAATACGCCATTTTGCGGTCAAAATACCAAAGGCACACTCCACATAACGTCTTGCCCGGCTCAAGCAATAATTAAAAATGCGTCTTCTTGAGTTTAGACTACGGCTTGAGTACAGCTTTAGGAGATTGCGTCCTAGTTGGAACGCCTCATCCCCAACTAAAACATAAGGCAAACTTGGGCCTTCCGTCCCCGGAAGTGGTCGTGCTGAGGGTATGTTGAAGCTGTTGAGGTACAAACATTTCCCCATGTTGGACTCTTTGAAGACTCTGGAATCGTTCGTCCGTCCATATGCACCAATATCCACAGCAACAAAACGGTATCTAGCATCCGCAATAGCCATCAATACAATGGAAAAGTATTTTTTATAGTTATAGTATAGGGATCCACTATGCACTGGTTTCTGAATCCGAATGTGCTTGCCGTCCACGGCACCAATGCAGTTGGGGAAATAAGCCACATCCTTGAAATGTTTGGAAATCGATAGCCACATTTCTGTTGTCGGGGATGGTAGCACAAGTGGTTGTGTGTTGTTCCAAATGGCATCACAAGTTTCACGAACTAGTTGGCAAATGGTTGCTTTCCCTGGCCGAAATTGAAAATGCAGTGACGCAAATGATTCTTTGGTAGCCAGATATCTGTCGACAATCCCCCCAAAAAATAATTAGCACTATGAACATATTGTTAAGTTTAAAACGGACAACTAAAATATAGGCAAATGGAATAGGACAATTGCCAAAGTGTACAGACATGATCCACGATAAATTACATCCTGTCTTTGTCAATAGAACAATGTTAAAAAAAAAGATAATTACCTCAGAGTCACCACTAAACGTTGCTCCGCACAAATACTATCACGGAAAGTGCTGCACTGATGATGTATCTCATCCTTCACATACGAGAGCAGAACATCAAAGGTTTCAATGGACATCCGAAGATAACGTTGAAATTTAAAGGGATGATCCCGAAGCTGAACATACAGGGTGTGAAAGGCACCATATGTATTCCGTAAAAAAAAATTCACTTCATGGATCCAATATCTCCTTCGGGAAATACGCCTTCTCTGCCGAAGTCGCAACTGCATCAAGCGAAATCTAATGAGCTCAGACACAAACATCTTGCTTGCAGAAGTTCACTCAATGCTTTCAAAATGGAGAATGTGTATGCACCCACACCCGACGCTGACAAAAGCAAAAACAAAAAAACAAAAACCAATTTTATTGACAGTACCTGAAGGCAGACAAACGGATGCTTCACGAACGGACAACAAAATGACATAACGCAGTCACGTGCGTTAACGCAAGCTTTAACGTGAAGCCACATTTTCCCCAAATTTGGCTCGTTTTAGTACATGCATTTAACGGATCCGTGAATGTGAACCTAGCCTTAGACCAAAAGAAATTCTGAAACAAATGAGAAGCAAAGTACTTGAGATCTGTCTGGAAAAGGTTATAAAGCCATTTCTAAAGCTTTTGAACTCGAACGAACCACAGTGAGAACCATTATGCACAAATGGCGAGAACATGGAACAGTGGTGAACCTTCCCAGGAGAGGCCGGGCATTCGAAAGTACCCAAAAAGTGCAACGATAACTCATCCAAGAGATCACAAAAGACCCCACAACAACATCCAAAGAACCGCAAGTCTAACTTGCCTCAGTTAAGGTCAGTGTTCATGACTCCACCATAAGAAAGAGACTTGGAAAAAATCGGTTGCATGGCAGAGTTTCAAGAAAAAAAACACTGCTCAGCAATAAGAACATAAATGCTTGTGTCAGTTTTGCCAGAAAACAGCTTGATGATCCTCAAGACTTTAGGGAGAAGGCACTGTGGACTGATGAGACAAAAGTTTAACTTTTTTGAATGTGTATGTCTCACTACATCTGGCGTAGAATTAACACAGCATTTCAGAAAAGGAACTTCATGCCAACAATAAAATATTGAGGTGGTTGTGTGATGGTCTGGGGCTGTTTTGCTGCTTCAGGACCTCAAACATTTGCTGTGGTAAATGGAATCATAAATTCTGCTGTCTACCAAAAATCCTGAAGGAGAATCTCCGACTATCTGTTTGTGACCTCAAGCTGAATCACACTTGGGTTATGCAGCAGGACAATGATCCAAAACACACCAGCAAGTCCACTTCTGAATGGCTTAAGTAAAACAAAATTAAGATTTTGGAGTGTCCTAGTCAAAGTCCTGACCATAAACCAATTAAGATGCTGAGGCATGATCTTAAAAAAGCGGTTCATGCGCGGAAACCCTCCAATGTGGCTGATGTACAGCAATTCTCCAAACATGAGTGGACTAAAATTGCTCCAGAGCATTATAAAAGACTCATTGCCAGTTGATTGCAATTGATGCTGCTAAGGGTGGCCCAATCAGTTATTAGGTTTCGGGGGCAATCACTTTTTCACACAGTGCCCTGCAAGTTTGTATTTCTTTTTACCTTAAAAATAAAGACCTTCACTTAAAAACTGCATTTTTATGGTTGCTTGTGATATATATATATATATATATATATATATATATATATATATATATATATATATATATATATATATATATACAGACCAAAAGTTTGGACACACCTTCTCATTTAAAGATTTTTCTGTATTTTCATGACTATGAAAATTGTACATTCACACTGAAGGCATCAAAACTATGAATTAACACATGTGGAATTATATACTTAACAAAAAAGGTGTGAAACAACTGAAATTATGTCTTATATTCTAGGTTCTTCAAAGTAGCCACCTTTTGCTTTGATGACTGCTTTGCACACTCTTGGCATTCTCTTGATGAGCTTCAAGAGGTAGTCACCGGGAATGGTCTTCCAACAATCTTGAAGGAGTTCCCAGAGATGCTTAGCACTTGTAGGCCCTTTTGCCTTCACTCTGCGGTCCAGCTCACCCTAAACCATCTCGATTGGGTTCAGATCTGGTGACTGTGGAGGCCAGGTCATCTGGCGTAGCACCCCATCACTCTCCTTCTTGGTCAAATAGCCCTTACACAGCCTGGAGGTGTGTTTGGCGTCATTGTCCTGTTGAACAATAAATGATGGTCCAACTAAACGCAAACCGGATGGAATAGCATGCCACTGCAAGATGCTGTGGTAGCCATGCTGGTTCACTATGCCTTCAATTTTGAATAAATCCCCAACAGTGTCACCAGCAAAGCACCCCCACACCATCACACCTCCTCCTCCATGCTTCACGGTGGGAACCAGGCATGTAGAGTCCATCCGTTCACCTTTTCTGCGTCACACAAAGACACGGTGGTTGGAACCAAAGATCTCAAATTTGGACTCATCAGACCAAAGCACAGACTTCCACTGGTCTAATGTCCATTCCTTGTGTTCTTTAGCCCAAACAAGTAACAGTAACATAGTAACATAGTTTTTAAGGTTGAAGGAAGACTTTAAGTCCATCTAGTTCAACCCATAGCCTAAACTAACATGCCCTTACATGTTGATCCAGAGGAAGGCAAAAAAAACCATGTGGCAAAGAGTAAGCTCCACATTGGGGGAAAAGATTCCTTCCCGACTCCACATACGGCAATCAGACTAGTTCCCTGGATCAACACCCTAACAAGGAATCTAGTATATATACCCTGTAACATTATACTTTTCAAGAAAGGCATCCAGTCCCCTCTTAAATTTAAGTAATGAATCACTGATTACAACATCATACGGCAGAGAGTTCCATAGTCTCACTGCTCTTACAGTAAAGAATCCGTGTCTGTTATTATGCTTAAACCTTCTGTCCTCCAGACGTAGAGGATGCCCCCTTGTCCCTGTCTCAGGTCTATGATTAAAAAGATCATCAGAAAGGTCTTTGTACTGTCCCCTCATATATTTATACATTAACAAAAGATCACCCCTTAGCCTTTGTTTTTCCAAACTAAATATCCCCAAGTGTAATAACCTATCTTGGTATTGCAGACCCCCCCCCCCTCAGTCCTCTAATAACCTTGGTCGCTCTTCTCTGCACCTGCTCCAGTTCAGCTATGTCTTTCTTATACACCGGAGACCAGAACTGTACACAGTATTCTAAGTGTGGTCGCACTAGTGACTTGTATAGAGGTAAAGTTATGTTCTATGCCTCTTTTAATGCATCCCATTATTCTATTTGCCTTTGTAGCAGCTGCCTGACACTGGCCACTAAATGTGAGTTTGTCATCCACCCATACTCCAAGGTCTTTTTCATTGACAGTTTTGCCCAGAGTTTTAGAATTAAGCACATAGTTATACATCTTATTACTTCTAGCCCAGTGCATGACCTTACATTTATCCCCATTAAAGCTAATTTGCCATTTATCAGCCCAAGCTTCTAGTTTACATAAATCATCCTGTAATATAAAATTGTCCTCCTCTGTATTGATTATCCTGCAGAGTTTAGTGTCATCTGCAAATATTGAAATTCCACTCTGTATGCCCCCTACAAGGTCTTTAATAAATATGTTAAAAAGAAGAGGGACCAATACTGATCCCTGTGGTACCCCATTGCTAACCGCGACCCAGTCCGAGTGTGTTCCATTAATAACCACCCTTTGTTTCCTATCCCTGAGCCAGCTCTTAACCCACTTACACATATTTTCCCCTATCCCCATTATTCTCATTTTATGTATCAACCTTTTGTGTGGCACCATATCAAAAGCTTTTGAAAAGTCCATATACACTACGTCCACTGGGTTCCCTTGGTCCAGTCCGGAGCTTACCTCTTCATAGAAATTGATCAAATTAGTCTGGCAGGAACGGTCCCTAGTAAACCCGTGCTGATACTGGGTCATGAGGTTATTCCTCTTCAGATACTCCAGTATAGCATCCCTTAGAATGCCCTCCAGGATTTTACCCACAGTCGAGGTTAAGCTTACTGGCCTATAATTTCCGAGTTCAGTTTTTGTCCCCTTTTTGAATATTAGCACCACATTTGCTACACGCCAGTCCTGTGGTACAGACCCTGTTATTATGGACTCTTTAAAGATTAAAAATAATGGTCTATCAATGACTGTACTTAATTCCTGCAGTACTCGGGGGTGTATCCCATCTGGGCCCGGAGATTTGTCAATTTTAGTGATTTTTAGACGCCGACGTACTTCCTGCTGGGTTAAGCAGGTGACACTTAATGGTGAATTTTTGTTATCACTGATCATATTGTCTGCCATGGAATTTTCTTGTGTAAATACTGATGAAAAAAAGTCGTTTAGCATATTGGCTTTTTCCTCATCCACCATTTCACCAAGACTATTTTTAAGGGGGCCAACACTATCATTTTTTAGTTTCTTACTATTTACGTAGTTAAAGAATATTTTGGGATTATTTTTACTCTCTCTTGCAATGAGTCTCTCTGTCTCAATCTTAGCTGCCTTGATTTGAGTTTTACAGAATTTATTTAATTTTCTGTATTTATTTAATGCCTCATCACTACCTGCTTCCTTTAATTCTCTAAATGCTTTCTTTTTGTCACTTATTGCGCCCCTTACAGCTCTATTTAGCCATATTGGTTTCCTCCTATTTCTAGTATGTTTATTCTCATACGGTATATACTGTGCACAGGTCCTATCCAGGATGCTAATAAACGTCTCCCATTTTCTTTGTGTATTTTTATGTCTCAGCATATTGTCCCAGTTAATTGCATTAAGATCATCTCTCATCTGTTGGAAATTTGCCCTCCTGAAGTTTAGTGTCCTTGTAACCCCTCTACTACACATCTTTTTAAAGGATACATGAAAACTTATTATTTTGTGATCACTAGAGTTGAGCGACCTTGACCTTTTTAGAGTCGAGCCGGGTTTCGCGAAACCCGACTATCTCAAAAGTCGGGTCGAGTGAAATCGCCCGATTATGACGTAAAGTCGGGATCGACCGAAACACGAAACCCAATGCAAGTCAATGGGGCAGCATAGTCGGCAGTGAGTGGAGGCCAGGAAAACACCTAGAGTGCCCATTTTAATGTCAAAACCATCCATTCTTCTTAATGAAGCTTGTCAAGCGTAATTTACCTTATAATAATTGGAAGGCATTTGAAATTGGGGGTCATTTGGCTAAAGTTGTGGTGGGTAGGGCTGGTTCAAGTAATTAGTGGGCCCAGGAAATCTGGACCACGTCACGGCAGTGGAGCAGGGAGAGGTAAGTATTTCAACTTTGCAAGTGCTGTGAACCTGAGCAAGCAGGGGGGGCCCACTCGTTGGCATTGGCACTGGCACAGGGCCCCTCAAAGTACAGCGGTGTGTTTGCACGGCGGGGGCGCCTCCCACCGTCAGCAACACTTTTGCGTACCATGAGAGGCCCTGTGCCAGTGACGTCGCCAACTAGTATTCCTCCCCCCACCTGATGAAGGAACCTGCACTTTCATCTGCACCTTCCTGTTTGTCCCCGTGTAAGGTGGTATGGTATGCGGGAAGGGGGACCTGACTTTCAGCAGGGTCACAATCTTGCAGTGTAGCGTGCACGGGAAATGTTGCGTTATGGGTCAATGTACCAGCAGACTCATCTATCACTGGCTGGGCAATGGGCAGGATGAGGAGGAAACACAGATATAGGCCCAAAGAATAAAGTGGGCTAAATGCGGTTCAAAATTGGTAACACAGGACTAATCAGGGGGCATTGCAGTGGAGGACAACTGGAATGAGAGGCTGACACAGAGAGTAGGCCCAAATCAGTAAGTAGTCGAAATGCAGTTCAAAATTGGCAACAGTAGTAAACAGGCGGCACAGCTTTGTTCAGTGGAGGAGAACAGCAAGGAGTGGCAGACACCGATAGTAGGCCCCAACCCAACTAGTAGGCCAAATGCAGTCTAACATTAACAACTACTTAACGAGCGCCTGAAAACGGAATTTCAGGACAGGAAACCAGGAGAACAGCAAGGAGCGGCAGACACCGATAGTAGGCCCCAAACCAACTAGTACGCCAAATGCAGTTGTTCCGTTTAACCACAATTTAATGAGAGCCTGAAGATAGAAGTTCAGGAAAGGCAACCTGGAGAACACCTTGGAGTGGAACACACCATCTCTCTACACCCCATACCCAATTTGTAGGCCAAATGCAGCGTAGTTTCCAACAACTACTAAACGAGAGCATGATGATCGAAGCATTGGCGAGGAAACCTGGGGAACACCTTGGAGTGGAACACACCATCTCTCTACAGTGGAACACACCATCTCTCTACACCCCATACCCAATTTGTAGGCCTAATGCAGCGTAGTTTCCAACAACTACTAAACGAGAGCCGGAAGATCGAAGCAATGGAGAGGAAACCTGGGGAACACCTTGGAGTGTAACACACCATCTCTCTACACCCCATACCCAATTTGTAGGCCTAATGCAGCGTAGTTTCCAACAACTACTAAACGAGAGCCGGAAGATCGAAGCAATGGAGAGGAAACCTGGGGAACACCTTGGAGTGTAACACACCATCTCTCTACACCCCATACCCAATTTGTAGGCCTAATGCAGCATAGTTTCCAACAACTACTAAACGAGAGCCGGAAGATTGAAGCAATGGAGAGGAAACCTGGGGAACACCTTGGAGTGGAACACACCATCTCTCTACAGTGGAACACACCATCTCTCTACACCCCATACCCAATTTGTAGGCCTAATGCAGCGTAGTTTCCAACAACTACTAAACGAGAGCCGGAAGATCGAAGCTCAGGAAAGGCAACCTGGGGAACACCTTGGAGTGGAACACACCATCTCTCTACACCCCATACCCAATTTGTAGGCCCAATGCAGCGTAGTTTCCAACAACTACTAAACGAGAGCCGGAAGATCGAAGCTCAGGAAAGGCAACCTGGGGAACACCTTGGAGTGTAACAAACCCTCTCTCTACACCACGGAAGGGCTGATTCTTAGGAAGGAAGGCTGTCGGAAAGAAGCAGGGCGCGTCCGAGGGTGATTATATTCTTATTAGGTATATACTCACCCTCGGACGCACCCTGCTTCTTTATTTGTAATGAATGTTTATTTGCAATGTGGTTTTGACTTACTCTATTTTTTTGGTAAATAATGATTTTATTATTTTCATTGTTTTGCATCTTCTTGGCAATAATATAAAGAAGACGCGACAGGACAACACTCGGTGGATGCCATATCTGTGTTTAAAATTGAAAAAACCTTTCTGTTAACTACTTGCAGGAGAAAGTTATTGTAGCTGGTGACCATTTTTAGTACTGTACCAGATTTTTGTTGTATGTGTTTGTTTTTAATGTTAAAATGTCTGCATTTGATATCTCTCCAGTATTTTCTTTTTTATAAGCAAAATACTTATTTTTATATTTTCGGATGTTGGTTCCAGGGGTACACGGGCAGCAGTGGTGTGGTCAGTGGAGGCCTAGTGGAAGGAGTGACCGCAGACAGGCATCGAAGGCCTAAAATAATAACACATGGCTGTAGGCAATTTTAAATTGGTTACAAGGGTACACGGGCAGCAGTGGTGTGGTCAGTGGAGGCCTAGTGGAAGGAGTGACCGCAGACAGGCATCGAAGGCCTAAAATAATAACACATGGCTGTAGGCAATTTTAAATTGGTTCCAGGGGTACACGGGCAGCAGTGGTGTGGTCAGTGGAGGCCTAGTGGAAGGAGTGACCACAGACAGGCATCGAAGGCCTAAAATAATAACACATGGCTGTAGGCAATTTTAAATTGGTTCCAGGGGTACACGGGCAGCAGTGGTGTGGTCAGTGGAGGCCTAGTGGAAGGAGTGACCGCAGACAGGCATCGAAGGCCTAAAATAATAACACATGGCTGTAGGCAATTTTAAATTGGTTCCAGGGGTACACGGGCAGCAGTGGTGTGGTCAGTGGAGGCCTAGTGGAAGGAGTGACCGCAGACAGGCATCGAAGGCCTAAAATAATAACACATGGCTGTAGGCAATTTTAAATTGGTTCCAGGGGTACACGGGCAGCAGTGGTGTGGTCAGTGGAGGCCTAGTGGAAGGAGTCACCGCAGACAGGCATCGAAGGCCTAAAATAATAACACATGGCTGTAGGCAATTTTAAATTGGTTCCAGGGGTACACGGGCAGCAGTGGTGTGGTCAGTGGAGGCCTAGTGGAAGGAGTGACCGCAGACAGGCATCGAAGGCCTAAAATAATAACACATGGCTGTAGGCAATTTTAAATTGGTTCCAGGGGTACACGGGCAGCAGTGGTGTGGTCAGTGGAGGCCTAGTGGAAGGAGTCACCGCAGACAGGCATCGAAGGCCTAAAATAATAACACATGGCTGTAGGCAATTTTAAATTGGTTCCAGGGGTACACGGGCAGCAGTGGTGTGGTCAGTGGAGGCCTAGTGGAAGGAGTGACCGCAGACAGGCATCGAAGGCCTAAAATAATAACACATGGCTGTAGGCAATTTTAAATTGGTTACAGGGGTACACGGGCAGCAGTGGTGTGGTCAGTGGAGGCCTAGTGGAAGGAGTCACCGCAGACAGGCATCGAAGGCCTAAAATAATAACACATGGCTGTAGGCAATTTTAAATTAGTTACAGGGGTACACGGGCAGCAGTGGTGTGGTCAGTGGAGGCCTAGTGGAAGGAGTGACCGCAGACAGGCATCGAAGGCCTAAAATAATAACACATGGCTGTAGGCAATTTTAAATTGGTTCCAGGGGTATACGGGCAGCAGTGGTGTGGTCAGTGGAGGCCTAGTGGAAGGAGTCACCGCAGACAGGCATCGAAGGCCTAAAATAATAACACATGGCTGTAGGCAATTTTAAATTGGTTACAGGGGTACACGGGCAGCAGTGGTGTGGTCAGTGGAGGCCTAGTGGAAGGAGTCACCGCAGACAGGCATCGAAGGCCTAAAATAATAACACATGGCTGTAGGCAATTTTAAATTGGTTCCAGGGGTACACGGGCAGCAGTGATGTGGTCAGTGGAGGCCTAGTGGAAGGAGTCACCGCAGACAGGCATCGAAGGCCTAAAATAATAACACATGGCTGTAGGTAATTTTAAATTGGTTCCAGGGGTACACGGGCAGCAGTGGTGTGGTCAGTGGAGGCCTAGTGGAAGGAGTCACCGCAGACAGGCATCGAAGGCCTAAAATAATAACACATGGCTGTAGGCAATTTTAAATTGGTTACAGGGGTACACGGGCAGCAGTGGTGTGGTCAGTGGAGGCCTTGTGGAAGGAGTGACCGCAGACAGGCATCGAAGGCCTAAAATAATAACACATGGCTGTAGGCAATTTTAAATTGGTTCCAGGGGTACACGGGCAGCAGTGGTGTGGTCAGTGGAGGCCTAGTGGAAGGAGTGACCGCAGACAGGCATCGAAGGCCTAAAATAATAACACATGGCTGTAGGCAATTTTAAATTGGTTACAGGGGTACACGGGCAGCAGTGGTGTGGTCAGTGGAGGCCTAGTGGAAGGAGTCACCGCAGACAGGCATCGAAGGCCTAAAATAATAACACATGGCTGTAGGCAATTTTAAATTGGTTACAGGGGTACACGGGCAGCAGTGGTGTGGTCAGTGGAGGCCTAGTGGAAGGAGTCACCGCAGACAGGCATCGAAGGCCTAAAATAATAACACATGGCTGTAGGCAATTTTAAATTGGTTCCAGGGGTACACGGGCAGCAGTGGTGTGGTCAGTGGAGGCCTAGTGGAAGGAGTCACCGCAGACAGGCATCGAAGGCCTAAAATAATAACACATGGCTGTAGGCAATTTTAAATTGGTTACAGGGGTACACGGGCAGCAGTGGTGTGGTCAGTGGAGGCCTAGTGGAAGGAGTCACCGCAGACAGGCATCGAAGGCCTAAAATAATAACACATGGCTGTAGGCAATATTAAATTGGTTACAGGGGTACACGGGCAGCAGTGGTGTGGTCAGTGGAGGCCTAGTGGAAGGAGTCACCACAGACAGGCATCGAAGGCCTAAAATAATAACACATGGCTGTAGGCAATTTTAAATTGGTTACAGGGGTACACGGGCAGCAGTGGTGTGGTCAGTGGAGGCCTAGTGGAAGGAGTCACCGCAGACAGGCATCGAAGGCCTAAAATAATAACACATGGCTGTAGGCAATTTTAAATTGGTTACAGGGGTACACGGGCAGCAGTGGTGTGGTCAGTGGAGGCCTAGTGGAAGGAGTGACCACAGACAGGCATCGAAGGCCTAACATAACAAAAATGTCAATACAATGGTATTGTCAGTGGCAGGCATTGAAGGATGTCAGCGCATAGACTAAACATTGGTGGAGCTGTGAGATAATTTTGCAAGTGGTAGAGCACTGTTTGAGCTGGGGTGGGGGGAAACTGTCTTGTGGCCGGCGGTACAGGCCCAGGGCCCCTCATATTACAACGGTGTGTCTGACGTTGGGTGTGCACCACCACCGCCAGAGACACTTTATTGTACTAGGAGGGACCCAGTGGCAGTGCCGTCGACCAAAAGCGGGCTCACCCACCTCTTCAGACAAACTGCACTCTCACGGGTGCTGTCGCCAAGTGTCGATACCACGGCCCCGTGTGGGGAGTTTGGCCATTTAGTGAGGTGTAAACATGTCGTATGCTGGACAATCAGGTGCAGAAAATTACGAGATTGGAAAAGGCATTCAGAATAGTCCACAGGCAAGACCTTTTCATAGGAAAGCTAGGTGTCAGCCGGGCAAGGTGGGGCAAAAGATTTCGAAATCCAGTTGTGGTTCATTTTAATGAAGGTTAGATCATCTACATTTTGGGTAGCCAGACGAGTCCTTTTTTCTGTTAGTATTGAACCTGCAGCACTGAATACTCTTTCTGATAGGACACTAGCTGCCGGGCAAGCAAGCTCCTGCAATGCATATTCTGCCAATTCTGGCCAGGTGTCTAATTTTGATGCCCAGTAATCAAATGGGAATGACGGTTGAGGGAGAACATCGATAAGGGATGAAAAATAGTTTGTAACCATACTGGACAAATGTTGTCTCCTGTCACTTTGAATTGATGCTGCAGTACCTGTCCTGTCTGCGGTCATAGCAAAATCACTCCACAACCTGGTCAGAAAACCCCTCTGGCCAACGCCACTTCTGATTTCTGCCCCTCTAACTCCTCTGGTCTGCTGGCCCCTGCAGCTCGTGTGAGAACGATCACGGGCGCTGTGTGCAGGGAATGCCAGAAGCAAACGGTCAACAAGAGTTGATTGTTTGGTTGCTAATATTAGTTCCAAGTTCTCATGTGGCATTATATTTTGCAATTTGCCTTTATAGCGAGGATCAAGGAGGCAGGCCAACCAGTAATCGTCATCATTCATCATTTTAGTTATGTGTGTGTCCCTTTTGAGGATACGTAAGGCATAATCCGCCATGTGGGCCAAAGTTCCAGTTCTCAAATCTGCGGTTGTGCTTGGTTGAGGGGCAGTTTCAGGCAAATCCACGTCACTTGTGTCCCTCAAAAAACCAGAACCCGGCCTTGCCGCGCCACCAATTTCCAGTGGCCCCGGAAAAGCTTCCTCATTAAAAATATAATCATCCCCATCATCCTCCTCGTCCTCCTCCTCCTCTTCGCCCGCTACCTCGTCCTGTACACTGCCCTGGCCAGACAATGGCTGACTGTCATCAAGGCTTTCCTCTTCCTCAGCTGCAGACGCTTGATCCTTTATGTGCGTCAAACTTTGCATCAGCAGACGCATTAGGGGGATGCTCATGCTTATTATGGCGTTGTCTGCACTAACCAGCCATGTGCATTCCTCAAAACACTGAAGGACTTGACACATGTCTTGATTCTTCGACCACTGCACACCTGACAACTCCATGTCTGCCATCCTACTGCCTGCCCGTGTATGTGTATCCTCCCACAAAAACATAACAGCCCGCCTCTGTTCACACAGTCTCTGAAGCATGTGCAGTGTTGAGTTCCACCTTGTTGCAACGTCTATGATTAGGCGATGCTGGGGAAGGTTCAAATAACGCTGATAGGTCTGCATACGGCTGGAGTGTACGGGCGAACGGCGGATATGTGAGCAAAGTCCACGCACTTTGAGGAGCAGGTCGGATAACCCCGGATAACTTTTCAGGAAGCACTGCACCACCAGGTTTAAGGTGTGAGCCAGGCAAGGAATGTGTTTCAGTTGGGAAAGGGAGATGGCAGCCATGAAATTCCTTCCGTTATCACTCACTACCTTGCCTGCCTCAAGATCTACAGTGCCCAGCCACGACTGCGTTTCTTTCTGCAAGAACTCGGACAGAACTTCCGCGGTGTGTCTATTGTCGCCCAAACACTTCATAGCCAATACAGCCTGCTGACGTTTGCCAGTAGCTGCCCCATAATGGGAGACCTGGTGTGCAACAGTGGCAGCTGCGGATGGAGTGGTTGTGCGACTGCGGTCTGTGGACGAGCTCTCGCTTCTGCAGGAGGACGAAGAGGAGGAGGAGGGGGTGCGAATGGCTACAGCCAATTGTTTCCTAGACCGTGGGCTAGGCAGAACTGTCCCAAACTTGCTGTCCCCTGTGGACCCTGCATCCACCACATTTACCCAGTGTGCCGTGATGGACACGTAACGTCCCTGGCCATGCCTACTGGTCCATGCATCTGTTGTCAGGTGCACCTTTGTGCTCACAGATTGCCTGAGTGCATGGACGATGCGCTCTTTAACATGCTGGTGGAGGGCTGGGATGGCTTTTCTGGAAAAAAAGTGTCGACTGGGTAGCTCGTAGCGTGGTACAGCGTAGTCCATCAGGGCTTTGAAAGCTTCGCTTTCAACTAACCGGTAGGGCATCATCTCTAACGAGATTAGTCTAGCTATGTGTGCGTTCAAACCCTGTGTACGCAGATGCGAGGCTAAGTACTTCCTTTTTCTAACCATAGTCTCATGTAGGGTGAGCTGGACTGGAGAGCTGGAGATCGTGGAACTAGCGGGGGTGTGGGTGGACATGGCAGACTGAGAGACGGTGGGAGATGGTATTGTTGCCACCGGTGCCCTAGATGCAGTGTTTCCTACTACGAAACTGGTAATTCCCTGACCCTGACGGCTTTGGCCTGGCAAAGAAACCTGCACAGATACTGCAGGTGGTGCGGAATATGGTGGCCCTACACTGCCGGAAGGGATGTTGCGTTGCTGACTAGCTTCATTGGCCGAGGGTGCTACAACCTTAAGGGACGTTTGGTAGTTAGTCCAGGCTTGCAAATGCATGGTGGTTAAATGTCTATGCATGCAACTTGTATTGAGACTTTTCAGATTCTGTCCTCTGCTTAAGGTAGTTGAACATTTTTGACAGATGACTTTGCGCTGATCAATTGGATGTTGTTTAAAAAAATGCCAGACTGCACTCTTTCTAGCATCGGATACCTTTTCAGGCATTGCAGACTGAGCTTTAACCGGATGGCCACGCTGTCCTCCAACAGGTTTTAGCTTTGCCACGCGTTTTGGGCAAGATACGGGCCCGGCAGATGGAACCTGTTGCGATGTTGATGCCTGCTGCGGCCCCTCCTCCTCCGCTTCAGAACTGCTGCTGCCTGCACCCTGTTCCCCCAATGGCTGCCAATCGGGGTCAAGAACTGGGTCATCTATTACCTCTTCTTGTAGCTCGTGTGCAACTTCGTCTGTGTCACCGTGTCGGTCGGTGGTATAGCGTTCGTGATGGGGCAACATAGTCTCATCAGGGTCTGATTCTTGATCAGCACCCTGCGAGGGCAATGTTGTGGTCTGAGTCAAAGGACCAGCATAGTAGTCTGGCTGTGGCTGTGCATCAGTGCACTCCATGTCAGATTCAACTTGTAATGGGCATGGACTGTTAACTGCTTCACTTTCTAAGCCAGGGACGGTATGTGTAAAGAGCTCCATGGAGTAACCCGTTGTGTCGCCTGCTGCATTCTTCTCTGTTGTTGTTTTTGTTGAAGAGGACAAGGAAGCGACTTGTCCCTGACCGTGAACATCCACTAACGACGCGCTGCTTTGTCATTTACCAGTTTCACGAGAGGAGGCAAAAGAGCTAGAGGCTGAGTCAGCAAGATAAGCCAAAACTTGCTCTTGCTGCTCCGGCTTTAAAAGCGGTTTTCCTACTCCCAGAAAAGGGAGCGTTCGAGGCCTTGTGTAGCCAGACGACGAACCTGGCTCCACAGCTCCAGACTTAGGTGCAATATTTTTTTTCCCACGACCAGCTGATGCTCCACCACTACCACTACCCTCATTACCAGCTGACAATGAACGCCCCCGGCCACGACCTCTTCCATCATACTTCCTCATTGTTTTAAAAACGTAAACAAACTAACGGTATTTGTTGCTGTCACACAAATTACACGGTGAGCTATAACTTCAGTATGATTTAGCTACCCCTTTACAGGTGAGTGAGACCACAACGAAAATCAGGCACAATGTTACACACTCTGTTGTTGGTGGCAACAAATGAGAGAGATGCCACACACGCAGGACTGTCACTGAAGCACAAATGTAAATATTAACCCCTTCCCGACCTTTGACGCCACGTAGGCGTCATGAAAGTCGGTGCCATTCCGACCCATGACGCCTATGCGGCGTCATGGAAAGATCGCGTCCCTGCAGATCGGGTGAAAGGGTTAACTCCCATTTCACCCGATCTGCAGGGACAGGGGGAGTGGTAGTTTAGCCCAGGGGGGGTGGCTTCACCCCCTCGTGGCTACGATCGCTCTGATTGGCTGTTGAAAGTGAAACTGCCAATCAGAGCGATTTGTAATATTTCACCCATTATAACGGGTGAAATATTACAATCCAGCCATGGCCGATGCTGAAATATCATCGGCCATGGCTGGAAATACTAGTGTGCCCCCACCCCACCCCTCCGATCGCCCCCCCACCCCCCCCGATCTGGCCGGTACACTGCTCCGGCTCCCCTCCGTCCAGTGCTCCGCTCCCCCCCGTGCTCGTGTCCGCTCCCCCCGTGCTCCAATCACCCCCCCGTGCTCCAATCACCCCCCCTGCACTCCGATCCACCCCCCCCCCCGTGCTCCGTTCCACCCCCCCGTGCTCCATTCCAGCCCCCCCGTGCTCCGTTCCACGCCCCCCGCGCTCCGTTCCACCCCTCCCGCGCTCCGATTCCCCCCCCCCGTGCTCCGATCCCCCCCCCGTGGTCCCCCCCCACCCTATCATACTTACCGATCCAGCCGTGGTCCCGTCCGTCTTCTCCTGGGCGCCGCCATCTTCCAAAATGGCGGGCGCATGCGCAGTGCGCCCGCCGAATCTGCCGGCCGGCAGATTCGTTCCAAAGTGCATTTTGATCACTGAGATATAATCTATCTCAGTGATCAAAATAAAAAAAATAATAAATGACCCCCCCCCCCCTTTGTCACCCCCATAGGTAGGGACAATAAAAAAATAAAGAATTTTTTTTTTTCCACTAATGTTAGAATAGGGTTAGGGTTAGGGGTAGGGTTAGGGTTAGGGGTAGGGTTAGGGTTAGGGGTAGGGTTAGGGTTAAGGTTAGGGCTAGGGGTAGGGGTAGGGGTAGGGTTAGGGTTAGGGGTAGGGTTAGGGGTAGGGTTAGGGGTAGGGTTAGGGTTAGGGCTAGGGTTAGGGCTAGGGTTAGGGTTAGGAATGTGCACACGTATTCTGGTCCTCTGCGGATTTTTCCGCTGCGGATTTGATAAATCCGCAGTGCTAAACCGCTGCGGATTTATGGCGGATTTACCGCGTTTTTTTCTGCGCATTTCACTGCGGTTTTACAATTGCGATTTTCTATTGGAGCAGTTGTAAAACCGCTGCGGAATCCGCACAAAGAAGTGACATGCTGCGGAATGTAAACCGCTGCGTTTCCGTGCAGTTTTTCCGCAGCATGTGTACAGCGATTTTTGTTTCCCATAGGTTTACATTGAACTGTACACTCATGGGAAACTGCTGCGGATCCGCAGCGTGTGCACATACCTTTAGAATTAGGCTATGTGCACACGGTGCGGATTTGGCTGCGGATTCGCAGCAGTGTTCCATCAGGTTTACAGTACCATGTAAACATATGAAAAACCAAATCCGCTGTGCCCATGGTGCGGAAAATACCGCGCGGGAACGCTGCGTTGTATTTTCCGCAGCATGTCAATTCTTTGTGCGGATTCCGCAGCGTTTTACACCTGTTCCTCAATAGGAATCCGCAGGTGAAATCCGCACAAAAAACACTGGAAATCCGCGGAAAATCCGCAGGTAAAACACAGTGCCTTTTACCCGCAGATTTTTCAAAAATGGTGCGGAAATATCTCACACGAATCCGCAACGTGGGCACATAGCCTTAGGGTTAGGGTTGGAATTAGGGTTGTGGTTAGGGTTAGGGGTGTGTTGGGGTTAGTGTTGTGGTTAGGGGTGTGTTGGGGTTAGGGTTGTGATTAGGATTATGGCTACAGTTGGGATTAGGGTTAGGGGTGTGTTGGGGTTAGTGTTGGAGTTAGAATTGAGGGGTTACCACTGTTTAGGCACATCAGGGGTCTCCAAACGCAACATGGCGCCACCATTGATTCCAGCCAATCTCGTATTCAAAAAGTCAAATGGTGCTCCCTCACTTCCGAGCCCTGACGTGTGCCCAAACAGTGGTTTACCCCCACATATGGGGTACCAGCATACTCAGGACAAACTGCGCAACAATTACTGGGGTCCAATTTCTCCTGTTACCCTTGTGAATCTAAAAAAATGCTTGCTAAAACATAATTTTTGAGGAAAGAAAAATGATTTTTTATTTTCACGGCTCTGCGTTGTAAACGTCTGTGAAGCACTTGGGGGTTCAAAGTGCTCACCACATATCTAGATAAGTTCCTTGGGGGGTCTAGTTTCTAAAATGGGGTCACTTGTGGGGGGTCTCTACTGTTTAGGCACACCAGGGGCTCTGCAAACGCAACGTGACACCCGCAGACCATTCCATCAAAGTCTGCATTTCAAAAGTCACTACTTCCCTTCTGAGCCCCGACGTGTGCCCAAACAGTGGTTTACCCCCACATATGGGGTATCAGCGTACTCAGGAGAAACTGGACAACAACTTTTGGGGTCCAATTTCTCCTGTAACCCTTGGGAAAATAAAAAATTCTGGGCTAAATAATTATTTTTGAGGAAAGAAAACGTATTTATTATTTTCACGGCTCTGCATTATAAACTTCTATGAAGCACTTGGGGGTTCAAAGTGCTCACCACACATCTAGATAAGTTCCCTTCAGGGTCTAGTTTCCAAAATGGGGTCACTTGTGGGGGGTTTCTACTGTTTAGGCACATCAGGGGCTCTGCAAACGCAACGTGACGCCCGCAGAGCATTCCATCAAAGTCTGCATTTCAAAACGTCACTACTTCAATTCCAAGCCCCGGCATGTGCCCAAACAGTAGTTTACCCCCACATATGGGGTATCACCGTACTCAGGAGAAACTGGACAACAACTTTTGGGGTCAAATTTCTCCTGTTACCCTTGGGAAAATTAAAAAATTCTGGGCTAAATAATTATTTTTGAGGAAAGAAAACGTATTTATTATTTTCACGGCTCTGCATTATAAACTTCTATGAAGCACTTGGGGGTTCAAAGTGCTCACCACACATCTAGATAAGTTCCTTTGGGGGTCTAGTTTCCAAAATGGGGTCACTTGTGGGGGGTTTCTACTGTTAAGCCACATCAGGGGCTCTGCAAACGCAACGTGACGCCCACAGAGCATTCCATCAAAGTCTGCATTTCAAAACGTCACTACTTCACTTCCGAGCCCCGGCATGTGCCCAAACAGTGATATACCACCACATATGGGGTATCAGCGTACTCAGGAGAAACTGGACAACAACTTTTGGGGTCAAATTTCTCCTGTTACCCTTGGGAAAATAAAAAATTGCAGGCTAAAAGATCATTTTTGAGAAAATAATTTTTTTTTTTATTTTCATGGCTCTGCGTTATAAACTTCTGTGAAGCACTTGGGGGTTCAAAGTCCTCACCACACATCTAGATTAGTTCCTTTGGGGGTCTAGTTTCCAAAATGGTGTCATTTCTGGGGGATCTCCAATGTTTAAGCACACAGGGGCTCTCCAAACGTGACATGGTGTCCGCTAATGATTGGAGCTAATTTTCCATTTAAAAAGCCAAATGGCGTGCCATCCCTTCCGAGCCCTGCCGTGCGCCCAAACAGTGGTTTACCCCCACATATGGGGTATCAGCGTACTCAGGACAAACTGGACAACAATATTTGGGGTCCAATTTCTCCCATTATCCTTGGCAAAATAGGAAATTCCAGGCTAAAAAATCATTTTTGAGGAAAGAAAAATTATTTTTTATTTTCATGGCTCTGCGTTATAAACTTCTGTGAAGCACCTGGGGGTTTAAAGTGCTCAATATGCATCTAGATAAGTTCCTTGGGGGGTCTAGTTTCCAAAATGGGGTCACTTGTGGGGGAGCTCCAATGTTTAGGCACACAGGGGGCTCTCCAAACGCGACATGGTGTCCGCTAACAATTGGAGCTAATTTTCCATTCAAAAAGTCAAATGGCGCGCCTTCCCTTCCGAGCCCTGCCGTGTGCCCAAACAGTGGTTTACCCCCACATATGAGGTATCGGCGTACTCGGGAGAAATTGCCCAACAAATTTTATGATCCATTTTATCCTACTGCCCATGTGAAAATGAAAAAATTGAGGCGAAAATAATTTTTTTGTGAAAAAAAAGTACTTTTTCATTTTTACAGATCAATTTGTGAAGCACCTGAGGGTTTAAAGTGCTCACTAGGCATCTAAATAAGTTCCTTGGGGGGTCTAGTTTCCAAAATGGGGTCACTTGTGGGGGAGCGCCAATGTTTAGGCACACAGGAGCTATCCAAACGCGACATGGTGTCCGCTAACGATGGAAATAATTTTTCATTCAAAAAGTCAAATGGCGCTCCTTCCCTTCCGAGCCTTACCATGTGCCCAAACAGTGGTTTACCCCCACATGTGAGGTATTGGTGTACTCAGGAGAAATTGCCCAACACATTTTAGGATCCATTTTATCCTGTTGCCCATGTGAAAATGAAAAAATTGAGGCTAAAAGAATTTTTTTGTGAAAAAAAAGTACTTTTTCATTTTTACGGATCAATTTGTGAAGCACCTGGGGGTTCAAAGTGCTCACTATGCATCTAGATAAGTTCCTTGGGGCGTCTAGTTTCCAAAATGGGGTCACTTGTGGGGGAGCTCCAATTTTTAGGCACACGGGGGCTCTCCAAACGTGACATGGTGTCCGCTAAAGAGTGGAGCCAATTTTTGATTCAAAAAGTCAAATGGCGCTCCTTCCCTTCCAAGCCCTGCCGTGCGCCCAAACAGTGGTTTACCCCCACATATGAGGTATCAGCGTACTCAGGACAAATTGGACAACAACTTTCGTGGTTCAGTTTCTCCTTTTACCATTGGGAAAATAAAAAAATTGTTGCTAAAAGATAATTTTTGTGACTAAAAAGTTAAATGTTCATTTTTTCCTTCCATGTTGCTTCTGCTGCTGTGAAGCACCTGAAGGGTTAATAAACTTCTTGAATGTGGTTTTGAGTACCTTGAGGGGTGCAGTTTTAGAATGGTGTCACTTTTGGGTATTTTCAGCCATATAGACCCCTCAAACTGACTTCAAATGTGAGGTGGTCCCTAAAAAAAATGGTTTTGTAAATTTCGTTGTAAAAATTACAAATCGCTGGTCAAATTTTAACCCTTATAACTTCCTAACAAAAAAAAATTTTGTTTCCAAAATTGTGCTGATGTAAAGTAAACATGTGGGAAATGTTATTTATTAACTATTTTGTGTCACATATCTCTCTGGTTTAACAGAATAAAAATTCAAAATGTGAAAATTGCGAAATTTTCAAAATTTTCGCCAAATTTCCGTGTTTATCACAAATAAATGCAGAATTTATTGACCTAAATTTACCACTAACATGAAGCCCAATATGTCACGAAAAAACAATCTCAGAACCGCTAGGATCCGTTGAAGCGTTCCTGAGTTATTACCTCATAAAGGGACACTGGTCAGAATTGCAAAAAAACGGCAAGGTCATTAAGGTCAAAATAGGCTGGGTCTTGAAGGGGTTAATCTCCCACTGATTTGATTTTTTTTTTTTTTTTCAGGGAGACTTTAGGAAAAAAAAAATAGAATAAAATGATTTTTTCAGGAAGAATTTAGAAACCAAAGAAAATAAAATGATTTTTTCAGGGAGAATTTAGAAAACAAATAAAACAAAAAAAGGCTTTCTATGGCCCACTGAGTGAGAGATGACGCACACAGGAGTCAGGAGTGGCACACAAGCCCAGAGGCCAATATTTATCTCCCACTGATTGATGTAGTGATTTTTTCAGGTAGATTTTGGAACCCAAATCAAGCTAAAAAAAATAATAGGCTTTCTATGGCCCACAATTGGAGAGAGAGAGAGAGATGGCACACCCAGGAGTCAAGACTGGCACACAAGCAGAAAGGGCAATATTAATCTCCCACTGATTTGTTTTTTTTGTTTTTTTTTTAAGGGAGACTTTAGGAAAAAAAAATAGAATAAAATGATTTTTTCAGGAAGAATTTAGAAACCAAATAAAATAAAATGATTTTTTCAGGGAGAATTTAGAAAACAAATAAAACAAAAAAAGGCTTTCTATGGCCCACTGAGTGAGAGATGACGCACACAGGAGTCAGGAGTGGCACACAAGCCCAGAGGCCAATATTTATCTCCCACTGATTGATGTAGTGATTTTTTCAGGTAGATTTTGGAACCCAAATCAAGCTAAAAAAATAATAGGCTTTCTATGGCCCACAATTGGAGAGAGAGAGAGAGATGGCACACCCAGGAGTCAAGACTGGCACACAAGCAGAAAGGGCAATATTAATCTCCCACTGATTTGTTTTTTTTTTTTTTTTTCAGGGAGACTTTAGGAAAAAAAAAAAATAGAATAAAATGATTTTTTCAGGAAGAATTTATAAACCAAATAAAATAAAATGATTTTTTCAGGGAGAATTTAGAAAACAAATAAAACAAAAAAAGGCTTTCTATGGCCCACTGAGTGAGAGATGACGCACACAGGAGTCAGGAGTGGCACACAAGCCCAGAGGCCAATATTTATCTCCCACTTTTTTTTTTTGTTCCAGGGAAAATTTATAAACCCAATAAAAAAATAATAAATAGGCTTTCTATGGCCCACTACCTGAGAGACAGAGAGAGATGGCACGCTTAGGACTGGCACACAAGCCCAAAGGCCAATATTAATCTCCTTTTTTTTTTTAAGGGAGAATTTATAAAACCAAAAAAAAATAAATAAATAGGCTTTCTATGGCCCACTATTTGTGAGAGAGATGGCACGCTCAGGACTGGCACACAAGCCCAGAGGCCAATATTAATCTCCCACTTTTTTTTTTTTTTCCAGGGAAAATTTATAAACCCAATAAAAAAAATAAAAATAAATAGGCTTTCTATGGCCCACTATCTGAGAGAGAGAGATGGCACGCTTAGGACTGGCACACAAGCCCAAAGGCCAATATTAATCTCCCACTGATTGATTTATTGATTTTTTCAGGTAGAATTTAGAACCCAAATAAAGAAAAAAAAAAAAAAATGGGCTTTCTATGGCCCACTGAGTGAGTGATGATGCACACAGGAGTCAGGAGTGGCACACAAGCCCTGAGGCCAATATTTTTCTCCCACTGATTGATGTAGTGATTTTTTCAGGTAGATTTTAGAACCAAAATCAAGCAAAAAAATAAATAGGCTTTCTATGGCCCACTGAGTGAGTGATGATGCACACAGGAGTCAAGAGTGGCACACAAGCCCTGAGGCCAATATTTTTCTCCCACTGATTGATGTAGTGATTTTTTCAGGTAGATTTTATAACCCAAATCAAGCAAAAAAATAAATAGGCTTTCTATGGCCCACTGAGTGAGAGATGACACAGACAGGGATGGCACTCTAGCAGAAATGTCAATCTTAATCTCCCACAAAAAAAAAAAAAAAACAGGGAGTGTCCTTCAATTACTATCTCCCTGCAGTAATCTCAGCCAGGTATGGCAGGCAGCAATAAGGAGTGGACTGATGCACAAATTAAATAAAAAGTGTGTACAAACCAAAAAGATAGCTGTGCAGAAAGGAAGGAACAAGAGGATTTGTGCTTTGAAAAAAGCAGTTGGTTTGCACAGCGGCGTACACACAGCAATGCAGCTATCAGGGAGCCTTCTAGGGCAGCCCAATGAGCTACAGCGCTGAGGGGAAAAAAAAAAAATGTAGCTTCCACTGTCCCTGCACACCGAAGGTGGTGTTGGGCAGTGGAAATCGCTACAGCACAAGCGGTTTGGTGGTTAATGGACCCTGCCTAACGCTATCCCTGCTTCTGACGAAGCGGCAGCAACCTCTCCCTAAGCTCAGATCAGCAGCAGTAACATGGCGGTCGGCGGGAACGCCCCTTTATAGCCCCTGTGACGCCGCAGACAGCAAGCCAATCACTGCAATGCCCTTCTCTAAGATGGTGGGGACCAGGACCTATGTCATCACGCTGCCCACACTCTGCGTTTACCTTCATTGGCTGAGAAATGGCGCTTTTCGCGTCATTGAAACGCGACTTTGGCGCGAAAGTCGCGTACCGCATGGCCGACCCCGCACAGGGGTCGGATCGGGTTTCATGAAACCCGACTTTGCCAAAAGTCGGCGACTTTTGAAAATGAACGACCCGTTTCGCTCAACCCTAGTGATCACTATTACCCAAGTGACCCCCAACCCTTATATTTGATATGCGGTCTGGCCTGTTGGTTAATATTAGGTCTAGCAGTGCCCCCCCTTCTTGTTGGGTCCTGAACCAGTTGTGAAAGGTAATTGTCTCTCATAGTTGTCAGACACCGATTACCTTTACTGGAACTGCAGATTTCCATTCCCCAATCTATTTCAGGGTAGTTGAAGTCGCCCATAATAATGACTTCTCCTTGAGTCGCAGCTTCATCTATTTGCTTTATGAGGATATTCTCCGTTGCTTCCATTATTTTTGGAGACTTATAACAAACCCCTATCAGTAATTTATTATTTTTCCCCCTCCCCTTATCTCCACCCACAAGGGCTCTACATTTTCATTAGATTCACCTATATTATCACGCAGGATGGGTTTTAAGGATGATTTTACATATAGACACACCCCTCCCCCTCGCTTATCCGTTGGGTCATTTCTGAACAGACTATAGCCCTGCAAGTTAACAGCCCAGTCATGGCTCTCATCCAGCCACGTTTCAGATATCCCCACCATGTCATAATTGTGCTCCAACTCCATTAATTCTAATTCGTCCATTATGTTGGCGAGGCTTCTGGCATTAGTATACATACATTTTATGTATCTCTCTGCACCTCTATTCTTTCTTGAATTATTAATTGATCTAACCCCACCCCCATGCCACCGCCACCCCCAAATTCCTTATTTGTGCCCAGGTCTCTATCTACACTATCTTCTCCTCCTATAAAATGAGCCAAACCATCTGACCACCTCAGGATAAGAAATCACCAGAGAGTGCCACAACGCTAGGATCCATAATATGCCTTTATTGAATATATTGGCAATTCATACATAAAAAAATATATTTAAAAGGTGAAACAAATACATATATAACAATATAAAAAATAACAAAAAAACGCAGGAACAATATTGTATGGTACCCAGAGATCCCTAAGTAATGTAAATATCTCCCCACCAAGGGTAACAATGCCTTTACCAAGGGGGTCCTGACGAAGGAAAAGGTGGTTTGGTCAGGTGGTTTGGCTCTCCTCTCTCAGTGGTTATCCACTGAAGCTTTCACAGTGCACCTTAACCCCACGAGACATATGACGATTTTTATTCCTATTTAGGTTAGATTTGTGGCTATAATAGGTGTTCACTGTGTTTTTTTAATCCTCCTATAAAATGAATACCCTCCCCACCATTCCCTAGTTTAAACACTCCTCCACCCTTCTAGCCATTTTCTCCCCCAGCACAGCTGCACTTTCCCCATTGAGATGCAGCCCGTCCCTAGCATAGACCCTGTAGCCAACTGAGAAGTTAGCCCAGTTCTGCAGGAACCCAAACCCCTCCTTCCTACACCAATTCTTGAGCCACTTATTAACCTCCCTAATCTCCCGTTGCCTCTCTGGCGTGGCACGTGTTACAGGCAGTATTTCGGAAAATACCACGTTGGAGGTCCTTGCTTTCAGATTGCAGCCCGATTCCCTGAAATCGTTTTTAAGGACCTTCCACCAACCTCTAACTTTGTCATTTGTGCCAATGTGCACCATGACCGCTGGGTCCTCACCAGCCCCTCCCAGTAATCTGTCCACCGAATCAGCGATGTGTAGGATCCGAGCGCCAGGTAGGCAGCACACCGTTCGACGATCTCTGTCTTTGTGACAGATTGCCCTATCTGTTCCCCTAATAATTGAGTCCCCTTCCAGTCCCCTACTCCTTACTGGAGCAGTCACTTCTCTGGCTTTCAGAGGACATGCCTGGCTGCAGCAATGCTACCCTTGTACTGGCACCCCCCTCATCTGCCAACTGGCTAGCCTACCTGGCACTCTTCCCTCTACCTGGCCTTCTAACTGTCACCCAGCTTGCTGCTTCACCGTCCTGCAGCTCCATCCTACCATCCCCCGCCTCATCTATCCCATTGAGCGTCTGCTCAGTGAGCAGAAGACTCCTTTCCATATTATCAATGGATCTCAGTGTTGCCAGCTGCACATTTAGATTCAGAATCTGGGTTTCCAAATGCACAACGTGCTCACATCTCGCACAGCAGTATGCACCCTCGACCGGCTGCTCAAGGACTGCATACATGTGGCAAGATGTGCACTGGATGGCATTAGCAATAGTGGAGCACATTTCCTAATGGGGATTGCACCAGACAGAAACGTTATATAAAAAATAAATGCAAAGTATCAATAAAACACAGAGAGAAATTCAGTAATTCCTCCCTTGGAAACTCCCTGAATCCAAAGTCACTGAATCACAAGTCACACTTACTGCCGTTCACACTTACGCTCAGGATACACTCAGCTCGTTCACACTCGCTAAGCTGAAGTTTTAAAGAATATTTTTTTTCCTCTTTCCCTTCAGCAGCAATCCACCTTGCTGTTCAATGCACTTCCAAAAAAGTCTCTTCTGCTTGTTGCCTGTCCTTAGCAGTGGTTTGCTAGCAGCTATTTTACCATGAAGGCCTGCTGCACAAATTCTCCTCTTAACAGTTGTTGTAGAGATGTGTCTGCTGCTAGACCTCTGTGTGGCATTGACCTGGTCTCTAATCTGAGCTGCTGTTAACCTGCGATTTCTGAGGCTGGTGATTCGGATAAACATCCTCAGAAGCAGAGGTGACTCTTGGTCTTCCTTTTCTGGGGCGGTCCTCATGTGAGCCCGTTTCTTTGTAGCGATTGATGGTTTTTGCCACTGCACTTGAGGACACTTTCAAAGTTTTCCCAATTTTTCGGACTGACTGACCTTCATTTCTTAAAGTAATGATGGCCACTCGTTTATCTTTACTTAGCTGCTTTTTTGTTCCCATAACACATATTCTAACAGTCTATTCAGTAGGACTATCAGCTGTGTATCCACCAGACTTTTGCACAACACGACTGATGGTCCCAAACCCATTTATAAGGCAAGAAATCCCACTTATTAAACCTGACAGGGCACACCTGTGAAGTGAAAACTATTTCCGGTGACTACCTCTTGAAGCTTATCAAGAGAATGCCAAGAATGTGCAAAGCAGTCATTAAAGCAAAAGGTGGCCACTTTGAAGAACCTAGAATATAAGACATAATTTCAGCTGTTTCACACTTTTTTGTTAAGTATATAATTCCACATGTGTTAACTCATAGTTTTGATGCCTTCAGTGTGAATGTACAATTTTCATAGTCATGAAAATACAGAAAAATCTTTAAATGAGAAGGTGTGTCCAAACTTTTGGTCTGTACTATATATATATATATATATCTATATATATAATTGCCTAAGGGTTTTTCCGTCTGTCTGTCTTTCTGTCTGTCTGTCTGTCTTTCTGTCTGTCTGTCCTGGAAATCCCGCCTCTCTGATTGGTCGAGGCCGCCAGGCCTCAACCAATCAGCGACGGGCACAGCATCGACGTAGAAATCCCGCGTCTCTGATCGGTCGAGGCCGCCAGGCCTCTACCAATCAGCGACGAGCACAGCGACGATGATGTCATAAAGGACGTAGATATCCCGCGTCTCTGATTGGTCGAGGCCGCCAGGCTTCGACCAATCAGCAACGGGCACAGCGACGATGATGTCATAAAGGACGTAGAAATCCCACGTTTCTGATTCAGCGATGGGCACAGTATCGACGTAGATGTCATAATGGTTGCCATGGCGACGATGATGTCATAAAGGTTGCCTCGACCAATCAGCGACGGGCACAGTCTGCCGCGAATTCTGGAATCATCATTGTCCATATACTACGGGGACATGCATATTTTAGAATACCCTATGCGTTAGAATCGGGCCACAATCTAGTATATATATATATATATATATATATATACAGTATATATAAACTGTGGCATATAAAACTTTGGGCACACCTGGATAAAATTAATGTTATTGTGAACAGTTAAACAAGTTGAAGATGAGATGATATCTAAATCTCTGAAAGGGTTAAAGTTTGTATTTTAGGCAAAAAAAATGTTTTTCAATTTTTTACCTTTTAAAAGATAACAAAAAGGGAAATGTGCTGATGCGAAAGTTTGGGAACCCTTGGAGATTTCTGTGCTCAGATAACTTTCACCAAGGATCAAACATTAATTAGCCACTTAGGGCTATGGCTTGCTCACTATCATTGTTAGGAAAGTCCGAATAATGCAAATTTCGCAGCTTTATAGAAACCCAGCTTCCTCTAACCTTGTGCTAAAAAACAGCAGTCATGTGCTCTTCTAAGCATCTGCTTAGCACTCTGAAAATGAAAATGGTGGAGGCTCACAAAACAGAAGAAGGCTATAAGAAGATAGCAAAGTGTTTTAAAGTTGCCCTTCCTCAATTTGAAATGCAATTAAAAAAATGGCAGTTAACTGGAACAGTGGAGTTCAAGATAAGGTCTGGAAGGCCAAGCAAAATTTCAGTGAGTGCTGCTCATCTCATTGCTAGACAGGCAAATCAGAACCCCTGATTGACTGCAAAAGACCTTCAGAAAGATTTAGCAAACTCTGGAGTTGTAGTACATTGTTCTACTGTTCAGAGACACCTACACAAATATGGCCTTCATTGAAGAGTCATCAGATGAAAACCTCTCCTGCTTCCTCACTATAAAATTCAGAAGTATGCAAAAGAACATCTAAACAAGCCTTATGCATTTTGGAAACACATCGTGTGGACCTATGAGGTTAAAATAGAACTCTTCACCAACACCTCCTATACATAGAACAACTCGGCACAGATGGCGACAGCTGTGGCACACGCTGCAAACACGTTTCCTGCAGCGGTGCTCCAGGTGCGCCTAACGTCTGTGGAGAAAATCTAATCTACCCGAAGATTTCATCCATTATATGTTCATGCTAAAAATATACAACTCTGCCCTTCACCTCTCCAAACATACCTATTTCAACACCCTCATCACCTCGCTGTCCAATAACCCTAAACATCTCTTTGACACTTTCCAGTCCATACTCAACCCAAGAGTGCAGGCCCCAACAACGGATCTCCACCCTGGCGATCTGGTCAATTACTTCACAGACAAAATTAACCACATTCGACAGAAAATTATCTCCCAATCCCTTCATACCAGGCACTGTCCTCCCTCCCCCACTGCATCTAGTTCACTCTCTGACTTTGAACCAGTTACAGAAGAAGAAGTAATCAAGCTCCTTGCATCTTCTCGCCCAACCACTTGCACCAGTGACCCCATTCTGTCACATCTCCTCCAGTTCCTTTCCCCGGCTGTTACCTCTCACCTAACAAAAATATTCAACCTTTCTCTCACTTCCGGTATTTTTTCCTCCTCATTTAAGCATGCCATCATACATCCATTACTTAAAAAACCATCCCTCGATGTGCTGCTAATTTTAGACCTGTCTCTAATCTTCTCTTCATCTCTAAACTTCTCGAACGCCTGGTCCACTCCCGTCTTACCCGCTATCTCTCAGATAACTCTCTTCTCGACCCTCTTCAATCTGGTTTCCGCTCTTTACATTCCACTGAAACTGCCCTCACTAAAGTCTCTAATGACCTACTAACAGCTAAATCTAATGGTCACTACTCCATGCTAATTCTCTTGGATCCCTCGGCAGCATTTGACACTGTGGATCATCAGCTCCTCCTCACTATGCTCCGCTCCATCGGCCTCAAGGACACCGTTCTCTCCTGGCTCTCCTATCTCTCTGACCGATCCTTCACTGTATCTTTTGCTAGTTCCTCCTCCTCTCACCTTCCCCTTACTGTAGGGGTTCCTCAAGGATCAGTCCTAAGCCCCCTCCTCTTCTCTTTGTATACTGCCCCTATTGGACAAACAATCAGTAGATTTGGTTTCCAGTACCATCTCTATGCTGACGAAACCCAATTATACACTTCTTCTCCTGATATCACGCTGACCTTTTTAGAAAACACCAGTGATTGTCTTACCGCTGTCTCTAACATCATGTCCTCCCTCTATCTGAAACTGAACCTGTCAAAAACTGAATTCCTTGTGTTTTCTCCCTCTACTAACCTACCTTTGCCTGACATTGCCATCTCCGTGTGCAGTTCCACCATTACTCCAAAGCAACATGCCTGCTGCCTTGGGGTCCTTGATTCCGAGCTTTCATTCACCCCCCACATCCGATCACTGGCTCGCTCTTCTTATCTGCATCTCCAAAACATTTCTAGCATTCGCCCCTTTTCTTACTTTTGACTCTGCAAAAACTCTTACTGCTTCACTTATTCATTCTCGTCTGGACTATTGTAACTCTCTACTAATCGGCCTCTCTCTTACCAAACTCTCCCCGCTCCAATCTGTCCTGAATGCTGCTGCCAGGATCATATTCCTCACCAACCGTTACACCGATGCCCCTACCTTGTGCCAGTCATTACACTAGCTACCCAACCACTCCAAAATCCAGTACAAAACTACTATCCTCTTCCACAATGCACTCCATGGCTCAGCACCACCCTACATCTCCTCTCTGATCACAGTCTGCCACCCTACGCGTGCCCTCCGCTCCGCTAATGACCTCAGGTTAGCATCCTCAATAATCAGAACCTCCCACTCCCGCCTCCAAGACTTTACACGTGCTGCGCCGATTCTTTGGAATGCACTACCCCGGTTAATACGATTAATCCTCAATCCCCCCCAGTTTTAAGCATGCCCTAAAACTAATTTGTTCAGACTGGCCTACCGCCTCAACGCATTAACCTAACTATCCCTGTGTGGCCCATTAAAAAAAAAAAAACTTAAACCATAATCAGGTTCCTCGCATCATGTTCTCATACACTTTATACAGTTGATAGCCCTCTGTGTCTGTACTGCTACATACTTAGGCAGTTAACTGGTTCATGCAGCTTTACATGAACACCCGAGCCTTACACTATGGCTGGTCCGAATAACTAAAGCTATTGTTACCATCCACCTCTCGTATCTCCCCTTTTCCTCATAGTTTGTAAGCTTGAACAGGGCCCTCACTCCTCCTGGTATCTATTTTGAACTGTGATTTCTGTTATGCTGTAATGTCTAATGTCTGTACAAGTCCCCTCTATAATTTGTAAAGCGCTGCGAAATATGTTGGCGCTATATAAATAAAATTATTATTATTATTATTATTAACACCGGAGCCCCTGCAACCCTCAACCTATTGTCTCCTTCCCCACCATCCTGTAGAATGTAAGCCCGCAATGGCAGGGTCCTCGCCCCTCTGTATCAGTCTGTAATTGTTAGTTTGCTTACTGTAAGTGAAATCTGTAATTTGTATGTAACCCCTTTTCAAGTACAGCACCATGGAATCAATGGTGCTATTTAAATAAATAATAGTAATAATAATAACTCTTTGGCCACAATGATCAAAGGTATGCATGGAGAAAAAAATGGCACAGAATTTAAGAGAAAGAACATCTCGCCAGCCATTAAGCTTTGGGGTGGATCAATCAGGCTTTGAGGTTGTGTTGCAATGGCAAATATTTCTCAGGTAGAGGGAAGAATGGATTCAATGAAATTTCAACAAATTCTTCATGCAAGCATAACACCATCTGTAAAAAAAAGCTGAAGTTGAAAAGAGGATGGCTTCTACAAATGGATAATTGTTGTGAATTCCGCTCTTGGGCTTCCTCCGGTGGTTGTAAGTGGCACTTTTGTGAGTTCTGCTCTTGGGCTCCCTCCTGTGGTTTCTAGTGGTATGGCTGCTCTTTGGAGTTAGCTGTCATCAGCTGCCTCCACTTATCATCTCTTCTGCTCGGCTATTTAGGCCTGGCTCTTTCTTCAGCCAGTGCCACTTGTAAATGGTTCCTGGTTGGATTCACATCTCTTTGGATTTCCCTGTTATCCTGACTAGTTCAGCAAAGCTAAGTCTTGCTTGCTTTTTTCTGTTCACTGATTGTGGACTTATCCGTTCTGTGCTTTCTATGTTTGTCCAGCGTTATCAGTATGAATTAATTCTGTCTTGCTGGAAGCTCTGGGAAGCAGATTTACCCTCCACACCTTTAGTCAGGTGTGGAGATTTTTAGTAAACTCTGCGTGGATTTTTGTAGTGTTTTATACTGACCGCACAGTATTCCATCCTGTCCTATCTATCAAGCTAGACTGGCCTCCTGTGCTCATCCTGGTTTCATTCTGTGTATGTCTTTTCCCTCTCCACTCACGGTCATTATTTGTGGGGGGCTAATCTATCCTTTGGGGATTTTCTCTGAGGCAAGATAGTTTTCCTGCTTCTATCTTTAGGGGTAGTTAGCTCTTAGGCGGTGACGAGGTGCCTAGGGAGATTTAGGAGCATCCCACGGCTACTTCTAGTGTTGTGTTGAGCTTAGGGACTGCGGTCAGTACAGTTACCACTTCCTTCAGAGCTCGCTCCATGTTGCTCCTAAACCACCATATCATAACAGATAATGATCTTAAATACACATCAAAATCCACAAAAGACTACCTCAAAAGGCACAAGCTGAAGGGTTTACAATGACCCTTACAGTCCTCTGATCTGAACATCATTGAAAATCTGTGGCTAGGCCTGAAAATAACAAGACAACCCAGGAATCTCACTGAACTGTATGAATTTTCTAAGGAAGAATGGATGAAAATCCCTCAAACATTAACTGAAAGACTCTTGGCTGGCTATAATAAGCATTTACAAGCTGTGATACATGCATAAGGGATGCTACTAGGTACTAACCATGCAGGGTGCCCAAACTTTTGCTATGACTCATTTTTCTTTTTGTAATTTTTAAAATGTAAATGATTAAAATATAACTAACAAATAAATTAGCAAGCTGTAGCACTGTAGCATGAAAACATGAAATATATGAAATTTGTATGGCATTACTGATCTAGAAAATATGAAAAATTGAGAATACTTAGCTCATAAATTAGCCAGTTCATGTGTACCTAGCAGCCACGATAAGGTGAGTCTCTCTGCTGGGACATATCCTAATGGGACTCCTATCATGGGCTGATAGCCTACATTTATATGGGAAGGTAGGACCATAGAAAAGATAATTTTACCGACATGGGGGCTTTCAGCTCCCTGCAATCACGTGGTGAGGGGAAGATGGGTGCCCAATCTAACATCCTGACCGGATTGCAGCCCTTAAATGCCTCTGCCAGTGATCGTCACTTGGACACGTGTCACACTAACCTGGTTTGCATGAGGAACATCACTCCAGGTAGAGTAGGCTAAGTAGGACATGCATCGGCCAATGCTGCAATCCATTGCTTTGGTTCTGGGACTTGGTCAGATTCACCATCTCTCTGTATCAAGGTGCTATGTGAACCCCGTCTCTGGCATTGTGGACCCTAGTTTTCCTCTGCACAACTCAACTAAAGAGTGGGCTCCCAGCTCTCAGCATTCCCCCAAGCAGCACCAGTGATGTCATAACACCGAAGCAATGTCACCTTCCAGCAGGACAGGTTCTTCATGCTTTAAGATTGTGTTTGAAATGCTGGAGCTTCCTTTACCCATGATCTTTAATTTTTACACTTCTATCACCTGTGTTCTTTGAGACGTCTGGCCCGCATCCAAAACTCCAATTGCAGGGATTCGCGCTCTTAGGTAGGCATTAGCTAGTGTTCACACAGTTTGGCTGGTCACTAAGCAGCAGCACACTCGACTCTGCTCAATATCCAGCAAACGCACACACTTTTAAACAGGTCACTTGGATGCAACAGTGCAGACAATGAGGAGATAGTAGAACTTAACCAACACTATTTATCTGACTAAGACGGAAAGAAAACATATATTCAGTGGGTGCAGAAAGTATTCAGACCACTTAAAAAAAATTTCACTCTGTTTTATTGCAGTCATTTGGTAAATTAAAAAAGTTCATTTTTTCTCTTTAATGTACACTCTGCATCCCATCTTGACTGAAAAAATTAGAAATGTAGTAGTTTTTGCAAATTTATTAAAAAAGAAAAACTGAAATATCACATGGTCATAAGTATTCAGACCCTTTGCTCCGACACTCATATTTAAGTCACATGCTGTCGATTTCCTTGTGATTCTCCTTGAGGCGGTTCTACTCCTTCAATGGAGTCCAGCTGTGTTTAATTAAACTGATAGGACTTGATTTGGAAAGGCACACACCTGTCTATATAAGACCTCACAGCTCACAGTGCATATCAGACCAAATGAGAATCATGAGGTCAATGGAACTGGCCAAGGAGCTCAGAGACAGAATTGTGGCAAGGCACAGATCTGGCCAAAGTTACAAAAGAATTTCTGCAGTACTCAAGGTTCCTAAGAGCACAGTAGCCTCCATAATTCTTAAATCGAAGAAGCTTCTAGTCTACCTAGACCTGGCCGTCCAGCCAAAGTGAGCAGTCGTGAGAGAAGAGCCTTGGTGAGAGAGGTAAAGAAGAACCCCAAGATCACTGTGGCTGAGCTCCAGAGATGCAGTAGGGAGATGGGTGAAAGTTCCACAAAGTCAAATATCACTGCAGCCCTCCACCTGTCAGGCCTTTATGGCAGAGTGGCCCAACAGAAGCCTCTCCTCAGTGCAAGACATATGAAAGCCCGCATAGAGTATGCGAAAAAAGGAAGGATGGACTCCCAGACTATGATAAATAAGATTCACTGGTCTGATGAGATGAAGATAGACCTTTTTTGGTGATAATTCTAAGCAGTATCTGGGGAGAAAACCAGGCACTGCTCATCACCTGCCCAAGACAATCCCAGCAGTGAAACATGTTGGTAGCAGCATCATGCTATGGTGGTGTTTCTCAGCTGCAGGGACAGGATGACTGATTGTCATGAAGTAAACATGAATGCGGCCAAGTACAGAGATATTCTGGATGAAAACCTCTTCCAGAGGGTTCTGGGCCTCAGACTTGGCCAAATGTTCACCTTACAACAAGACAATGACCCTAAGCACACAAATGTTCTTCTGTGTGATCCAAACACCTCAAACTTGGATTCGTCTGTCCATAACACTTTTTTTCTGATCTTCCTCTGTCCAATGTCTGTGTTCTTTTGCCCATATTAATCTTTTCCTTTTATTAGCCAGTCTCAGATATGGTTTTTTCTTTGCCACTCTGCCCTGAAGGCCAGCATCCCGGAGTCGCTTCTTCACTGTAGACGTTGACACTGGCGTTTTGCGTCTACTATTTAATGAAGCTCCCAATTGAGGACTTGTGAGGCGTCGATTTCTCAAACTACAGGCTCTAATGTACTTGTCTTGTTGCTCGGTTGTGCAGCGGGGCCTCCCATTTCTCTTTCTACTCTGGTTAGAGCCTGTTTGTGCTCTCCTCTGAAGGGAGTAGTACACACCGTTGTAGGAAATCTTCAGTTTCTTGGCAATTTCTCGCATGAAATAGCTTTCGAGTTTCACATGAAAGTTCTTTTTAACTGGCCATTTTTAAAGTTTAATGGAAATAACAAATGTAATGCTCCAGATTCTCAACTAGGTCAAAGGAAGGTCAGGTTTATAGGTTCTCTAATCTGCCAAACTGTTTTCAGCTGTGCTAACATACTTGAAAGAAAACCAATGAAGACCATAAGCACAAAAAAGAACCAGAGATATATTAAAATTAACAACTTTATTAACCCTTGTCAGGCTGCATAATTTTACAACCTTAACAGGCTGCATAGGTACAATTGTACCTTCACATATACCTCCACTGTGGGAAGACTTTACTTGGTTTCAGAAACTAAAGTTCATTCAGCTACAAATGTTATGCTGATATCTATTGTTCAGTGTTGTTACTGGTCACTTATGTTGCTGTCAATTAAGTTAATTCAAACTGGGAGTGGCTTCTACTTGTCTTCCTGCCTCCCTCCTCTCATTAGCCATTTTGCTGTTCATCTCATTGCTGTGAGCACACATTTCTAGGCTTGTGAAGTCTTCAATTTCTTGGAAACGAAGGTAGGAAAGTCTCACAGCATCTAACAGCCAGTTATACCTTTATTCTCATTATGTGGGGACAGAACAGTCAAATTGTCTTTCAGCCTGGACTTGGCTTACATATATTTTGTATGAAACTTATCACTATAGGTATAATTTTTATACGAAAAATGGATAATAATTAGTATCTACATATTGTTTTACGATGTTTTATTTATATTCAGCACAAAATACGAAGCCAAAATTCATCTAGCAAGTCATCATGAGTGATAGTAATGCTGGATCTAGTTTCCGCCATAATCCAAGAAAACGTGTTTGCAGGTTAGTATAATTTTGTGAAAAGCCAATAATGTAGTATTTCGGAAAATTATTTATTTTACATTTTTTCATATTTACAGATTTACGTCTGACGAAATAATGCGAATGCTAGAAGAATCTGATTCTGAGCATGAGGATGAACCATATGTTCCATCTGATGATGAAAACTATGTACCACAAGTGGATGTTACTGAAGAAGATTCAGACATTGAACAAGAAATGGTCATAGAGCATGAAAATGAATACGAATCAGACGAAAGTGTTGAGGATGATTCTGTGCCTCAAAGTGCAGGCGACATTTGGACTGCTAAGGATGAAACTCAATGGTGCAGTAATCCACTGCCAAATGCACAAACAAAATCTCGTAATGTCCTACGACAAAAAGGTGGCCCTGCAGCAATCAGCAACCTATATACAGCAAAAGAGCTATTCAAGTCCATCATGACTCCCGAGATGTGTGACATCATATTACGGGAAACGAATCGAAAGGCCAAGAGAGTTTGTGATGCTTACAACAACGAACTGGTACAATGTTTTCCTGATTCTTCCAAACGGCCACCACAAAAAACATTCAAGCAATTTACTGAAACTGAACTTCATGCATTTTTGGGCATACTGATTGCTGCTGGTGTGCACAGAGCCAACAAAGAGAATCTGGAGGAAATGTGGAATGTTGCTGCTCTGCCTCTTATACGTGCAGCCATGTCTCGTGACCGCTTCAAGATGATACTCAGATTTATCAGGTTTGACAACGAAAATACACGTGCAGAACGTGTGCAAACAGATAAAGCTGCACCAATACGGGACATCTGGACAATGCTGAACAGTAATCTGGAGAGAGCCTACAAGCCATATCATTGTATCACCGTCGACGAGCAATTATTTCCATTTAGAGGTCATACTAAATTTACCCAGTATATACCTTCAAAACCAGCTAAATATGGCATAAAGATTTTCTGGGCTTGTGACTCATCAAATGCCTACCCTTTACAAGGTCAGCTCTACACTGGGAAACCAACTGATGGTCCTCGACAAGTAAACATTGGAGAACGAACAGTATTGGACCTAGTGAGCTCGTATAAAGGCTCTGGAAGAAATGTCACCACCGATAACTTCTTTACAACCATGGAACTAGCTAAGGTATTGAACTCCTGGAACATGACACTAGTTGGTACAGTGAGAAAAAACAAAAGGTTCCTACCTAACAACATGCAGCCTGCCAAAGAAAGGCCTGTATACTCGACAAATTTTGCCTACAATCATGATGCAACAGTCTGTTCATATGTACCAAAGAAGAACAAATCAGTCGTGCTTCTATCATCTATGCACATGACGGGAGAAGTTGAAGAGACACTAGCAGCCAAGCCAGAGATAATAAAATACTACAACATAACAAAAGGTGGCGTTGATGTTATGGATAAAATGTTGGGAGAGTACACTGTGAAACGACGAACATCACGTTGGACTTTGGCATTTTTCTACAATATGATTGATGTCAGTGGGTTAGCATCCTACATCATCTACAGAGAACACAATCCAAGCTTCAGGGCAAAGGATCAACGAAGAAAGTTCCTGAAAGATCTCGCAAATCAGCTGTGTATGATTGCAATTGAAGATCGTAGTACAAACAAAATGATAATGAGAAACCATTTTCTTCGAGGTGCAGTAGAAATGGTGCTTGGACGATGCATTGTGGTAGCATCGCAGCCAGCAGCTGGCCCCAAAATACCTCATGGTAGTCGTGGACCCTCCCCTGTTGTTGGTAGTTGCTATGTCTGCAGAGACCTGAGGCGAAAACAACGCAAGACTAGAAAGTCTTGTGTGGTTTGTGTGAAACCCATTTGCGATGAACACTCTGTAGCAAAGCCAACATGCATTACTTGCAAAGAAAATCAATAAAAAAAAGTTTCTTACATTTTCTTTTATAATGTAAATGAACAGTTTTTTACTTGTTTATAATAGTTAAATAGCATTATCATTAAAAAAAAATTTATGCTTTTTCCCTTGCATTATCTTCATTCAAAATATATGAGGTACATTTGTACCTATGCAGCTTGTTATGGATGCAAAAAGATCTCGACCCCTTATCTCGGAAGCGGGTGGAGATATTTTATTGAAATTTGGCCAATATATTCTGGACCAAAAATGTAGAGATGTCACGAAATTTCAGCCCTCTACGTCTTTTCAAAAAAAAGTTATTGCAATTTTAAAACGGAATAGTTACAATTGTACCTATTCAGCCGGATAAGGGTTAAATAGAGAGTAATACAATAGTAAAAAAAAGATAACAGGGAGATAACAGGGACTCACCAAAAAGGTGGCAGAGCAATCCCCAAATGGCCATACACACCAAGTACCAATAATGTAAAATAGTCCGCTCCAAAGTGTCAATGCTTATGTGCAAAATACATACAGCTATATGAAAAAGTTTGGGCACCCCTATTAATCTTAAGCTTAATGTTTTATAAAACATTGTTTTTTTAGCAACAGCTATTTCAGTTTCATATGTCTAATAACTGTTGGACACAGTAATGTTTCTGCCTTGAAATGAGGTTTATTGTACTAACAGAAAATGTGCAATCTGCATTCAAACAAAATTTGACAGGTGCATAAGTATGGGCACCCCACCAGAAAAGTGACATTAATATTTAGTAGATCCTCCTTTTGCAAAAATAACAGCCTCTAGTCGCTTCCTGTAGCTTTTAATGAGTTCCTGGATCCTGGATGAAGGTATTTTTGACCATTCCTCTTTACAAAACAATTCCAGTTCAGTTAAGTTTGATGGTCGCCGAGCATGGACAGCTCTCTTCAAATGATCCCACAGATGTTCAATGATATTCAGGTCTGGACACTGGGATGGCCATTCCAGAACAGTGTAATTGTGCCTCTGCATGAATGCCTGAGTAGATTTGGAGCGGTGTTTTGGATCATTGTCTTGCTGAAAGATCCATCCCCTGTGTAACTTCAACTTTGTCACTGATTCATGAACATTATTGTCAAGAATCTGCTGATACTGAGAGGAATCCATGCGTCCCTCAACTTTAACAAGATTCCCGGTGCTGGCATTGGCCACACAGCCCCAAAGCATGATGGAACCTCCACCAAATTTAACTGTGGGTAGCAAGTGTTTTTCTTGGAATGCTGTGTTTTTTGGCCGCCGTGCATAACGCCTTTTTGTATGAGCAAACAACTCAATCTTGGTTTCATCAGTCCACAGGACCTTCTTCCAAAAAGAAATTGGCTTCTCCAAATGTGCTTTTGCATACCTCAGCCGACTGTTTGTGGCGTGCTTGCAGAAACGGCTTCTTTCACATCACTCTCCCATACAGTTTCTCCTTGTGCAAAGTGCGTTGTATAGTTGACCGATACACAGTGACACCATCTGCAGCAAGTTGATGCTGCAGCTCTCTGGAGGTGGTCTGAGGATTATCCTTGACTGATCTCACCATTCTTCTTCTCTGCCTTTCTGATGTTTTTCTTGGCCTGCCACTTCTGGCCTTAACAAGAACTGTAACTGTGTTCTTCCATTTCCTTACTATGTTCCTCACAGTGGAAATTGACAGGTTAAATCTCTGGACAGCTTTTTGTGTCCTTCCCCTGAACAACTATGTTGAATAATCTTTGTTTTCAGATCATTAGACAGTTGTTTTGAGGAGCCCATGATGCCACTCTTCAGAGGAGATTCAAACAGGAGAACAACTTGCAAGTGGCCACTTTAAGTAGCTTTTCTCATGATTGCATACACCTGGCTATGAAGTTCAAAGCTCAATGAGGTTAGAAAACCAAAAAAGTGCTTTAGTAAGTTAGTAAAAAGTAGGTAGGAGTATTTAAAACATGAAAATGATAAGGGTGCCCATACTTATGCACCTGTCAAATTTTGTTTGAATGCAGATTGCACATTTTCTGTCAGTACAATAAACCTCATTTCAAGGCAGAAACATTACTGTGTCCAACAGTTACTAGATATATGAAACTGAAATAGCTGTTGCAAAAAAAACAATTTTTATAAAACATTAAGCTTAAGTTTAATAGGGGTGCCCAAACTTTTTCATATAACTGTAAATATGTGCATGTATAATTATGAACACACCATTTATAGAGAGCGCAATAGACACCATCAAATCTCATCAAAAAGTGCCAATTCAAGGCATACAAGTGAGAAAGGAACCTGACCAGTAACAGAGCATGACAAGCATATTACCTGAGGGACCGCACCACCACACGCCCCAACGTACGTTTCAGCTACGTGCCTTCTTCCGGCACGTAGCAGAAGGGTTTTCAAGGTATTCTAACCATCCATTAGCCTTCTAACATAGTTAGCAAACACAAAGTACCATAAGAACACTGGAGTGATGGTTGTTGGAAATGGGCCTCTATACAACTATGAAGATATTGCATTACAAACCAGAGGTTTGCAGCTAGAATAGTCATTTAGCACATTAACAATGTATAGAGCGTATTTCTGAATTATTTAATGTTGGCTTTATTGGAAAAGACTGTGCTCTGGCAAAAATTAAGAGACCACTTTGTCTGATTGACTGATTTGTCAGTTTGTCTGATTTTTGTCTTTATAGGTATATTTTTGAGTAAAATGTAAATTGGTCTTTTATTCTATAAACTTCTGACAACATGTCTCTGAATTTCCAAGCAATACATTTTTTATTTTTGTTCTGATGAAGAAAAATGGTCAAAATAAAAAAACGCAGACCTTTCAGACCTCAATAATGCAAAGAAAAAAGTTCATAATCATTTAGAAGCATCAATGCTCATGTTTTAACTCAGGAAGAGTTCAGAAATCAATATTTTGTGGAATATCCATGATTTTTAATCACAGCTTTCATGTGTCTTGGCATGCTTTCCACCAGTCTTTCACACTGCTTCTGGAGCAAAAATGTAAGCAGTTCTTCTTTGTCTGATGGCTTGTGACTATCCATCATCCTCTTGATTACATTCCAGAGGTTTTCAATGGGGTTCAGGTCTGGAGATTGGGCTGCCCATGACAGGGTTTTGATGTGGTGGTCTCTTAATTTTTGCAAGAGCTGTATACACAGTATATATAACTTTAGTTCAAACTGGCCAAAGAATCAGTGTGTTAATTATTAATTTATTGATTCTGGTCCTGCCTATTAGTAGAAATATGAAATAATGTAAGCAGTTTATTAATTGAGAAGTAAATAGAGCTAAAAATTGCCAAACTATGGGCTTTATTTCAGTAGAGAACATAATCTTCAGAATAAGGTTATAGGTCTCTTATAGGTTTCATTTTAAACCTGGAAGTCCCTGCACCCACGAGGTAGCTATAACAAGTCTCAGATAAAATTCAGAAGTGAACATTATTTTGTGCAGCCATTAAAAGATATCAAATACGAAGAATCTCAGTTTTCGTTCTTTTCATCTACTGGGCAACATTGTACAAATATATTTTGTCCTTAATCGATAATTCTGATTTCAGACTATTCCATGCAGCAAACCAATAGGTGAAGAGGAATCATAGTCTATGTGTAAATCAATCTCAGGAATCCGGAATATGAACACTTTTTTGCTCAATATCTTGGCAATAAGTGGCCTTGCATATAACACAAAGTAATTCTGCTGCAGAACAATTAAAGTTTATAATCCAATAACTGTAAAGCAAATTAATTGTCTTACATAAAATCCATACTAAATCTAATGTTTAAAGTATTCACCCTTCTTTAACATTAATATTCATATTTTTCCTTGAAAACAACATGTGCTTCAGCTTTCTTCGCCTCTGTATTTTGGTTTCGTGTGCAGTCATTTTATATTTCATGTACAATATTTATATCGTGTTGTTTCGTTTATAAACTGAGTTAGAGATTTGGAGATTATATTTTTCTTTTTTCATGTTATTTTTACCTTTAATAAGTCCAGTGGGCTTTACTGTGCCAAAACCACAGAGCTACAGAAACTACGCAAACCACAAGTTTAATGCCTATTTAAGTGAAAGGGGACATGTCGTCGGCCAGTGTTTGTAGGGAAACATGCCTGTTTCTGCCATTACTTTTTTGCCTAAGTAATTAATAGAAATTGTGTTGTTACATTAGGAAAAGTTTTTCGGAAATAATCCGCAATACCGGTATTGTTGATATAAACTCCGTGAACTGAATAATCGACAGACAGTCCTAAAAAGCTAAAGGTTCCTAGTTCAAAGCATTATGTCAAGCCTTTTTTGGGGCTGTGTTCTGTAAATGGAGACTTGTGAGGAATGTGACATAGCCAGTGAGCGGAAGATAGCCTAACACTCTGTGTGTTGTGCTGGCGGTGCTGTAGTGACTGTGTGTGGCAGTGGTGGGGGAAACATTCCTCAGCAATAGCTAGCACAGCTGGGACCCATTCTGAACCCCCCCATCCAAACCAGAATTCCTAACATATCTCCCAGTTTGTAGATTTCAGGAGCCTCTGATTCTTTTGAACCTAGGGGCCCAGCTAAGGGACTGCATGCTCTGCCATTTATCTATACCGTCTTTATAGAGAGTAAAACAAAGCCGGGATTCCCTCAAGGCTAGAGATCTATAGAAAGCCAGGTAAAACAGCAATGCACCTAGATTATTATTGCTTTTAACTCAAGCAAAGATAAAAAATCATTAAAAAATCTAAAAATCCTTTATTTTCTGTCCAACTTCCCAAATTACTCTTGAACATCAAGGCACGTGGTGCGCCTATTCTTTGGAATGCACTACCCAGGACAATTCGATTAATACCCAATACCCACAGTTTTAAAAACACATTTCTTCAGACTGGCCTATCACCCCACCGCAGTTATCTAACTATCCCCGTTTTGCCCATACAAAACTTTCTTCAAAATCAGGACCCTTGTAGCATCAGTTCACACCGTCCATGCACTGAATGGCACTTTGTGTCTGTATTGTATAGATACTGGACGGTGACTGATTCATTCAGCGTTATGTGAATACCCCTATTTATTTTACTGATGGCTGGACTATACAATACAAGCGTTTTTTTACTATTTACCTTTCATGTTTCCACTCTTTTCCTATAGATTGTAAGCTTGCGAGCCGGGTGTACACTCCTTTTGGGATCTGTTGATTTATGTGATTATTATTATTGTCTGTACAATTCCCCTCTCTAATGTAAAGTGCTGCTGAATATGTTGGCGCTATAGAAATAAAATTATTATTATAAACTTATAAGTACTTTTATTTTACATTTTTTTAGACAGGAAAAAGATGAAATGGTGGCTCAGTGGTAAAATGGAACGAGATAGTAAATTCATGCCAAATCTGTATGAATCATACGCCGGCTGCGTTATTCCCTTTAGGCCGGTGTCACACTTGCGAGTGTGATGCGAGAAACTCACGCGAGTCTCTTGCATTACTACCCGGCACTGCCGCCAGCACTCGGGACTGGAGTGTGCGGCTGCCTGTATTTCTATGCAGCTGAACGATCCTGTCCCATGTGCCGGCGACAGTGCCGGGTATTGATGCGCGAGCTTCTCTCATTACAACCGCAAGTGTGACACCGACCTTGAACTGACATGTTGATCCCTACAGTATCAGAATGGGGTGACAAAGGCCCACCAATAACATTTACTCTGGGGGCCCACTGTTCAGCTACATCATGCATGTATTACAGTTCCTTCGTTCACAAATTTACCTCTACTTATAGTAAACTTGATAGCTTGCTGAATGAATGATGAGATGCTGCTTTTGTCTATACATAGTGTAAAATGTATTGGGCCAAGATCTTCTCCTGTTGGGGAGTATGTGGCTCACACCTGCATTGGGGCCCACCGGGGGATTCTCCTGTTCTCCTGTGGGCCAGTCCATCCCTGCATCTTCATATGTATTGTATGCGTAGGGAGACATCTGTCAGTTTATGTGATAGGGGTTGGACAGAGTTGCCGGGAATTGCTGTGGACTAGTCATCCAAGGTGCATTGTCCCTTGTCAGATTTCCAAAGTGTATTTTCTCTTTGCTGTAGCTTAAAAAATATATGTTTTCAATAATGTAGCCAGTGTCTGATTCGTGCTGTGGTTCAGGCAGCATGAATCTACTGTCAGGTTACTTTTAACACTGTTTCCTTGCAGTACTTAACCCCTTCCCGACCATTGACGCATACGCTGCGTCATGAAAGTCGGTGCCATTCCGACCCATGACGCAGCGTATGCAGCGTATGCGTCATGGCGGAATCGTGTTCCTGCAGGCCGGGTGAAAGGGTTAACTGTAATTTCACCCGGCGTGCAGGGACAGGAGGAGTTGTACTTTAGCCCAGGGGGGATGGCTTCACCCCCCCGTGGCTACGATCGCTCTGATTGGCTGTTGAAAGTGAAACTGCCAATCAGAGCGATTTGTAATATTTCACCTAAAAAACTGGTGAAATATTACAATCCAGCCATGGCCGATGCTGCAATATCATCGGCCATGGCTGGAAACACTAATGTGCCCCCACCCCACCGATCGCCCCCCCAGCTCTCCGATCTGTGGTCCGCTCCCCTCCGTCCTGTGCTCCGCTCCCCCGTCCTCCTGTCCGCTCCCCCCGTGCTCCAATCCCACCCCCCGTGCTCCAATCCCACCCCCCTGCACTCCGATCCACCCCCCCTGCACTGCGATCCACCCCCCCGCACACCGATCCACCCCCCCGCACACCGATCCACCCGCCCGCACACCGATCCACCCACCCGCACACCGATCCACCCCCCCTGCTCCGATCCCTCCCCCCGTGCTCCGACGCCCCCCCACCCGTGCCCTGATCTCCCCCCCTTATACTTACCTAGCCTCCCGAGGTCCGTCCGTCTTCTTTCCTGGGCGCCGCCATCTTCCAAAATGGCGGGCGCATGCGCAGTGCGCCCGCCGAATCTGCCGGCCGGCAGATTAGTTCCAGAGTGAATTTTGATCACTGTGATAAAACCTCACAGTGAACAAAATAAAAAAAACAGTAAATGACCCCCCCTTTGTCACCCCCATAGGTAGGGACAATAGTAAAATAAAGAATTTTTTTTTTCCCCACTAAGGTTGGAGTTAGAACTAGGGTTAGGGTTAGGGTTAGGGTTAGGGGTAGGGTTAGGGGTAGGGTTATGGTTAGGGGTAGTGTTAGGGGTAGGGTTAGGGGTAGGGTTAGGGGTAGGGTTAGGGTTAGGGGTAGGGTTAGGGGTAGGGGTAGGGTTAGGGGTAGGGTTAGGGGTAGGGTTAGGGGTAGGGTTAGGAGTAGTGTTAGGAATGTGCACACGTATTCTGGCCCTCACCTGATCCACCTGCTGTAATCACCTATACGGCATCACGGGGGATGACTCAGCCCCAGGGGTGGCACCTGACCGGATCCACCTGCCATAATCGCCTATACGGCATCACGGGGGATGACTCAGCCCCAGGGGGTGGCACCTACACGGCTGTCGATCAGTCATATCTGTAACGGATTGGGTACTAACTGGATCCATCGATCCCAGTCAAAGCACGGTGGCTCACTTGTTAGCGCTGCGGCCTTGCCGAGCTGGCGTCTCGGGTTCGAATCCTGTTGTGTCATACATTCAGAAAGGGAAAAATCTCAGGTGTTATGTCAAGGACACTTCCAGGGATCCTGGGGAAGAATTGCAGGCAGGGTCCTTGACATTTAGAAAAATTTTGAGACAATCCCGATTTTGTAAAAAAAAAAAAATCTCACATTTTCCCTACTTCAACCTCATGGGTCGTCAATATGTTGTAAAGTACCCCAAGATAGAGACCCAAGTGTGGGTAAAGTGTCTGGTTCATGGGCACAAAGTTGAATTTTCAGTGAAAATTTGTCGGAAATCCGCTGTGGACATTGGCTGGGCGCGTGACCCGAATGAGAGAGGCGAATCTGGGTGACCCGAGCTTGGCAGGACCCTTCCCACGGGGGTCCTGGTTCTCTGAAGGTTTTCACTGTCAGAAGGGCACATCTTGAGTCCTCACCCAGGTGAGGGCTCTCGGAAGGCGAATGCCCTTCTGTCTTTGTCTCCCCAGAGCAGGCTCGGTGTTTATCGGAAGTCTTCTGTGGACGTTGGCTGGGCGCGTGACCCGAGTGAGAGAGGCGAATCTGGGCGACCCGAGCTTGGCAGGACCCTTCCCACGGGGGTCCTGGTTCTCTGGAGGTAATCACTGTCAGAAGGGCACATCTTGGGTCCTCACCCAGGTGAGGGCTCTCGGAAGGCGGACGCCCTTCTGTCTTTGTCCCCCCAGAGCAGGCTCGGTGTTTATCGGAAGTCTTCTGCGGACGTTGGCTGGGCGCGTGACCCGAGTGAGAGAGGCGAATCTGGGCGACCCGAGCTTGGCAGGACCCTTCCCACGGGGGTCCTGGTTCTCTGGAGGTAATCACTGTCAGAAGGGCACATCTTGAGTCCTCACCCAGGTGAGGGCTCTCGGAAGGCGGACGCCCTTCTGTCTTTGTCCCCCCAGAGCAGGCTCGGTGTTTATCGGAAGTCTTCTGCGGACGTTGGCTGGGCGCGTGACCCGAGTGAGAGAGGCGAATCTGGGCGACCCGAGCTTGGCAGGACCCTTCCCACGGGGGTCCTGGTTCTCTGGAGGTAATCACTGTCAGAAGGGCACATCTTGAGTCCTCACCCAGGTGAGGGCTCTCGGAAGGCGGACGCCCTTCTGTCTTTGTCCCCCCAGAGCAGGCTCGGTGTTTATCGGAAGTCTTCTGCGGACGTTGGCTGGGCGCGTGACCCGAGTGAGAGAGGCGAATCTGGGCGACCCGAGCTTGGCAGGACCCTTCCCACGGGGGTCCTGGTTCTCTGGAGGTAATCACTGTCAGAAGGGCACATCTTGAGTCCTCACCCAGGTGAGGGCTCTCGGAAGGCGGACGCCCTTCTGTCTTTGTCCCCCCAGAGCAGGCTCGGTGTTTATCGGAAGTCTTCTGCGGACGTTGGCTGGGCGCGTGACCCGAGTGAGAGAGGCGAATCTGGGTGACCCGAGCTTGGCAGGACCCTTCCCACGGGGGGTCCTGGTTCTCTGGAGGTAATCACTGTCAGAAGGGCACATCTTGGGTCCTCACCCAGGTGAGGGCTCTCGGAAGGCGGACGCCCTTCTGTCTTTGTCCCCCCAGAGCAGGCTCGGTGTTTATCGGAAGTCTTCTGCGGACGTTGGCTGGGCGCGTGACCCGAGTGAGAGAGGCGAATCTGGGTGACCCGAGCTTGGCAGGACCCTTCCCACGGGGGTCCTGGTTCTCTGGAGGTAATCACTGTCAGAAGGGCACATCTTGGGTCCTCACCCAGGTGAGGGCTCTCGGAAGGCGGACGCCCTTCTGTCTTTGTCCCCCCAGAGCAGGCTCGGTGTTTATCGGAAGTCTTCTGCGGACGTTGGCTGGGTGCGTGACCCGAGTGAGAGAGGCGAATCTGGGCGACCCGAGCTTGGCAGGACCCTTCCCACGGGGGTCCTGGTTCTCTGAAGGTTTTCACTGTCAGAAGGGCACATCTTGGGTCCTCACCCAGGTGAGGGCTCTCGGAAGGCGGACGCCCTTCTGTCTTTGTCCCCCCAGAGCAGGCTCGGTGTTTATCGGAAGTCTTCTGCGGATGTTGGCTGGGCGCGTGACCCGAGTGAGAGAGGCGAATCTGGGCGACCCGAGCTTGGCAGGACCCTTCCCATGGGGGTCCTGGTTCTCTGGAGGTAATCACTGTCAGAAGGGCACATCTTGGGTCCTCACCCAGGTGAGGGCTCTTGAAAGGCGGACGCCCTTCTGTCTTTGTCCCCCCAGAGCAGGCTCGGTGTTTATCGGAAGTCTTCTGCGGACGTTGGCTGGGCGCGTGACCCGAGTGAGAGAGGCGAATCTGGGCGACCCGAGCTTGGCAGGACCCTTCCCACGGGGGTCCTGGTTCTCTGGAGGTAATCACTGTCAGAAGGGCACATCTTGGGTCCTCACCCAGGTGAGGGCTCTCGGAAGGCGGACGCCCTTCTGTCTTTGTCCCCCCAGAGCAGGCTCGGTGTTTATCGGAAGTCTTCTGCGGACGTTGGCTGGGCGCGTGACCCGAGTGAGAGAGGCGAATCTGGGCGACTCGAGCTTGGCAGGACCCTTCCCACGGGGGTCCTGGTTCTCTGGAGGTAACCACTGTCAGAAGGGCACATCTTGGGTCCTCACCCAGGTGAGGGCTCTCGGAAGGCGAACGGCCTTCTGTCCCTGTCCCCTAGAGCAGGCTCGGTGTTTCTCTGTAGGATGTCCCCACCGGTTTGGTTTTTGTGTTCCGAGATGTATCCTTGCAGCTTGGCCGAAACAAACATTTGCCGTTTTCGGTGGCGACAGCCATGACCGCGGCGAAGCACTTTGGGCGCGGCCGGGATGCGCACACCCCGCTCACCACGTTTCAGTCGCTGGCTGAGTGGACTCCGTAGGGGGGCTTAATAGTCGGCCCTGTGGAAGTCGGAGGGGGGCTTAATAGTCGGCCCTGCGGAAGTCGGTGGAGGGCTTAATAGTCGGCCCTGCGGAAGACGGAGGGGGCTTAATAGTCGGCCTGTGGAGGTTGTCTGTGGGCTTAATAGTCACCCTGAGTACGCCATAGCGACTCTCCAAGGTGGGGGCACAGTGTGCGTTCCATGGGCGGAAAGTTTAATTTTGAGCGAAAAACCATATTTTCGCACTGTAAAAAATGTCAGACTTCCAGGCAGGGGGAAACCGCAGGAGGCGTACCGAGGAGGCTTCCAGGAGCCTGGGGAAGATTTTCCAAAAGTGTCCTTGACACTTAGAAATATTTTGAAAAAATCACGATTTTGTGAAAATTGACACGTTTCCCCTACTTCCACGCCAGGGGGGTGTCAATATGTTGTGAGGTACCCCAGGACAGTCGCCCAAATGTGGGTGAAGTTTGCGAGTCATGGGCGCAAAGTCGAATTTTGGGTGAAAAACCGCGTTTTCATACTCTAAAAATTTCAGACAAGTGTCAGACTTCCAGGCAGGGAGAAACCACAGGAGGCGTACCGAGGAGGCTTCCAGGAGCCTGGGGAAGATTATCCAAAAGTGTCCTTGACACTTAGAAATATTTTGAAAAAATCACGATTTTGTGAAAATTGACACGTTTCCCCTACTTCCACGCCAGGGGGGCGTCAATATGTTGTGAGGTACCCCAGGACAGTCGCCCAAATGTGGGTGAAGTTTGCGAGTCATGGGCGCAAAGTCGAATTTTGGGTGAAAAACCGCGTTTTCATGCGCTAAAAATTTCAGACAAGTGTCAGACTTCCAGGCAGGGGGAAACCGCAGGAGGCGTACCGAGGAGGCTTCCAGGAGCCTGGGGAAGATTATCCAAAAGTGTCCTTGACACTTAGAAATATTTTGAAAAAATCACGATTTTGTGAAAATTGACACGTTTCTCCTACTTCCACGCCAGGGGGGCGTCAATATGTTGTGAGGTACCCCAGGACAGTCGCCCAAATGTGGGTGAAGTTTGCGAGTCATGGGCGCAAAGTCGAATTTTGGGTGAAAAACCGCGTTTTCATGCGCTAAAAATTTCAGACAAGTGTCAGACTTCCAGGCAGGGGGAAACCGCAGGAGGCGTACCGAGGAGGCTTCCAGGAGCCTGGGGAAGATTATCCAAAAGTGTCCTTGACACTTAGAAATATTTTCAGAAAATCACGATTTTGTGAAAATTGACACGTTTCCCCTACTTCCACGCCAGGGGGGCGTCAATATGTTGTGAGGTACCCCAGGACAGTCGCCTAAATGTGGGTGAAGTTTGCGAGTCAGGGGCGCAAAGTCGAATTTTGGGTGAAAAACCGCGTTTTCATACTCTAAAAATTTCAGACAAGTGTCAGACTTCCAGGCAGGGAGAAACCGCAGGAGGCGTACCGAGGAGGCTTCCAGGAGCCTGGGGAAGATTTTCCAAAAGTGTCCTTGACACTTAGAAATATTTTGAAAAAATCACGATTTTGTGAAAATTGACACGTTTCCCCTACTTCCACGCCAGGGGGGCGTCAATATGTTGTGAGGTACCCCAGGACAGTCGCCCAAATGTGGGTGAAGTTTGCGAGTCATGGGCGCAAAGTCGAATTTTGGGTGAAAAACCGCGTTTTCATACTCTAAAAATTTCAGACAAGTGTCAGACTTCCAGGCAGGGAGAAACCGCAGGAGGCGTACCGAGGAGGCTTCCAGGAGCCTGGGGAAGATTATCCAAAAGTGTCCTTGACACTTAGAAATATTTTGAAAAAATCATGATTTTGTGAAAATTGACACGTTTCCCCTACTTCCACGCCAGGGGGGCGTCAATATGTTGTGAGGTACCCCAGGACAGTCGCCCAAATGTGGGTGAAGTTTGCGAGTCATGGGCGTAAAGTCGAATTTTGGGTGAAAAACCGCATTTTCATACTCTAAAAATTTCAGACAAGTGTCAGACTTCCAGGCAGGGAGAAACCGCAGGAGGCGTACCGAGGAGGCTTCCAGGAGCCTGGGGAAGATTATCCAAAAGTGTCCTTGACACTTAGAAATATTTTGAAAAAATCACGATTTTGTGAAAATTGACACGTTTCCCCTACTTCCACGCCAGGGGGGCGTCAATATGTTGTGAGGTACCCCAGGACAGTCGCCCAAATGTGGGTGAAGTTTGCGAGTCATGGGCGCAAAGTCGAATTTTGGGTGAAAAACCGCGTTTTCATACTCTAAAAATTTCAGACAAGTGTCAGACTTCCAGGCAGGGAGAAACCGCAGGAGGCGTACCGAGGAGGCTTCCAGGAGCCTGGGGAAGATTATCCAAAAGTGTCCTTGACACTTAGAAATATTTTGAAAAAATCACGATTTTGTGAAAATTGACACGTTTCCCCTACTTCCACGCCAGGGGGGCGTCAATATGTTGTGAGGTACCCCAGGACAGTCGCCCAAATGTGGGTGAAGTTTGCAAGTCATGGGCGCAAAGTCGAATTTTGGGTGAAAAACCGCGTTTTCATACTCTAAAAATTTCAGACAAGTGTCAGACTTCCAGGCAGGGAGAAACCGCAGGAGGCGTACCGAGGAGGCTTCCAGGAGCCTGGGGAAGATTATCCAAAAGTGTCCTTGACACTTAGAAATATTTTGAAAAAATCACGATTTTGTGAAAATTGACACGTTTCCCCTACTTCCACGCCAGGGGGGCGTCAATATGTTGTGAGGTACCCCAGGACAGTCGCCCAAATGTGGGTGAAGTTTGCAAGTCATGGGCGCAAAGTCGAATTTTGGGTGAAAAACCGCGTTTTCATACTCTAAAAATTTCAGACAAGTGTCAGACTTCCAGGCAGGGAGAAACCGCAGGAGGCGTACCGAGGAGGCTTCCAGGAGCCTGGGGAAGATTTTCCAAAAGTGTCCTTGACACTTAGAAATATTTTCAGAAAATCACGATTTTGTGAAAATTGACACGTTTCCCCTACTTCCACGCCAGGGGGGCGTCAATATGTTGTGAGGTACCCCAGGACAGTCGCCTAAATGTGGGTGAAGTTTGCGAGTCAGGGGCGCAAAGTCGAATTTTGGGTGAAAAACCGCGTTTTCATGCGCTAAAAATTTCAGACAAGTGTCAGACTTCCAGGCAGGGGGAAACCGCAGGAGGCGTACCGAGGAGGCTTCCAGGAGCCTGGGGAAGATTATCCAAAAGTGTCCTTGACACTTAGAAATATTTTCAGAAAATCACGATTTTGTGAAAATTGACACGTTTCCCCTACTTCCACGCCAGGGGGGCGTCAATATGTTGTGAGGTACCCCAGGACAGTCGCCTAAATGTGGGTGAAGTTTGCGAGTCAGGGGCGCAAAGTCGAATTTTGGGTGAAAAACCGCGTTTTCATACTCTAAAAATTTCAGACAAGTGTCAGACTTCCAGGCAGGGAGAAACCGCAGGAGGCGTACCGATGAGGCTTCCAGGAGCCTGGGGAAGATTATCCAAAAGTGTCCTTGACACTTAGAAATATTTTGAAAAAATCATGATTTTGTGAAAATTGACACATTTCCCCTACTTCCACGCCAGGGGGGCGTCAATATGTTGTGAGGTACCCCAGGACAGTCGCCCGAATGTGGGTGAAGTTTGCGAGTCATGGGCGCAAAGTCGAATTTTGGGTGAAAATCCGCATTTTCATACTCTAAAAATTTCAGACAAGTGTCAGACTTCCAGGCAGGGAGAAACCGCAGGAGGCGTACCGAGGAGGCTTCCAGGAGCCTGGGGAAGATTTTCCAAAAGTGTCCTTGACACTTAGAAATATTTTTAAAAAATCACGATTTTGTGAAAATTGACACGTTTCCCCTACTTCCACGCCAGGGGGGCGTCAATATGTTGTGAGGTACCCCAGGACAGTCGCCCAAATGTGGGTGAAGTTTGCAAGTCATGGGCGCAAAGTCGAATTTTGGGTGAAAAACCGCATTTTCATACTCTAAAAATTTCAGACAAGTGTCAGACTTCCAGGCAGGGAGAAACCGCAGGAGGCGTACCGAGGAGGCTTCCAGGAGCCTGGGGAAGATTTTCCAAAAGTGTCCTTGACACTTAGAAATATTTTCAGAAAATCACGATTTTGTGAAAATTGACACGTTTCCCCTACTTCCACGCCAGGGGGGCGTCAATATGATGTGAGGTACCCCAAGGCAGTGACCTAACTGTGGGTGAAGTTTGCGGGTCATGGGCGCAAAGTCGAATTTTGGGTGAAAAAACGCATTTTCATACTCTAAAAATTTCAGACAAGTGTCAGACTTCCAGGCAGGGAGAAACCGCAGGAGGCGTACCGAGGAGGCTTCCAGGAGCCTGGGGAAGATTTTCCAAAAGTGTCCTTGACACTTAGAAATATTTTGAGAAATTTCCGATTTTGTGAAAAATGACCCCTTTCCCCTACTTCCACCCTAAAGGGGCGTCAATATGTTGTAAAGCACCCCGAGACAGAGACCTAAGCGTGGGCAAAGTTTGGGTCTGATGGGTGGAACACTGAAAAAAACGCGATTTTCCACTTAGAACAAACATAGAACTTTCAGACTTCCAGGCGGGGGGAAAGCTCTGAAGCTGTACCGAGGACACTTCCATGGCCCCCGGATCGATTTTCAAGAACGAGTCCTTGGGACTTTGAAATTTTTCGGCGATGCGTTTTTGGCTTCCGGGAGCCGCAGAACGTTGGGAAATTCGTTCCGCTCGCCGGCTCCAGGTGTTTCGGGCTAGTCCAGGCCCCAGCTACGCCGCCTGGCCGCCAAATTTCGCAAAATCGAAAAAAAAAAAAATAGAACCGGAATGAGGAATTTCTGGCCGCCGGATCCGCCGCACAGCTCCAGGAAGTTGGACACTTTTCGGCTTCGCTCCCTTAAAGTGGGGGTCGGTGTTTCGCCATGCAAATACCCACTTTTGCACACCAGCTGCAGGATATAGGAGAGAGGGGTACCTCTCGGGCCCGACTGATTTCCGATGTTTTCGTGGTTCCTCAAGTCGGGTAGGCGGTTTGGCGAGTACCCCCCTGTTTGCATGGAAGTCCGCCCTCGCGTCGACACCAGGCTTCCGCGGCTCCAGGGGGACTCTTGCCGGTCGTCTGCCCCAAGTCAGAGACGCGTTTCCCGGGTCGCCTGAGCCTGAACGGACCCTCCCCAAGCGTGTTCTGGTTCTCCGAGGGTGACGGATGTCAGAAGGGAGGCAGATCTGGAGTCTTCGTCCCGAGGAGGGCTCCAGGAGGGCGGATTGCACCCCCTGACTCGGTCCCCTCAGAGCAGGCTTGGCGTTTCTCTGCGTCGGATGTCTCCCGCTTCCACGCCACTGGGGAGACCTATGAGAGAATCGCACTGTGACCCGGATTCCGTCTCGAGGGCGCCCGTAGCGTGTCGGAGAGGTACCTCCAGGACTATCGGGCATGTTTCTTCCCCGTCTCCCCGAGGGGAAGGATGGCAGCGGGTGGGGTTTCTCACCCATGCCCCCCACCGGCTCTTCCTCCGATCGATTTGGCTCAGCGCTCCCGGGTGGGGAGGTGGTGCCGCTCGCTCGGCCCGGGCTTTGGAGCCCGCGTCGGTCTAAGGCGGGCGGTCTCCTTCCTCTTTTACCCCCCCCGGGATTCAGGCACGCATCCTTGGGCGTGCACGCCGGCAGTCGCCTCCCGTTCGCAGGACGGTGGCTGCCGTGCAGAGGGGGAGTTTGACCCGAACTGTGGTACGGCAGGGGTCCGACGACCCGCGCGGGCGAATGGCGGGGCGCCCACCCACCTCGGCGTGGGGGCCCGTCGTCCGAATCGCTCCCCGCGCGGGGTAGCACAACGAACTTCTCCGAGGGCGGCCCTTTGACTTCCAGATGCGCAGCTCGCCCGCGGAGGCCCGTGCCGACCCCCACCCAGCGTCCGATGGGCGGCCTCCGCGGTGGGCATCGGCGAGAGCGGCGGCGGTGGGTGGCGCTTCCACGCCACCGCCGAGCTCCGCGTTCTCCAGTCTTTTCCCGAGCCCCTACGATAGTGGGGGGATGACAGACGCGTGGGGAGGCAGGCGGAGTGGGTTCTCACCGCGTGGTGTGCCCGGCCGAACGCCGTCGCCTTCCCCGCTCGTCCGACGTCCTCCGAGGCGGCTCGGAAGGGAGCGCGAGAGGGAGAGAGCGAGAGAGAGAGAGAGAGACCAAGCGGACGCCCCAGAGCGAGAAGGGAGGATGGAAAAGGGAGAGACGAGTGGGGCAAAAAGAGTTTTGGCGAAGGGGAGTACCCGGCGAACTGCCGCCCCGGGCTTCTTCTGTTCTCAACAGCGGAGGCACGGCTTTGGGGGGGAGACGCCGCTCGGTTGGGGCTCCTTTGAGGTTACGGGCAAGAGCCCGGGACGAGGGACTACGCCATAGGGCGACGCCGACACGGCCAGGCCAACTGCGCCCCCCGTGCGACCTCCGCGTCGCTGGCGGGCTCTGCGCCTGAGCCGCGGTGGACCCCGACGGCCAGCCCCCCTCTCCCACTCCTCGCGCCCGTCCGCCGGTGGGTCGAGGACCCCCCGCGGCGGAGGCAGGTCTAAGCCAGACGGAGGCCCCGCATAGGCCCCCCACCGCCCTGGCCCCTCTCCCCAGCAGCGACTCTGTGTGTCGCCCCGGGAGCGGTGGGTCACGAGGCAGGGCGGCCGTGGCGTCCTCCGAAGGCCAGTCACCTACGGCCCTCCCCGCGCAAGGGGTGGTTTTTACAACGGATGCCCTCCGATCGGGAGGCCGGGTCTAAGCCAGATGGTGGCGCCGCATAGGCCCCCCACCGCCCTGGCCCCTCTCCCCAGCAGCGACTCTGTGTGTCGCCCCGGGAGCGGTGGGTCACGAGGCAGGGGAGCCGTGGCGTCCTCCGGAGGCCAGTCACCTCGCCCTCTCCGTGCAAGGTGGGTTTTTTTTCCAGACACCCTCCGCATCGGCCGCCTCGCACCGTACAGCGTGCACGATCTCCCCAGTGGCACTGCACTCGCCGTTCAGGCTCCTTTTTTTCCTCCGCAAGGTGACGCCCCGGGATGCCCGCCTGCTGGCACGGACGACGAGGAGGATTTCCCTTCCTCCAGGTGCCCTTCCCGCTGCGGGGCTTCCTATCTGGCTTCTCTCCCTCGATTGATTAAGTCCCTGGCCTTTGTACACACTGCCCGTCGCTACTACCGATTGGATGGTTTAGTGAGGTCCTTGGATCGGCCCCGCCGGGTTCGGCCAAGACCCATGGTGGAGAGCCGAGAAGACGATCGAACTTGACTATCTAGAGACAGTAAAAGTCGTAACAAGGTTTCCCTAGATGAACCTGTGGAAGGATCTTTAATGGGCGAGTGAAAAATACCGATGAGGTGCAGATCAGGAGGCCAGCCGCCCGCCAAATCCCCGAAGGGTACCGAACGTGATGGGGGCGGTGGTAGGTCTCTTTCTGCTTCGCCAGGGCGCTCCGCAGGGTGGGGACGGTGAGGGCACGTGAGGACAGCGGGCGGGCGACGTCGGGAGGGTGCGGGGAGCCCCTCTCGCTCCGTCGCCCAGGAAAAAGACGCCCGGCCTCGCGCCGACGATTGTTGCCCTGCCGCTGCCTGCCGAGGAAAAATAAGAAGCCCCCCGCGTACGCGAAAGGCCGTCCCGGGTACCATTCTCCTGTGCGCTCACACACCCCTCCCCGGGGTATGTGGGTCTGGGCGGTAGGTTGAGAAGCCTCGAGCCCTCCTTTGTTCTCCTCCCCGCTGGAGGGAGGGACGGGGAGGCCGAGCGCCCGGGCAACAGGGCCGAGATTTGAAAACAACCCTCCAAAGCATCCCAGTCTTTTGCGGCCGGCTGACACGAGAGTGAAAAGGGGGGCGCCTCCGAGTGTCCCCAAACCAGAAAGCGCGACTCTTAACGGTGGATCACTCGGCGCGCGCGTCGAAGAACGCAGCTAGCTGCGAGAATTAGTGTGAATTGCAGGACACATTGATCATCGACACTTCGAACGCACCTTGCGGCCCCGGGGTGCTCCCGGGGCTATGCCTGTCTGAGGGTTGCCCCTCCATCTATCGCCTCCATGGCGCAGCTGGGGTCACCTCGCAAGGGTGACAACGAGGGAGGCCTGAGGCTCCGTGCCCTGATGGTCTCTTCTCCTTTATCCCTTACGTCCCCCCAAGGCCAGACTCACCTGCCCTGGGCCCACCTGATGGGGTTTACCATCGTCACTCCCCCCGTTGCGACGTGAAACCCTGTGGCGCAATGAAGGTGAAGGCCGGGGCGCTCCGGCCGAGGTGGGATCCCGCCGCCCGCTCCGGGGGGTTGACATGGCGGGTGCACCATCGGCCCCCCTCTGTTGGGGAGGTGGAGCATGAGTGCGCGATAGGACCCGAAAGATGGTGAGCTATGCCTGGGCAGGACGAAGCCAGAGGAAACTCTGGTGGAGGTCCGCAGCGGCCCTGATGTGCAAATTGGTCATCTGGGTATAGGGGCGTTTGTAGATGTGCTTGGCCCGTACGGGGATCGAACCCACGACCTTGGTGTTATTAGCACCACGCTCTAACCAACTGAGCTAAATGGCCATAGGTGTGGTCCCTTGGTATAGGGGCGAAAGACTCACGGAGACCACGGGCAGACGTACAGGGGCCTGATCAACCCCTGGACCGTACGGGCTGCTGTGCCTGCCGCAGGTGAGAAGCGAGAACCCCTTCGGGGCACGGAGACTACAACCGGACGTACGGGGGTCTGACCCACCCCTGGACCGTACGGTCTGCTGGCTGCTGTGCCTGCCGCAGGCGAGAAGCGAGAACCCCTTCGGGGCACGGAGACCACAACCGGACGTACGGGGGTCTGACCCACCCCTGGACCGTACGGTCTGCTGGCTGCCGTTCCTGGTGCAGGCGAGAAGCGGGAACCCCTTCGGGGCATGGAGACCACAACCGGACGTACGGGGGTCTGATCCACCCCTGGACCGTACGGTCTGCTGGCTGCCGTGCCTGGTGCAGGCGAGAAGTGGGAACCCCTTCGGGGCACGGAGACCACAACCGGACGTACGGGAGTCTGACCCACCCCTGGACCGTACGGTCTGCTGGCTGCCGTGCCTGGTGCAGGCGAGAAGCGGGAACCCCTTCGGGGCACGGAGACCACAACCGGACGTACGGGGGTCTGATCAACCCCTGTACCGTACGGGCTGCTGGCTGCCGTGCCTTCCTCAAATTGCTTGGCCTAAACAAAAGTCAATTTTTTGTGACAACAGTGATGACCGTGACATAGCACTGGAGGTGTACCCCAAGACAGTGACCTAAGTGTGGGTGAAGTCTGTGGTTCATGGGCGGAAAGTTGAATTTTGGGTGAAAAACCATACTTTCACACTTTGAAAATTTCAGACATGTGTCAGACTTCCAGGCAGGGGGAAACCGCTGGAGGTGTACCGAGGACACTTCCAGAAGCCTGGGGAAGCTTTTCTGGAAGAGTCCTTGACACTTGGAAAATTTTGGGCAATTTTCTGAGAAAAAAAAAAATCACAATTCCCCTTACCCCCCACCCAAGAGGGGCTTCAATATGTTGCAGAGTACCCCGAAAGGGTCCCCAAAGTGGGAGAAAAGTGAGGCAAGTCAAAGAGGCAAAGATGAATGTACATTTGAATAATTTTATTAATGTCAGATAAAAATTGACATATTCACAAGGGCTTTGTTCTCCTGATTGGGATGAGCCGAATATTCTTGAGACTATACCCCTCAGTAGACTCGGATGACTCGGTATCACTTTCCGTGAGGTCTACCACCTCGTTATCCAATTCACTGGTTGATGCCATTACTGGCGACATAATTTTTGCGTCCTCATGATTTCCTGCGTTGAACACTAGCTCTTGGGCACGGCACATATCGGTCAGGGTCTTCTCCCGGTAAACTCTCTCGGCCACATCGTTTGTATGTGCCAAGTAGCGTGCAAACAAGCGCTTTTCGCAATCTGTGTATTGTGACAAAGTCCATGTCTCGCAAATCCGCCGTACAAGGTGGCTGGTGATGTTTGGGAGGTTGTAGCTACGGAGGAAAGCACATTGTTAGTACCGGTTGCTACTTATGGCTGTGGGTCACTTGACTTGTGGCTACCTTACCTTGAATGGTATCGTCTGAGGCTCATGGATGGATTCCCGGTACACGTCACGAAAAAGTTTGTGATAATCTTTCGGCCAAAGGTAAAGACCGGTCTGACATATTCCGCATACGCATTGAACCACTGAAAAAGAAAAAAAATATATATATGTTACTCTCCAGTCTGGGGGCACCCCTCCAAAAGGTTTTACATGGGGACAAGAGAGTGTTTTGCTCCCCACAATGAGTGGGGTTGCCTGGGTTCCCTGGCTTTGAGAAAAGCTTACCGATTCCTCTTCCTCTGAAAGTACAAAAGTTGCTACCTGAGAGGTGGAGCACTTGTGAGTCTTCACACCCACAATTGTCTTGCGTCTTCCTTGGTACGTGTGATGGATCCTCTCATTCCACTCTGAAACCTACGATGTGAAAAAAAAAGGTGGAAAAATATTGAACCGGTTCAGCAAATACCGCTGACCCACAGGGCCCGACGACTTACCGTCATGTTACGAACAACACCTGGTCTTTGGAGATGTTTTAGAATCAGAAGGGCCTCGAGGTACAGTACCACTTCCCGGCGATCTACTTCTGATCCGCCATCTGTCACAGCCTCGATGCTAGCTAGAAATGTTGGCCTTGCCTCCTCCAGTATAATCTGGCAGTCCTTGGGTGACTTTGATGGCTTCATCAATAGATCGTACCTGTGGGGAAAAATAAAGGCAATTAACCAACATCCAAGGTTTGGTAACAATGCGCTGAATATTGGCTCTTTTGAACGGTGTACCTTTTACTTACAGACTCTCGGCAGGCTCCCTTGTACAATGATTTCTGAAGGTCTGTTGTAAAATTCATGAACACTTCGCATGCCTTATAAAGTTGAGGATTCTCTAGTCTCAGTTTGGTAGCCCTCATCTGATACATGGTAAATCTCCGTATATGCTTCAACATTTTGAGGGAGGTCTGGCTCGATAGATGGAGTTTTCCAAGTTGTTGAAAAAAATTATTAACCTGGTTTGGTTTTACGAGGTACTCCAGAGTTACAGATTTTGGGTTCACAAAAAATAGAAACCGTGCTACGTTTGATACCTCCTGTTGACAGTTTGGGACCCCATGGGTAACTGTTAGGTACGAGTGGAACCCCTTTAACATGGGGTGATTCAATGAGTGACGCTTGTACAATCCGGCGGCCTTGGTAGCCGTGCGGTTTTTGTCTTTCCATTCCCTTTTCTGGATACTTAAATTGCTGCCATCCATGACCTCCTCATTGCCTATGCGGTCAGAAATGCTCCCTGTGTGGTCAGGCTCAGGGCACGGGTCTCCCTCCCGACTGTCTACCGGCCGTAAAAGGAAAGGCACATCCATCTCATCCGAATCTAGCTTTGGCGTGGGGCATGGGTCTCCCTCCCGACTGTCTACTGGCCGTAAAAGGAAAGGCACATCCATCTAATCTGAATCTAGCTCTGGCGGGGGGCACGGGTCTCCCTCCAGACTGTCTCCCGGCCGTAAAAGGAAAGGCACATCCATCACATCTGAATCTAGCTCTGGCATGGAGCCTGGGCGGAGCTCCGGATTGTCAGTTGGTACCTGAGCGGGCCCTTCACAGGTCAGTGGTGTGATTTGTGACTCAAACCTAGGCTTGTTTGCTATCAAAAAGCCGCGACCTTCTAAGAAGGCTACAGTCTCCTCCAAGGATTGGAGGGGCTTGAGCTCACTGAATTGGATTGTTGTCCCCTTGTTGGCGATACAGCGAAGTTGATACTTTGCGGAAGCTATGGCGGTTTTTATCTCCGAATCACCGTGTGACCTCAGGCATACCCTTCTCAGATGTGTGGATATATATTTGGTTACCCTGTGGCACACGGGGCATGTAAGTGGTGTCCGTGGGTGCCTGCGGGGGAGACACAAGCAATAAAACCGGTCACCTTGCCAGCAAGTGTACAACTCCACTACAAGGTACATTCATGTGTCTCTACGTGGCCGACAAATGTCTTCTACTCACCGCTCCATTGCGAAGGGTTTCCCGCAGTCAAACAGAGCGTCTCGTAATAGTTTATTAAAGTGCCGTGTTTCTCTGTGTCTTGAACTGTGGCAAATGATTTTCCTCCGCGCGAGTCAGCCACGCAGGTGAAAGACGCCAGCTGAGGTGATTGAAATTAACCGGATGTGTTTTGCCGTACTCTGATATAGGTCACCACGGGGGTTGAGTCAGCCCAGGGGGTGGCACCTCCACGGTCGCTAAACATCCGTAGGGTTGATGATATATCCCTCTGCAGATTTTTCTGCAGCGGATTTCATAAATCCGCAGTGCTAAACCGCTGTGGATTTATCGCGGATTTACCGCGGTTTTTCTGCGCATTTCACTGCAGTTTTACAACTGCGATTTTCTATTGGAGCAGTTGTAAAACCGCTGCGGAATCCGCAGAAAGAAGTGACATGCTGCGGAATGTAAACCGCTGCGTTTCCGTGCAGTTTTTCTGCAGCATGTGCACAGCGATTTTTGTTTCCCATAGGTTTACATTGAACTGTAAACTCATGGGAAACTGCTGCGGATCCGCAGCGTTTTCCGCAGCGTGTGCACATACCTTTAGAATTAGGCTATGTGCACACGGTGCGGATTTGGCTGCGGATCCGCAGCAGTGTTCCATCAGGTTTACAGTACCAAGTAAACATATGGAAAACCAAATCCGCTGTGCCCATGGTGCGGAAAATACCACGGGGAAACGCTGCGTTGTATTTTCCGCAGCATGTCAATTCTTTGTGCGGATTCCGCAGCGTTTTACACCTGTTCCTCAATAGGAATCCGCAGGTGAAATCCGCACAAAAAACACTGGCAATCCGCAGGTAAAACGCAGTGCCTTTTACCTGCGGATTTTTCAAAAATGGTGCTGAAAAATCTCACACGAATCCGCAACGTGGGCACATAGCCTTAGGGTTAGTTTTGGGTTGGAATTAGGGTTGTGGTTAAGGTTAGGGGTGTGTTGGGGTCAGGGTTGTGGTTAGGGGTGTGTTGGGGTTAGGGTTGTGATTAGGGTTATGGCTACAGTTGGGATAAGGGTTAGGGGTGTGTTGGAGTTAGAATTGAGGGGTTTCCACTGTTTAGGCACATCAGGGGGTCTCCAAACGCAACATGGCGCCACCATTGATTTCAGCCAATCTTGTATTCAAAAAGTCAAATGGTGCTCCCTCACTTCAGAGCCCCGACGTGCGCCCAAACAGTGGTTTACCCCCACATATGGGGTACCAGCATACTCAGGACAAACTGCGCAACAATTACTGGGGTCCAATTTCTCCTGTTACCCTTGAGAAAATAAAAAATTGCTTGCTAAAACATCATTTTTGAGGAAAGAAAAATGATTTTTTATTTTCACGGCTCTGCGTTGTAAACGTCTGTGAAGCATTTGGGGGTTCAAAGTGCTCACCACATATCTATATAAGTTCCTTGGGGGGTTTAGTTTACAAAATGGGGTCACTTGTGGGGGGTTTCTACTGTTTAGGCACACCAGGGGCTCTGCAAACGCAACGTGACGCCCGTAGAGCATTCCATCAAAGTCTGCATTTCAAAACGTCACTACTTCACTTCCGAGCCCCGGCATGTGCCCAAACAGTGGTTTACCCCCACACATGGGGTATCAGCATACTCAGGAGAAACTGGACAACAACTTTTGGGGTCCAATTTTTCCTGTAACCCTTGGGAAAATAAAAAATTCTGGGCTAAAAAATTATTTTTGAGGAAAGAAAACGTATTTATTATTTTCACGGCTCTGCGTTATAAACTTCTGTGAAGCACTTGGGGGTTGAAAGTGCTCACCACATATCTATATAAGTTCCTTTCGGGGTCTAGTTTCTAAAATAGGGTCACTTGTGGGGGGTTTCTACTGTTTAGCCACATCAGGGGCTCTGCAAACGCAACGTGACGCCCGTAGAGCATTCCATCAAAGTCTGCATTTCAAAACGTCACTACTTCACTTCCGAGCCCCGGCATGTGCCCAAACAGTAGTTTACCCCCACATATGGGGTATCACCGTACTCAGGAGAAACTGGACAACAAATATTGGGGTCAAATTTCTCCTGTTACCCTTGGGAAAATTAAAAAATTCTGGGCTAAAAAATTATTTTTGAGGAAAGAAAACGTATTTATTATTTTCACTGCTCTGTGTTATAAACTTCTGTGAAGCACTTGGGGGTTCAAAGTGCTCACCTCACATCTAGATAAGTTCCTTTAGGGGTCTAGTTTCCAAAATGGGGTCACTTGGGGGGGTTTCTACTGTTCAGCCACATCAGGGGCTCTGCAAACGCAACGTGACGCCCGCAGAGCATTCCATCAAAGTCTGCATTTCAAAACATCACTACTTCACTTCCGAGCCCCAGCATGTGCCCACACAGTGGTTTACCCCCACATATGGGGTATCAGCGTACTCAGGAGAAACTGGACAACAACTTTTGGGGTCAAATTTCTCCTGGTACCCTTGGGAAAATAAAAAATTGCGGGCTAAAAAATCATTTTTGAGAAAAGACATTTTTTTTTTTATTTTCATGGCTCTGCGTTATAAACTTCTGTGAAGCACTTGAGGGTTCAAAGTGCTCACCACACATCTAGATTAGTTCCTTTGGGGGTCTAGTTTCCAAAATGGGGTCATTTGTGGGGGATCTCCAATGTTTAGGCACCCAGGGGCTCTCCAAACGCGACATGGTGTCCGCTAATGATAGGAACTAATTTTCCATTTAAAAAGCCAAATGGCGTGCCTTCCCTTCTGAGCCCTGCCGTGCGCCCAAACAGTGGTTTACCCCCACATATGGGGTATCTGCGTACTCAGAACAAACTGGACAACAAAATTTGTGGTCCAATTTCTCCTATTACCGTTGGCAAAATAGGAAATTCCAGGCTAAAAAATCATTTTTGAGGAAAGAAAAATTATTTTTTATTTTCATGGCTCTTCGTTATAAACTTCTGTGAAGCACCTGGGGGTTTAAAGTGCTCAGTATATATCTAGATAAGTTCCTTGGGGGGTCTAGTTTCCAAAATGGGGTCACTTGTGGGGGAGCTCCAATGCATAGGCACACAGGGGCTCTCCAAACGCGACATGGTGTCCGCTAACAATTGGAGCTAATTTTCCATTCAAAAAGTCAAAAGGCGCGCCTTCCCTTCCGAGCCCTGCCGTGTGCCCAAACAGTGGTTTATCCCCACATATCAGGTATTGGCGTACTCGGGAGAAACTGCCCAACAAATCTTAGGATCTATTTAATCCTATTGCCCATGTGAAAATGAAAAAATTGAGGCGAAAAGAATTTTTTTGTGAAAAAAAGTACTTTTTCATTTTTACGGATCAATTTGTGAAGCACCTGAGGGTTTAAAGTGCTCACTAGGCATCTAGATAAGTTCCTTGGGGGGTCCAGTTTCCAAAATGGGGTCACTTGTGGGGGAGTTCCAATGTTTAGGCACACAGGGGCTCTCCAAACGTGACATGGTGTCCGCTAACGATGGAGATAATTTTTCATTCAAAAAGTCAAATGGTGCTCCTTCCCTCCCGAGCCTTACCATGTGCCCAAACAGTGGTTTACCCCCACATGTGAGGTATCGGTGTACTCAGGAGAAATTGCCCAACAAATTTTAGGATCCATTTTATCCTGCTGCCCATGTGAAAATGAAAAAATTGAGGCTAAAAGAATTTTTTTGTGAAAAAAAAGTACTTTTTCATTTTTACGGATCAATTTGTGAAGCACCTGGGGGTTTAAAGTGCTCACTATGCATCTAGATAAGTTCCTTGGGGCGTCTAGTTTCCAAAATGGGGTCACTTGTGGGGGAGCTCCAATTTTTAGGCACACGGGGGCTCTCCAAATGTGACATGGTGTCCGCTAAAGAGTGCAGCCAATTTTTCATTCAAAAAGTCAAATGGCGCTCCTTCCCTTCCAAGCCCTGCCGTGCGCCCAAACAGTGGTTTACCCCTACATATGAGGTATCAGCGTACTCAGGACAAATTGGACAACAACTTTCGTGGTTCAGTTTCACCTTTTACCATTGGGAAAATAAAAAAATTGTTGCTGAAAGATCATTTTTGTGACTAAAAAGTTAAATGTTAATTTTTTCCTTCCATGTTGCTTCTGCTGCTGTGAAGCACCTGAAGGGTTAATAAACTTCTGGAATGTGGTTTTGTGCACCTTGAGGGGTGCAGTTTTTAGAATGGTGTCACTTTGGGGTATTTTCAGCCATATAGACCCCTCAAACTGACTTCAAATGTGAGGTGGTCCCTAAAAAAAATGGTTTTGTAAATTTCGTTGTAAAAATGAGAAATCGCTGGTCAAATTTTAACCCTTATAACTTCCTAGCAAAAAAAAATTTTGCATCCAAAATTGTGCTGTTGTAAATTAGACGTGTGGGAAATGTTATTTATTAACTATTTTGTGTCACATAACTCTCTGGTTTAACAGAATAAAAATTCAAAATGTGAAAATTGCAAAATTTTAAAAATTTTCGCCAAATTTCCGTTTTTATCACAAATAAACACAGAATTTATTGACCTAAATTTACCACTAACATGAAGCCCAATATGTCACGAGAAAACAGTCTCAGAATCGCTAGGATCCGTTGAAGCGTTCCCGAGTTATTACCTCATAAAGGGACACTGGTCAGAATTGCAAAAAATGGCAAGGTCTTTAAAGGGAACCTGTCACCCCGTTTTTTGAGATTGAGCTATAAATACTGTTAAATAGGGCCTGCGCTGTGCGTTACTATAGTGTATGTAGTGTACCCTGATTCCCCATGTATGCTGAGAAATACATTACCAAAGTCGCCGTTTTCGCCTGTCAATCAGGCTGGTCTGGTCAGGTGGGCGTGTTCACAGCGCTCTTTTCTTCCCCAGCTTTCCGTTGGTGGCGTAGTGGTGTGCGCATGTCCAGAGTTCCGACTTCCCTGCGCCCACGTGAAGACACAGCGCGCGATCTGCGCTGTAATCCCTTGCATCGGTGGGGGCGGCCATCTTCCTGGGGCCGCGCGTGCGCAGATGGAGTGCTCTGCTGCACGGGGCTTCAGGAAAATGGCCGCGGGATGCCGCGCGTGCGCATTAGAGATCGCGGCGGCCATTTTCCCAAAGCCGAGTTTGCATCTCGGCTTTGGGAAAATGGCCGCCGCGATCTCTAATGCGCACGCGCGGCATCCCGCGGCCATTTTCCTGAAGCCCCGTGCAGCAGAGCACTCCATCTGCGCACGCGCGGCCCCAGGAAGATGGCCGCCCCCACCGATGCAAGGGATTACAGCGCAGATCGCGCGCTGTGTCTTCACGTGGGCGCAGGGAAGTCGGAACTCTGGACATGCGCACACCACTACGCCACCAACGGAAAGCTGGGGAAGAAAAGAGCGCTGTGAACACGCCCACCTGACCAGACCAGCCTGATTGACAGGCGAAAACGGCGACTTTGGTAATGTATTTCTCAGCATACATGGGGAATCAGGGTACACTACATACACTATAGTAACGCACAGCGCAGGCCCTATTTAACAGTATTTATAGCTCAATCTCAAAAAACGGGGTGACAGGTTCCCTTTAAGGTCAAAATAGGCTGGGTCATGAAGGGATTAAAGGGGTTGTCCCTCAAGCAAAGTACATTTTAATTAATAGATCTTGGAATAAAAATGAGTTCCACAATTGTATGTGTTAAGAAAATGTTCCTGTGCTGAGATAATCTTATAAATGTTCCCCTGCTGTGTACTATGTAATGGCCGTGTCTAACCGTACAGGACATGGTCTGATCATACCACAGCTTGGGGGCAGGGGAAGAAGCAAAAAAGTATACAGACCTTACAGCATGGGATCACAGCTGCTTCTTTTTGTGAGGTAAAACATTTCACTGCCTGTTTTTAAACATGCTTTACCTCACAGAAAGAAGCAGCTGTGATCCCCTGCTGTAATGTACTCTCTTTTTGCATCCTCTCCAGCCCAGGAGATGTAGTACGATCAGACCCGGTACGGTAAGACAGCCATTTCACAGTACATACAAGGACCCATTTATAAGATTATCTCAGCAAAGGAACTTTTTTAACACTTACAATTATGGAACATATTTTTATTCCAAGATCTATTGATGAATAAGAACTTAGTGCGATAACTCCTTTAAGATATTGATTTGAACTTTAACAAAGGCAATAGCTGCATGGAGTTGTGATGTTCTTCCTTTATTGATACCTTTTGTTTCCGCCCAAACTAAAACCACAGTGATAGGGTAACTGTGCCAATTAGGAATATGTGAGTTTTTTGAGGTAGGGAAATTGTATTGTAAGCAAAATATAGACAGGGACAATGTCTGAATCTCTGCTCCGAGCTGCAGAATATTTTGGGACAATTTAAGAAACAATAGATTCATTACTGCAAATTGTGCAAATGCTTTTATACACCAGCCTAACTCTTGTAAATGTACATAGTATTATTAACCAGTCATTAAACCTGCCCTAATATGCCAATATGTTCTTAAAGGGAAGCTATCATAAGAAATCATGTTTTGTGCTACTTGCATTTTTTTATTTTCATCTTTTTTTCATATCATAATCTGCATTAAAAATGTAAAAAGTAGCAATTTTCACATTGCCCGTTGAGGCTTTTTTTCGACTTTACATAGTAACATAGTAACATAGTTAGTAAGGCCGAAAAAAGACATTTGTCCATCCAGTTCAGCCTATATTCCATCATAATAAATCCCCAGATCTACGTCCTTCTACAGAAACTAATAATTGTATGATACAATATTGTTCTGCTCCAGGAAGACATCCAGGCCTCTCTTGAACCCCTCGACTGAGTTCGCCTCAGTTTTACCTTTCTATTGTTTCATGAAACAACACATGTACATTAGCCACAATGAACAGGCTCCAACCCCATCTTTTGTATTGGTGAATCTAATGAGCATGTGCAGAAGAGGGGGAGCAGGCTCCGCTGTGACATCACATATTGTGATCGGTGGATACTGTATTATCAGCTGTGTATATCTATCATTGTAATCCTGCTGCTAATGATAAGGGGGTGGCGGAAATTGCAAGCATACATTTTTTCTTGATATGAAAATAAAGTAATTTATAGAAATAAAGGTAACACAAAAACCTGATTTAAACAATAATTCATTTTCTGATGATCGCTGTACTTTAACTGGAGTTATACAGTCCCATGAATAATTGAGCAGAAGACTGGATTGGATGGTCTATAGGAAAAATGTTCATGTTTCCAGTACTTATGAGCGCTAAGTGTCCACATAGATGTGTTATTGATGACTAGTAGACGACTACTAATCCATAATGACACCAAACATAAATCTTTATTAAATCAAGAAATGTATTACTATGTACAAGAACGCAGAGCACAAAGCACTATATATGAAGTCTGTAAAACGCTGTGAAAATAATACTATATAATACTACATAGGTGAGTAAAATAAATAAATGTTAACAACAAGCTTGGAGGGATTGGATCTGTCGTGTAATGTTTACTACAGTACACAGTATTTTTAGCAATATCTATCTACAGTGGATATAAAAAGTCTACACACTTCCATTAAAATGCCAGATTTTCGTCATATAAAAAAATCATTAGAAGTAGCATTTCAGAACTTTTTCCACCTTTAATATCACCTCAAAATCTGTACAATTCAGAAATTTGTATCATTTGTTTAAAAATAAACAAATCTTTTAGGCTATGTGAACATGTTGAAAATTTTGCTGTGGATCCGCAGCAGATCCGCAGCAGTTTTCCATGAGTTTACAGTACCATGTAAATCTATGGAAACCGCAATCCGCAGTGCATATGCTGCGGAAAAAAACGCGCGGAAACGCTGTGGATTACATTCCGCAGCATGTCAACTGTTTGTCCGGATTCCGCTGTGGTTTACACCTGCTCCATAATAGGAATCCGCAGGTGTAAAACCGCAGGTGGAATCCGCATAAAATCCGCATAAAAACCGTGGTAAATCCGCTGTAAATCCGCAGGTAAAACACAGTGCCTTTTACCTGCGGATTTCTCAAATCCGCTGCGGAAAAATCCGCAAAGCACCTTTCTACGTGTGCACATACCCTTAGGGTGGAAAAAGAAAAATGAAGAACTAAAGTACATTTCATAAATATGCACACCATTAAGTTAATACTTTGTTAAAGTGCTCTATGAATTTTTGACAGTATTACCGTATATACTCGAGTATAAGCCGAGATTTTCAGCCCAAATTTTTGGGCTGAAAGTGCCCCCCTCGGCTTATACTCGAGTCACGGTAGCGGTGGGGTCGGCGGGTGAGGGGGTGAGGGCGCTGAGCTATACTTACCTAGTCCCAGCGATCCTCGCGCTGTCCCTGCCGTCCCACGGGCTTCGGCGCTGCAGTTTCTTCCTCTCTTCAGCGGTCACGTGGGACCGCTCATTACAGAAATGAATAAGCGGCTCCACCTCCCATAGGGGCGGAGCCGCTTATTCATTTCTCTAATCAGCGGTGCCGGTGACCGCTGATAGAGAAAGAAGCTGCGGCACCGAAGACAGGAGGGGACAGCGCGAGGATCGCCAGGACTAGGTGAGTATAGCATATTCACCTGTCCTCGTTCCAGCCGCCGGGCGCCGCTCCATCTTCCCGGCCGGCGCCTCCATCTTCCCGGCGTCTCTGCTCTCTGACTGATCAGGCAGAGGGCGCGATGACGCATACAGTGTGCGCGGCGCCCTCTGCCTGATCAGTCAGAGCAGAGACGCCGGGAAGATGGAGGCGCCGGAACGAGACGCCGGGAGCTGCAATCAAGGGAGGTGAGTATGTGTTTTTTTTTCTTTATTGCGGCAGCGGCGGCACAAATTTATGTGGAACATCTATGGGGCACAGTGAACGGTGCAGAGCACCGTATATGGCACAGCACAGCTATGGGGCACAGTGAACGGTGCAGAGCACCGTATATGGCACAGCACAGCTATGGGGCACAGTGAACGGTGCAGAGCACCGTATATGGCACAGCACAGCTATGGGGCACAGTGAACGGTGCAGAGCACCGTATATGGCACAGCACAGCTATGGGGCACAGTGAACGGTGCAGAGCACCGTATATGGCACAGCACAGCTATGGGGCACAGTGAACGGTGCAGAGCACCGTATATGGCACAGCACAGCTATGTATGGGGCACAGTGAACGGTGCAGAGCACCGTATATGGCACAGCACAGCTATGGGGCACAGTGAACGGTGCAGAGCACCGTATATGGCACAGCTATGGGGCACAGTGAACGGTGCAGAGCACCGTATATGGCACAGCACAGCTATGTATGGGGCACAGTGAACGGTGCAGAGCACCGTATATGGCACAGCACAGCTATGGGGCACAGTGAACGGTGCAGAGCACCGTATATGGCACAGCTATGGGGCACAGTGAACGGTGCAGAGCACCGTATATGGCACAGCACAGCTATGTATGGGGCACAGTGAACGGTGCAGAGCACCGTATATGGCACAGCACAGCTATGGGGCACAGTGAACGGTGTAGAGCACCGTATATGGCACAGCTATGGGGCACAGTGAACGGTGCAGAGCACCGTATATGGCACATCTATGGGGCACAATGAACGGTGCAGAGCACCGTATATGGCACAGCTAGGGGGCACAATGAACGGTGCAGAGCACTATATGGTTCACACCTATGGGGAAATATGAACGGTGCAGAGCACTATATGGCACAGCTATGGGGAAATAATGATCTATTTTTATTTTTGAAATTCACCGGTAAATGCTGCATTTCCACCCTAGGCTTATACTCGAGTCAATAAGTTTTCCCAGTTTTTTGTGGCAAAATTAGGGGGGTCGGCTTATACTCGGGTCGGCTTATACTCGAGTATATACGGTAAGTCTTTTCTTGGGTAGGAGTCATCAGGAAGAATCAGCACGTCACATCTAGAAATTGCAATTTTTATTTCCCTTCTCAAAATGATTTCAGTTTGAATCTCAATGAATTTGTACAGATTACATTTGCCAGCAGTAGATTAGATACTGGGGGGGGGGCAGAGTGGGTAGACTCCCCAGGTCCCGCGCTCTGAGGGGCCCACCCAGAGCTATGCTACTGTTAAATGTATTGGCCCATACAGTTATACTTTGCAGCAGAACAGGGAGACTCGATCTCCCTGCACTGCCACCCGCAGCTATGAGGCCCATAAGCTGGAGGGGCGGTGCCAGCATCGTGCCCCCCTCCCGTCATCGTAAGTTCAACAGTATCAGCTGGATGCTGATACAGTTGAAAACCCTGATGAGACAGGGAGCGTAACGCTCCCCCTACCAACATTCCTCCTCTGCATTATTGACACAGTCAGCGAGCGCCAAGTAATAATGTCATCACACCGACTATCAGTGTCTATGTCCTGTGATATGCAGGCACTCGAAGCAGTGGGGAAATGAGGAGGAGAGATGAGTATTCTATTATTTTTTATGGGATGCATTGCATTATATGGAGGGCTATGGGGAGTACATTATACTACAGAGGCCTATGGAGAGTGCATTATACCATATCGAGTCTGCCTATTGGAGATGCCTTATACTATACAATCTGCCTATGGAGGTGCATTATAATATAGAGTCTGCCTATGGGGGATGCATTATACTATAGAGTCTGCCTATGGGGAGTGCATTATACTATATAGAGTCTGCCTATGGTGGATGCATTATACTATATAAAGTCTGTCTATGGAGGGTGCATCTATATATATAATTGTCTTAGGGTTTTTCCGTCTGTCTGTCTTTCTGTCTGTCTGTCTTTCTGTCTGTCTGTCTGTCTGTCCTGGAAATCCCGCGTCTCTGATTGGTCGAGGCCGCCAGGCCTCGATCAATCAGAGACCGGCACAGCATCGACGTAGAAATCCCGCGTCTCTGATTGGTCGAGCCCGCCAGGCCTCGACCAATCAGCAACGGGCACAGCGACGATGATGTCATAAAGGACGTAGACATCTCACGTTTCTGATTCAGCGACGGGCACAGTATCGACATAGATGTCGTAATGGTTGCCATGGCGACGATGATGTCATAAAGGTTGCCTCGACCAATCAGCGACGGGCACAGTCTGCCGCGAATTCTGGAATCATCATTGTCCATATACTACGGGGACATGCATATTCTAGAATACCCGATGCATTAGAATCAGGCCACAATCTAGTTATACTATAAAGGCCTATGAAGAGTGCATTATACTATATAAAGTCTGCCTATGGGGAGTGCATTATACAATATTGAGCCTGCCTATAGGGAGTGCATTATACTATAAAGGCCTATGGACAGTGCATTATACTATACAAGGTCTACCTATGGGGAGTACATTATACTATAGAGGCCTATGGAGAATGCATTATACTATAAAGGCCTATGCGGTGTGCATTATACTATAGAGGTCTATAGAGAGTTCAATATACTATATAGAGTCTGCCTATGGGGAGTGCGTTATACTAGAGAGGCCTATGGAGAGTGCATTATACTATAGAGGTCTATAGAGAGTGCATTATGCTATAAAGAGGCCTACAGAGAGTGCATTATACTATATAGAGGCCTATGGGGAGTGCATTATACTATATAGAGGCCTATGGGGAGTGCATTATACTATAGAGGGGTATGGAGAGTGCATCATACTATAGAAACCTATAGAGAGTACATTATACTATGTAGAGGTCTATGCGGAGTGCATTATACTATAGTGTCCTATGGAGAGTGCATTATACTATATAATATGTGCCTATGGGGAGTACATTATACTATAGAGGCCTATGTAGAGTGCATTATACTATATAGTCTGCCTATGGGGAGTGAATTATACTATAGAGGCCTATGGGAAGTGCATTATACCATACAGATTCTGTCTATGGGGAGTGCATTATACTATATAGAGTTTGCCTATGTGGAGTGCATTATACTGTGTAGAGTCTGCCTATGGGAAGTGCATTAAACTATATAGAGTCTGCCTATGGGGAATGCATTATACTATATGGATGCTACTTAGGGGGCCATCATACAGTGAGGGGACCATCATACAGTGTGGAGATTACAGTGAGGGGGGCCATCATACAGTGTGGGAGCTAATGTGGGGCATTTGTACAGTGTGGAGGTCATCAGACAGTGTTGCAGCCATCAAACAGTTTGGGGGCTTTGAAGGGGTCAGTATACTGTGTGGGGGTACCATACAGTGATGGGGCATCATCTACTATGTAATTGTCTAAGGGTCACTTCTGTCTGTCCTTCTGTCTGTCTGCCACAGATATTCATTGGTCGCGGTCTCTGTCTGTCAAGGAAAGTCACTGATTGTTCGCGGAAAAAAAGCCACGACCAATCAGCGATGGGCACAGAAAATGGCTGCTCCGTACTCCCCGCAGTCAGTGGCCAGCGCCCGCATACTCCTCTGCAGCTACCGCTAACACAGGGTTAATGCCGGTGGTAACGGACCGCGCTATTCCGTGGGTAACGCACTCCGTTACCGCCGCTATTAACCCTGTGTGTTCCCAACTTTTTACTATTGATGCTGCCTATGCGGCATCAATAGTAAAAAAATCTAATGTTAAAAATAATAATAAAAAAAAAAAACCTGCTATACTGACCCTCCGTTGTCTGCTGAGCGGCTCGCGGCTGCCATCTTCCGTTCCCGGTGATGCATTGCGAAATTACCCAGAAGACTTAGTAGCCTCGTGAGACCGCTAAGTCATCTGGGTAATTTCACAATGCATCCTGGGAACGGAAGATGGCGGAAGTCGCGCGCTCATCGCCTGCGCCAGATCCGAAGGTGAGTATGTTACAACTACAATGGGCCCCCGGATCCAAAGGTGAGTATGTTTATTTTTTAACCTGTGACATACGTGGCTGGGCAATATACTACGTCACTGGGCAATAAACTACTTGGTTCTGTTCTGTATACTACGTAGCTGGGCAATATACTACATGGCTGGGCAATATACTACGTCACTGGGCAATATACTACGTGACTGGGCAATATACTATGCCACTGGGCAATATACTACGTGACTGGGCAATATACTATGTGGCTGGGCACTATACTACGTGGCTCTGTGCTGTATACTACGTCACTGTGCAATATACAAAGGCACGGATGATTGACCTCGTGGAGACCAAAACATCCAACACCGCGGAGACACCATCACGTGTTTCTCAACGCAGTGATCCAGACACTGCCCCCAAATATGCAAATGCATGTAGAGGAGCTGCGGAGACACCATCACATGTTTCTCAACGCAGGCAGTGAATAGCCAGGCCTTTCCCCGGGAAGGAACAACCAAGGGAAGGGCAGCATCCAATAAAGGAAAACATCCAATAAAGGAAAACCACCCATGCCAAGCATGGTATCCATCCACAGACAGCTGTTTCGGGGTTTTGCCCCTCATCAGTGTGGAGTAGGAAACTGGCTATCAGGAGCAGTGCCTAGTAGAAAGTCTATAAAGGCACGGAAGATTGACCTCGTGGAGACCAAAACATCCAACACCGCGGAGACACCATCACGTGTTTCTCAACACAGTGATCCAGAACACTGCCCCCAAATATGCAAATGCATGTAGAGGAGCTGCGGAGACACCATCACGTGTTTCTCAACGCAGGCAGTGAATAGCCAGGCCTTTCCCCGGGAAGGAACAACAAAGGGAAGGGCAGCATCCAATAAAGGGCAGCATCCAATAAAGGAAAACCACCTATGCCAAGCATGGTATCCATCCACAGACAGCTGTTTCAGGGTTTTGCCCCTCATCAGTGTGGAGTAGGAAACTGGCTATCAGGAGCAGTGCCTAGTAGAAAGTCTATAAAGGCACGGATGATTGACCTCGTGGAGACCAAAACATCAACACCGCAGAGACACCATCACGTGTTTCTCAACAGCTGTCTGTGGATGCTGCCCTTCCCTTGCTTGTTCCTTCCCGGGGAAAGGCCTGGCTATTCACTGCCTGCGTTGAGAAACACGTGATGGTGTCTCCGCAGCTCCTCTACATACTGTGCAATATACTACGTGGCTCTGTGCTGTATACTATGTCACTGTGCAATATACTATGTTGCTGGGCAATATACTACGTGGCTCTGTGCTGTATACTACGTCACTGTGCAATATACTACGTGGCTGGGCAATATACTACGTCACTGTGCAATATACTACGTCGCTGTGCAATATGCTACGTGGCTCTGTGCTGTATACTACGTCGCTGTGCAATATACTACGTCGCTGTGCAATATACTACGTGGCTCTGTGCTGTATACTACGTAGCTGGCCAATATACTACGTGGCTGGGCAATATGCTATGTGACTGGGCAATATACTACGTGACTGGGCAATATACTACGTAGCTGGGCAATATACTACGTGGCTGGGCAATATACTACGTGACTGGGCAATATACTACGTGGCTGGGCAATATACTACGTGGCTGGGCAATATACTACGTGACTGGGCAATATACTACATGGCTGGGCAATATACTACGTGGCTCTGTGCTGTATACTACGTCACTGGGCAATATACTACGTCGCTGTGCAATATACTACGTGGCTCTGTGCTGTATACTACATAGCTGGGCAATATACTACGTCACTGGGCAATATACTACGTGACTGGGCAATACTACATGACTTGGCAATATACAACGTGGCTGGGCAATATACTACGTGGACATGCATATTCTAGAATACCCGATGCGTTAGAATCGGGCCACCATCTAGTACTATGTATAAGAGGGCATCATTCTGTGTAGAGGGGAGATGTACAGTGGGGAGACGGGGGATATTATTAAATGTTAAGTGATCACTTATTGTTATAGGAGAACTTAGGTTATTGTGACTATCAAAGGGGCACACAGGGCATTTTTACTTTATAGGGGGCAAAATGTGGGCACTGTTTTCTAGGGCACTTTCACCCGGCATTACTATATTCTACAGGGTTGTTTTACCATTTAGAGGGCACACACTACCACACAGCAGGTGCAATAATAAGGACACACAAAGCAGAAGCAGCTCAGCATGGGATATAAGCAGGATGAAGAGTTTGTGCAGGATGGGGATAGATGAGGCCATTCTGGAAATGTGAGAAGTGAAATGTGTCTTTGTTGTAATTTCTGCAGAAGAGTCCTGGCTGGAGAAGTTGTCGGGTCGCTCTGGGCCAGATGGAAAAGATGTGAAAAGTGAACGATTCCATCAGAAAACATCAGCTGTAAGTCACCATCTATAACTGTAGTGTGATCTCTTATATATTCTGCAGGACTGGTATCTACCACTGACAATATGGCGGTAATATCAGTGTTGGCACATTTCATCTCCTGAGGTACTCCTACATCCACTATTAGGGTGCACCAGCATAGTTGGAATCAGGGTTACCTGGTTAGGGGCCCACTCAGAAGTTTTGCCCTCCCCAAAGCAAAACCCTAGCTACGCCTCTGAGTACCAGTAAAGGGAACCTAAGAGTTGATACCTGCTGGCTGATCAATGGACATGATATATCAAGCACTTGTTGTATGATTTCAGCCATATATGTTTGACTCTGAAACGCTGTAGCGTTTTTGAAAGGGACTGAGACTAGTCAGAAAAGCTGGACCCCGGTGGCTTCTCCCGACCCGCACCCTTTGAATGACAGGTCCCTACCTATACTGTACAGGCACGTACAGAAGAGACATCTCAGTCATTCCCGAATACAGGTCATAAAGATCTGAAATTATTCTTTTTGGTATAGCTTTTTTTAGATGACAAACACTTCGCATTTTATTAAGTGTGTAGACTTTTTATAGCCACAGTGCATATGTTTACCTATCTAGCTATCTAAATATGTATATATAGATATACCCATGGATAGTGGATATATATATATATATATATATATATATATACTGTGTGTGTGTGTATATATATATATATACTGTATATACTCCAACAATCCAGAGGTACGTGTTCTCTCTTCTCTCCATTTATTGAATATTTATATTGAAAATGTCACTTTCCTCCTATTTTTTTGTCTCATCCCTCCCATGGATCTGCTATTTTTTTCACAAGCGTAACAACTTCTTCCTCTCAATTAACCCCTTCCCGACCTGTGACACAGCGTATGCGTCATGAAAGTCGGTGCCAATCCGACCTGTGACGCATATGCTGTGTCACAGAAAGATCACGTCCCTGCAGATCGGGTGAAAGGGTTAACTCCCATTTCACCCGATCTGCAGGGACAGGGGGAGTGGTAGTTTAGCCCAGGGGGGGTGGCTTCACCCCCTCGTGGCTACGATCGCTCTGATTGGCTGTTGAAAGTGAAACTGCCAATCAGAGCGATTTGTAATATTTCACCTAAAAAAATGGTGAAATATTACAATCCAGCCATGGCCGATGCTGCAATGTCATCGGCCATGGCTGGAAATACTAATGTGCCCCCACCCCACCCCACCGATCGCCCCCCCAGCCCCCCGATCTGTGGCCCGCTCCCCTCCGTCCTGTGCTCCGCTCCCCCGTCCTCCTGTCCGCTCCCCCCGTGCTCCAATCAAACCCCCCCGCACTCCGATCCCCCCCCGTGCTCCGATCCACCCCCCCTGCACACCGATCCACCCCCCCTGCACACCGATCCACCCGCCCGCACACCGATCACTCTCCCCCATGCTCCGATCCCTCCCCCCCGTGCTCCGACGCCCCCCCGTGCCCTGATCTCCCCCCCCTGTGCCCTGATCTCCCCCCCTTATACTTACCGATCCTGGCGGGGTCCGTCCGTCTTCTTCCCCGAGCGCCGCAATGTTCCAAAATGGCGGGCGCATGCGCAGTGCGCCCGCCGAATCTGCCGGCCGGCAGATTCGTTCCAATGTGAATTTTGATCACTGTGATATAATCTATCACAGTGGTCAAAATAAAAAAACAGTAAATGACCCCCCCCATTTGTCCCCCATAGATAGGGACAATAATAAAATAAAGAATTTTTTTTTTTTTCACTAAGGTTGGAGTTAGAACTAGGGTTAGGGTTAGGGTTAGGGGTAGGGTTAGGGGTAGGGTTAGGGGTAGGGTTAGGGCTAGGGGTAGGGTTAGGGGTAGGGTTAGGGCTAGGGGTAGGGTTAGGGGTAGGGTTAGGGCTAGGGTTAGGGGTAGGGTTAGGGTTAGGGGTAGGGTTAGGGGTAGGGTTAGGGTTAGGGGTAGGGTTAGGGGTAGGGGTAGGGTTAGGGTTAGGGTTTCGGTATGTGCACACGTATTCTGGTCCTCTGCGGATTTTTCCGCAGCGGATTTGATAAATCCGCAGTGCTAAACCGCTGCGGATTTATGGCAGATTTACCGCGGTTTTTCTGCGCATTTCACTGCGGTTTTACAACTGCGATTTTCTATTGGAGCAGTTGTAAAACCGCTGTGGAATCCGCACAAAGAAGTGACATGCTGCGGAATGTAAACCGCTGCGTTTCCGTGCAGTTTTTCCGCAGCATGTGTACAGCGATTTTTGTTTCCCATAGGTTTACATTGAAATGTAAACTCATGGGAAACTGCTGCGGATCCGCAGCGTTTTCCGCAGCGTGTGCACATACCTTTAGAATTAGGCTATGTGCACACGGTGCGGATTTGGCTGCGGATCCGCAGCGGATTGGCCGCTGCGGATCCGCAGCAGTGTTCCATCAGGTTTACAGTACCATGTAAACCTATGGAAAACCAAATCCGCTGTGCCCATGGTGCGGAAAATACCGCACGAAAACGCTGCGTTGTATTTTCCGCAGCATGTCAATTCTTTGTGCGGATTCCGCAGCGTTTTACACCTATTCCTCAATAGGAATCCGCAGGTGAAATCCGCAGTAAATCCGCAGGTAAAACGCAGTGCCTTTTACCCGCGGATTTTTCAAAAATGGTGCGGAAAAATCTCACACGAATCCGCAACGTGGGTACATAGCCTTAGGGTTAGGGTTGGGTTGGAATTAGGGTTGTGGTTAGGGTTAGGGGTGTGTTGGGGTTAGGGTTGTGGTTAGGGTTACGGCTACAGTTGGGATAAGGGTTAGGGGTGTGTTGGCGTTAGAATTGAGGGGTTTCCACTGTTTAGGCACATCAGGGGGTCTCCAAACGCAACATGGCGCCACCATTGATTCCAGCCAATCTTTTATTCAAAAAGTCAAATGGTGCTCCTTCCCTTCCGAGCCCCGACGTGTGCCCAAACAGTGGTTTACCCCCACATATGGGGTATCAGTGTACTCAGGACAAACTGGGCAACAATTACTGGGGTCCAATTTCTCCTGTTACCCTTGAGAAAATAAAAAATTGCTTGCTAAAACATCATTTTTGAGGAAAGAAAAATGATTTTTTATTTTCACGGCTCTGCGTTGTAAACGTCTGTGAAGCACTTGGGGGTTCAAAGTGCTCACCACATATCTAGATAAGTTCCTTGGGGGGTCTAGTTTCCAAAATGGGGTCACTTGTGGGGGGTTTCTACTGTTTAGGCACACCAGGGGCTCTGCAAACGCAACGTGACGCCCGCAGACCATTCCATCAAAGTCTGCATTTCAAAACGTCACTACTTGACTTCCGAGCCCCGACATGTGCCCAAACAGTGGTTTACCCCCACACATGGGGTATCAGCGTACTCAGGACAAACTGGGCAACAATTACTGGGGTCCAATTTCTCCTGTTACCCTTGAGAAAATAAAAAATTGCTTGCTAAAACATCATTTTTGAGGAAAGAAAAATGATTTTTTATTTTCACGGCTCTGCGTTGTAAACGTCTGTGAAGCACTTGGGGGTTCAAAGTGCTCACCACATATCTAGATAAGTTCCTTGGGGGGTCTAGTTTCCAAAATGGGGTCACTTGTGGGGGGTTTCTACTGTTTAGGCACACCAGGGGCTCTGCAAACGCAACGTGACGCCCGCAGACCATTCCATCAAAGTCTGCATTTCAAAACGTCACTACTTGACTTCCGAGCCCCGACATGTGCCCAAACAGTGGTTTACCCCCACACATGGGGTATCAGCGTACTCAGGACAAACTGGGCAACAATTACTGGGGTCCAATTTCTCCTGTTACCCTTGAGAAAATAAAAAATTGCTTGCTAAAACATCATTTTTGAGGAAAGAAAAATGATTTTTTATTTTCACGGCTCTGCGTTGTAAACGTCTGTGAAGCACTTGGGGGTTCAAAGTGCTCACCACATATCTAGATAAGTTCCTTGGGGGGTCTAGTTTCCAAAATGGGGTCACTTGTGGGGGGTTTCTACTGTTTAGGCACACCAGGGGCTCTGCAAACGCAACGTGACGCCCGCAGACCATTCCATCAAAGTCTGCATTTCAAAAGTCACTACTTCCCTTCTGAGCCCCGACATGTGCCCAAACTGTAGTTTACCCCCACATATGGGGTATCAGCGTACTCAGGAGAAACTGGACAACAACTTTTGGGGTCCAATTTCTCCTGTAACCCTTGGGAAAATAAAAAATTCTGGGCTAAAAAATTATTTTTGAGGAAAGAAAACGTATTTATTATTTTCACTGCTCTGTGTTATAAACTTCTGTGAAGCACTTGGGGGTTCAAAGTGCTCACCTCACATCTAGATAAGTTCCTTTCGGGGTCTAGTTTCCAAAATGGGGTCACTTGTGGGGGGTTTCTACTGTTTAGGCACACCAGGGGCTCTGCAAACGCAACGTGACGCCCGCAGACCATTCCATCAAAGTCTGCATTTCAAAAGTCACTACTTCCCTTCTGAGCCCCGACATGTGCCCAAACTGTGGTTTACCCCCACATATGGGGTATCAGCGTACTCAGGAGAAACTGTACAACAACTTTTGGGGTCAAATTTCTCCTGTTACCCTTGGGAAAATAATAAATTGCAGGCTAAAAAATCATTTTAGAGAAAATAAAATTTTTATTTTATTTTCATGGCTCTGCGTTATAAACTTCTGTGAAGCACTTGGAAGTTCAAAGTCCTCACCACACATCTAGATTAGTTCCTTTGGGGGTCTAGTTTCCAAAATGGGGTCATATGTGGGGGATCTCCAATGTTTAGGCACACAGGGGCTCTCCAAACGTGACATGGTGTCCGCTAATGATTGGAGCTAATTTTCCATTTAAAAAGCCAATTGGCGTGCCTTCCCTTCCGAGCCCTGCCGTGCGCCCAAACAGTGGTTTACCCCCACATATGGGGTATCAGCGTACTCAGGACAAACTGGACAACAACATTTGCGGTCCAATTTCTCCTATTACCCTTGGCAAAATAGGAAATTCCAGGCTAAAAAATCATTTTTGAGGAACGAAAAATTATTTTTTATTTTCATGGCTCTGCATTATAAACTTCTGTGAAGCACCTGGGGGTTTAAAGTGCTCAATATGCATCTAGATAAGTTCCTTGGGGGGTCTAGTTTCCAAAATGGGGTCACTTGTGGGGGAGCTCCAATGCATAGGCACACAGGGGCTCTCCAAACGCGACATGGTGTCCGCTAACAATTGGAGCTAATTTTCCATTCAAAAAGTCAAATGGCGCGCCTTCCCTTCCGAGCCCTGCCGTGTGCCCAAACAGTGGTTTACCCCCACATATGAGGTATCGGCGTACTCGGGAGAAATTGCCCAACAAATTTTAGGATTCATTTTATCCTATTGCCCATGTGAAAATGAAAAACTGAGGCGAAAATAATTTTTTTGTGAAAAAAAAAGTACTTTTTCATTTTTACAGATCAATTTGTGAAGCACCTGAGGGTTTAAAGTGCTCAATATGCATCTAGATAAGTTCCTTGGGGGGTCTAGTTTCCAAAATGGGGTCATTTGTGGGGGAGCTCCAATGTTTAGGCACACGGGGGCTCTCCAAACACGACATGGTGTCCGCTAACGATGGAGATAATTTTTCATTCAAAAAGTCAAATGGCGCTCCTTCCCTTCCGAACCTTACCATGTGCCCAAACAGTGGTTTACCCCCACATGTGAGGTATCGGTGTACTCATGAGAAATTGCCCAACAAATTTTAGGATCCATTTTATCCTGTTGCCCATGTGAAAATGAAAAAAATTGAGGCTAAAAGAATTTTTTTGTGAAAAAAAAGTACTTTTTCATTTTTACGGATCAATTTGTGAAGCCCCCGGGGGTTCAAAGTTCTCACTATGCATCTAGATAAGTTCCTTGGGGCGTCTAGTTTCCAAAATGGGGTCACGTGTGGGGGAGCTCCAATTTTTAGGCACACGGGGGCTCTCCAAACGTGACATGGTGTCCGCTAAAGAGTGGAGCCAATTTTTCATTCAAAAAGTCAAATGGCGCTCCTTCCCTTCCAAGCCCTGCCGTGCGCCCAAACAGTGGTTTACCCCCACATATGAGGTATCAGCGTACTCAGGACAAATTGGACAACAACTTTCGTGGTTCAGTTTCTCCTTGTACCATTGGGAAAATAAAAAAAATGTTGCTAAAAGATAATTTTTGTGACTAAAAAGTTAAATGTTCATTTTTTCCTTCCATGTTGCTTCTGCTGCTGTGAAGCACCTGAAGGGTTAAAAAACTTCTTGAATGTGGTTTTGAGCACCTTGAGGGGTGCATTTTTTAGAATGTTGTCACTTTTGGGTATTTTCAGCCATATAGACCCCTCAAACTGACTTCAAATGTGAGGTGGTCCCTAAAAAAAATGGTTTTGTAAATTTCGTTGTAAAAATGAGAAATCGCTAGTCAAATTTTAACTCTTATAACTTCCTAGCAAAAAAAAATTTTGTTTCCAAAATTGTGCTGGTGTAAAGTAGACATGTGGGAAATGTTATTTATTAACTATTTTGTGTCACATAACTCTCTGGTTTAACAGAATAAAAATTAAAAATGTGAAAATTGCGAAATTTTCAAAATTTTCGCCAAATTTCCGTTTTTATCACAAATAAACGCAGAATTTATTGACCTAAATTTACTACTAACATGAAGCCCAATATGTCACGAAAAAACAATCTCAGAACCGCTAGGATCCGTTGAAGCGTTCCTGAGTTATTACCTCATAAAGGGACACTGGTCAGAATTGCAAAAAACGGCCAGGTCATTAAGGTCAAAATAGGCTGGGTCATGAAGGGGTTAATCTTTATTTCCTGTTGTTTAACTGCTGCAATGCCGAAGGGATGTTTCTCAGTGTGTGTTCTTGCGGCTCTCCCCTGACTGACACACTCTTCTTTCTCTTTCTGTGCTCTTCTCACACCTTCTGTGAACTTCTTTGACCCTTCCTCTCAGGCTCTTGGTGCTGCTCCCTGTGTTGTTGGGTTGGCTGCTCTCCCCTTTAGCTGTGGATCCTCTCATTCCCTTGTCTTGTGGAGTGTGTTATTCCTTTGCCGCCCTGTAGCTGAGCTCATGATATCTGCAGATGTTTTGGACTTAAGCCTGAAATGCTGATGTCATAGTGATGTTGGTGGGTCAAAGGAAGGCGGCTGAAGGAGAGCCAGTTACAGCTTTGTGGAAGTGGCAAAATAAAATCTTCAGTCGTCTTCAATATGTTTTTGGCACATTGTAGACTTCAGGAAATAACTGAGATGTAATGATCTTTGCTATCAAGCCAAATCTCCTTTTATGCTGAAAAAAGAGCCCAATAGCTGGAAATGTGCTAAAACAATAATAATAAGAACCATTACCTAGATATTCAGTGCCCCAGAGGTGGCACTCTCTGGTGGTACCCCGTCAGTCGATGATGTGCAGTTTGTGAAGCCACTGATTTGTTGCAGTGGTCACATGAATTATGGCTGTGCTAGAAAAAGTTATTTTAGCACATTTGCATGGTTATTTTTCATTTTTTAAATGCTAGCAAATACCTTTGATGGGAAACAAGAAAGTTTAACTTCAAAAGTGTTGAAAGGTATCTGTCACCCCATTTGAGCGTTTTAGCTAATAATATGGGCACAAAGGTTGTATAAAGCAAAAACTAGACATATGTGTATGCCTCCTTTACCCCCAAGGGTGGTTTGCACGTTAATGACAGGGCCAATTTTTACATTTCTGACCACTGTCCCTTTATGAGGTTATAACTCTGGAACGCTTCAACGGATCCCAGTGATTCTGACATTGTTTTCTCATGACATATTGTACTTCATGATAGTGGTAAAATTGCTTTGATATTACCTGCGTTTATTTGTGAAAAAAATGGAAATTTGGAGAAAATTTTTAAAATTTCAAAATTTTCCAAATGTGAATTTTTATGCCCTTAAATCACAGAGATATGTCACACAAAATACTTAATAAGTACCGTATATACTCGAGTATAAGCCGAGATTTTCAGCCCATTTTTGGGGGCTGAAAGTCCCCCTCTCGGCTTATATTCGAGTCATACTCGGGGGTAGGCAGGGGAGGGGTAGCGGGGGCTGTGTAATTATACTTACCTACTCCTGGCGCGGTCCCTACAGGTCCCTGCTTCTTCCACCGCTGCATATTCTTCCTGTACTGAGCGGTGACATGGTACCGCTCATTACAGTAATGAATATGCGGCTCCACCTCCCTTAGGGGTGGAGCTGCATATTCATTACTGTAATGAGCGGTAACGGTGACCACTCAGTGCAGGAAGAATATGCAGCGCCGGGAGAAGCAGGGACTGCACCGCGCCAGGAGCAGGTAAGTATACGGGGAGAGGGAGCGCAGCGCTGCGTGATATTTACCTCTCCTGGCAGTGATGCTCAGGTCAGAGGGCGCGATGACGTCAGTGCGCACCCTCTGCTGAACATCAGTGAGCAGGTGAAAGTGGCGGGGTCCTGAGCGACGGAGAGGTGAGTATGTGATATTTTTTTTTATCGCAGCCACAGCATATGGGGCAAGTGACTGTATGGAGCATCTTATGGGGCCATAAGGATTGTGCAGCACTATAAGGGGCAAGTGTCTGTATGGAGCATCTTACGGGGCCATAACGATTGTGCAGCACTATAATGGGGCAAGTGACTGTATGGAGCATCTTATGGGGCCGTAACGATTGTGCAGCACTATAATGGGGCAAGTGACTGTATGGATCATCTTATGGGGCCATAACGCTTGTGCAGCACTATAAGGGGCAAGTGACTGTATGGAGCATCTTATGGGGCCATAACGATTGTGCAGCACTATAATGGTGCAAGTAACTGTATGGAGCATCTTATGGGGCCATAACGATTGTGCAGCACTATAATGGGGCAAGTGACTGTATGGAGCATCTTATGGGGCCATAACGTTTGTGCAGCACTATAAGGGGGCAAGTGACTGTATGGAGCATCTTATGGGGCCATAACGATTGTGCAGCACTATAAAAATTAGGGGGGTCAGCTTATACTCGGGTCGGCTTATACTCGAGTATATACGGTAACATTTCCCACATGTCTACTTTACATCAGCACAATTTTGGAAACAACATTTTTTTTGTTAGGGAGTTGTAAGGGTTAAAAGTTGACCAGCAATTTCTAATTTTTACAACACATTTTTTTTTAAGGACCACATCACATTTGAAGTCATTTTGATGGGTCTATATGATAGAAAATAACCAAGTGTAACACCATTCTAAAAACTGCACCCCTCAAGGTGCTCAAAACCACATTCAAGAAGTTTATTACCTTTCAGGTGTTTCACAGAAATTTTAGGAATGTTAAAAAAAAATGTAACATTCAACTTTTTTTTACAAAAACTTTACTTCAGCTACAATTTGTTTTATTTTACCAAGGGTAACAGGAGAAATTGGACCCCAAAGGTTGTTGTACAATTTGTCCTGAGTACGCCGATACCCCATATGTGGGGGTAAACCACTGTTTGGGCGCATGACAGTGCTCGGAAGGGAAGGAGCGCCATTTGACTTTCTCAATGCAAAATTGACTGGAATTGAGATGGGACGCCATGTTGCGTTTGGAGAGCCCCTGAAGTGCCTAAATATTGAAACCCCCCACAAGTGACACCATTTTGGAAACTAGACCCCCTAAGGAACTTATCTAGATGTGTAGTGAGCACTATGACCCACCAAGTACTTCAAAGAAGTTTATAATGCAGAGCCGTAAAAATAAAAAATCATATTTTTTAACAAAAATGATATTTTCGCCCCCAATTTTTTATTTTCCCAAGGGTAAGAGAAGAAATTGGACCTCAAAAATTGTTGTGCAATTTGTCCTGAGTATGCTGATACCCCATATGTAGGGCTAAACCACTGTTTGGGCGCATGGCAGAGCTCGGAAGGGAAAGAGCACTGTTTGACTTTTCAATGCAAAATTGACTGGAATTCAGATGGGACACCATGTTGCGTTTGGACAGCCCCTGATGTGCCTAAACAGTGGAAACCCTTAATTCTAACTGAAACCCTAACCCAAACACACCCCTAACCCTAATCCCAACCACACCCCTAACCCCAATACACTCCTATCCCTAATCCCAACCCTAACCACACCCCTAACCCTAATCCCAACCATAACCCTAACCACACCCCTAACCCTGACACACCCATAACCCTAATCCCAACTGTAAATGTAATTCAAACCCTAACCCTAGACCTAACCCTAACCCTATCCCTAACCCTAGCCCTAAACCTAACCCTAGCCCTAACCCTAATGGGAAAATAGAAATAAATACATTTTTTTAATTTTTAAATTTTTCCCTAACTAAGGGGGTGATGAAGGGGGTTTGATTTACTATTTATAGCGGGTTTTCTAGTGGATTTTTTATGATTGGCAGCCATCACACACTAAAAGACGCTTTTTATTGCAAAAAAATATTTTTTGCGTTACCACTTTTTGAGAGCTATAATTTTTCCATATTTTGGTCCACAGAGTCATGTGAGGTCTTGTTTTTTGTGGAACGAGTTGACGTTTTTATTGGTAATATTTTCGGACACGTGACATTTTTTGATCGCTTTTTATTCCGATATTTGTGAGGCAGAATGACCAAAAACCAGCTATTCATGAATTTCTTTTGGGGGGCGTTTATACCGTTCCGCGTTTGGTAAAATGGATAGAGCAGTTTTATTCTTCGGGTCAGTACGATTACAGTGATACCTCATTTATATCTTTTTTTTATGTTCTGGCGCTTTTATACGATAAAAATATTTTATAGGAAAAATAATTATTTTTGCATCGCTTTATTCTGAGGACTATAACTTTTTTACTTTTTCGCTGATGATGCTGTATGGTGACTCGTTTTTTTGTGGTACAAGATGACATTTTCAGCGGTATCATGGTTATTTATATCCGTCTTTTTGATCGTGTGTTATTCCACTTTTTGTTCAGCGGTATGATAATAAAGCGTTGTTTTTTGCCTCTTTTTTTTTACGGTGTTCACTGAAGGGGTTAACTAGTGGGATAGTTTTATAGGTCGGGTCGTTACGGACACAGCGATACTAAATATGTGTACTTTTATTGTTTTTTTTAATTTAGATAAAGAAATGTATTTATGGGAACAATATATATATATATATATATTTTTATTAAGGATTTTTTTTTTTACACACTGAGCAGGCACTTGGTAAGCCACCTCACTGCAGGACCCAGATGCAGCCCCGTGGCCATTTTGGATCCGGGGTCTGCAGGGAGGAGACGCTCGGTACAACGCGAGCACATCGCGTTGTACCGAGGGTCTCACGGAAGCCCGCAGGGAACATGTTTGATCGCAGTGTTTCGGGGGTTAATGTGTCAGGAGCGGTCCGTGACTGCTCCTGGCACATAGTGCCGGATGTCAGCTGCAATAGTCAGCTGACACCCAGCCGCGATCGGCCGCGCTCCCCCCGTGAGCACGGCCGATCACTATGACGTACTATCCCATCGGTGGGCATACGGGCCTACCCCCTCTCGACGGGATAGTATGTCACATGTCAGAAAGGGGTTAATGATGCCTTGTTCATTAATAATCATATTGTTTTATTTTGATCTTCCAGGCTATGGGGTGTATGCGGCCTGGAAGATAAGATTGCCTCCTCTCTCATTATACTAGATTTCTCCTCCCCCCTCTTTCCAGCTTGCCTTTGATGTGAAGTGCACATTTAGAAATACTGCGTCTGCGCATTCTGCCTGCTATCTCTCCTGCCCACTGTTTCCCCTTTCTCAGGGCAGTGGCTTCAATTTTCTTGTGCGCAGGAGTCACTGTTACCTCCGGTCCCAGTGTTCTTCATCGCTGTGAAAAGCGCTGAGATCTCATTTCCCGAGATTTTGGTGCCGAGATCTCCATCTGCGCATGTGCCGCCCCCGGCAGCCATTTTCCTGGAGTCCACCGCATAGGAAACCATGTAAGTGCGGGGGCTGTGGGCTTTCACAAAATGTCGACAGAGCCCCCGCAGCACCGAACACTCAGAGCGATGTGCCACACATCCAACCACCCTCTCATCCCAGCCTGCGGCCTGCAGCAACACTCCACTCTTGCCTCCTCCAGCAGCAACCCTGGGACCCCACATCACAGCAGCCACCACCCCCGGTAAGCAATAAGATGCATGGATTATAAGAAGCACAGCCATCATATATATAAAAAAGTTTTTTTCCTATTTTTCTCCTCAAAATTTGTGGTGCGTCTTATAATCTGGTGCAACTCTTAATCCGCAAAATACGACATATTAACCCTTCAGGTGTTTCACAGGAATTAATGCAATGTGGAAGGGAAAAATGAACATTTTACAATTATCTTTTATAGTTTCACAAAGATAACAGGAGAAAATGGACCTCAAAATTTGTTGTGCAATTTCTCCTCAGTACATCAATACCCCACATGTGGCAGAAAACTACGATTTGGGTGCATGGCAAGGCTTGGAAAGGAAGCAGTGTCAATTGACTTTTGGAACTCAAATTCGGCTGAAGTAGATAGCAGACACCATGTCATGATTGCAGAGCCCATGATGTGCCTAAACAGTGGAAACCCTCTACAAGGAATCAACACTTAGGAAACTAGACCTCTCAAGGAACTTATCTAGATGTTTGGTGAGCACTTTGAACCCACAGATGCTTCACAGAATTTTATATAATTGTGTAAGGGTTGGTGGATTGCGCTAAATAAAAATCTAATATATAAAGCTGAATGTGTGTGTGTGTGTGTGTGTGTATGTATGTCCGGGATTGGCATCTGCACCGTCGCAGCTAAAGCCACAAAATTTTGCACAGTCACACGTCTGGACCCCAAGATCGTCATAGGCTATGTTGTGAGGTGAAATTTTAACCCCGCGCGTTCCAAATCACCAAACAATTTTGCCCCTATCTACATAATGGGGAAAAAAGTGAAAGGAAAAGTGTTGGAGGCGTCGCAGCTACAGCCACAACATTTTGCACAGTCACACATCTGGACCCCGAAAGCATCATAGGCTATGTTGTGAGGTGAAATTTTAACCCCGCGCTTTCCAATTCACCAAACAATTTTGCCCCTATCTACATAATGGGGAAAAGTGAAAGGAAAAGTGTTGGAGGCAAATTGACAGCTGCCAGATGTGAACAAGGGGGACTTAAAGAATGAGAGCGATGGCGCCAAAGAGTATATACCGTACAGTTGCTAAGGTGGGGCCCCGACATGGGATACTCACCACACACAGGGATATGAACACACACAAAATGTGCTTGAACACATATCACCCTCAGCACACATTTCACCACACATACACCAACCTCGCCACATAAAAGTCGAAACACAAAAGTCGACGCTCAAAACTCGCCACGTGCAAAACTCGCCACATGCAAAAACTAGGCTCACGCAAAACTCGCCACAAGTGCAAAACTCACCTCATGGAAAACTCGCCACACGCAAAACTTGCACACGCGGAAAAATTGCCACATGCACAAAAGTTGCAACACATGCAAAAGTTGCCTCACACAAAACTTGCACATACTCAAAAGGTACTACACATAAAACTCACCACGCGCAAAACTCGCCATGCGCAAAACTTGCTGCACACAACTTGCTAAACTAACCTGTCACATGCAACTCGAGACACAAAAAGTTGCTACACGCATGTTGCCACACAAAACTCATCTCACAAAAGTCGCTACATGCATGTCGCCACACGCAACTCAACACACACAACTTGACAAACGAAACTCGCCCTAAAACACACACAAGTCTGGTATTATCCTTCAAAAATAAAAATCTGATTAATAAGCAGACAAACTACAAGAGCAACAAATGTACCATATAGGAAATACGGCAGCTGTCAGTCACATGACCTGTCTATTATGTGTATGTGTGAGCTAATATATACTGCCAGGGGGAGGGCTTCCTGTTGGCTGGGGATTTATCAGGCTGCCAATTTAGCTTACAAATACTGAGGTAAAAATACTGACCAAATAATGTGTGAATGCGGTCTAATACAGGAGGAGATGACACACAGGTATATACTATATACAGGAAAGATAGCACACAGGTATATACTATATACAGGAGGAGATGACACACAGATATATACTATATACAGGAGGAGATGACACACAGATATATACTATATACAGGAGGAGATGACATACAGGTATATACTATACACAGAGGAGATGACATACAGGTATATACTATATACAGGAGCAGATGACCTACAGGTATATACTATATACAGGAGGAGATGACACACAGGTATATACTATAAACAGGAGCAGATGACCTACAGGTATATACTATATACAGGAGGAGATGACACACAGGTATATACTATAAACAGGAGCAGATGACCTACAGGTATATACTATATACATGAGGAGATGACACACAGGTATATACTATATACAGGAGCAGATGACCTACAGGTATATACTATATACAGGAGGAGATGACATACAGGTATATGCTATATAGAAGATGACATACAGGTATATGCTATATACAGGAGGAGATGACACACAGATATATACTATATACAGGAGGAGATAACATACAGGTATATACTATATATAGAAGGAGAAGACATACAGGTATATACTATATATAGGAGGAGATGACATACAGGTATATACTATATGCAGGGGAGATGACACACAGCAGGTATATACTATATACAGGGGAGATGACAAACAGGTATATACTATATACAGGAGATGACATACAGGTGTATACTATATATAAGGGAGATGACAAACATGTATATACTGAGGTGAAAATGAGAGGTGTGAGGTGAAAATGAAAAGGTGTGATTGCAAAATGAGAGGAGTGAGGGAAAATAGTGGAGTGATCAGAAAATGACAGATGTGAGGTCGAAATGACAAGTGTTAGGGGGGAATGAGAGGAGTGAGGGAGAAAATGAGAGGTATGAGGGAGAAAATGAGAGATGTGAGGGGGGAAATGAAAGATGTGATTGGGAAAATGAGAGCCATGATGGGAAAATAAGAGAAGTGAGGTGCTATAACTAACCACAGATATTTACTGTGCCCAGGCAACGCCGGGCTCTTCAGCTAGTAAATAATAAAGTGCAATCGCAACCCGGGGTCCACCGTGCAGGGATGGATAACTGCTGCTTGTGAACAATGGCGGTACTAAACATCGAGCAATCACTATAACCGCACTGTGTTAAACGCCACACAGTGTGAACAGGACTCAGAGTACCCAGCTCAGTTACTGCACAGAAAGGTACTGCTGAAAGTAAGCAAGATGCTAAACCCTGTTAAATGTCACAACAAAAACTATAGAAAAAAGAATTGTTTCTGCATTGCTCTATTCTGAGAGCTATAACTTTTTTTTTATTTTTGCATTGATGAAGCTGTATGGTGGCTTAATTTTTGCGGGACAAGATGACATTTTCAGTAATACCATTTTAATTTACATTCGACTTTTTGAGGGCGTTTTACTGTACTCTTTGCGGAGAGTGACATGTTAAGCATGTCGATGTGAGGAGACTTAAAGCTGCAAAGATCCTCTGGGAAATATGCAAATTGTCTCTTCAGAGAGGAAGAGGACTAGAACTCTAGTGCCACCTATTGGGAGTAGCAATCCTAACAGTCAATGTCGAACCTTTAACGAGCCTTGTCACATGACTTAGGATAAAAGTCAAATGAGGAATCTCAATTTACAGACACTGTGTTTCGGGGTATTGCCCCTCGTCAGTGCAAAGTGGAGATCTGGCTTGGCTGAGTGAGAGGTGTCTGACCGGGATCCAAGCGTAGAGTGACATGCTAAGCATGTCGAGGTGAGGAGACTTAAAGCCGCAATGCTACTCTGGGAAATCTGCAAATTGTCTCTTCAGCTCGTTAAAGGGTCGACATTGACTGCTAGGATTGCTACTTCCAATAGGTGGCACTAGAGTTCTAGTCCTCTGCCTCTCTGAAGAGACAATTTGCATATTTCCCAGAGGAGCATTGCAGCTTTAAGTCTCCTTAAACTAAACTAAATCTGAAGAGTGATTGATATTTTGTTAAGGTGTCAGAAATGAACAGGAAAGTTATGGCTGGGACCGTTCATTTCCATGCTCCAATCCATCAGGTGCACCTGGGTTAAAAGCCTGCTCATAACTGTCTGTGTGTAGCGGTCTAAGGGGTAACGTTTCTCCTTATGGAGAGTGACATACCAGCTGGCTTGTCAAGGTAAGGAGGCTTATTCGCTGTGCAATGCTCCTCTGGGATATTAAATATGCAAATTGCCTCTTCTGAGAAAAAGAGGACTTAAACTCTATAGCGCCACCTGTTGGAAGTAGCTATCCTACAAGTCACAGTCAACCCTTTAACGAGTCGTGCTAAACTCTATAGCACCACCTGTTGGAAGTAGCGATCCTACAAGTCACAATCAACCCTTTAACGAGTCGTGCTTGTAGTTGTGACTTGTAGGATCGCTACTTCCAACAGGTGGCGCTATAGAGTTTAAGTCCTCTTTTTCTCAGAAGAGGCAATTTGCATGTGTGTAGAGGTGGAAGGATCTCTGAGACCTTGTCTCTATGGGAGCTGGAGAGACCCCCCTACTTTTAGTCAGACTGTGCGGTGAAAATCTGGGAGATATTGTGAAGAGATATGCCCTGTACAATTGTATCAGGGATGGCCTGGGAGTGAAATTCAGCCCTGACATTTGAAAGCACATAGGCCCATGTTGTTCCTCTCCCCTGATGCTCAGTCTCAACTGCACCCTGAGGACATTGATACTGTTAACAGCATTGTAGACAGTGCGGCCCATGACTGGACCAGCCTATCTGGCATTTGCCAGAATTGCCAGATGGCTAGTCCGGCCCTGAATTGTATGGACTATTTTGCTTTGCCTGATGCTGAGTGGACATTTATCTGTTTTGCTGGAAAAGAAGTATGAACTTTAATAAATCAGCACAGCTGGACAAAGAAACTGCATACCTGTATGAACGCTGCCTAACTCTAACCTGAGCGAATCCCTACAATGTATTAGGTCCCTTTCACACATCAGATTTTTGCCATCAGTCACAATCCGTTGAATTTTGAAAAAAACAGATCCGTCGTAGATTGTGAAAAACTGATACGACGGATCTATTTTTTCACCGGATAAGACTAGCTGATCCGGCTAATTGGATCCTAAAAATTGGGAGCATGCTCAGTCAAGAAAAACAGAATCCATCGCCGGATTCCATCATTTGACAAATCTGGCGCCATAGACTTCCATTCTAGCAAATGACAGACGGCGACGGATCCGTCGCTATCCATTTTTTCGACGGACACAAAAAAGTTACTATGTCCATTGTCTCCGGCTGCTGGACAAACAATTTTCAACGGATCCGGTGAACGACGGATGAAACGTAAGGCCATCCAGCACAATCCGTCGCTAATACAAGTCTGTGAGAAAAAAACGGATCCGGCGGCATCAGTCGTTGGATCCGTTTTTTTCAAAATTCGACGGATTGCGACTGAAGGAGAAAAACTGATGTGTGAAAGGGGCCTTAAGGCTATGTGCACACGATGTGGAATGGGGTGCAGAATTTTCTGCACAAAATCCGCATCTCCTGGCAGAAACCGCAGGTGCAGATTTGCTGCGGATTTTATGCGGTTTTTATGCGGAATTGATGCAGATTTTGTGCGGATTTTCTGCGGATTTTACCACTGCGGACTTCTTTAATGGAAGGGTGCAGAAACGCTGCAGATCCGCACAAAAGAAGTGACATGCACTTCTTTTAAATCAGCAGCGTTTCCGCGTGGATTTTTCTGCACCATCTGCACAGCTTTTTTTTTTTCACATTGATTTACATTGTACTGTAAATCACAGTGCGGATTTGCAGCGTTTCTGCGCGTAAAAATCTGCTGCGGATCCGCACTAAATCCGCATCGTGTGCACATAGCCTAATAAGAGCTGTTAAAAAATAATGTTGACTTGACAAAGACAGTAAAAGAAACTCGTAGACAAAAAGGTTAAGGTCAGATCATATAAAAGAATGACAAAGCGGATTCTGCCACTGGAGAAAGGAATAGACAGTTATTGGAAGACAGAGTTATTAAATTAGTTCTTCAGCTGGACCAAATACAATCTGGACCAAATACAAACAACATGGGAAGGTTGTTAAAGGCAAACATACTGGTAGACCAAGGAAGACATCAAAGCGTCAAGACAGGAAACTTAAAGCAATATGTCTCGAAAACAGATAATGCACAACAAAACAAATGAGGAATGAATGGGTGGTATATAAAAGGAAAGGGAGCGGTATGTTACAGCAGCACTATCAAGATCAAGCCACTGGCTGAATGTCAATATGTTCCTGGTAAGTTAGATTTCGAGCAAGAGTCCTCAAAGAGCAAAGTTTAGTCTCTACCTATAATTTATACAACCCCTGGCAAAAATTATGGAATCACCGGCCTTGGAGGATGTTCATTCAGTTATTTAATTTTGTAGAGAAAAAGCAGATCACAGACATGGCACAAAACTAAAGTAATTTCAAATGGCAACTTTCCGGCTTTAAGAAACACTAGAAGAAATCAAGAACAAAAAATGTGGTAGTCAGTAATGGTTCCTTTTTTTAACCAAGCATAAGGTAAAAATTGTGGAGTCACTCAATTCTAAGGAAAACATAATGCAATGTTGCAAAAGATGTTCGCTGTTCACAGTCAGCTGTGCCTAAAATCTGGACCAAATACAAACAACATGGGAAGGTTGTTAAAGGCAAACATACTGGTAGACCAAGGAAGACATCAAAGCGTCAAGACAGGAAACTTAAAGCAATATGTCTCGAAAACAGATAATGCACAACAAAACAAATGAGGAATGAATGGGTGGAAACTGTAGTCAACGTCTGTGACCAAACTGTAAGAAACAGCCTAAAGGAAACAGGATTTATATACAGAAAAGTTAAATGAAAGCCATCATTAACACCTTAGCAGAAAAAACAAGGTTACAATGGGCTAAGGAAAAGCAATTATTTACTGTGGATGAGTGGATGAAAGTCATTCAGTGATGAATCACGAATCTGCATTGGGCAAGGTGATGATGCTGGAACTTTTGTTTGGTACCATTCCAATGAGATTTGTAAAGATGACTGCCTGAAGAGAACATGCAAATTTCCACAGTCATTGATAATATGGGGCTGCATGTCAGGTAAAGGCACTGGGGAGATGGCTGTCATTACAACTTCAATAAATGCACAAGTTTATGTTGATATTTTGGACACTTTTCTTATCCCATGAATTGAAAGGATGTTTGGGGATGATGAAATCATTTTTTCAAGATGATAATGCATCCTGCCATAGAGCAAAAACTGTGAAAACATTCCTTGAAAAAAGACACATAAGGTCAATGTCATGGCCTGCAAATAGTCCGGATCTAAATCCAATTGAAAATCTTTGGTGGAAGTTGAAGAAAATGGTCCATGACAAGGCTCCAACCTGCAAAGCTGATCTGGAAACAGCAATCAGAGAAAGTTGGAGCCAGATTGATGAAGAGTACTGTCTGACACTCATTAAGTCCATGCCTCAGAGACTGCAAGCTGTTATAAAAGCCAGAGCTGGTGCAATAAAATACTAGTGATGTGTTGGAGTGTTTTTGTTTTTTTGTTTTACATGATTCCATAATTTTTTCCTCAGAATTGAGTGATTCCATAATTTTTACCCTATGCATTACTGACTACCACATTTTTTTATTCTTGATTTCTTTTAGTGTTTATTAAAGCCATAAAGTTGCCATTTGAAATGAGTTTAGTTTTGTGCCATGTCTGTGATCTGCTTTTTTTCTACAAAATTAAACAACTGAATGAACATCCTCCAAGGCCGGTGATTCCATAATTTTTGCCAGGGGGTTGTAGATGCTTTAAAGATGAGCATGCTACCAATGAGTTAGCATAAAACAAATGAGGCCATATTCATAAAAGGATTTAGGTCTCCTACAGGTAATTGTAGATTAATATAACAGGTACCAAATATATTTCAAAGTCTATAAAGTACTATATGGAGATAAATATGTCATAATCATGAAACATTATTTTTAAGATAAAAAAAGCAGACAATGTGGTTTTAGAAACCCTTCAACACCTATAACACTTATTCTATTGGTCCAGAAATTGGTTTGAAAATCAGACAATATCCAGAAGACTCTACACTGATGTGAATATTGAGTCCTAGATAAAAAGCTGCAACAATTAATATTCAATCTCTGTATAAATAATATAGAATATAGTAACATTAGCACTAGTTGACTTTTCAGATGACACCAATGTGGTGTAAAGCAGTTCAACATATATGAAAGAAATTACAAGCTGACCTTATGTATCCTGTGCATGGCAGTCAAGGTAAAGTCTGAAAGTTTATTTACACTTCTTGGTTATCATGAACAAGGATTCCTAGAAATGCTCTTTTCCCAAAATCAGGCAGAGTAAATAGTCTGGCAATCAACTAGCAGAGGGGCAAAATGCTAACTGGAGAGGGAAATGATATGTTGGGCTGCACAAAAGCTCATCATTTTCGGCAGCGCATCATCTTGCAAACAGGACTCGTGCTACCGAGAACATTAGCAGCCTATACGCATTGAACGAGTGATTACAGTTCATTCATCTGTAGTTGGGTAGGCCTGTGTAAACAGACTATTAAACAATCTGTTTGTCGATCATCAGTCATTTATCACTGCGCAGTACTAAATAGCACATTTTTTTTAGAAGCGGATCTATCACTAGAAAAAAACAATACCCATCTTAAGTCACAACTAGTGTTGAGCCACCTCCCTAGTGTCCGGGTTAGGTTCGGTACGTCGAACAGGGACGTGTTCGACGAACTGTTCGTCGAACATTCGACGAACACCGTCGAACCCCATTGAAAGCAATGGCAGGCAAACACAAACACATACAAACACATAGAAAACACATAGAAAACACCTTAAAAGGTGTCCAAAAGCTGACAAACTGCTCAGAAGACAAAACAAACACATGGAAAAGTCACAACTACATATAGTCATGCGAAAAGAAAAGAGTTGGAGGAGTAAAAGGAGGAGGAGACACAGATATAGGCATGTCATGCCCTTCTAAAATCAAGAAAGGCTGGAGTAAAAATCTAAACTCACTATACCAACACCCAGACGTCTTGACAAAAAAAATAAAATAAATATCTTTAGGTAGAATGGCGGCGGGTCCATTCGGAACACTTTCCTTAGAAGACGTAGTGGTACCCCCGATGGGAATTGTGCCAAAAAATGAACCCAATACATTCAGACTAAACCACCATTTGTCATATCCAAGGGGCAGGTCAGTAAATGACAACACGATGCGGAACCAAGTACAATACTATGTACTGTACCTCCTTTGACGAGGCAATCAGGCAGGTCAAGAAGTTGGTAAGGGGCACACTAATGGCCAAAACAGACTGTGGTGCGGTGACCCATGTTACAGCCAGGGGGCGCTGTGTGTGCGCTTCAAGATGCGATTGGAGGCATAAATGTGATGAAACAAAATCCGGCAGGAGTGTAAATGGCCGGTGTGTGTGTGTTGCAGAGGAAGACACTCTGCGCTGTCAGTCTGAAGTTTGGTTGGTGTTCTGGGACCTGTAGTATCACAAGTAATTGTGTAATGCTAATGGGAGATTGGCAGGGCTAGTTATGAGAGATGGGAGGGTCAGACTAGCCACACACACCCACACTCCCAGCCAGGGGAGTGGTTACAGGTAGATCATGTGACCAGGGTGTGGGTCACATTGTTCCTGTGTATGGATCTGTTTGGTCCATGTGCAAGGTCCTGGACGGTCGGTGTTGGAGTCTCCTGGTATTGGAGAAGTCCTGCAAGCACCTGAGACCGTGGACCTGATGAACGGTCAGTGTTGGATTGTCCTGGTATGGGCTGGAGTCTTGGAAGCACTGAGACCGTGAGTCCTGCAATAGCCTGGGTGTTGGATTGTCCTGAAGTGGGCTGGAGTCCTGGGAGCACTGCTGAGGCTATGGACTGAATGCTCGAGGGTGTTGGATTGTCCTGGGATGGGCTGGAGTCCTGCAAGCACCTGGTAAGAGTGTGAGTCCTGGAATGGTCAGAGTGTTGGATTGTCCTCGGATGGACTGGAGTCCTGTAAGCAGTTGGTAAGATCATGGACTGATGGCCTGTGTGTTGGAAGTGACTGTGATTGGACTTCCTGGAAGCGCATGGAAAGGCTGCATCTACAGAGCCTGAGACAATTTCTGTGTTTGGGAAGCTACAGTTCCTACTGTGGGTCTGGACTATCCGAGGTGCCCTGGTCACAAGGACGGTGATCCCAATGAGGCAGTTTCCCTGTGAACCAATACTGGCAGGAGTCAGTGTGTAGAGCCGAAGCTTCTGAGGTAATCCCTGGTATGGGATAAAACCTGTAATGTACGGCAGAGACGTATCTGCCATTGGAACAGACTGTCGGGGTTTAATATGTTCCATTGATTCATGTAATGTAATGAAGAGAAATGACGTAACTGCCGAATGTTTTGTAAAGCCACACATGTTAAAGTAACAGACTGTGTGTAACCTGGCTTACGATGCGGTTTATGATGCTTTAATAAACCGGAACGGACTTAATTTGTGTGAGAAATCGTGCCTGTATGCGTTATTCCCATGCAAAGCGAGTGTCCCTCAAGACCCGAATTAAGGGAAGCGCTACAAGACATTGAGGGGGTGTTCCGGTTACTACCTGTGCCTCCGAATAGTGTCCTCCCTTTGGGCTGCTTCTGTGAAGGAGCATACTACATAGATCGCTGTTTGCCCATGGGGTGCTCCATATCCTGCTCACTATTTGAGGCGTTTAGTTGCTTCCTCGAATGTGTCGTCATGGATGTTTGTAAGGCGGCACATATTATTCATTACCTTGCTGACTTCTTATGCCTGGGCCCAAAAGATTTGCCACAGTGTGAAAACACGCGATAGTCCACCTGTGAGAAAGAGAGAGCTGGAGGGAGAGTGGACACCCCAGAGCCAAGGGGTTATATTGAGAAAGAAAGAAGGCGGTGTAGCTTGCTTCATGGGTGGGGTACTCTGCTGAGTAGCAGAAATTGCTACTAGGCCCAAAATCATCAGTATTAAAACAATAAAAGACCTGACAAATTTCAGTTGGTGGATAATGAATCTATAATATATGAAAGTTTAATTGTAATCATTACATTATGGTAAATAATGAAATTTAACACTATATGCTAATTTTTTGAGAAGGACCTGTATATGCTCACCTCTGGCACTTAGGAATTGCCAGTGTTCTTACTGCCTGGTTTGGAGTTGGAGGTGTAGTTCATGGTTGGACTTGGCATTTGGAGATTTGTTCAGGAGATTGTTGCTTCAAGTTTTGTTTGTGTGCACATCCTCATTCTCTCCTATTTGGTTCTCCTACATTTAACGCACCTGTGTTGCACTTTGTTGTTTGGTGAGTGTATTTTGTATGATTATTATTTTCATTTATTCCTGTCCATCTTCCCTTGTTTGCCTGGATAGTTTTATCCTATACACTTCAGCTTCCCACATCCCTGGGTTGATAAAGGAGCATAGCAAGGAACCCAGATGTCTCCACCTTCAAGAGTAATCTGGGGGGGGGGGGGGGGGGCAGGTATAGACAAGGGTGCCCCTAGTTCTAGGTACCTGGTTGGCACCCCCAGTCCCAAGGCACTGTGTGACAAATTACCTCTTTGTCTGCCAGCCATGGTGGCCTGTTAGACTATGCCAGAAGCATAGTCTAAAAGGTGCTCTTTCTGTGTCACACTGACAGCTCTATTACATTGCAATACATATGTATTGCAATGGATTAGAGCAGTAATCAGAAAAGTAACAAAGTCACATATAGGGACTAGCAGTAATCAGAGAAGTAAAAAAAAGTCACATATAGGGACTATGTAAAAAAGTAAAGATTTTTTTATAAAAATATAAAATAAACACAAAATAAAGAACAAAAAATATTATGCCAATATGCATGCATATGTAAAAACAAAAATAAATTAAAAAGTACACATATTTGGTATCTCTGTGTCCAGAACAACCTGATCTATAAAACTGTCATCCCTTTTAACCTGTTCAGTAAACACCATACAGAAATTTAATTAAAAACATAGCAAAAGCTGTAATAAAACGTATAATAAAACACAATCAAAAAGTTGTATGTAAATAGAAATAGCACCGCTGAAAATGTCATTTGTCCTGCAAAAAACAAACCCTCATTCTGCTCCATAAGTGGAAAAATAAAAAATCTCTAACTCTCAGAATAAGGCAATGAAAAAACTTTTTTTTCTGTAAACATTGTGTTTTTCTGTGTAAAAGTGCCAAAACATTAAAAACAATCTAAATGTGGTATCTCTGTAATCATACTGACCCGAAGAAAAAACGTTTTCTTATTACTTTTACCACACAGTAAACAGCATAAAAAGGGTTGTTAAACTGCTATTTTTTTGCTAATTCTGACTCTCAAAAATCAGAATAGAAAGCGATCAAAAAATGTTATGTGCTCAAAAATGGTACCAATAAAAATTCCAACTCATCTCGCAAAGAACACGCCATCACATGACTCTATGGAAAGATAAAGATTAAGGAGTTCTATACTTATCTTCCCATACTTAGTATACCTAGGGCAAATGGTGAAGTAACCCATGCAGTGCTGAATGGGATGGGAAGGATAGTATGCTTGCTATCTATATATATATTGTATACTGAACCCTGCGTACATTTTCATATGCACTTTCCTTTCTGCTGACCTATAAAAATGCTGCTTCTATATTTATTAAAGATATTTTATGAATAAAATAAAAAAAATTATTTTGCCACTCTGCAATAATAAACCAGTTTTAAGAGAAAATATGTGTGCCACCTGATGGTGATAGTACTGCATGCAATTACTTTGAATTCATTTCGTTCTCTAGAAAGCGTTATCGTGGCTTCGCAAGTTATGTATTTCTGTCCCTTATCAGTTGTCATGTTTGTTCCCAGGATATCCTGTACTAGCACTGGGCTTTGCCCACTAGTAAATACATTTACTGTCTGTAGTTGAAAATGGCAGCTTCAAGTAGCAGCCTACTCTTTGGGATTTCTGCTGGGCTAGTGATGTGTGCACTCACTGCCTGGGCAAGCGCTGGTGTGAGTCCGTGTTCTGCACTAGACTGGATTGGTCTGTAAAGTATGTAGAATGTTGTTGTGACTGTTCACAAGACATTTTTATACCTCTGGTGGAATAGACATACAAATGTGTACTGAAGTAGTATTACACTTGTGGTTAGAGTTACCGTCGTTTTATTTATTTTTATCAATACTTTACATGAAAATAAGAAACCTTTTACTATATCTTATTAGTTACATCTGTTTCTTTCTCCTCCTGAGCTGATCTTTCACTCTCCAAATTTTAAAATCCATCTTCATTGAATACAGACTTTCCCATTACTGAGATAGATGGCAGTTAGTGCTCATAAAGTTCTATGGAGAACGGTAACTATTATCTCAGGGGAGCTTGCAGCAGAATGTCTGTGTCTGTCTTCTCCTCCCTCCATAGAATCTTAGAACAATAAAGTGTCATTGAATATCTTAATAATAGGAAAAACTTTATTCACTGAAAACAGATTTTACCCATGAATTGAGAGTGGAAGAACAGTGCAGTGCAGTCTATAGAGATAAGCGGTGTCCCCTGCATCTGGTGCTGAAGCCGCGATTCATATCTTCTCTGCAGCAGCGTTTGCTGTAGAGAAGATATGAAAAATCCTTTTTTTTTTCTTTCTCGCGTTTAAAATAAAGATCCCTGTCCCCACCCCCCTCCCACCCCCTGTGCGCCCGCCCGCTGTTATTAAAATACTCACCCAGCTCCCTCGCAGTGTCCTCTCCTGGCCGCACCTTCTCCTGTATGAGCGGTCACGTCGGGCCGCCCATTACAGAAATGAATATGCGGCTCCACCCCTATGGGAGGTGGAGCCGCATATTCATGACTGTAATGGGCGGCCCCACGTGACCGCATACAGTAGAAGCTGCAGCCAGGGCAGTACACTGCGAGGGAGCCGGGTGAGTATTTTAATAACAGCGGGCGGGCGCACAGGGGGTGGGAGGGGGTTGGGGACAGGGATCTTTATTTTAAACACGAGAAACAAAAAAAAATGGATTTTTCATATCTTCTCTACAGCAAACGCTGCTGCAGAGAAGATATGAATCGCGGCTTCAGCACCAGATGCAGAGGACAGCGCTTACTGTAGCGCTGTCTCCTGCACGGCACACGGACTGCACACGGACAACGTCCGTGTGCGGTACGTGTTTTACACAGACCCATTGACTTTAATGGGTCCGTGTAATCCGTGCGCTCCCACGAACACTGACATGTCTCCGTGTTTTGCACACAGACACACGGTCCATGAAAACACGCTGACATGTGCAGTGACACATTGCTTTCAATGTGTCTACGTGAGTCAGTGTCTCCGGTACGTGAGGAAACTGTCACCTCACGTACCGGAGCCACTGACGTGTGAAACCGGCCTAAGGCTGCCGTCACACTAGCAGTATTTGGTCAGTATTTTACATCAGTATTTGTAAGCCAAAACCAGGAGTCGAACAATCAGAGGGAAAGTATAATAGAAACATATGCACCACTTCTGTATTTATCACCCACTCCTGGTTTTGGCTTACAAATACTGATGTAAAATACTGACCAAATATCGACCGTGTGATGGCAACCTAAGGCCGGCGTCACACTTGAGAGTTTTATGGACGTATGAGAGGCGCAAAAACTACGCATTGCACACGGACCAATGATTTTCTATGTGGCAGCTCCTATCTGCCGTATATTTCTCTGCCGTATTTTACGGGCGTAGAAAATCGCAGCATGCTGCGTTTGTCAGCGTATTGTGCAAAAAATCTGCCAATGAAAGTCAATGGGGGCGAGAAAAATATGGATTACACATGGACCATCAGTGTGACTTGCAGCGGTGTTCTGTAGAAAAGCCGGTAATTCAGCGCGGTGTACAGTAAAATCACACTGACAGAATAGAATAGAATAAATGTCTACACATAGTATAGGGGTATATATATATATATACAGTACAGACCAAAAGTTTGGACACACCTTCTCATTTAAAGATTTTTCTGTATTTTCATGATTATGAAAATTGCACATTCACACTGAAGGCATCAAAACTATGAATTAACACATGTGGAATTATATACTTAACAAAAAAGTGTGAAACAACTAAAAATATGTCTTATATTCTAGGTTCTTCAAAGTAGCCACCTTTTGCTTTGATGACTGCTTTGCACACTCTTGTCATTCTCTTGATGAGCTTCAAGAGGTAGTCACCGGAAATGGTTTTCACTTCACAGGTGTGCCCTGTCAGGTTTAATAAGTAGGATTTCTTGCCCTATAAATGGGGTTGGGACCATCAGTTGTGTTGTGCAGAAGTTTGGTGGATACACAGCTGATAGTCCTACTGAATAGACTGTTAGACCTTGTATTATGACAAGAAAAAAGCAACTAAGTAAAGAAAAATGAGTGGCCATCATTACTTTAAGAAATGAAGGTCAGTCAGTCCAAAAAATTGGGAAAACTTTGAAAGTGTCTCCAAGTGCAGTTGCAAAAACCATCAAGCGCTACAAAGAAATTGGCTCACATGAGGACCGCCCCAGGAAAGGAAGAACAAGAGTCACCTCTGCTTCTGAGGATAAGTTTATCCGAGTCACCAGCCTCAGAAATCGCAGGTTAACAGCAGCTCAGATTAGAGACCAAGTCAATGCCACACAGAGTTCTAGCAGCAGACACATCTCTACAACAACTGTTAAGAGGACACTTTGTGCAGCAGGCCTTCATGGTAAAATAGCTGCTAGAAAACCACTAAGGACAGGCAACAAGCATAAGAGACTTATTTGGGCTAAAGAACACAAGGAATGGACATTAGACCAGTGGAAATCTGTGCTTTGGTCTGATGAGTCCAAATTTGAGATCTTTGGTTCCAACCACCGTGTCTTTGTGCGACACAAAAAAGGTGAACGGATGGACTCTACATGCCTGGTTCCCACCGTGAAGCATGGAGGAGGAGGTGTGATGGTGTGGGGGTGCTTTGCTGGTGACACTGTTGGGGATTTATTCAAAATTGAAGGCATATTGAACCAGCATGGCTACCACAGCATCTTGCAGCGGCATGCTATTCCATCCGGTTTGCGTTTAGTTGGACCATCATTTATTTTTCAACAGGACAATGACGCCAAACACACCTCCAGGCTGTGTAAGGGCTATTTGACCAAGAAGGAGAGTGATGGGGTGCTACGCCAGACCTGAACCCAATCGAGATGGTTTGGGGGGAGCTGGACCGCAGAGTGAAGGCAAAAGGGCCAACAAACGCTAAGCATCTCTGGGAACTCTTTCAAGATTGTTGGAAGACCATTTCTGGTGATTACCTCTTGAAGCTCATCAAGAGAATGCCAAGAGTGTGCAAAGCAGTCATCAAAGCAAAAGGTGGCTACTTTGACGAACCTAGAATATAAGACATATTTTCAGTTGTTTTACACTTTTTTGTTAAGTATATAATTCCACATGTGTTAATTCATAGTTTTGATGCCTTCAGTGTGAATGTGCAATTTTCATAGTCATGAAAATACAGAAAAATCTTTAAATGAGAAGGTGTGTCCAAACTTTTGGTCTGTACTGTATGTCAGTGAGACACATATATATATAAATATATATTTATATGTAATACAGCGCTAGATAGCTTAAAAGCCGGTAATACAATTGTCGGCTTTTGCTATCTCCTTCACAAACCCGACATGATATGAGACATGGTTTACATACAGTAAACCATTTCATATCCCTTATTTTTTTACATATTCCTCATTAATAATGTTCCAAGTGTCTGTATGCAAAGGTTGGGGGCTCTAGCAGTTAAAATAAAGGGTTAAATCACGGAAAATATTGGCATCAGCTCCCGCGCAATTTCCTCCACCAGAGTGGGAAAGCCAGTGACTGAGGGCAGATATTAATAGCCTAGAGAGGGACCATGGTTATTGCACCTCCCCTGGCTAAAAACACCTGCCCCCAGCCACCCCAGAAAAGGCACATCTGTAAGATGCGCTTATTCTGGCACTTAGCCTGTCTCTTCCCACTCTCCTGTAGCGGTGGGATATGGGGTAATGAAGGGTTAATGTCACCTTGCTATTGTAAGGTGACATTAAGCCAGGTTAATAATGGAGAGGTGTCAATAAGACACCTATCCATTATTAATCCAATAGTACTAAATGGTTAATAAAACACACACACATTAGGAAAAAGTATTTTTATTGAAATAAAGACACAGGGTGTTGTAATAGTTTATTATACTCTCAATCCAAATGATGACCCTCGTTCTGTAAAAAAGGAAAAATAAAAAAACAACAATATCCCATACCTTTCCGCCGTTACAGTCATGTCCCACGCTGTAAATCCATCTGAAGGGGTTAAATAATTTTACAAGCAGGAGCCTGCTAATGCAGCCGCCCCTGCCTGTAAAAACTAGGGAATGAATGGGAAGAAGGGGAACGTAGCTACCTAGACTTGCGGTGCTGCGCCCCCTGCTGGTATAAACTCATATGAACTCGAGCGTGGGAATTTTTCTGAATATGTATATACACTGTATATATGTTTTCATGAATATTTCTCATCAATATTTCGCATCATGTTCTCATACACTTTATGCAGTATTAGCCCTCTGTGTCTGTACTGCTACATACTTAGGCAGGTAACTGGTTCATGCAGCTTTACATGAACACCTGAGCCTTACACTATAGCTGGTCCGAATAACTAAAGCAATTGTTACCATCCACCTCTCGTGTCTCCCCTTTTCCCCATAGTTTGTAAGCTTGCGAGCAGGGCCCTCACTCCTCCTGGTATCTGTTTTGAACTGTATTTCTGTTATGATGTAATGTTTATTGTCTGTACAAGTCCCCTCTATAATTTGTAAAGCGCTGCGGAATATGTTGGCGCTATATAAATAAAATTATTATTATTATTATTATTAATATTTGAGCCCATGGATCCATTGTATGTCCGTTTTGCAAGCCGGCGAGAAAATCTCGCTGTACGGATGCCATACGGAGGTTTACATGCGCAAAATACGCTGCCACACCCTGCCTACGGATGACATACGGATCAATATTTTGGAAACATTTCTGCATATTACGCATGTAAAATACGGACCGTATTTCCCTACGCTGAGTATGAAACCAGCCTAATTCACACGTTACATTTGGAGAAAAAAAAATCTTTCGTAGGTGTTGTTTGCCCCTCCAGACATGTATTCATACTAAGGGCTCACTCACACCACAGTATTTTCCATACGAATGGGAACCAACAAAACATCAGATTGTACTCCGAACAATATTATTACATGACGCTGTGCACATGTTCATTTTTTTCTTCGGGCCAAGCTAGAGGAAAAAGTCACTGCTTGTTCGAGTTTGATCTGATATTTGTAACACAATTGACCATGCAAGTCATTGAGTCCATGGAAACCATCAGACTGCACTCTGATGACATCTGAGTGCAGTCCATTTTCTGCGTATTAACGCAATGGAGAAGATAGAGAATTTTCTTTTCCATCTTCTCCTCATTTGAGAAAATTGGATCACACAATGCTGACACTCTGATCAAACTGTGATCAGAGTTTGATCAGAGTATGATTTGCATAACTGTCCCAATTCTGACCCTAGCCACAGAAACTGTGTTTCTGCATATAATCTACAAAATTCATGAGATCTTACCAAGAAAAAAAGAGACAAGTAAAAAGAAAAAAACATTTAACCCCTTAAGCCCCAAGGGTGGTTTGCACGTTAATGACCGGGCCAATTTTTAAAATTCTGACCACTGTCCCTTTATGAGGTTATAACTCTGGAACGCTTTAACGGATCTTGGCGAATCTAACATTTTTTCTCGTGACATATTGTACTTCATGATAGTGGTAAAATTTATTCGATATAACTTGCGTTTATTTGTGAAAAAAACGGAAATTTGGCGTAAATTATGAAAATTTTGCAATTTTCCAACTTTGAATTTTTATGCCCTTAAATCACAGAGATATGTAATGGAAAATAATGAATAAGTAACATTTCCCACATGTCTACTTTGCATCAGCACAATTTTGGAACCAAAAATTTTTTTTCTTAAGGAGTTATAAGGGTTAAAAGTTGACCAGCAATTTCTCATTTTTACAACACCAATATTTTCTAGGGACCACATCACATTTGAAGTCATTTTGAGGGGTCTATATGATAGAAAATAACCAAGTGTGACACCATTCTAAAAACTGCACCCCTCAAGGTGCTCAAAACCACATTCAAGAAGTTTATTAACCCTTCAGGTGTTTCACAGGATTTTTTGGAATGTTTTAAAAAAAATAACATTTAACTTCTTTTCACAAAAAATTTATTTCCGCTCCAATTTGTTTTATTTTCCCAAGGGTAAGAGAAGAAATTGGATCCCAAAAGTTGCTGTACCATTTGTTCTGAGTATGCCGATACCCCACATGTGGGGGTAAACCACTGTTTGGGCGCACAGCAGAGCTCGGAAGGGAAGGAGTGCCGTTTGACTTTTCAATGCAAAATTGACTGGAATTGAGATGGGACGCCATGTTGCGTTTGGAGAGCCCCTGATGTGCTTAAACATTGAAACCCCCCACAAGTGACACCATTTTGGAAAGTAGACCCCCTAAGGAACTTATATAGATGAGTGGTGAGCACTTTAACCCACCAAGTGCTTCACAGAAGTTTATAATGCAGAGCCGTAAAAATAAAAAATCATATTTGTTCACAAATATGATTTTTCGCCCCCAATTTTTTATTTTCCCAAGGGTAAGAGAAGAAATTGGACCCCAAAAGTTGTTCTGCCATTTGTTCTGAGTACGCTGATACCCCACATGTGGGGGTAAACCACTATTTGGGCGCATGGCAGAGCTCGGAAGGGAAGGAAAGCTGTTTGACTTTTCAATGCAAAATTGACTGGAATTGAGATGGCACACCATGTCACGTTTGGAGAGCCCCTGATGGGCCTAAACATTGAAACCCCCCACAAGTGACACCATTTTGGAAAGTAGACCCCCTAAGGAACTTATCTAGCTGTGTTTTGACAGCTTTGAACCCCCAAGTGTTTCACTACAGTTTATAATGCAGAGCTGTGAAAATAAAAATTATTTTTTTTTCACAAAAATTATTTTTTAGCCCCCAGTTTTGTATTTTCCCAAGGGTAACAGGAGCAATTCGACCCCAAAAACTGTTATCCAATTTGTCCTGAGTATGCTGATACCCCATATGTGGGGGGGAACCACCGTTTGTGCGCATGGAAGAGCTTGGAAGGGAAGGAGCGCCATTTGGAATGCAGACTTAGATGGATTGGTCTGCAGGCGTCACGTTGCATTCGCAAAGCCCCTGATGCACCTAAACAGTAGAAACCCCCCAGAAGTGACACCATTTTGGAAACTAGTCCCCCCAAGGAACTTATCTAGATGTGTTGTGAGAACTTTGAACCCCCAAGTGTTTCACTACAGTTTTTAATGCAGAGCCGTGAAAATTAAAAATCATTTTTTTTTCCACAAAAATTATTTTTTAGCCCCCAGTTTTGTATTTTTCCAATGGTAAGAGGAGACATTGGACCCCAAAAGTTGTTGTCCAATTTGTCCTGAGTACGCTGATACCCCATATGTGGGGGGGAACCACCGTTTGGGTGCATGGCAGAGCTCGGAAGGGAAGAAGCGCCATTTGGAATACAGAGTTAGATGGATTGGTCTGCAGGCGTCACATTGCATTTGCAGAGCCCCTGATGCACCTAAACAGTAGAAACCCCCCACAAGTGACACCATTTTGAAAACTAGACCCCCCAGGAACTTATCTAGATGTTTTTTGACAGCTTTGAACCCCCAAGTGTTTCACTACAGTTTATAACGCAGAGTCATGAAAATAAAAATTAATTTTTTTCCCACAAAAATGTTTTTTTAGCCCCACAAATATTTATTTTCACAAGGGTAACAAGATAAATTGGACCCCAACAGTTGTTGTCCAATTTGTCCTGAGTATCCTGATGTGCCTAAACAGTGGAAACCCCCAATTCTAACTGAAGCCCTATCCCAAACACACCCCTAACCCTAATCCCAACCATAACCCTAACCACACCCCTAACCCTGAAACACCCCTAACCCTAATCCCAACTGTATATGTAATCCAAACCCTAACTTTAGCCCCAACACTAACTCTAACTTTAGCCCCAGCCCTAACTCTAACTTTAGCACCAACCCTAACCCTAACTTTAGCCCCAACCCTAACTCTAACTTTAGCACCAACCCTAACTTTAGCCCCAGCCCTAACCCTAACTTTAGCCCCAACCCTAACTGTAGCCCTAACCCTAGCCCCAACCCTAACCCTAGCCCCAACCCTAGCCCCAACCCTAACCCCAACCCTAGCCTCAACCCTAGCCCTAACCCTAGCCCCAACTCTAGCCCTAACCCTAACCCTAGCCCCAACCCTAACCCTAGCCCTAGCCCTAACCCTAGCCCTAACCCTAGCCCTAACCCTAATGGGAAAATGGAAATAAATACATTTTTTTTAATCTATATATATAATTGTCTAAGGGTTTTTCCATCTTTCTGTCTGTCTGTCTGTCTGTCCTGGAAATCCTGCCTGGCGGCCTCGATCAATCAGAGACGGGCACAGTATCGATGTAGAAATCCCGCGTCTCTGATTGCCTCGACCAATCAGGCCTCGACCAATCAGCGACGGGCACAGCGACGATGATGTCATAAAGGGCGTAGACATCCCGCGTCTGATTGGTCGAGGCCGCCAGGCCTCGACCAATCAGCAACGGGCACAGCGACGATGATGTCATAATGGTTGCCATGGCGACGATGATGTCATAAAGGTTGCCTCAACCAATCAGCGACGGGCACAGCGACGATGATGTCATAATGGTTGCCATGGCGATGATGATGTCATAAAGGTTGCCTCAACCAATCAGCAACGTGCACAGCGACGATGACGTCATAATGGTTGCCATGGTGACGATGATGTCATAAAGGTTGCCTCGACCAATCAGCGACGGGCACAGTCTGCCGCGAATTCTGGAATCATCATTGTCCATATACTACGGGGACATGCATATTCTAGAATACCCGATGGGTTAGAATCGGGCCACAATCTAGTTTTTTTATGTTTCCCTAACTAAGGGAGTGATGAAGGGGGGTTTGATTTACTTTTATAGCTGGTTTTCTAGTGGATTTTTATGATTGGCAGCCGTCACACACTAAAAGACGCTTTTTATTGCAAAAAATATTTTTTGCGTTACCACATTTTGAGACCTATAATTTTTCCATATTTTGGTCCACAGAGTCATGTGGGTCTTGTTTTTTGCGGGACGAGTTGACGTTTTTATTGGTACCATTTTCGGGCATGTGAAATTTTTTGATCGCTATTTATTCCGATTTTTGTGAGGCAGAATGACCAAAAAACAGCTATTCATGAATTTCTTTTGGGGTGGGCATTTATACCGTTTAGTGTTGGGTAAAATGGATAAAGCAGTTTTATTCTTTGGGTCAGTACGATTACAGCGATACCTCATTTACATAATTTTTTTATGTTTTGGCGCTTTTTATACAATAAAAACTATTTTATAGAAAAAATAATTATTTTTGCATCGCTTTATTCTGAGGACTGTAACTTTTTAATTTTTTCGCTGATGATGCTGTATGTCAGCTCGCTTTTTGCGAGACAAGATGACGTTTTCAGCGGTACCATGGTTATTTATATCCGTCTTTTTGATCGCGTGTTATTCCACTTTTTGTTCGGTGGTATGATAATAAAGCGTTGTTTTTTGCCTCGTTTTTTTTTTTTTTACGGTGTTCACTGAAGGGGTTAACTAGTGGGACAGTTTTATAGGTCGGGTCGTTACAGACTCGGCGATACTAAATATGTGTACTTGTTTGTTTGTTTTTTATTTAGATAAAGAAATGTATTTATGGGAATAATATATTTTTTTCTTCTTTCTTTATTTAGAAATTTTTTTTACACATCTAAAAAATTTTTTTTTTTACCTTTTTACTTTGTCCCAGGGGGGACATCACTGTATAGTGACAGATCGCTGATCTGAGACTTTGTAGAGCACTGTGTCAGATCAACGATCTGTCGTGCCCTGCTCCTTGCTTACCAGCGCCTGCTCTGGACCCGGAAGTAGTCCCTGCAGGACCCAGAAGTAGCCCGCGGCCATTTTGGATCCGGGGCCTGCAGGGAGGAGACGCTCGGTACAAGGTGAGCAGATCGCCTTGTACTGATCGTCTCAGGGAAGCCCGCAGGAAGCCCCCTCCCTGTGCGATGCTTCTCTATGCCCCGGAACACTGTGGTCATGTTTGATCGCGGTGTGCCGGGGGTTAATGTGCCGGGAGCAGTCCGTGACCGCTCCTCGCACATAGTGCCGGATGTCAGCTGCAATAGTCAGCTGACACCCGACTGCGATCGGCCGCGCTCCCCCCGTGAGCGCAGCCGATCGCATATGACGTACTATCTCGTCACTGGGAATTAAGTCCCAGGTCACCTTGACGAGATAGTACGTCATATGGGATTAAGGGGTTAAATAGATTTGGTAACATAATGTTTGTAGATGGCTATTATCTCGTATCTCCATATAACACAGAATTTCCACCTGCCACCACCCTGTAGATTATACGCAGAAACACAGTTTTGTCTCACTATCACCTCACCTTTTGGATCTATCCTATAAGGAAATGATTCACAACCACACTTTGAATAAAGTTAATTAAAACATTATATACTATTTCAAAAATAGAATAAACACAAAAAATCATTATGTCATGATAGCGACTTTCTGGCGATTAATCATGCTTGTATGTATTTTTTCCTTGTTTTCCGTCATGTTTATATGTATAGATATTCTTGACAAAGGCAATTTTGCGAAAACGTTTGTTAGGAGTCGAGTTTCCTCTGCTGCACAGGGGGAATCTCGATCCGTCTCCGCTGCGGTCTCCCATTCTTCTCCAGCCGCAGTGGAGTCTGCTCAGCAGGGACGTCGATCCCAGCGTCTCGCTCAGTCTGACTCTGTGCGAAGAGTTACTGCTGCTTATCCTGCTTCTGCCATTGAAGCCAGTGCTGGGCAGCGGCGAGTGGACGTTTCTGGATCTAAGTCCTGCTTTTCTCTGTCTGAGCATGCCCAGGGCAGGATCTCCCGTTGGAGATCAAGGGTCACATGCTCAGGTACTGCAGCACATCCCATTGGTCCTTTTGGCAGGTCCTGAAAGGGCAAAACTTCTGTAGCTGTTTCCTGTGCTGCAGCTATACAAACTGCGCATGACCGCACGGCCATGCGCTAGTATTGTCTTGTAAATATGTGTGTGTGTTGTGAGTGAAAGTCGCTCTTTAACCCCTTAGCGACGGCGGCCGCTAAGGGTACTTAAGCCACAGCGCCGTTAATTAACGGCGCTGTGGAAAAAGTACATAGCGCCCCCCAGAGGCCGATTTTCTCCGGGGTCTCGGCTGCCGGGGGTAGCCGAGACCCCAGAGAACATGATTCGGGTCGGTTTTCACCGACCCCGCTTTTGCGATCGCCGGTAATTAACCGTTTACCGGCGATCGCAAAAAAAAAAAAAAAAAAAACGCGATTAGTATTGTGTTTCTCTCCCCTCTAATGTGATCGGACATTAGAGGGGAGAGAAATAGGGTCCCCCGAGCCCCCCACGGTACCTTATGTACCGGAGAAGGTGCCCCCCCGGTCCCCGACCCTCCTCCTTCCTGCCCAGGCTCCAAAATGGCGGGCGCATGTGCAGATGCACCCGCCAAAGCCTAACTTCCCCTGGTGTACTGGATCGCTTCCCCCGGTGTATTGGATCGCTCCCCCTGGAGCGATCGCAATCCCGGGGGTCTTTACAGACCCCCGGGATTGCGATCGCTGCAAATAGTTTGTAAAAAAAAAAAAATGCTTTGCATTTCTCTCCCCTCTGATGTGATCGCACATCAGAGGGGAGAGAAATAGAGCCCCCGAGCCCCCCACCATACCGCCTGCTCCTGTTCCCGGTCCTCAGTAGTGGTCCCCGGTCCTCAGTAGTGGTCCCCGGTCCCCAGCCCACTGCTCCTGGCCCCCCTTCTTCTTCTCTGCTGGAAGAAAATGGCGGGCGCATGCGCAGTGCGCCTGCCATGATCTGCCAGCAGAGACCCAGCAACCTATGAGAATTTTCTCATTGGCTGCTGGGTTTTGATTACTGTAATATCTCCAATTACAGTGATCAAAACCCCTAATATTTGATAAACATGGCAGCACTTGGGCTGTACCTTTCTCTTCTCTCCTTGTAGTTGTTCTAGGAGAGAAGAGAGAGAGACTACAGTTCAAGTGCTGCCCTGTCAGTGACAAAAAACATAATATCTGCCTCCGCCAGCATCCCATTTACCCACCCCCGTTCTCCGTAATCCCTGCATCACCAGCAGAGGATTATAAAAAAAAAAATTATAATTTTTTTAAAAATTTTTTTTTAGGGTTAGGGTTAGGGTTAGGGGTAGGTTTAGGGTTAGGGATAGGGGAGGAATTAGATAAAATGGCTCGCAGAACTTTTAGCGCGGAGCAAGCTTACAGCCTGCTTTGCTCCGGCAGCTCCGGCAGCGAAACAGATTCTGCCCCTGAAGTTGAGCAGTTTTCAGACAGTGATGACGACTCTTCCTCCACGGGATCCCCCAGCCCGGTGGTAGCGGAGTCGGTCGTCACTGCTGAAGCTTCAGAGGCAGGACCAAGTACCGCAGTCCCCCCACCGCTGTGGTATAATGACACCTCATTTTCCCCTCAAATTCCCCCTTTTTCTGCAGTCCCTGGAATAAAAGTAGATGTCGCCAATTTTACCCCCATTGATTTTTTTGAAATTTTCATTAGCCCCGAAGTCCTGCAATTAATCGTCCACCAAACTAACCTATATGCCCGGCAATATATTTCCCAAAAACCCACTGCCTTTCATTCCCGTTCCTGGATCCCCACAAATGTCCCCGAAATTAAAAAATTCTTAGGCCTCACCCTGAATATGGGTATAGTAAAAAAACCCACTCTTCGCTCTTACTGGGCAACAAAAGCTGTCCACTGCACCCCTGTATTTGCAGCCATCATGTCCCGAGCCCGTTACGAAGCCCTGATGAGATTCCTCCACTTCAGTGACAATGCCCAAGCTCTCCCAAGAACTGACCCCAACTACGATTGGCTAAATAAATTAAGACCCCTAATTTCTCTCCTAAAAACTTCCTTTCTAAATTCCTATACCCCAGAGCAAAATATGGCAGTCGACGAGTCCTTGATGAGCTACAAGGGCCGTCTGTCATTCCGCCAATTTCTTCCCTCCAAGAGAGCCAAATACGGCGTAAAATTATATAAAGCTTGCGAGAGCTCATCAGGGTACACGTCCACCTTCCTAATTTACGAAGGTAGGGACCGCCAAATAAACCCCCCAAACTGCCCCCAGACAATTGGTATCCCAGGCAAAATTGTCTGGGAGCTAATGACGCCCTTTCTCAATCAAGGGTACCACGTGTACACAGATAATTATTACACGAGTATCCCCCTATACAAATCCCTCCATGCTGCAAGTACAGGGGCCTGTGGGACAGTGAGGAAAAACAGAGTGGGGATTCCGTCACAGTTGGTGTCCAGACGTTTGGAGAGGGGGGCGTCATTTTCACTTGCAAGCGACCAACTACTTGCAGTGAAGTGGAAAGACAGGAAGGACGTCTATATGCTTTCCACACTGCATACGGACACCACTGTGACGGTCAGAGAGAGGGGTGCCACCAGGGACAAAGAAAAACCTGTCTGCGTCACAGAATATAATAGACATATGGGTGGCGTAGACCTGTCAGACCAGGTTCTGCAACCATACCTGGTCAAGAGGAAGACCAGGGCGTGGTATAAAAAGGTGGGAATCTATCTAATTCAGACTGCCACCTACAACAGTTTTGTCCTATACAAAAAATCTCAAGGACCACTAACTTTCCTGCACTTTCAGGAAAAAGTAGTAGAGAGCCTCATATTTGAGTCCATGGCACCGGGGGAAGCCTTCGACTCTGAGGATTCCCGGAGACTGTCAGAACGCCATTTTCCTCACCCTGTCCCTGTCACTCCCACCCAAAGGTATCCTCAAAAAAGGTGCCGAGTTTGCAGAAAGCATGGCAGGCGGAGTGATTCCCGATTTTATTGCCCCACATGCCCATCCCAACCAGGCCTTTGTATCTCCCCCTGTTTTGAGACCTACCACACCACCTACAATTATTAGTTTGTTTTTTTTTCAATCATTTTTATTTTCTGCTTAGTGGCCCCAGTAGTACAATTTGGAACAATTGATAAATATTTTAATTAGTAGGTCCCATTTTACCCCATTTCACAATTAATTCCAGAATTTGATCAATCCCATACCAAACTACTATTCCAACAAATTCTCGTCCACGTACCTATGTCAATAAGCGTTAGAATGTGGACCCCAGAAATGATCTTGAAAAGTGAGATTATCTGAAAATGAATTCTAGGACTTTATTACTCAAACATTTTTGACCATTTATCTAACTTTGACTGTTTTTATAACTGTCTTGCTACACAAAACTTTGGCTTCCATTTATATTACTTATATTTATGTTGATGATACGGGCATGATCATTTTATTGTAGGATTTCTAAAAAATGAGGAAGTTCCGTACTTATACACTATGGGCTTTACTTTATGGTTCTTGCCGAACCTCTGGTACCAGACAATACTTTCTATAGAGAACTGGTTGTTTTGTGCATATAGCGGTTCTGACCTTGGCGGGTGGGAGCTTGCTATGGTGTACCACGTCTATTGGCACATTCGTCTCTCATATAGGGATTGATGGAGCTAAAAGGACGTTGTACGACCAGTCTCTGAAAGTGTCTGCCATTCTAGCCCTGATGGTGTTCTTTCATCTTTGGAACAAACTCCGCTTTGCCACATAGTTGGCTGCATTTTCCTACACATTTTGCCCTTCATTCCAGTACAGTTTATTCTTCCTGCTACAATATACGCAAATGCGGAACAACTGTTTTGTTAGCAAGACCAATTTTATAGTCAGCCATTGTGTTTTAGGAGCATGCCTCCCTCTGTGAGTAATAATTCCTGGAAGGATTTTCTTTTTTGCTCAATGTCTCTAGAAGCTTTGAATGGGTCCTGGATCTTCAATTTCAAATAAAGCCAAATTTGTCACATTGTGCCCCTTTCTGTCCAAGCCCTGCCATTTGTCCAAACAGAACTTTTTTACTACATATGGGATATTGCTGCACTCATAATAAAGTGGGTAACGAATTGTGGGGTCCACTTTTTGATGTTATTTCTGAAAAATCGAGACATTCAGGTCTAAAACAAGATTCTCGTGGAAAAAAATGAATTTTTTCAATATGACAACCTAATGTTATCAAACTCTGTGTCATACATGTAGGTTCAAATTGCTCAATATACCCCTGATTAAAATCTTTGAGAGGTGTAGTTTCCAAAACGGGGTCAGTTGTGGGGGGTTTCTGCTGTTAGGCACATCTACAAACCCAAAATGACGTCCGCTCTCACAATTAAGAGATTAAAAAGTCAAACGGCGCGCCTTCCTGTTGTGAATTCTGTGGCTGAGTTCACTTCTGTGGTCACAAGTGGTATTGCAGTCTCTGGGCTTCCTCCCTCAGGTGTTTTGGTGAGCTCGTTGGCTGCCTTGCTATTTAGCTCCACCTGAGTCTGTCTTCCTTGCTCCTTGTCAATGTTCCAGTGTTGGATCTGAGCTACTGCATCTTTCCTTGGGCCTGCTGCTCTGCTAGATAAGTGCTTCTAGTTTGTTTTCTGTTTTTTCTGTCCAGCTTGCTATTAACTTTTGCTGGAAGCTCTGAGAAGCAAAGGGGTGCACCGCCGTGCTGTTAGTTCGGCACGGTGGGTCTTTTTGCCCCTTTGCGTGGTTTTCGTTTTAGGGTTTTTTGTAGACTGCATAGTTCTCTTTGCTATCCTCGCTCTGTCTAGAATATCGGGCCTCACTTTGCTGAATCTATTTCATTCCTACGTTTGTCTTTTCATCTTGCTAACAGTCATTATATGTGGGGGGCTGCCTATTCCTTTGGGGTATTTCTCTGAGGTAAGTCAGGCTTGTATTTCTATCTTCAGGCTAGTCAGCTCCTCAGGCAGTGCCGAGTTGCATAGGTAGTGATAGGCGCAATCCACTGCTGCTTATAGTTGTGTGAGGATAGATCAGGTACTGCAGTCTACAGAGATTCCACGTCTCAGAGCTCGTCCTATTGTTTTTTGGTTATTGCCAGATCTCTGTATGTGCGCTGATTACTGCACGCTGTGTTGCCTGATTGCCAGCCATAACAGTACAAGGAGCCAACCAATGATTCCCAATAGAGGGAAAAAAGAAATCCTGACATCATTTTTTTTTCTTAGCTCTGTCTTCAGTCTTTTTTTTCCCCTAGACATTAGAGTGCTTCAGGACACAGCTGTGGACATGGATATTCAGGCTCTGTGCTCCTCAATGGATAATCTCGTTGTAAATGTACAAAAGATTCAAGATACTATTGATCAGAAATCGATGCTAGAACCAAGAATTCCGATTCCTGATTTGTTTTTTGGTGACAGAACTAAGTTCCTGAGCTTCAGAAATAATTGTAAGCTATTTTTGGCCTTGAAACCTCATTCTTCTGGTAATCCTATTCAACAGGTTTTGATTATTATTTCTTTTTTGCGCGGCGACCCACAGGACTGGGCGTTTTCTCTTGCACCAGGAGATTCTGCATTGAGTAATGTTGATGCATTTTTCCAGGCGCTGGGATTGCTTTACGATGAGCCTAATTCAGTGGATCAGGCTGAGAAAAATCTGCTGGCTTTATGCCAGGGTCAGGATGATGTAGAAGTATATTGTCAGAAATTTAGGAAGTGGTCAGTACTCACTCTGTGGAATGAATCTGCACTAGCGGATTTGTTCAGAAAGGGTCTCTCTGAAGCTCTTAAGGATGTAATGGTGGGATTTCCTATGCCTGCTGGTTTGAATGAGTCTATGTCCTTGGCCATTCAGATCGGTCGTCGCTTGCGCGAGCGTAAATCTGTGCACCATCTGGCGGTATTGTCTGAGAGTAAACCTGAGCCTATGCAGTGCGACAGGACTATGACTAAAGTAGAACGGCAAGAACACAGACGTCTGAACAGACTGTGTTTCTATTGTGGTGATTCTACTCATGCTATTTCTAATTGTCCTAAACGCACTAGGCGGTTCGATAGCTCTGCCGTTATTGGTACTGTACAGTCCAAATTCCTTTTGTCCATTACCTTAATGTGCTCTTTGTCATCGTATTCTGTCATGGCGTTTGTGGATTCAGGCGCTGCCCTGAATCTGATGGATTTGGATTATGCTAAACGTTGTGGATTTTTCTTGGAGCCTTTGCGGTGTCCTATTCCGTTGAGAGGAATTGATGCTACACCTTTGGCCAAGAATAAGCCTCAGTACTGGGCCCAGCTGACCATGTGCATGGCTCCTGCACATCAGGAAGTTATTCGCTTTCTGGTACTGCATAATTTGCATGATGTGGTCGTGTTGGGGTTGCCATGGCTACAAACCCATAATCCAGTATTGGATTGGAACTCTATGTCGGTAACCAGCTGGGGTTGTCAGGGAGTACATGGTGATGTTCCATTTTTGTCTATTTCGTCATCCATTCCTTCTGACATCCCAGAGTTCTTGTCGGACTTTCAGGATGTATTTGAAGAGTCCAAGTCTGATGCCCTACCTCCGCATAGGAATTGTGATTGTGCTATCGATTTGATTCCTGGTAGTAAATTCCCTAAGGGTCGTTTATTTAATTTGTCCGTACCTGAACACACCGCTATGCGCAGTTATGTGAAGGAGTCCCTGGAGAAGGGACATATTCGCCCATCGTCGTCACCATTGGGAGCAGGGTTCTTTTTTGTAGCCAAGAAGGATGGTTCGCTAAGACCGTGTATTGATTACCGCCTTCTTAATAAGATCACTGTTAAGTTTCAGTATCCCTTGCCATTGATTTCTGACTTGTTTGCTCGGATTAAGGGGGCTAGTTGGTTTACTAAGATTGATCTTCGTGGTGCGTATAATCTGGTGAGAATCAGGCAGGGAGATGAATGGAAAACGGCATTTAATACGCCCGAGGGTCATTTTGAGTATCTGGTGATGCCGTTCGGACTTGCCAATGCTCCATCTGTTTTTCAGTCTTTTATGCATGACATTTTCCGTGAGTATCTGGATAAATTCTTGATTGTTTACTTGGATGACATTTTGATCTTCTCAGATGATTGGGAGTCTCATGTGAAGCAAGTCAGAATGGTTTTCCAGGTACTGCGTGCTAATTCCTTGTTCGTGAAGGGATCAAAGTGTCTCTTCGGTGTGCAGAAAGTTTCATTTTTGGGGTTCATCTTTTCCCCTTCTACTATCGAGATGGATCCGGTTAAGGTTCAGGCCATCCAGGATTGGACTCAGCCGACATCTCTAAAAAGTCTGCAGAAATTCCTGGGCTTTGCTAATTTTTATCGTCGCTTCATCTGTAATTTTTCTAGCATTGCCAGACCATTGACCGATTTGACCAAGAAGGGTGCTGATTTGGTTAATTGGTCTTCTGCTGCCGTGGAAGCTTTTCAGGAGTTGAAGCGTCGTTTTTGCTGTGCCCCTGTGTTGTGTCAACCTGATGTTTCTCTTCCGTTCCAGGTCGAGGTTGATGCTTCTGAGATTGGTGCAGGGGCGGTTTTGTCACAGAGAGGTTCTGGTTGCTCAGTGTTCAAACCATGTGCTTTCTTTTCCAGGAAATTTTCTGCTGCTGAGCGTAATTATGATGTGGGCAACCGAGAGTTGCTGGCCATGAAGTGGGCATTCGAGGAGTGGCGTCATTGGCTTGAGGGTGCTAAGCATCGCGTGGTGGTTTTGACTGATCATAAGAACCTTACTTATCTTGAGTCTGCCAAGCGCTTGAATCCTAGACAGGCCCGTTGGTCGTTATTTTTTGCTCGTTTTGATTTTGTGATTTCATACCTTCCGGGCTCTAAAAATGTGAAGGCGGATGCTCTGTCTAGGAGTTTTGTGCCCGACTCTCCGGGGTTATCTGAGCCGGCGAGTATCCTCAAGGAAGGAGTCATTGTGTCTGCCATCTCCCCTGATTTGCGGAGAGTGTTGCAGAAATTTCAGGCTAATAAACCTGATCGTTGTCCGGCCGAGAAACTGTTCGTCCCTGATAGGTGGACTAGTAAAGTTATCTCTGAACTTCATTGTTCGGTGCTGGCCGGTCATCCAGGAATCTTTGGTACCAGGGAGTTGGTTGCTAGATCCTTCTAGTGGCCGTCTCTGTCACGGGATGTGCGTGCTTTTGTGCAGTCCTGTGGAATTTGTGCTAGGGCTAAGCCCTGCTGTTCACGTGCCAGTGGGTTGCTTTTGCCCTTGCCGGTCCCGAAGAGGCCTTGGACACATATTTCGATGGATTTCATTTCTGACCTTCCCGTTTCTCAAAAAATGTCGGTCATTTGGGTGGTCTGTGATCGCTTTTCTAAAATGGTTCATCTGGTGCCCTTGGTTAAATTGCCTTCCTCCTCTGATTTGGTGCCTTTGTTCTTCCAGCATGTGGTTCGTTTACATGGCATTCCTGAGAATATTGTTTCTGACAGAGGTTCCCAGTTTGTCTTGAGGTTCTGGCGAGCCTTTTGTGGTAGGATGGGCATTGACCTATCTTTCTCCTCGGCCTTCCATCCTCAGACTAATGGCCAGACCGAACGAACCAATCAGACCTTGGAAACATATCTGAGATGTTTTGTTTCCGCTGACCAGGATGATTGGGTGTCATTTTTGCCGTTGGCTGAGTTCGCCCTTAATAATCGGGCCAGCTCGGCTACCTTGGTCTCTCCATTTTTCTGCAATTCTGGGTTCCATCCTCGTTTCTCTTCAGGACAGGTTGAGTCTTCGGACTGTCCTGGTGTGGATTCTGTGGTGGACAGGTTGCAGCAGATCTGGACTCAGGTAGTGGACAATTTGACCTTGTCCCAGGAGAAGGCTCAGCTTTTCGCTAATCGCAGACGCCGTGTGGGACCCCGACTTCGTGTTGGGGATCTGGTTTGGTTATCTTCTCGTCATATTCCTATGAAGGTTTCCTCTCCTAAATTTAAACCTCGTTTTATTGGTCCGTATAGGATTTCTGAGATTCTCAATCCGGTGTCTTTTCGTCTGACCCTCCCAGACTCCTTTTCCATACATAATGTATTCCATAGGTCGTTGTTGAGGAGATACGTGGCACCTATGGTTCCATCTGTGGAGCCTCCTGCCCCTGTTTTGGTGGAGGGGGAATTGGAGTATATTGTGGAGAAGATTTTGGATTCTCGTGTCTCTAGACGGAAACTCCAGTATCTGGTCAAATGGAAGGGTTATGCTCAGGAAGATAATTCCTGGGTTTTTGCCTCTGATGTCCATGCCCCAGATCTTGTTCGTGCCTTTCATGTGGCTCATCCTGGTCGGCCTGGGGGTTCTGGTGAGGGTTCGGTGACCCCTCCTCAAGGGGGGGGTACTGTTGTGAATTCTGTGGCTGAGTTCACTTCTGTGGTCACAAGTGGTATTGCAGTCTCTGGGCTTCCTCCCTCAGGTGTTTTGGTGAGCTCGTTGGCTGCCTTGCTATTTAGCTCCACCTGAGTCTGTCTTCCTTGCTCCTTGTCAATGTTCCAGTGTTGGATCTGAGCTACTGCATCTTTCCTTGGGCCTGCTGCTCTGCTAGATAAGTGCTTCTAGTTTGTTTTCTGTTTTTTCTGTCCAGCTTGCTATTAACTTTTGCTGGAAGCTCTGAGAAGCAAAGGGGTGCACCGCCGTGCTGTTAGTTCGGCACGGTGGGTCTTTTTGCCCCTTTGCGTGGTTTTCGTTTTAGGGTTTTTTGTAGACTGCATAGTTCTCTTTGCTATCCTCGCTCTGTCTAGAATATCGGGCCTCACTTTGCTGAATCTATTTCATTCCTACGTTTGTCTTTTCATCTTGCTAACAGTCATTATATGTGGGGGGCTGCCTATTCCTTTGGGGTATTTCTCTGAGGTAAGTCAGGCTTGCATTTCTATCTTCAGGCTAGTCAGCTCCTCAGGCAGTGCCGAGTTGCATAGGTAGTGATAGGCGCAATCCACTGCTGCTTATAGTTGTGTGAGGATAGATCAGGTACTGCAGTCTACAGAGATTCCACGTCTCAGAGCTCGTCCTATTGTTTTTTGGTTATTGCCAGATCTCTGTATGTGCGCTGATTACTGCACGCTGTGTTGCCTGATTGCCAGCCATAACACCTTCCCTTCCAAGCTCCGCAGTGCGCCCAAACAGAGGTTTACCCCCACATACGGGGTATCGACATACTCAGGACAAATTGCACAACAACTTTTGGGGTCTATTTTGTCTTGCTACCCTTGGGAAAATAAAAAATTGGGGGTGAAAAGATCATTTTTGTGAAAAAAAAATGATTTTTAATTTTTTCGGCTCTACGTTATAAACTTGTGTGAAGCACTTGGGGGTTCAAAGTGTTGACCACACACCTAGATAAGTTCCTTAGGGAGTCTAGTTTCCAAAATGGTGTCACTTGTGGGGGGTTTCCACTGTTTAGGCACATCAGGGGCTCTCCAAACGCGACATGGTGTCCGATCTCAATTCCAGAGAATTCTATGTTGAAAAAGTCAAATGGCGCTCCTTCCCTTCTGAGCTCTACTGTGCACCCAAACAGAGGTTTACCCCCACATACGGGGTATCGACATACTCAGGACAAATTGCACAACAACTTTTGGGGTCTATTTTGTCTTGCTACCCTTGGGAAAATAAAAAATTGGGGGTGAAAAGATCATTTTTGTAAAAAATAAATGATTTTTAATTTTTTCGGCTCTACGTTATAAACTTGTGTGAAGCACTTGGGGGTTCAAAGTGTTGACCACACACCTAGATAAGTTCCTTAGGGGGTCTAGTTTCCAAAATGGTGTCACTTGTGGGGGGTTTCCACTGTTTAGGCACATCAGGGGCTCTCCAAACGCGACATGGTGTCCGATCTCAATTCCAGAGAATTCTATGTTGAAAAAGTCAAATGGCGCTCCTTCCCTTCTGAGCTCTACTGTGCACCCAAACAGAGGTTTACCCCCACATACGGGGTATCGACATACTCAGGACAAATTGCACAACAACTTTTGGGGTCTATTTTGTCTTGCTACCCTTGGGAAAATAAAAAATTGGGGGTGAAAAGATCATTTTTGTGAAAAAAAAATGATTTTTAATTTTTTCGGCTCTACGTTATAAACTTGTGTGAAGCACTTGGGGGTTCAAAGTGTTGACCACACACCTAGATAAGTTCCTTAGGGGGTCTAGTTTCCAAAATGGTGTCACTTGTGGGGGGTTTCCACTGTTTAGGCACATCAGGGGCTCTCCAAACGCGACATGGTGTCCGATCTCAATTCCAGAGAATTCTATGTTGAAAAAGTCAAATGGCGCTCCTTCCCTTCTGAGCTCTACTGTGCACCCAAACAGAGGTTTACCCCCACATACGGGGTATCGACATACTCAGGACAAATTGCACAACAACTTTTGGGGTCTATTTTGTCTTGCTACCCTTGGGAAAATAAAAAATTGGGGGTGAAAAGATCATTTTTGTAAAAAAAAAATGATTTTTAATTTTTTCGGCTCTACGTTATAAACTTGTGTGAAGCACTTGGGGGTTCAAAGTGTTGACCACACACCTAGATAAGTTCCTTAGGGGGTCTAGTTTCCAAAATGGTGTCACTTGTGGGGGGTTTCCACTGTTTAGGCACATCAGGGGCTCTCCAAACGCGACATGGTGTCCGATCTCAATTCCAGAGAATTCTATGTTGAAAAAGTCAAATGGCGCTCCTTCCCTTCTGAGCTCTACTGTGCACCCAAACAGAGGTTTACCCCCACATACGGGGTATCGACATACTCAGGACAAATTGCACAACAACTTTTGGGGTCTATTTTGTCTTGCTACCCTTGGGAAAATAAAAAATTGGGGGTGAAAAGATCATTTTTGTAAAAAATAAATGATTTTTAATTTTTTCGGCTCTACGTTATAAACTTGTGTGAAGCACTTGGGGGTTCAAAGTGTTGACCACACACCTAGATAAGTTCCTTAGGGGGTCTAGTTTCCAAAATGGTGTCACTTGTGGGGGGTTTCCACTGTTTAGGCACATCAGGGGCTCTCCAAACGCGACATGGTGTCCGATCTCAATTCCAGAGAATTCTATGTTGAAAAAGTCAAATGGCGCTCCTTCCCTTCTGAGCTCTACTGTGCACCCAAACAGAGGTTTACCCCCACATACGGGGTATCGACATACTCAGGACAAATTGCACAACAACTTTTGGGGTCTATTTTGTCTTGCTACCCTTGGGAAAATAAAAAATTGGGGGTGAAAAGATCATTTTTGTGAAAAAAAAATGATTTTTAATTTTTTCGGCTCTACGTTATAAACTTGTGTGAAGCACTTGGGGGTTCAAAGTGTTGACCACACACCTAGATAAGTTCCTTAGGGGGTCTAGTTTCCAAAATGGTGTCACTTGTGGGGGGTTTCCACTGTTTAGGCACATCAGGGGCTCTCCAAACGCGACATGGTGTCCGATCTCAATTCCAGAGAATTCTATGTTGAAAAAGTCAAATGGCGCTCCTTCCCTTCTGAGCTCTACTGTGCACCCAAACAGAGGTTTACCCCCACATACGGGGTATCGACATACTCAGGACAAATTGCACAACAACTTTTGGGGTCTATTTTGTCTTGCTACCCTTGGGAAAATAAAAAATTGGGGGTGAAAAGATCATTTTTGTGAAAAAAAAATGATTTTTAATTTTTTCGGCTCTACGTTATAAACTTGTGTGAAGCACTTGGGGGTTCAAAGTGTTGACCACACACCTAGATAAGTTCCTTAGGGGGTCTAGTTTCCAAAATGGTGTCACTTGTGGGGGGTTTCCACTGTTTAGGCACATCAGGGGCTCTCCAAACGCGACATGGTGTCCGATCTCAATTCCAGAGAATTCTATGTTGAAAAAGTCAAATGGCGCTCCTTCCCTTCTGAGCTCTACTGTGCACCCAAACAGAGGTTTACCCCCACATACGGGGTATCGACATACTCAGGACAAATTGCACAACAACTTTTGGGGTCTATTTTGTCTTGCTACCCTTGGGAAAATAAAAAATTGGGGGTGAAAAGATCATTTTTGTGAAAAAAAAATGATTTTTAATTTTTTCGGCTCTACGTTATAAACTTGTGTGAAGCACTTGGGGGTTCAAAGTGTTGACCACACACCTAGATAAGTTCCTTAGGGGGTCTAGTTTCCAAAATGGTGTCACTTGTGGGGGGTTTCCACTGTTTAGGCACATCAGGGGCTCTCCAAACGCGACATGGTGTCCGATCTCAATTCCAGGGAATTCTATGTTGAAAAAGCCAAATGGCGCTCCTTCCCTCCTGAGCTCTACTGTGCACCCAAATAGTGGTCCCTCCCCACATATGGGGTATCGGCATTCTCCGGACAAATTGCACAACAAATGATGTGGTTCATTTTCTTTTTTTACACATGTGAAAATAAAAAAAATTGATTCTGAAGTAAAATATTTGTGAAAAAAAGTAAAATGTTCATTTTTTCCTTCCACATTGCTTCAGTTCCTGTGCAACAACTGAAGGGTTAATAAACTTCTTGAATGTGGTTTTGCGCACCTTGAGGGGTGCAGTTTTTAGAATGGTGTCAATTTTGGGCATTTTCTGCTACATAGACCCCTCAAACTGACTTCAAATGTGAGGTGGTCCCTAAAAAAAATGGTTTTGTAAATTTTGCTGTAAAAATAAGAAATTGCTGGTCAAATTTTAACCCTTATAACTCCCTAATAATTTTTTTTTTTTTTCCAAAATTGTGCTGATGTAAAGTAGACATATGGGAAATGTTATTTATTGACCATTTTGTGTGACATATCTCTCTGATGTAAGGGCATAAAAATTCAAAGTTTGAAAATTGCAAAATTTTCAAAACTTTTGCCATATTTCCGTTTTTTTAATAAATAAACGCAAGTAATATCGAAGAAATGTTACCACTAACATGAAGTGCAATATGTCACGAAAAAACAATCTCAGAATCAGCGGGATCCGTTGAAGCGTTCCAGAGTTATAACCTCATAAAGTGACAGTGGTCAGAATTGTAAAAATTGGCCTGGTCATTAAGTACCAAATTGGCTCTGTCACTAAGGGGTTAAATAACCCTCCCTATTGAATGTCTGTTCGCGGAAGGTATATGTTTGCTATCTAGTGCCCGACTTATCCAACAGCACGAAACACACATTACAGCTACCAGTTGCTGTGTCCGCCAGTACGGCGCTGTGCGCTTGCTCTGCGCTTTCCTGACCCAAGCCTGGGTGGTTAGTGGCGTCCGTCAGTGCGGCACCGCACGCACTCTTGTGCCTTAATATTATTATTTATGTTCCTCTGACACACCCAGTTGCGGTGTTGTGCCAGCAAGTGTCTAATCGGACTTCAATCCTGTGTAGGGGTTGAGTCCGCTGACTTCTTGCTCGCGCTTTATGTGCGGTACTGCGGTCCTGTGATGCAACAGGATCGCTTCCTTCACGCAGGGTGAAGTTAACCCATGTGTGTATACTTAGTACCGCCATATAGTCCGTCTTACTAGCAGCAGGGTCTTTTACCTGCACGGTGGACCTCGGACTGCAAACGCACCTAATACCATAACATCTGATTCTTGGTGCGTTCCGCCAGTCCCTAACAACGTTGGATTGAAATTTTCTGCTGTGAATAAAACTATTTTTTTGCCAAAAGTTTTCCTTCTACTACTGATGTGTGTTCCTTCAGTGCAGCACTTCTTCATACAAGGAGTGCATCACTTTTCACTTTTACTCTCTAACTCTTATCCAAGAAGTATCGTTTCTCCTTGCAGAGATAGACATGCTAAGCATGCCGCGATGAGGAGACTTAAAGCCGCAATGCTCCTCTGGGAAATATGCAAATTGTCTCTTCAGAGAGGAAGAGGACTAGAACTCTAGTGCCACCTATGGAAGTAGCAATCCTAAAAGTCAATGTTTACCCTTTAACGAGCCTTGTCACGTGACTTAGGATAAAAGCCAAACCAGAAGAAACGATACTTCTTGGATATCGTTCAGACGCCTCTCACTCAGCCAAACCAGATCTCCACTTTGCACTGACGAGGGGCAGTACCTCGAAACAGAGTGTCTGCAAATTGAGATTCTGATTTGGCTTTTTATCCTAAGTCATGTGACAAGGCTCGTTAAAGGGGCGACATTAACTTTTAGATTTGCTACTTCCAATAGGTGGCACTAGAGTTCTAGTCCTCTTCCTCTCTGCAGAGACACTGCTCATTGTAGTGATAATTAATGTACAGTATGGAGGTTTGGCAAACCCCTTGGAAAGCTCCAAGTTCATAGTAATGTAAGTTCTGGTTTGGGAGTTATCGGTAATCTGCACCTCACAAGCAGAAGACAAGAAATTAAATCAAATTTTTATTTATTTTGCTTGATTAAACAGCGGCATTAATTCCGCAGCGCTTTACAGACATTATCACTGTCCCCAATGGAGCTCACAATCTACAGTAGATTCCCCATTCGTATGTCTTCAGAATGTGGGAGGAAACTGGAGAACACAGAGGAAACCCACGTAAACACGGGGAGAACATACAGACTACTTGCAGATGTTGTCCTTGGTGCGATTTGAACCCAGGACCCCAAGGATGAAATAATTATGTAATGGAAGAGTTTGCTAATTTTTTTATGGAGACGAATAACAATTTTATGCAATCTTATGCACGTTTTTCCAAAATGGTTTATTCGTTGATTGATTTGATACCTTTGATATACACATTTATGGATAGGTAAATAGATATGTGAAAATCATAATGCCCCTTTTTGTGGTTCTCTACAACAGTTCCCATGGATGAATCATTGCACTTACCCCACATGTACTGTCTAATCACTGGTTAGAGGTTTGGCACTGATGGCAGAAGAGTGTTACCAGCCCAGACAATGAGTCACCCCCTTAGCTGCTCCCTTAGTGCCAGGGGACGGCAGATTGTGGCTGGGGCGATGTGCCTGCATGTTTGTCATTTGCACATCGGCATTCCAAATACTCTTCAGTTTGCTTGTGCGCTCCACACTTACGGCGGCACTCGGGTTCTTGATGAGTTCCACATGTGCCCTAAAAGAAGTTTAAGATGTTCTCCTGAGCTGCTCAGTGGGTGTCCGGTGACAATTGAAGTTCATACATTTTTGTAATAATTCTGATATTTCCAGTGCCAACTGTAATATTCTGTGCTTTATACAGGACACATTCATGAAAACTGACTGCTGCTTTCAATCTGACTGACGTTGTACTTCTACCATACCTCAGACATACGCAAGCAGATTCCATAAAAAGCCAACTCACCTCACGTTTTTGGAATGAAATAGGAAACCACAGAAACCCACTGAAAATGAGTACCCTATACATACACCATAGTGTGTAAGATACCGTTATTAGGTAATACACATGAGGTCAAAATTGTTGGTACCCCTCATTTAATGACAGAAAAACCCACAATAGTCACAGAAATAACTTGAATCTGACAAAAGTAATAATAAATAAAAGATCTATGAAAATGAACAAATGAAAGTCAGACATTGCTTTTCCACCATGCTTCCACAGAATGTTTAAAAAAAATAAAACTCATGAAATAGGCCTGGACAGAAATGATGGTACCCCTAAAAATAATGTGACAAAAGGGACATGTTAAATCAAGGTGTGTCCACTATCTACCATCACAGGTGTCTACAATCTTGGAATCAGTGACTGGGCCTGTATATAGGGCAACAGATACTCACTGAGCTGTTTGGTGATATGGTGTGTATCACACTCAACATGGACCAGAGGAAGTGAAGGAAAGAGTTGCCTCAGGAGATTAGAAAGAAAATTATAGACAAACATGTAAAATTTATAAGACCATCTCCAAGCAGCTTAATGTTCCTGTGACTACAGTTGCACGTATTATTCAGAAATGTAAGATCCATGGAACTGTAGCCAACCTCCCTGGATGTGGTCGCAGGAGGAAAATGGTAACAAAAGAGCCCAGAAAAACTTCTAAACAGATTGAAGGTGAACTTCAAGCTCAAGAAACATCAGTGTCAGATCGCACCATCCATCATTGTATGAGCCAAAGTGGACTTCATGGGAGACGACCAAGGAGGACACCAGTTTTGAAAAAAAAAAAAAAAAAAGCCAGACTGGAATTTGCCAAACTACATGTTGACAAGCCACAACGCTTCTGGGAGAATGTCTTATGGACAGATGACACAAAAATGGAACTTTTTGGAAAGGCACATCAGCTCTATGTTCACATACAGAAAAATGAAGCATATCAAGAAAAGACTTCCGCTGGGGGAAACACACACTGTGTACTACCGCCAACAAGTGGGATATATTAATTGAGTTTTCTGCGTGGTGGTCACATGCACCATTAAAAGTTAATGATTTTTGTTAAATAACTGGGGATCACTTTGTGACGGCATATATTGGCTTGGCCACGCATATGCAGAAACGGTCACATGATGATAGGAACGGGCACTGATAGGTCAGTGGGTGGAATAAACTACCATCAGCCTCCCCATATAGACACGCCCCCCAGAAGAAGACAATGTCGAAACGCGCATTGGGGTGGGAGACAGGGCAGTTTGACTTCCCACTAAGGTAAAACAAAATTACAATCACCTTTTTTTCTTGTGGTATCATACTCTTTGGATTTTATATGCCTTTCTTTACATGCACTTGTAATAGAGTGCAGGGTTGAGTATGTCACCACGGAACAGACAGACCAACTGCTGAGGGGAATTTATTAACAGGAGTGAGATTCTCCTAGCAGGGAGTAAACAGGTGGTTCATAGAGATAAAGCAAACAGTAAACAGTTAAGCGGAATCGAAAGGGTTAACAAGTGTTCTTGTAACTTATCAGTCCAGGGAGGTCCTGACTGGAGGGTCCTTATTCCAATGTGGGTACAGTCACCAGCAGTGCTTGAGATCCTGAAGTCTCTCATGTCTCCTGGGAACTGGAGACTCTGGGGTTAAGTCTTTGCAGTTTTTTCTCCCAGTGAAGCTGCAAACAGGAAGTAACACAGCCACTCTGCTGCACATGTCTCTGTATATTAGCCTGGTTGTCTCTCTGCAGTAGCAATGCTACACACACACTGAGCAGTTTACTTGTCACACTCAGGGGTCCTGGCTTGTCTCTGCGGTCACCAGGGCTGCGGGCTCAGGTCCCTGTCAGGGGATACGTCTTCTCTGATTACGGAGGCTTCCAAATCCACACTCTCACATTCAGCCTTCACTACGGCTGGTATCTCAGCCTCAGTGCCCTCACGGGGAGCACTCTCTTTCGGGGAGTGCGGCACTGCAGCCTGCTTTCTTTCTGGCACACTGTCCCCTCTGTCCCGCGCGCTCTGCTCTCCCGCTCTTTTCTGACCACACCCCTCTCTCTTCCTCTCTGCCCCCAGCAGTCACATGGTCCCTTCTGTCCAGGGCAGAAAGTCTGCCCCCCAGCAACCCAGCTGTCGGACTAAGTGGTTCCAGGTAAGGAGCAGGGAAAGCAACCTCCTTACATTCTACCTCTCTTGAAGCTCGCCAATCCACGGGCGAGGACTCTTCGTGCTTCTCTTTGTTCTTTTGAGGGGAGTCAGATACCTGCAATTCTCGCATCTCCTTCTGCCCTTTCTTCTTTCACATACTGCCAAACTAAATGGTCTAGGAGTTGTTCATCAGTCAGGTTGAGATATTCTTCGTCTACCTCGTCAGCAGCCATAGAAGAAAATTCCTCAGACGAACTTTGTGTTGTCGCATTAGATTTTCCAACGGCATCCACTATCCTCTTCTTCTTTTTCTTCTTCTTTTTGGCTTTGCCGCTAGCAGATGCTTGCATAGACGATTCGTCCTTTTCCTTGTCATTATCAGAAACTTTAGGGACTTCTGATAAACTGAAACTAGAATCAGATGGATTAAACCATGCAGGCCGGACTCTTCGTCATCTGCACCGGGCTCTGCGGGCATCACTTCCCAGGGCTTCTCAGCCACATGCCCTGTCTCACACAGCTGTTCCATTTCCTCTGTCTGATCAGGAACTGGTGAGCTGACAGCCAGCACACTCTTCACCTCAGGGGACGACATCAGTGGTTCCTCCTTCAGATCGACTAGAACCTTGAAAACGAGCATCGCAGGAACACTTGGCACTTTCTCCCCTTCTCCTGGGCATCCGACATTGTGGTACAATCTTGCTCTAGGTGGGGCTCTTCTCTTCCTGCCATACCACTCTCTCCAGGGGCGACGTTCCCTCCAGTTAGCAGGACCCTCAGAGGGGTGAGCGGATCTCTGCCACCGCTCTTCTCGGGTAGGGCAATTTCTGGACATGTGTCCCTCCCTTCTACACGACCAGCACTCACATCTGCGTTTGTCTGGAGGGCGCTTCAGTCTGGATCGTCGACCTCGGCGGGAGACATCTCTCATATGCGGTTGCTCTTCACTCCAGGTTACGGAGTTACACTCTGGGGCCACCACTGAAGCCTTCTTCATGCTACGCATCTCTCAGCTATCTCTTTCTGGCTGCTTCTGCATGTTACCTCGGGGTATGCCGCTGGTCCCCAAAACGGTAGTCAGTGCTTTCCCCAGACTCTCAAACTCATCCCAGATTCTTCTTATCTTCAACCGGGAATCCCGGGTCCATGTCATCTCCTCTTCATTCTGACTGGGTGCACCACAATTGTAGCATGTCGGCAGTCTTCTTAGCCGAGCGGCACTAGTCTCACTTTGGGGGGCGGTCTCTCTTTCTCGCACTGGAGGGCTGTAATCTGCAGCAGGGGTCTTATATTCAGCCACTTCCTCATGGACCCGCTTAACCTCCTTCTTCAAGTCTTCTACCCATTGAGGGGCTGTTACCTCCCCGCTCCATACCTTCCCCACTGGCACTACCACCCCTTGCTCTTGCTCGCGCGTGCGTGCCTCACTCCCGACCTCAGAGAAAGTCATATCTGGCTTTACGCGTATGCGCTCTCGCAGGGCCTGTTTCATCAACACATCTCGCAAGCCTGTCACCAGTTGGTCTCGCAGCACAACGTCAATTGACCCCACACATACGCCATCCTTCCGTATAATGGCAGTATGAAGCTCCTGCAGTGCATTCATATATTGCGTCACGGTCTCCCCCTCTCTTTGTACCCGTCAAAACAGTCGCATGCGCAGCTCCCCTACATCAGTGGGGTCCCCATGCGTCTCCTCAAGTATACGTAATACTTTGTCCAGGGTATCTCTCGCTTTGGGGGTCTGAGCATAACACAGTCCTGTGCATCCCCCTCTAGGGCCATCACAGCTATTTCCGCCTACAGAGCTGGCATCATAGGATGCATCCGCATCATCCCTCGGATGCGCTCTGTCCAACTCCACAACATGACATCGCTCCCCGAGAATTTTGGCAGGTTAACTAACATGGCTCCCAGGGAGATGCTAGACCTGGGGCCTCCCCCAACTGCTTGGTCTGCCCTTTCCGTTCTACCGTGTGACATCCTGCCGACTACGTCAAGTGTAATAGAGTGCATGGTTGAGTATGTCACCACGGAACAGACAGACCAACTGTTGAAGGGAATTTATTAACAGGAATAAGATTCTCCTCGCAGGGACTAAAAAGGGGGTTAATAGAGATAAAGCAAACAGTAAACAGTTAAGTGGAATCGAAATGGTTAACGAGTGTTCTTGTAACTTATCAGTCCAGGGAGGTCCTGACTGGAGGGTCCTTATTCCAACGTGGGTACAGTCACCAGCAGCGCTTGAGATCCTGAAGTCTCTCCTCTGTCTCCTGGGATCTGGAGACTCTGGGGTTAAGTCTTTGCAGTCTTTTCTTCCAGTGAAGCTGGAAGCAGGAAGTAACACAGCCACTCTGCTGCAGGAGTCTCTGTATATTAGCCTGGTTGTCTCTCTGCAGTAGCAATGCTACACACACACTGAGCAGTTTACTTGTCACACTCAGAGGTCCTGGCTTGTCACTGTGGTCACCGGGGCTGCGGGCTCAGGTCACTGTCAGGGGATATGTCTTCTCTGATTACGGAGGCTTCCAAGTCCACACTCTCACATCCATCCTTCACTACGGATGGTATCTCAGCCTCAGTGCCCTCACGGGGAGCACTCTCTTTCGGGGAGCGCGGCGCTGCAGCCTGCTCTCTCTCTCTGGCACACTGTCCCCTCTGTCCCGCGCGCTCTGCTCTCCCGCTCTTTTCTGACCCACCCCTCTCCTGTCCAGGGCAGAAAGTCTTCCCCCCCAACAACCAAGCTGTCCGACTAAGTGGTTTCAGGTAAGGAGCAGGGAAAGCAACCTCCTTACACACTTAGGCACTTTTTTACTTTATCCCGTGGCCAATGTTTACATCTACAGTACAGACCAAAAGTTTGGACACACCTTCTCATTTAAAGATTTATCTGTATTTTCATGACTATGAAAATTGTAAATTCACACTGAAGGCATCAAAACTATGAATTAACACATGTGGAATTATACACTACTAAAAAAGTGTGAAACAATTGAAATTATGTCTTATATTCTAGGTTCTTCAAAGTAGCCACCTTTTGCTTTGATGACTGCTTTGCACACTCTTGGCATTCTGTTGATGTGCTTCAAGAGGTAGTCACCGGAAATGGTCTTCCAACAATCTTGAAGGAGTTCCCAGAGATGCTTAGCACTTGTTGGCCCTTTTGCCTTCACTTTACGGTTCAGCTCACCCCAAACCATCTCGATTGGGTTTAGGTCTGGTGACTGTGGAGGCAAGGTTATCTGGCGTAGCACCCCATCACTCTTCTTCTTAGTCAAATAGCCCTTACACAGCCTAGAGGTGTGTTTGGGGTCATTGTCCTGTTGAAAAATATTCAATATTCTTTAAATGAGAAGGTGTGTCCAAACTTTTGGTCTGTACTGTGTATAATTACCTATGTATACCATTATCTTGCACTTAGGCACTTTATTAGAGAATTACACAATCGCTGGTTAGGTATACCTGTTGATATTATGTAAACAATTATGGAAGGATAAATCTTTAGTTTAGTTAAATCAAGCAAGTTTTTTAATGTTTGATTTGGGCTAATATTAAGTAACCAATAGTGGGAAGAAAAATTACCTGTCTTTATGACATGAGGCATCCTTTATAATAATTGTGATATAATGTATTAATTTTTTTGAGAATATTTTTGAACATTTAATAAACGCTATGATTATTTTATACATTCCTTTTCCTTCTGTTACTTTGGAGGGTTGGTTATAATACAGTCCCTGCTGTGAAACATGGATGAGGCTCTGTTATGTTCTGGGGCTGCTTTGCTGCATCTGGCACAGGGTGTCTAGAATCTGTGCAGAGTACAATGAAATCTCCAGACTAGCAAGGGATTCTAGAGTGAAATGTGCAGCCCAGTGTCAGAAAGCTTGGTCTCAGTCACAGGTCACGGGTCTTGCAACAGGATAATGACCCAAAACACACAGCTAAAAACACCCAAGAATGTCTAAGAGGAAAACATTGCACTATTCTGAAGTAGCCTTCTATGAGCCCTGACCTAAATCCTATTGAGCATCTTTGGAAAGAGCTGAAACATGCCGTCTGGAAAAGGCAACTGGATCGCCCCCAGACACAGGGCCACGAGTTCTCGGTACCACGCCTCTCTGGTTCGGTTCTGAGGCTGTCACGGTGGCTAGACCCGGTCCGTGACCCTGCTAAGGGGCGTCCAATACAAGGTGATAGGAGTCTGTCAAGGTTTCGTGACGCCACCTGTGGTGTTCGGTCAGGGTGACCGACGCTGCTGTGGGGTCCGCTGGGGTGATGGAATGGCAGCTGGATGGTATACCTTCCCACAGGTGAAGTATGTCCCCAGGGCTTCCCAGTAAGGTAGATGGTGATGGTGTGAGGTGCAGTCAATAACGAGGACACAAGGTTGCAGTCTCTTTACCTCTTTACTGAAGACTTCAGGATCCTCAATCCAGAGCATGCTTAACAGGGCTGTCTGAGACCGGCCGGTCCGATGGGCACATCCAGAGTTCCCTTTGCAGGTGGAAATCAGTGCCTACCACTAGCGCCTGTGTGTTGTAGTGCTACCCTGCTGAGCATTCGGAATAGTCCTCACAACTGCTGTTCTCGTTCGTTCTTTCTAATTCTCTCTCGCTTGTTCCAGATGTTACTAGTTTCTCGTCCCCCAGGTATGTTATGGCTAGGACGCACCCGTATGACGGGAAGGCTCGGAGTTCTTCCGGGACCCTAGAGACACCCCTCTCCACGCGTTGCCCCCTATGTCTTCGTAGGAAATTTAAGGTAGACAGCCAACCTATAATTAACTGTCCTGCGGAGTTCGAATTAAGGCCTAGAGTCAGTTACTCCCGCGGTGTTCTGGCCACCGGCTACGCGCCTCAGTAGGATGTTGCCTCGGTCTCACGGCACGACTCCTACTGGCTCTCCTTTGTGCTTGATCTCGTTTCTCACTGTTCCACAATATCCTTCCCTTCGTGTCTCTCTCTCAGGATACCGCCGCGGGGAGTGCAGGCGCAGTTCCGTTACGTTCTGCTCCGTTCGCTAGGCACCTGCCAGGTTCCCACGCCTGACAGGGACCCCCCTGTGTCTTCTCCCTGCAACACCCCCTGCCACGGGATGTTGTCTGAATCCAACCCAGTCAGCTTCTGACTAACTTCCTATCCAACCCCTAGTTTTACCAGTGTGAGGAGTGGCCCAATAAATAAAGCCTTTTTCTCCCCCTAGTGGCCGGAGTGTGAAGTGCAATGTGTGCTGGTGATACCTGGTCAGTAGAACTCCTTCAGTGCCATCAGACGTACCATCACACCCCTTAGTGGCAGAGTGTCATACTGCAACGACCAGATCTCTGGGGCGCTGCACTCCCCCCGGTTAAATCCATTACTCCTGGACTGGGAAGAAGAACAACAATACATTTCAGCAAAAGACATACAAAATTTTTGAAATGCTTAAGACAAGTAAATAGAACAATGCTTCCCTTTATGGGAGGTGAGGACACTTGAACGTTACAAACAAAAACAGGATTAAATATTTTTAAATAACATTATGACTATAAATAACTCTTATCACCCAGCCGGGTATTCTACTAAGTGCAAATTCTGAGCAATAATTTAACTTTTCCTTTAAGGGCGTATAAGCTGAACCCACTAAAGGCCTACCAGTGTGAGGAGTGGCCCAATAAATAAAGCCTTTTTCTTCCCCTAGTGGCCGGAGTGTGAAGTGTAATGTGTGCTGGTGATACCTGGTCAGTAGAATTCCTTCAGTGCCATCAGATGTACCATCACTCCCCTTAGTGGCAGAGTGTCATACTGCAACGACCAGATCTCTGGGGCGCTGCACAACCTTCAAACACGAGACAACTGGAGCAGTTTGCTCTTGAGGAGTGGGCCAAAATACCTGTTGAGAGATGCAGGAGTCTCATTGACAGCTACAGGAATCGTTTGATTACAGTGAGTGCCTCAAAAGGTTGTGCAACAAAATATTAAGTTAAGGGCACCATCATTTCTGTCCAGGCCTATTTCATGTGTTTTATTTTATTTTTTTTAAATTCTGTGGAAGCATGGTTGAAAAGCAATGTCTGAATTTCATTTGTTCATTTTCATAGATTTTTTATTTATTATTACTTTTGTCAGATTCAAGTTATTTCTGTGATCATTGTGGGATTTTCTGTCACTAAACGAGGGGTACCAACAATTTTGACCACGTGTGTACCTAGAGTAAGGGTTATATCTACTGAAAATAATATTTTGTGATTATTCTTAGCCCCACATTCTATTTTCGGAGAGCTTCTATGAAGCGCAGGTTCTAGATATCTTCTAATTTAAATTTTACATTGTCTTTTCAGGTTACGCAACTAACAGTTCATTGAACACCTTATGTCTTTTCTGTCATCATTAAACTGATTCTAATTACATCCTCAGGCCTAAATCACACAACCATATAATAGTTGTATGTTCCCTTCCATATTACATCCACAATTCCTGGTTCTACCATGGATCTCATGACCCCAATAAAGAGCATCATAGGCATATATAATACTATTAGTTTGGGTCCCCATGGGACTTGTGGCAATAATACAGATGAGAAATATGGTCATGTAAATTACTGCGGAAATCTATGAATTACACAATAACATAGAAGTGAGTGAGAACATCTAAAAGCCAGGAAATAGTTAATGTTAGACTAGCCCAGTGGGTGGGAACTAGTGTTAATAAAAGGAGGGTACTTCCTGCTAGTGGGTAGTTAGAGAAGTGCAGTGTCAAGGTAAAGTTCAGGTGCAGTGGGCTGCTAGGGGCAGCATGGGCCAAGCAGTGAAAGGCTGTACTGAGATCCCTGATAGACATCCTGCAACATCTGGAGCTTAGGGCTTGGGACAGGTACCAAGAAACGGGCCTGGTCTTCTGACATCTCGAGGTTGATGGATGTGAACCTGGGGTTCAGGTGGCCAGTCCCAGGTGCACTGCTGAAATGGACAGAGAATCCCTAAGGCTGATGGAGTCAGTGGACTTGGGTGTAGTCCAGGGTGAACAAGTGGCTTGCTGAAGATGGACTGTACTAAGGAAGGAAGAAACATGAAATTCTGTGCTCTATCCCACATGTCACCATCTGATGAATTTTAACTGACTTAGAAATGTTTGCCTGCTATACAGACCTTGGTATCCTCTGAATTGTGTGTAGCTATTCCTGAGGATGGAAGCCTGGAGGCAGCAGAGACCCACAGTCTACCAGTGAGTATGATGCACCCCACACTCAACAGCACACTGGGAGAGGGAAATAGTTTGTCTGTAAAGTGCCAGTGCATAACCAGACAGCAGGTTGGTCATAACTACAGTTCTGCAGCACTTTACACTTAAGTGAGAGGAGACCGAAAGAAAAGGGATGGCATGATCCGGAGCAGGAGTGACTGAGAGACAGAGTGATTTTCCAGAGATAGGTCCTAGAAGAGGATGCCTAGAAGTAAGGCCCAGAGTTTACAACTCCAAGAGGTAACTGGTGTAGACATAGCCGAGTATATGAGACGAATAGATTGTCCCGGGTGGGAGTTCCAGAGCGTCATCACTAGAGAAGATAAGGACCAATCTAAGTGGAAATAATTTCCTCAGATTGCCTTGTGCAGGCATGTACTACGGAGGACAGAGAATTAACTTCAATCCAATATTGCAGCCAGCATGCAGCCAGCGGGGAAGGAAAGGGTGAATCAAACACCCAAAAACCCCGCCTCCATGGCTGAAGATTGTTCCCTCCAAATTCAGGTGACAGTGTCCCTTTAAATAGGCTGTGATTCCTATCTAGCTATCCTTAGCTAACTACACAGTCGGTGACCGGTCACACTTCTCTGTTTACTCACAGAAGTAGCTTTCTTGAAATCACACTGTCCCAATACAGGAATGCCTCAAGCTCTGGATTCCCCACTCTCCATCACCGCACTGCTTCTCCTCAAACGTCCAGAAACTCTCTGAGGTAACTGTCCTGTTTCTAGAATCTTCTTGTCCGTAGCTCAATTGTGACCTCTGTGATGTTCCATGTATGTTGTTATATTTTACTCTGTATTTTGCTTTGCTGCCTCCCAATGGCCTTTTCCATATGGCAGCTTGTTATTCATTTATTCTTGTGGGCATGTCTTTACTTCCGGTTCAGGGGTTAAGTCTTTTCTTCCTCTGGCAGCCATTTCATTTTCAGTTTACTTTCTGTTGTGAGAGGACACGCTTTAACCGGGCTTAGGAAGGCATCAGTCTATCGACCTCTTTTGTTGCTCACACTTGCAGTCATACTTGGTGCTACATCTTACTGTACCTTGTCTACACCTGCATTTCTGGAGAAAGTACTGTATTACCAGTTATCGGCTGTATGTCCAGATTTCCAAATAAACAAGTCTGGATTGCACAATCCCTGGAGTGCATCATCTCTTCGGACGCTGAGCAGTATCGGTCCTGTCTGCCCTATAGCGAGGAAAATACTGAAGGTATGATTCTCTCTCTCTCACAACGCTTATTAATCAACCACACCTCCATTCGCCTCATGTGGGGACAGAACAACCTCTGGTGGCTGAATAAAATTACTGCAATAACATTGCAATTATCTTGTCTATTACTCAAGGGTGACCTCCGGGGGCTGAACAAAGTTACTGCATCAACATTGTTTAGAACAGAAAACAACAGGATTAACTTACTGCATCAACACTGTTTATGACAGAAAAACATCACCATACTACACCTGGATTGTTACCAGTGCTGATTATTGGGTGGCCACCCTGCTGTACCAACGCTATAAGGAAAACGTACCATCCTTGTAAGCACACACTGGTAGACACACCAGTGACAGCATTCCCACCTGACAGCAGGGATCAGTGGAAGAAAAAGGCAGAAGTTGTGGAGGAACCTGTCAATGCAGCTGGGGCAGCGGCACCACCTCGGAAGGGAGGGTTAGTCAAGTCAAAATGTAGAAAACCTTCCTCAGCAAACCACAACATCCAGCACCACCATCTGATACAGTCTGTATTAACAGGAGGCAGCATTTCAATAACATGGTGGAAGAGTATGTGTCCACATGTCTCCACATACTGAATGATGGGTCTGCCCCATTTCACTACTGGATCTCCAAATTGGACACATGGCCTGAGCTTGTTTTTTTACGCCTGAGGGTATGTGCACACGATGCAGAAAACGCTGCGGATCCACAGCGTTTCTGCAGCTGCGGGTCCGCAGCAGTTTCCCATGAGTTTACAGTACAATGTAAACCTATGGGAAACAAAAAACGCTGTGCACATGCTGCGGAAAAAAACACGCGGAAACGCAGCGGTTTACATTCCGCAGCATGTCACTTCATTCTGTGGATTCCACAGCGGTTTTACAGCTGCTCCTATAGAAAACCGCAGTTGTAAAACTGCAGTGAAATCCGCGGTAAATCCACGATAAATCTGCAGCAAAAACGCAGCGTTTTTGCCCTGCAGATTTATCAAATCCACTGCGGAAAAATCCGCAGTGGACCATTCTTAGAGATGCTGGCCTGCCCTGCAGCAAGTGTACGGTTGGAACATGTTGGAGCACAGCAGGGGGTGTGATCACAGACATTTTAATTAAAATTAACCAGGCATGGTTTCCACAGGACTTGTCTATACCTTTGGCTGAATAGAGAAGTATACCAGGTATTATTATACTCCACTGCAGTTTGTTCATTCTATTTGCCATTCCCAATATTTTGGGGCCTCCGCAAATAGAAATAAAAAAAAGCCAGCAAAAAAACCCCCACAAGAGGCTGTTTTGCAAAGTACCCCCACAGTGGCAGACGACTCCCACAGAGAATGGGGGAGTGTACACACAGAAAGACTGTCAGGAGTGTGTCACATCCTCTTGGTAGATCTGGAGTTAGAAGATCACTACGTATTGTGAATTTCAGATCTTCCATTTAGCCTGTGTGTTTGTGTCCCATGTTGAATGGATTTGGTTTTCTTTGGTGCTGAAGAGATTAATGACCCTTTCTATGCTGGTCAGAAGCATGCAGCTCAATTTCAGCTGCTTCTGATTTGGTCATTACCTCTCCCTATAAAACCTGGCCAGACCTTCTCTTCCTTGCCAGTGAAATCTTTGCTTCCTTGCACCTTGGAGATTGCTGTCCTGAATTGGAGATCATAGTTGCTACTGGAGATTGTTGCATGCTGTTTTTGGGTGTATTCTTTCCTCATCGTCCTATTCCCATTTGGTTGGTACATTCCTATCCTTCCCTATATACTTCTCTAGCTTTGGTGAGTGATTGTATGTTTGTTTCTTTGTGTTATCCCTGTCTGTCTTATGTGTTGATACACTAGCATTTCTGTCCTGGGCCTCCTGGTGGAGGAGGAGGGGACAGCTTAGGGAATAACAGGATGACCATAAGGCTGGTGGCCCAAACCTCCTCACATTTAGAGGTACCGTTGGGAGCAAGGATAGTTAGGGCCCCAGTCCTAGGGATGGTTTAGGGCCCCTTTCCCTAATCATGTACAGTCACAGCGACTTTTTGGCAGAGTACAAACACCGTCCCTCAATCGAACTGCATCCTGTCCCTACAATAATCAGAAAAGAATGGCGGTACCACCTGTAATCTGGTGACTATACAGGGTGGGTCAGGTGTTGTGCTGTCCAATCACAACTATGTCAATACTTGGCTGTGATGGCTCCAGAAGTTCTCACAGCTTAAAAGCTTGTTGATTGGCTGCAGGCTTTCAAGGAAGATGAGGCTTTCTCCCACCACTACCGCATACACACATATGGTACAGTGAAACTCCAAATGGTCATTAAATCAGTTAATTTTGCTTTTGCTTGGGAATTTCTACCTAAAGATGTCCAGAAACAGTCTGAATCTTTCAATGAATGCATGTAAAGAAACTATCATGTCGTGGACTGTTGAAGAGATGTATTTTACCAGGGCGAGCTTCTAATTTCCGTCGCATGCGGGGTAAAAAAAAAAGTGTTTTTTGGCACAGTACTCCCACAGACATGGCTGCAGAATAAAGAAAAAGTGGCTTAAAAGCACACTACTCCCACAGACACTGGTGCTGAGTAGAACAATTTGTGTTTACGCACACTACTATCACAAACACAGGGGAAGATTAGAACTTTTTTTTTCACGCACACTACTCCCACAGACACGGATGCAGAGTTGAAAAATTTGTTCTTACGCACACTACTCCCACAGACACGAGTGCAGAGTATAACAATAACAAACACTGCACATCCAGTGGCCTTGGCATGGCACCAACATTTTTTTCCCCTAACTACTGCCTGGAACACTTGCAGGCTTCTTGTGTCATTTTTAGTTGGATCCGTAAAAATCAGACATCACACGGATGTACAAAGTGGGATCCATTCTTTTTTTTGTGTGCACCTATTGACTTAAATGGGCAAGCCTCATCCAATATATATAGGAAAGTAGTGCATGATGCGATTTACTTCTCATGGAAAGTCTAAATGAGAGAAAAATTGTTAATCTGAACAGCCCTATTGAATAACATGGCTCAATGTGCTGTCTGAGTGCTATCTGATCGAACACACGTCCAATTTATAAGCTTTTATCAATGATCCCTCAAGCAGGGTTGGAATCTGCACAATGCTATCCAGGAATCATTAGGGTTAGTTCTCACTGGCCACACTGGTAACATGAGCAGAGAGACCCTTACATCTAAGACGTAATTTTTTCTTGCACTTATCATCTACAGAATAGTTCACTTACCAATTTTTTTTCTCAAGTTGTCCATGTTGGATCAAAATCTGCAAAGCAAGCTGTCAAAAAATTTGGACAGTACCATGATGCCAACGATGTGCTGTCCGTTTTTCACAGACTGATAGGAGAATTTGTAGAAATATTTTTTTTCTAATCACAGGACATACAAGTGCTTCTCACTAAATTAGAATATCATCAAAAAGTTATGGTAATTTATTTCAGTTCTTCAATACAAAAAGTGAAACTCATATATTATATCATTACAAACAGAGTGATCTATTTCAAGTGTTTATTTCTGTTTATGTTGATGATTATGGCTTACAACCAATGAAAACACAAAAGTCATTAGCTCAGTAAATTAGAATACTTTATAACACCAGCTTGAAAAATGATTTTAAAATCCGAAATGTTGGCCTACTGAAATGTATGTTCAGTAAGTGCGCTCAATACTTGGTCAGGGCTCCTTTTGCATCAATGCTGTGAGCGATCAGCCTGTAGCACTGCTGAGGTGCTATGGAAGCCCAGGTTGCTTTGATTGCAGCCATCAGCTCATCTGCATTGTTGGGTCTGGTGTCTTTCATTTTCCTCTTGACAATACCCCATAGATTCTCTATGGGGTTTTAAAGGGAACCTGTCACCTGAATTTGGCGGGACCAGTTTTGGGTCATATGGGCGGAGTTTTCAGGTTTTTGATTCACCCTTTCCTTACCCGCTGGCTGCATGCTGGCCGCAATATTGGATTGAAGTTCATTCTCTGTCCTCCGTAGTACACGCCTGCGCAAAGTAATCTTGCCTTGCGCAGGCGTGTACTACGGAGGACAGAGAATGAACTTCAATCCAATATTTCGTCCAGCATGCAGCCAGCGGGTAAGGAAAGGGTGAATCAAACACCTGAAAACTCCGCCCATATGACCCAAAACTGGTCCCGCCAAATTCAGGTGACAGGTTCCCTTTAAGGTCTGGCGAGTTTGCTGGCCAATCAAGCACAGTGATACTGTTGTTGTTAAACCAGGTATTGGTACTTTTGGCAGTGTGGACAGGTGCCAGGTCCTGCTGGAGAATGAAATTTCCATCTGCAAAAAGCTTGTTGGCAGAGGGAAGCATGAAGTGCTCTAAAACTTCCTGGTAGACGGCTGCATTGACTGTGGTCCTGATAAAACACAATGGACCTACACCAGCAGATGACAAATGTGGCACCCCTAGGGGTATTTGCCACAAAAATAGTTACTGACAGTAAGTACAAATACTAAAATAGCAAGACTGCACTACCACCTCCGGCCAGAAGGGGGAGCTCCAGAGACTCCCCTTGATCCATTCTGGTCTGAGAGAAGAAATGGCAGTTGGGCCAAGGAGCTGATAGTGAGAGGTCATACAGTTGAATCTCTAACAGCCCTGTGACTGTTACCAGGCCTAAATCACCGGCCTGAGGAGAAGAGGGACAGAGAAAAGGGACATTGTGAGAACCGGGTAGCATTAATCACTACCCAGAACAGGCGCAAAGACGGATACCGGATCCGTGGCTGTATTCATTATATATAATACAGCAACCGGAAAAACGTGAGGTGATATCAGCTTCACTATGGCCGGACGCAGCAACAGATACAGAGTTCAGCGGTACTCCCGGAGGGGGTAAGCCGATAAAAGGACTCGGGTTGCCCGTCGAACCAGGACCCGGAGGGGACAGATTGGGCCGGCAGCCAGTTCACATACAGCAGCAGGGCCACACAGAAATTGCGCACAATAAGAGGCGAAGACCCCGGCAGGGTCAAAGTAACTCAGAGTTCCCATACAGACTCCGGTGACAGGACTGGTTGTAAATCCTTTTATGTTAAAGTAAACTGGTTAAACGTTTCAGTGCCTCAGTCTTTCATTTGGACAATAGCCATCTATCCAGGATCGGGATCGTCACCGCTGGGAGAACCTGCTGCTGATCAAGTAAGTGCCTGTCCCATCACGATACCCCTTACACTGTGCATTGCCTGAGGCTACAGCACCGGGTCAAGCCACCCGTGACATCCCCCTCAAGAGACAGACCCCATTGACCGGTGCTGGGTATCCCGGTCTCCTGGGCGTCACACATGGCTCCCCAAACCATCAATGATTGTGGAAACTTCACACTAGACCTCAAGCAGCTTGGATTGTGTACCGCTCCAATTTTCCTCCAGACCCTGGAACCTTGATTTTCAAATGAACTGCAAAATTTGCTTTCATCTAAACACCTCGGACCACTGAGCAACAGTCCAGTTCTTTTTCTCCTTGGCCCAGGTAAGACGCTTCTGGCGTTGTCTATTGGTCATGAGTGGCTTGACACAAGGAATGAGACACTTGTAGCCCATATCCTGGATATGTCTGTGTGGTGGTTCTTTTATTATTATTATGTTTATACATTTTTATAGCGCTATTTATTCCATGGCACTTTACATATGAAAAGGGGACAAAAATAGACTAATACAATAAACATGAGCAAAAAACAAGGCACTAACAGGTACAGAAGGAGGGAGGACCCTGCCCGTGAGGGCTCACAGTCTGCAGGGGATGGGTGAGGATTCACAAGAGAGGGTAGAGCTGGTCGTTCGGAGGTTCAGTAGGTTGAGGATCACTGCAGGCTGTAGGCTTGTCGGAAGAGGTGAGTCAGGAAGGATATAATGGAACTAGAGAGAGTACAAAGGAGGGCAACAAAATTAATAAAGGGGATGGGAGAACTACAATACCCAGATAGATTAGCGAAATTAGGATTATTTAGTCTAGAAAAAAGACGACTGAGGGGCGATCTAATAACCATGTATAAGTATATAAGGGGACAATACAAATATCTCGCTGAGGATCTGTTTATACCAAGGAAGGTGACGGGCACAAGGGGGCATTCTTTGCGTCTGGAGGAGAGAAGGTTTTTCCACCAACATAGAAGAGGATTCTTTACTGTTAGGGCAGTGAGAATCTGGAATTGCTTGCCTGAGGAGGTGGTGATGGCGAACTCAGTCGAGGGGTTCAAGAGAGGCCTGGATGTCTTCCTGGAGCAGAACAATATTGTATCATACAATTATTAGGTTCTGTAGAAGGACGTAGATCTGGGTATTTATTATGATGGAATATAGGCTGAACTGGATGGACAAATGTCTTTTTTCGGCCTTACTAACTATGTTACTATGTTACTATGTTACTATGAGTCTTCAGGTTCTTTTTGAAGGTTTCTATGGTAGGCGAGAGTCTGATGTGTTGGGGTAGAGGATTCCAGAGTATGGGGGAAGCACGGGAGAAGTCTTGGATGCTGTTATGGGAACAAGAGATAAGAGGGGAGTAGAGAAGGAGATCTTGTGAGTATCGAAAGTTGCGTGTAGGTAAGTACCTCTGGACGATAAGCCAGTGAAGGGCTTGGCATAGGTGAGAGGCTGGGGAATAGCAGAGAGACAGGTAGATTAGTCAGGCAGCAGAGTGTAGGATGGATTGAAGCAAAGACTCCAGCAGCAGTCCACTCCTTGTGAATCTCCCCAAAATGTTTGAATGGCCTTTTCTTAACAATCCTGGCTGTGATTATCCCGGTTGCTTGTGCACCTTTTTCTACCACACATTTTCCTTCCACTCAACTGTCCATTAATATGCTTGGATACAGCACTCTGTGAACAGCCAGCTTCTTTAGCAATGACCTTTTGTGGCTTACCCTCCTTGTGGAGTGTGTCAGTGACTGCCTTCTGGACATCTGTCAAGTCAGCAGTCTTCCACATGATTGTGGAGCCTACTGAAATAAAGGGACCTTTTTAAATGCTTAGGAAGCCTTTACAGGTGTTTTTTGTTAATTATTCTAATTTACTGATATAATAACTTTTGGGTTTTCATTGGCTGTAATCCATAATCATCAACATTAACAGGAATAAACACTTGAAGTAGATCACTCTGTTTGTAATGACCCTATATAATACATGAGCTTCACTTTTTGTATTGAAGAACTGAAATAAATTAACTTTTTCATTATATTCTAATTTAGTGAGAAGAACTTGTATTTGTTTTTCTCCGCTATCACTGATGTAAAGGGCCAATAGAAGTCTATGGCTCCATGAAAAACACAACATATCGGTGACATAGTTTGCTGTCCATATTTAATATTGCAAAGCATAAGAAAACTTTGTAATTTATTTATTTGTCCATATGTGAAAAACACGGATAAAATACTGATGGGAAAAATGGACACATGGACCACACACTGATCACACTATGATCAAAAACACTGATGACACCGGTATCATTTTTTCCACATGTGTAATTAAACAGGGACATGTGAATGAGGCCTTAATTAGGAGAAGAAGGAGAAACCGTTTTTTTTTCCCATCAGTGAAAAAAAAATGATGAAACTTTGATTAAAATAACTGATGAAACTCCAGGACTCCAGTCCATTTTTCACGTTCTACTAAAAAACTGATGAGAAAATGAAGCATTTACTATTATTTAAGTACTGTACCGTATATACTCGAGTATAAGCCGAGATTTTCAGCCCATTTTTTTGGGGCTGAAAGACCCCCTCGAGTCATACCCGGGGGTCGGCAGGGGAGGGGGAGCGGGGGCTGTGTAATTATACTTACCTGCTCCGGCGCGGTCCCTGCTTCTTCCAGCGCTGCATCTATTTCCTGTATTGAGCGGTCACATGGTATCGCTCATTACTGTCATGAATATGGGTGGAGCCGCATATTCATGACTGAAAATGAGCGGTAACTGTGACCGCTCAATACAGGAAGAAGAGGCAGCGCCGGGAGAAGCAGGGACCGTGCCAGGAGCAGGTAAGTATACGGGGAGGGGAGCGCTGCGCGATATTTACCTGCTCCTCATTCCGGTGCGGCTCCGTCTCCAGCGTCCTCTGGCAGTGACGCTCAGGTTAGAGGGCGCGGTGACATAGTCAGTGCGTGCCCTCTGCTGAGCGTCAGTGCTGGAGACGGAGCCGCACGAGGAGCAGGTAAATATTGAAAGCGCCGGCGTCCTGAGCGAAGAGAGGGGAGTATGTGATTTTTTTTTTTTATTGCAGCAGCAGCAGCAGCATTCTATATGGCACAGCTTTATAAGGAGCATCTATGGGGCCATAATCAACGCTGCAGAACATTATATATTGCACAGCTTTATAAGGAGCACCTATGGGGCCATAATGAACGGTGCAGAGCATTCCATATGGCACAGCTTTATATGGAGCATCTATGGGGCCATAATGAACGGTGCAGAGCATTCTATATGGCACAGCTTTATGTGGAGCATCTATGAGGCCATAATGAATGGTGCAGAGCATTATATATTGCACAGCTTTATAAGGAGCATCTATGGTGCCATAATGAACGGTGCAGAGCATTCTATATGGCACAGCTTTATGTGGAGCATCTATGAGGCCATAATGAATGGTGCAGAGCATTATATATTGCACAGCTTTATAAGGAGCATCTATGGTGCCATAATGAACGGTGCAGAGCATTCTATATGGCACAGCTTTATATGGAGCATCTATGGGGCCATAATCAACGCTGCAGAACATTATATATTGCACAGCTTTATAAGGAGCATCTATGGGGCCATAATGAACGGTGCAGAGCATTCTATATGGCACAGCTTTATGTGGAGCATCTATGAGGCCATAATGAATGGTGCAGAACATTATATATTGCACAGCTTTATAAGGAGCATCTATGGGGCCATAATGAACGGTGCAGAGCATTATATATGGCACAGCTTTATAAGGAGCATCTATGGGGCCATAATGAACGGTGCAGAGCATTCCATATGGCACAGCTTTATGTGGAGCATCTATGGGGCCATAATGAATGGTGCAGAGCATTATATATGGCACAGCTTTATAAGGAGCATCTATGGGGCCATAATGAACGGTGCAGAGCATTATATATGGCACAGCTTTATAAGGAGCATCTATGGGGCCATAATGAACGGTATGGAGCATTATACAGTGGGGCAAAAAAGTATTTAGTCAGTCAGCAATAGTGCAAGTTCCACCACTTAAAAAGATGAGAGGCGTCTGTAATTTACATCATAGGTAGACCTCAACTATGGGAGACAAACTGAGAAAAAAAAATCCAGAAAATCACATTGTCTGTTTTTTTAACAATTTATTTGCATATTATGGTGGAAAATAAGTATTTGGTCAGATACAAAATTTCATCTCAATACTTTGTAATATATTCTTTGTTGGCAATGACAGAGGTCAAACGTTTTCTGTAAGTCTTCACAAGGTTGCCACACACTGTTGTTGGTATGTTGGCCCATTCCTCCATGCAGATCTCCTCTAGAGCAGTGATGTTTTTGGCTTTTCGCTTGGCAACACGGACTTTCAACTCCCTCCAAAGGTTTTCTATAGGGTTGAGATCTGGAGACTGGCTAGGCCACTCCAGGACCTTGAAATGCTTCTTACGAAGCCACTCCTTCGTTGCCCTGGCGGTGTGCTTTGGATCATTGTCATGTTGAAAGACCCAGCCACGTTTCATCTTCAATGCCCTTGCTGATGGAAGGAGGTTTGCACTCAAAATCTCACGATACATGGCCCCATTCATTCTTTCATGTACCCGGATCAGTCGTCCTGGCCCCTTTGCAGAGAAACAGCCCCAAAGCATAATGTTTCCACCAGCATGCTTTACAGTAGGTATGGTGTTTGATGGATGCAACTCAGTTTTCTTTTTTCTCCAAACACGACAAGTTGTGTTTCTACCAAACAGTTCCAGTTTGGTTTCATCAGACCATAGGACATTCTCCCAAAGCTCCTCTGGATCATCCAAATGCTCTCTAGCAAACTTCAGACGGGCCCGGACATGTACTGGCTTAAGCAGTGGGACACATCTGGCACTGCAGGATCTGAGTCCATGGTGGCGTAGTGTGTTACTTATGGTAGGCCTTGTTACATTGGTCCCAGCTCTCTGCAGTTCACTCACTAGGTCCCCCCGCGTGGTTCTGGGATTTTTGCTCACCGTTCTTGTGGTCATTCTGACCCCACAGGGTGGGATTTTGCGTGGAGCCCCAGATCGAGGGAGATTATCAGTGGTCTTGTATGTCTTCCATTTTCTAATTATTGCTCCCACTGTTGATTTCTTCACTCCAAGCTGGTTGGCTATTGCAGATTCAGTCTTCCCAGCCTGGTGCAGGGCTACAATTTTGTTTCTGGTGTCCTTTGACAGCTCTTTGGTCTTCACCATAGTGGAGTTTGGAGTCAGACTGTTTGAGGGTGTGCACAGGTGTCTTTTTATACTGATAACAAGTTTAAACAGGTGCCATTACTACAGGTAATGAGTGGAGGAAAGAGGAGACTCTTAAAGAAGAAGTTACATGTCTGTGAGAGCCAGAAATCTTGATTGTTTGTTTCTGACCAAATACTTATTTTCCACCATAACATGCAAATAAATTGTTAAAAAAACAGACAATGTGATTTTCTGGATTTTTTTTTCTCAGTTTGTTTCCCATAGTTGAGGTCTACCTATGATGTAAATTACAGACGCCTCTCATCTTTTTAAGTGGTGGAACTTGCACTATTGCTGACTGACTAAATACTTTTTTGCCCCACTGTATATTGCACAGCTTTATAAGGAGCATCTATGGGGCCATAATGAACGGTGCAGAGCATTCTATATGGCACAGTTTTAAAAGGAGCATCTATGGGGCCATAATGAACGGTATGGAGCATTATATATTGCACAGCTTTATAAGGAGCTTCTATGGGGCCATAATGAACGGTGCAGAGCATTATATATTGCACAGTTTATGTGGAGCATCTATGGGGCCATAATGAACGGTGCAGAGCATTATATATGGCACAGCTTTATAAGGAGCATCTATGGGGCCATAATGAACGGTGCAGAGCATTATATATTGCACAGCTTTATAAGGAGCATCTATGGGGCCATAATGAATGGTGCAGAGCATTCTATATGGCACAGCTTTATAAGGAGCATCTATGGGGCCATAATGAACGGTGCAGAGCATTATATGTGGCACAGCTTTATAAGGAGCATCTATGGGGCCATAATGAACGGTGCAGAGCATTATATATTGCACAGCTTTATAAGGAGCATCTATGGGGCCATAATGAACGGTGCAGAGCATTCTATATGGCACAGCTTTATAAGGAGCATCTATGGGGCCATAATGAACGGTATGGAGCATTATATATTGCACAGCTTTATAAGGAGCTTCTATGGGGCCATAATGAATGGTGCAGAGCATTATATATTGCACAGTTTATGTGGAGCATCTATGGGGCCATAATGAACGGTGCAGAGCATTCTATATGGCACAGCTTTATGTGGAGCATCTATGGGGCCATAATGAATGGTGCAGAGCATTCCATATGGCACAGCTTTATGTGGAGCATCTATGGGGCCATAATGAACGGTGCAGAGCATTCTATATGGCACAGTTTTATATGGAGCATCTATGGGGCCATAATGAACGGTGCAGAGCATTATATGGGGCACAGCTTTATATGGAGCATCTATGGAGCCATAATGAACGGTGCAGAGCATTATATATTGCACAGCTTTATAAGGAGCATCTATGGGGCCATAATGAACAGTGCAGAGCATTCTATATGGCACAGCTTTCTATGGAGCATCTACGGGGCCATAATGAACGGTGCAGAGCATTATATATTGCACAGCTTTATAAGGAGCATCTATGGGGCCATAATGAACAGTGCAGAGCATTCTATATGGCACAACTTTATATGGAGCATCTATGGGGCCATAATGAGCAGTGCAGAGCATTCTATATGGCACAGCTTTATGTGGAGTGTTATGATCTGGTGGCCTAGGAGCAGCATGAGACGTACTCTGGAGAAGGTGGTACCTGTACTAACCGCAAACCCTGAACTTAGCAGCGCAACTAGAAGTAGCCGTGGGGGGTACCTAACACTCCCTAGACCCCTTGACACAGCCTAAGAACTAACTTCCCCTAAAGACAGAAACGGGAAATCTATCTTGCCTCAGAGAAAATCCCCAAAGGATAGACAACCCCCCACAAATATTGACTGTGAGAGGAGAAGGAAATAACATACGCAGACATGAAATCAGGATTTAGCATAGGAGGCCATACTAGCTAAAAAGAAAGAATAGGACAGAGTACTATGCGGTCAGTATTAAAACACTAGAAAATATCCACCACAGAAAATACAAATCACCACATCTGACTAAAGACATGAAGGGTATATCTGCATCTCCAGAGACACAGCTTGGCTGCAAAAAATCCTTCACAGACAAAGCTGGACAAGACAAAACATGAAAATGCACTGAACTATAAGGCCCACAGCATGTGGACAGCAAAAACAAAGCCAGGACTTATCTTTGTTGAAAAGCACAGCAAACAGGAGAGACCAGTAAGGGATGTGAATCCTCCAAAAACAATGGACAACTGGCACTGACTAAAGGATCAAGCAGGTCTAAATAGCTGAGTCCAAATTGCAAAAAGTGAACACACCTGATAAATGCTGCGATCCAAAGACAGCAGCACTACCACTCATAACCACCGGAGGGAGCCCAAGAGCAGAATTCACAACAGTGGAGCATCTATGGGGCCATAATGAATGGTGCAGAGCATTCCATATGGCACAGCTTTATGTGGAGCATCTATGGGGCCATAATGAATGGTGCAGAGCATTCTATATGGCACAGCTTTATATGGAGCATCTATGGGGCAATAATGAACGGTATGGAGCATCTATTTTTTTTTTTGAAATTCACCGGTAGCTGCTGCATTTCCTACCCTAGGCTTATACTCGAGTCAATAAGTTTTCTCAGTTTTTTGTGGCAAAATTAGGGGGGTCGGCTTATACTCGGGTCGGCTTATACTCGAGTACATACGATATCTCTTTGTAGGACATATTATCTACAGTTGTTTACATACTCCGGCAGAATTTTTACTTTCTTGGCCTTTTTTCAGAGAATATAAATGACTAGATGGTGGCCCGATTCTAACGCATCGGGTATTCTAGAATATGTATGTATATAGCAGCCACATAGTATATAGCACAGGCCACGTAGTATATAGCATACAAATAGTACGTGGCCTGTGCTATATAGTATGTGGCTGCTATATACATACATATTGCAGAATACCCGATGTGTTGTATATAACGCATCCCACGCAGTATCTAACACAGGCCACGTAGTATACAGCAGCCATGTAGTATATAACACTGCCCACGTAGTATATAGCAGCCATGTAGTATATAGTACTGCCCACGTAGTATATAGCAGCCATGTAGTATATAGTACTGTCCACGTAGTATATAGCAGCCATGTAGTATATCGTACTGCCCACGTAGTATATAGCAGCCATGTAGTATATAGTACTGCCCACGTAGTATATAGCAGCCATGTAGTATACAGTACTGTCCACGTAGTATATAGCAGCCATGTAGTATATAGTACTGCCCACGTAGTATATAGCAGCCATGTAGTATATAGTACTGCCCACGTAGTATATAGCAGCCATGTAGTATATAGTACTGCCCACGTAGTATATAGCAGCCATGTAGTATATAGTACTTCCTACGTAGTATATAGGAGCCATGTAGTATATAGTACTGCTCACGTAGTATATAGCAGCCATGTAGTATATAGTACTGCCCACGTAGTATATAGGAGCCATGTAGTATATAGTACTGCTCACGTAGTATATAGCAGCCATGTAGTATATAGTACTGCCCACGTAGTATATAGCAGCCATGTAGCCCACGCAGTATTTAGCAGTGTGGGCACATATGCCTGTTAAAAAAAAAAAGAATTAAAATGAAAAATAGTTACATACTCACCCCCTGGGATCCAACGACGCTGTGGCGATGGGCGCGCGGCTGCTGCCTGCTTCCGTTCCCAGGATGCATTGCGAAATTACCCAGAAGACTTAGCGGTCTCACGAGACCGCTAAGTCTTCTGGGTAATTTCGCAATGCATCGCTGGGAACGGAAGATGGCGGCAGGTGCGAGCGGCTCGACGGACTAAGGAGGGTGAGTATAGCAGGTTTTTTGTTATTTTTAACATTACATTTTTTTTTACTATTGATGCCGCATAGGCAGCATCAATAGTAAAAAGTTGGGGACACACAGGGTTAATAGCGGGGGTAACGGAGTGCGTTACCCGCGGCATAACGCGGTCCGTTACCGCCGGCATTAACCCTGTGTGAGCGGTAACCGGAGGGGAGTATGCGGGCGCCGGGCAGTGACTTCGGGGAGTAAGGAGCAGCCGTTTTCCTCTGGACTGTGCCCGTCGCTGATTGGTCGTGGCTGGTTTGCGACCAATCAGCGACTTGGATTTCCATGACAGACAGAGGTAGCGACCAATGAATATCCATGACAGACAGACAGACAGACGGAAGTGACCCTAAAGGTACCTTCACACTAAACGATATCGCTAGCGATCCGTGACGTTGCAGCGTCCTGGCTAGCGATATCGTTTAGTTTGACACGCAGCAGCGATCAGAATCCTGCTGTGATGTCGCTGGTCGGGGCTAGAAGGCCAGAACTTTATTTGGTCGCTGGCTCTCCCGCTGACATCGCTGAATCGGCGTGTGTGACACCGATTCAGCGATGTCTTCGCTGGTAACCAGGGTAAACATCGGGTTACTAAGCACAGGGCCGCGCTTAGTAACCCGATGTTTACCCTGGTTACCATCCTAAAAGTAAAAAAAACAAACGCTACATACTTACCTACCGCTGTCTGTCCCCGGCGCTGAGCTTCTCTGCTCTGGCTGTGAGCACAGCGGCCGGAAAGCAGAGCGGTGACGTCACCGCTCTGCTTTCCGGCCGCTGCGCTCACAGCCAGACCAGAGAAGCAGAGTGCCGAGGACAGACAGCGGTAGGTAAGTATGTACTGTTTGTTTTTTTTACTTTTAGGATGGTAACCAGGGTAAACATCGGGTTACTAAGCGCGGCCCTGCGCTTAGTAACCCGATGTTTACCCTGGTTACCGGCATCGTTGGTCGCTGGAGAGCTGTCTGTGTGACAGCTCTCCAGCGACCAAGCAGCGACGCTGCAGCGATCCGGATCGTTGTCTGGATCGCTGCAGCGTCGTTTAGTGTGAAGGTACCTTTAGACAATTATATAGTAGATAACACCAAAACTTTTTCTCCACTCATGGTTAGTGGTTGAGAGAAGCCATTTATTGTCAAACTACTGTGTTTTCTCTTTTTAAATTCTAATGACAACCCAATACATCCAAATGACCCTCAACAAAAGTTTCTCTGGTGATTTTGGCATAACATGCACAGAAGATGACACCAATGGGTTTGAATGGCTACTAAAGGAAACATCCTCACCTGTGACCTGTTTGCTTGTAATGAGTGTGTGTGCATAAAAGCTGAGTGAGTTTCTGGGATCCAGACAGACTCTTGCATCTTTCATCTAGCCACTGACATTTCCGGATTGTGAGTCATGGGGAAAGCAAAAGAATTGTTAATGAATTTATGGGAAAAGGTAGCTGAACTGTATAAAACAGAAAAGGGATACAAAAAGATATCCAAGGAATTGATAATGCCAGCCAGCAGCGTTCAAACTGTGATCAACAAATGGAAAATCGTGGGGTCTGTAAAAACAAAACCACGGTCAGGTGGACCAACAAAAATGTCGTCCACAACTGCCTTGAAAATTGTCTGGGATGCAAAGAAAAACCACAAATAGCATCACCTGAAATACTCTCTGAAAACTAGCGGTGTGGCTGTTTCAAGATGCACAATAAGGGGGCACTTCAAGAAAAATGGGCTGCATGGTCGAGTCACCAGAAGAAAGCCATTACTGTGAAAATGCCACAAAGTATCTCACCTACAATACGCAAAACAGCACAGAGACAAGCCTCAAAACTTCTGGAACAAGGTAATTTGGAGTGATGAGACCAAAATTGATCTTTTGGCCACAACCATAAACGTTACATTTGGAGAGAGGTTAACGAGGCCCATGATGAAAGGAACACCATTCCTACTGTAAAGCACTGAAGTGGATCGCTGATGTTTTGGTGATGTGTGAGCTACAAAGGTACATGAAACTTGGTCATAGTTGAAGGAAAGATGAATGCAGCACATAATCAGCAAATACTGGAGGCAAATTTGCACTCATCAGCCCAGAAGCTGCGTATGGGACGTACTTGGATGTTCCAACATGACAACGATCCAAAACACAAGGCCAAGTCGACCTGTCATTGGCTACAGAAAAACAAAGTGAAGGTTCTGGAGTGGCCATCTCAGTCTACTGACCTCAATATCATTGAGCCACACTGGGGAGATCTCAAGCGCGCAGTTCATGCTAGACAGCCCAGGAATTTACAGGAACTGGAGGCTTTTTGCCAAGAAGAGTGGGCAGCTTTACCATCTGTGAAAATAAAGCACCTCATCCACAACTACCACAAAAGATATGGGGTATGTGAACTTTTGATCAGGGTCATTTGGATGTTTTGGTTTTTTATTATGATTTAAAAAGAGAAAACACAATAGTTTGACAATAAATGGCTTCACCCTAACACTAACCATGAGTGGAGAAAAAGTTTTGGTTTTATCATTCAAATTCTCTGAAAAAAGGCCAAGAAAGCAAAAATTCTGTAAACTTTTGAGCACAACTGTATGGCTTCTTTGTAAACTCTAATTCAACTCTATGGTTTTTTTTTTTTTTAATGATGTTAATTGCAGATCATTGTGTGATGAAATCCATTCTCTTAAAACAAACTTTGCTCAAATACAATTTTTGTTTAATTTGTACAGTTACACATGCAGAATTGCATGCAGAGAAGGCGCTCTTTACACTTTACAGAAATCTCTTAAGGCCTCTTTCACACTTCAGTCTTTTGGCGTCAGTCACTACCGACATAGTGACGGATTGACGGATCCGTCACAATTGTTGCGAAAACGGTTCTAACGGATCCGTTTTTTTGACGGATCCGTTACTTGGGGGTTGTCTGGGAGAAGTATCTACTTTTTGGAGCATGCGCAATTGAAAAAACGGATTGGGGCGACGGATCCGCCGAAAAAACGGTTGCGGCGGATCCGTCGCCCATAGGTGCCCATTCTATGGAATGGCGGACGCGACGGATCCGTCGCGATCCGCCATTTCGGCGTTGACAAAAAACGTTCCAATGTCCATCTATTTTCAGAAAACGTCCGCCAAATTTCGACGGATCCGTCGCATGGCGGATGGAACGGACGACCATCCGTCACAATCCGTCACTAATGCAAGTCTATGGGAAAATAACGGATCCGTCAAAAAAAATGATGGATCCGTTATTTGAGGAAAATGGCGGTTTTAGACTGACGCCAAATAACTGAAGTGTGAAAGAGGCCTAAGAAGTAGCAACCTATCATAAGATCAATGGTATAATATTAGTGAATGCCGCCCTCACCACTAAGTACAGGTGTGTGCGACTGTCTCATATGTCATATGTGCGAATGTCTCATAGATTCCAGAATCTATGAAATTCACTATCATATGTCCATATTGTGACACTGGGTAAATTGCACTGTATGTTTACTGTATAATGCTGATTTATTTTGAGGATCCAGCAGGGGTCCGCTTACTGCATTATCGCCCAACTTGATGCTCTGGATAGCTTTTAGCAAGGAAATGTACAATTGATAATCAACTATGTGTAGTTTTTGTACTGATTTTCCCTCACAGCATAAACTAAATAAAACACGAAAACAAGAGCTGGAGTTTTTTTTCTAGATTGGTGCAGATTAGTTGGTAAGTGTCTCCCCCTAGTGTAGACTGAAGGTAGTGAACTACGAATATCCGTTAACATCACTTTATATTTGAGGCTACTTTCACTCCAATGCTTAACTTATCTGTTATGTAGAAAAAAACGAATTTAGAACATATATGTTAATATTTACATATGCTATAATTGGAAAAACACATGTCAAAGGTAGCTGACATTCATGTGTGCACATATCACAGTCTATTAACATTTATCATCCTTTAAAACAAAAAAGAAACGGATGAAAACAGAACAGTTTTTATAAAATTCATGCAATTAAATCCACTCTTTCATCTGTTTCTTATTTTTTTTGTCTTCAGAAAACAAGTCACATGGTACTTACTTTTAAAATTGATTTTCTAATTACATATGTATAAATACAACACGCACGCGCGCACGCACGCACGCACACACTGGCTTGTGAAAGTATTCATCCCTCACGGTATCGTTTTTGCATGGAATTTTTGAAATCCTTTATATAATACTATACATGACAGATATATTGTTTTAGAGTAAACATGAAGCTAAAAATCCTTACTGCTGCCAATGGGCTTAACCCCTTAGCGACCGCCGATACGCCTTTTAACGGCGGCCGCTAAGGGTACTTAAACCACAGCGCCGTTAATTAACGGCGCTGTGGAAAAAGTGAATAGCGCCCCCCAGAGTCGGATTGTCTCCGGGGTCTCGGCTGCCGGGGGTAGCCGAGGCCCCAGAGAACATGATTTTTTACCCACCCCGCATTTGCGATCGCCGGTAATTAACCGTTTACCGGCGATCGCAAAAAAAAAAAACGCGATCTCTTTTTAATTTCTTTGTCCTCCGATGTGATCGCACATCAGAGGACAGAGAAAGGGGGTCCCAGATAGCCCCCCGATACTTACCTATCTCCCCCAGTGCTCCTCGTGGCTCCCGGTGGGCGCCGCCATCTTCAAAATGGCGGGCACATGCGCAGTGCGCCCGCCGGCTGGCCCTGCGAGAATCTTTGGGGTCTCGGCTGCCGGGGGTAGCCGAGACCCCAAAGAGCATGATCGGGGTCGGTTTTACCGACCCCTGTTTTGCGATCGCCGGTAATTAACTGTTTACCGGCGACCGCAAAAAAAAAAAAAAAAAAAAGTAAAGTGTAATTCTCTGTCCTCTGATGTGATCGCACATCAGAGGACAGAGAAATAGGGGGATTCGGGGACCCTATCATACTCACCTGTGTCCCTGGATCCTCCTGCTGCTCCTCCTGGCCGCCGGCAAAAGAAAATGGCGGGCGCATGCGCAGTGCGCCCGCCATCTGTCTCCATCTGCTGGCCGGCAGGAGAACAGCAGTTGGGGCTAAAATTAGGGTTAGGGCTAGGGTTAGGGTTAGGGCTAGGGTTAGGGCTAGGGCTAGGGTTAGGGCTAGGGTTAGGGCTAGGGTTAGGGCTAGGGTTAGGGCTAGGGTTAGGGTTGTGGCTAAATTTAGGGTTAGGGTTGGGGCTAAATTTAGGGTTAGGGTTGGGGCTAAATTTAGGGTTAGGCTTCTTTCACACTTATGTCGGTACGGGGCCGTCGCAATGCGTCGGCCCGACATACCGACGCACGTTGTGAAAATTGTGCACAACGTGGGCAGCGGCTGTAGTTACGGAGTTACGGCCACGCATGCACGGTCAGAAATGGCGGATGCGACGTACAAAAAAACGTTTCATTGAACTTTTTTTGTGCCGACGGTCCGCCAAAACATAACTGATCCAGTGCACGACGGACGCGACGTGTGGCCATCCGTCACGATCCGTCGGCAATACAAGTCTATGGGCAAAAAACGCATCCTGCGGGCACATTTGCAGGATCCGTTTCTTGTCCAAAACGACGGATTGTGACGGATGCCAAACTATGCAAGTGTGAAAGTAGCCTTAGGGCTAGGGTTAGGGTTGGGGCTAAAGTTAGGGCTAGGGTTGGGGCTAAAGTTAGGGTTAGAGTTGGGATTAGGGTTAGGGTTTGGATTAGGGTTGGTATTAGGGTTAGGGTTGGCATTAGGGTTAGGTTTGGGATTAGGGTTAAGGTTAGGGTTGTGATTAGGGGTGTATTGGGATTAGGGTTAGGTTTGAGGTTAGGGTTGAGATTAGGATTAGGGGTGTGTTGGATTTAGGATTTTGATTAGGGTTATGGTTAGGGTTGACATTAGTGTTGTTTTGGGGTAAGGGTTGTGATTATGGTTAGGGTTAGTGATTAGGATTATGGATCAGGTTGGGATTAGGGTTAGGGGTGTGTTGGGGTTAGGGTTGGAGCTAGAATTGGGGGGTTTCCACTGTTTAGGTACATTAGGGGGTCTCCAAACACGACAGCCAATTTTGCGCTCAAAAAGTCAAATGGTGCTCCCTCCCTTCTGAGCTCTGCCGTGCGCCCAAACAGTGGGTTACCCCCACACATGGGGCATCAGCGTACTCGGGATAAATTGGACAACAACTTCTGAGGTCCAATTTCTCTTGTTACCCTTGTGAAAATAAAAACTTGGGGGCTAAAAAATCTTTTTTGTGGAAAAAAAAAATATTTTTTATTTTCACGACTCTGCATTATAAACTTCTGTGAAGCATTTGGGCATTCAAAGTTCTCACCACACATCTAGATAAGTTCCTTAAGGGGTCTAGTTTCCAAAATGGGGTCACTTGTGGGGGGTTTCCACTGTTTAGGCACATCAGGGGCTCTCCAAACGCGACATGGCGTCCAATCTCAATTCCAGCCAATTCTACATTGAAAAAGTAAAACGGCGCTCCTTCACTTCTAAGTTCTGCGGTGCGCCCAAAAAGTGGTTTACCCCCACATATGGGGTATTGGCGTATTCAGGAGAAATCGCACAACAACTTTTGTGGTCTAATTTCTCCTGTTACCCTTGTGAAAATAAGAATTTGTGGGCGAAAAGATCATTTTTGTGTAAACAAAAGCGATTTTTTATTTTCACGGCTCTACGTTATAAACTTCTGTGAAGCACTTGGGGGTTCAAAGTGCTCACCACACATCTAGATAAGTTCCTTAAGGGGTCTAGTTTCCAAAATGGTGTCACTTATGGGGGGTTTCCACTGTTTAGGCACATCAGGGGCTCTCTAAACGTGACATGGCGTCCGATCTCAATTCCAGCCAATTCTGCATTTAAAAAGGCAAACGGCGCTCCTTCACTTCTAAGTTCTGCGGTGCGCCCAAAAAGTGGTTTACCCCCACATATGGGGTATTGGCGTATTCAGGAGAAATTGCATAACAAAATTTATGGTTACATTTCTGTTTTTACACTTGTGAAAATAAAAAAAATGGTTCTGAATTAAGATGTTTGCAAAAAAAAGTTAAATGTTCATTTTTTCCTTCCACATTGTTTCAGTTCCTGTGAAGCACGTAAAGGGTTAATAAACTTCTTGAATGTGGTTTTGAGAGCCTTGAGGGGTGTAGTTTTTAGAATGGTGTCACACTTCATTATTTTCTATCATATAGACCCCTCAAAATGACTTCAAATGTGATGTGGTCCCTAAAAAAAAAATGGTGTTGTAAAAATGAGAAATTGCTGGTCAACTTTTAACCCTTATAACTCCCTAACAAAAAAAATTTTGTTTCCAAAATTGTGCTGATGTAAGGTAGACATGTGGGAAATGTTATTTATTAACTATTTTTCGTGACATATCTCTCTGATTTAAGGGCATAAAAATACAAAGTTTGAAAATTGCAAAATTTTAAAAAATTTTCGCCATATTTCCGTTTTTTTCATAAATAATCGCAAGTAATATCGAAGAAATGTTACCACTAACATGAAGTACAATATGTCACGAAAAAACAATCTCAGAATCAGCGGGATCCGTTGAAGCGTTCCAGAGTTATAACCTCATAAAGTGACAGTGGTCAGAATTGCAAAAATTGGCTCGGTCATTAAGTACCAAATTGGCTCTGTCACTAAGGGGTTAAAGAAAGTTTCCCAAATAACTTATCAGGTTGTATTGGTAATCTGTCCACCATGTGCAATGACATTCGAGAAAGATTACAATGAAATTACTAGAGGACATGCACATGTTATGTACTGTATATACGGAAGGTGAAATATCAGAAACATTTCCTTCCAGAGTTTATTTTTATTGCAGAGCTGGAGTGGTGCTACTAATCTAAGTTCCCGGCCTCTAGTCTTATACTTACCAGCCGCTGTGTTCATCTGTTATCGGCGTCGCTCCGGTCGTCTTCTGCAGGTTGGAACCTGCCGGATCGCTCCAGTGTTTGCTGGGGATCCAGAAGTCACAACTCGATGTAAGTCTACGAGAACAACAACGAGGACAGAACAAGGCTGTCATAGACTTACACTGAGCGCTTGTTACCGTTACCTCTGACTTCTGGCTAGTAACAAGTAGTGGTCACAGGATGGTTGCGTGGGACAGGAACGGCGCTGGGAAGAGCTGAAGACAGCAACTGGTGAGTATATTACTAGGGTAAGGAAACTTATAGTAGTAGCACCATTCCAACACTGAAATAAAAAAAAATACTGATGGAGTGGTGCTTTAATCCAAAAAAATAGTACAGAATATACTTGTTATGACTCAGGACGGAGTGGTTCTGGCTCTGCCCTGGTCAGGTCAGGGTTAAGATAGTTCACCTCTCTTTGGTTCTAGGGTGGCTATTTAATGCTTCTAGTTCCTGGGTCTAGTGTCGGTGGTACTTCAGTTTACTCGGCTAGGGATTGCTGACCCAGGTTACTCGTCTGTAAATGTTGTGCCTCTGTGCATGTGTGCTTTTCTGTGTATGACCCGGTGTAACATGCCAGACTAACCCCCCCGCCCAGAATATACCCGGGGTTTAAGTGGCCTAGGCCAGATTATACCCAGGCATATTCTGGCCTAACCCAAACTATACCCCGGGGTATAAATTGGACTAGTCCAGATTATACCCCTCCAGGTCAGAATATACCCCAGCTGCTGTCAATCAGGCAGCGCACGGGGCCCCAGGCAGCGCACGGGGCACCAGGCAGCGCACGGCTCCCCAGGCAGCACACGGGGGCAGAGACAGTGCACAAGGGAGGGGGAAGAGACAGAGTGCAAGGGGGGAAGAGACAGTGAACGGGGATCCAGGCAGCACACAGGGGGGCATAGACAGTGCACAAGGGAGGGGGAAGTGACAGTGTGCAAGGGGGGAAGAGACAGCGCGCAGGGCCCGTGTGCTGTCTCTGCCTCCTGTGCGCTGTCTGGGATCCCATGTGCGCTGTTTGGGACCCCCTGTGTGATGTCTGTAGCCCCGTTCTTGAGTATATTAAAGATTAAAGCATATTAAAGATCCGATTTTTTTCACGCTTATGAGAACCATTGAGTGATGTACTCAAGAACGGGGCCCCAGACATCGCACAGGGGCCCCAGACATCACACATCGCACAGGGGCCCTAGACATCTTAGGCTAGTTTCACATTTGTGCACGGCTGTGTACGCTCTCAGTGAAGCCCCACCCATTGCTGCGCCCGTCAATTAAGCTCCGCCCAGGTGCGCATGCGGCCGTATGCGGCCTGCGTACCCTATCTTTATCATTGGGTACGCAGGCCCTGCGGATGTTTGCGTTTGCGTCCGCATGCGTTGTTTTGATGATTCGGTGAACGCAAGAAAATCCAGCTTGTTGCCTTCGCCGCGGGTTGCAGCACCGTCAAAAGAATGTCGGCGGGGCGCAGCAGTGGTCAAGGCTTCACTGAGAGCGTACGCATGCGCACGGCTGTACGCAAATGTGAAACTAGGATTGAGTGATATACTCGAGCAGGGCCCCAGACATTGCACAGTGGGTCCCAGAGAGTGCACAGGGGGGCCCAGACAGCGCACAGGGGACATGCGCTCTGTCTATTCCCTCCCCCTTGCGCGCTATCTGTTACCCCCTTGCTCACTGTCTCTGCCCCCCTGTGCGCTATCTGGGACCCCTTCTGGGCTGCCTGGGGTCCTGTGGGCTGCCTGGGGTCCTGTGCACTGCCTGGGGCACCGTGTGCTGTTTGGGGCTCCATGCGCTGCCTGGGGCCCCTGTGGGCTGCCTGGGGGCCCTGTGGGCTGCCTGGGGCCCCTGTGCACTGCCTGGGGCACCATGCGCTGTTTTGGGGCTCCGTGCGCTGCCTGGGGCCCCTGAGCACTGCCTGGGGCCCTGGGCTCTGCCTGGGACCCCTGTGCGCTGCCTGGGGCCTTGTGCGCTGCCTGGGGCCCCTGTGGGCTGCCTGGGGTCCTGTGCACTGCCTGGGGCACCGTGTGCTATTTGGGGCTCTGTGCGCTGCCTGGGGCCTCTGTGTGCTGCCTGGGGCCTCTGTGTGCTGCCTGGGGCCCCTGTGTGCTGCCTGGGGCCCCTGTGTGCTGCCTGGGCCCCTGTGCGCTGCCTGGAGCCCCTGTGTGCTGCCTGGGGCCCTGTGCGCTGCCTGATCTACAGCAGCTGGGGTATATTCTGACCTGGAGGGGTATAATCTGGACTAGTCCAATTTATACCCCCGTGTATAGTTTGGGCTAGGCCAGAATATACCCGGGGTATAATCTGGCCTAGGCCACTTTAACCCCGGGTATATTCTGGGCGGGGGGTTAAACTGGCCTGTTACACCTGGGGACCTGTTCGTCCCCTGATTTCTGCCACTGTGTTCTGCTCTGTACTGCCCTGTCCTTCCTGGTTCTCTGACCCCTTGGCTCGTCTCGGTTCACTCGTTGTCTCATCCCTAGGTACCTCACTCTCGTTTGGCTTTGACCCTTGGCTCACCATTTGACTACATTTACGTTTTATACTCCGTATTTTGCGCTCTCAGCTGCTTCCCCGTCCTCACTTGCTCCGCCCCCTGCAATCACGTGACTGTTTAGTGTCAGGTCCTGTGCACACTGCATGCTTTAGCTCTCACACTCCCTACACTCGGTTCCAGGCCTCCTGCAAGCGCCCCCTTGGCTCCTCTGGTGACACACACCATGTGTCATTATAAGGCTACGTTCACATTAGCGTCGCGTCGCCGTTGCGTCGGCGACGCAGCGGCGACGCAAGGAAAAACGCGCGTTTTGCGACGCGTGCGTCGTTTTTTGCCGAAATCGGACGCAAGAAAAATGCAACTTGTAGCGTTTTCTTGCGTCCGACGCTAGCGTCTAAAACGACGCACGTGTCGGAAAACGCGTGCAAAAAGACGCATGCGTCCCCTATGTTAAACATAGGGGCGCGTCGCCGCTGCGTCGCCGACGCAACAGCGACGCACATTAGCGTAACGCTAATGTGAACGTAGCCTAATACTATTCTCCACCAAACATATGACGCACATCGTTAATAAATTGGCACATTTTACAACTTCTTTGTAGATTGTTGTTTCAGAATTATTAAGAAAGGCATTAAAGTGTCAGAAAACATAACAACAGACAGAACTGGACCTAGAAGTTAATAATTGCGACCAATTTACAGAGCGATTCCAACTATTCCAAACATTTATAATGGGATGTCCCCAGTGTAAATCCACAACTCCACTAACAAGGGAAACACTGTTGTTGTTTTGATCGTCCATAGATACTTTAGAGTTTCTTGAACATGGAAGTGGTCCCTGTCTGTCTTTTTCTGCTGTATCGCATTGATAGCAGAGTCGATTGTGCAAACAAGAGTTGATTGTATATAGTTGTAATGGTGTAAACGTCCATTTCAGGGTCATAAAAATCTCAGAAGTCGGATATTTGTAGATTGTGAGCCATCATGGGCAGGGTCTTCTCTCCTCCTCTACCAGTCGGTGACTCGTTTTGTTCAAGATTATTGTACCTGTTTTTATTATGTACACCCATTTTCACATGGAATAAATGGCGCTATAATAATAATAAATAATAATAGATGGTAATTGATGGTTATTACATTACTAGATGGTGGCCAATTCTAACGCATCGGGTATTCTAGAATATGCAGGTCCACGTAGTGTATTGCCCAGCCACGTAGTATATTGCACAGCCCACGTAGTATATTGCCCAGCCACGTAGTATATTGCCCAGTCACGTAGTATATTGCCCAGCTACATAGTATATTGCCCAGTGACGTAGTATACAGCACAGAGCCACGTAGTATATTGCCCAGCCACGTATGTCACAGGTTAAAAAATAAAAAATAAACATATACTCATCTTCCGATCCGAGGGCCCCTTGTAGTTCTGTCGCCTGTGCGCGGTGCACACGGCAGCTTCCGGTCCCAGGGTGTGATGACGTCGCGGTCACATGACCGTGACGTTATGGCAGGTCCTTCTCGCTCAGGACCTGTGATGATGTTGCGGTCACATCCGTAACGTCATGGCAGGTCCTTCTCCCATACCATCCTTAGCACCGGAACCTGCTGCTTACATGGAGCGGTCACCGGAGCGTCGCGAAAAGTGAGTATATAATGATTTTTTATTTTTTTTAAATTATTTTTAACATTAGATCTTTTTACTATTGACGCTGCATAGGCAGCATCAATAGTAAAAACTTGGTCACACAGGGTTAATAGCTGCGGTAATGGAGCGCCCCCAGACACAGGGCCACGAGTTCTCGGTACCGGGCCTCTCTGGTTCGGTTCTGAGGCTCACGGTGGCTAGACCCGGTCCGTGACCCTGCTAAGGGGCATCCAATAAAGGTGGTACAGTCTGTCAGGGATTTGTGACGCCACCTGTGGTGTTCGGTCAGGGTGACCGACGCTGCTGTGGGGTCCGCTGGGGTGATGGAATGGCAGCTGGATGGTATACCTTCCCACAGGTGAAGTATGTCCCCAGGGCTTCCCAGTAAGGTAGATGGTGATGGTGTGAGGTGCAGTCAATAACGAGGACACAAGATTGCAGTCTCTTTACCTCTTTACTGAAGACTTCAGGATCCTCAATCCAGAGCACGCTTAACAGGGCTGTCTGAGACCGGCCGGTCCGATGGGCACATCCAGAATTCCCTTTGCAGATGGAAATCAGTGCCTACCACTAGCGCCTGTGTGTTGTAGTGCTACCCTGCTGAGCATTCGGAATAGTCCTCACAACTGCTGTTCTCGTTCGTTCTTTCTTTCTAATTCTCTCTCTCTTGTTCCAGATGTTACTAGTTTCTCGTCCCCCAGGTATGTTATGGCTAGGACGCACCCGTATGACGGGAAGGCTCGGAGCTCTTCCAGGACCCTAGAGACGCCCCTCTCCACGCGTTGCCCCCTATGTCTTCGTAGGAAATTTAAGGTAGACAGCCAACCTATAATTAACTGTCCTGCGGAGTTCGAAGTAAGGCCTAGAGTCAGTTACTCCCGCGGTGTTCCGGCTACGCGCCTCAGTAGGATGTTGCCTCGGTCTCACGGCACGACTCCTACTGGCTCTCCTTTGTGCTTGATCTCGTTTCTCACTGTTCCACAATATCCTTCCCTTCGTGTCACTTTCTTAGGATACCGCCGCGGGGTGTGCAGGCGCGGTTCCGTTACGTTCTGCTCTGTTCGCTAGGCACCCGCCAGGTTCCCACGCCTGACAGGGACCCCCCTGTGTCTTCTCCCTGCAACACCCCCTGCCATGGGATGTTGCCTGAATCCAACCCAGTCCGCTTCTGACTAACTTCCTATCCAACCCCTAGTTTTACCAGTGTGAGGAGTGGCCCAATAAATAAAGCCTTTTTCTCCCCCTAGTGGCCGGAGTGTGAAGTGTAATGTGTGCTGGTGATACCTGGTCAGTAGAATTCCTTCAGCGCCATCAGACGTACCATCACTCCCCTTAGCGGCAGAGTGTCATACCGCACCGACCAGATCTCTGGGGTGCTGCAGTAACGGAGTGAGTTACCAGCGGCATAACGTGGTCCGTTACCGCTGGCATTAACCCTGTGTGAGTGGTGACTGCGGAGAGTATGGAGCGGGCGCCGACTGCAGGGGAGTTGGGAGGGACTAATCGGACTGTGGCCGTCGCTGATTGGTCGCGGCCAGCCATGACAGGCAGCTGGTGAGACTAATCAGCGACTTGGATTCTATGACAGACAGAGGCCGCAACTAATGAATATCCGTGACAGACAGAAGGACAGACAGACAGAAAGACGGAAGTGACCCTTAGACAATTATATAGCAGATTACATGTAATGGTTATCTATTGCCACCTTCTGGTCATCAGTGATATTTCAGGCTCTCTGATCATGCTCTGCCCAGCAACTCCTCTGTGTGCAGTAGCATTTTACAACATTTCATGACTTGAGGAAGGCTATTCACAAGTTACTAAGCAAATTGCTCCAGAATTCTATAATAAATTTCTCCCAAAAAATGGAGTACATAGCCTGTTCTATTGTATATTCTAGACATGTTAAAAGGTTTGTCAGGGTTTGGCACAAAAGTCCGCAGTCTCTCTGCGTGACTGCAGACTTGTGAGTTCTCACAATGCACACAGCTTGCACTGTCAGGGTCCTCTGGTACATACACCAGGAGGGGCCAATCACATGACCAGAAGTGTGCGCTATGCGTAGTCCCGGCCACATGCAAACTAGACGTTCACGACCTCGTTCAATGAAAGTGAATTGCTTGATGCTGCGACTAGTTGGAATGTGGCCAGAAGTTTGCATATCGCACAATTGCGGTCACGTGATCGCCCAGTCCTAGGCTGCGTGCGCTGTCAGGATTCCCAAGTCTGCAGTCACAGCCAAACCTGTACAACCCCTTTTACAGTTTTTAAAAGGGTGTACAAATGGAGCGCCCCCAGACACAGGGCCACGAGTTCTCGGTACCGGGCCTCTCTGGTTCGGTTCCGAGGCTGTCACGGTGGCTAGACCCGGTCCGTGACTCTGCTAAGGGGCGTCCAATAAAAGGTGATAGGAGTCTGTCAAGGTTTCGTGACGCCACCTGTGGTGTTCGGTCAGGGTGACTGACGCTGCTGTGGGGTCCGCTGGGGTGATGGAATGGCAGCTGGATGGTATACCTTCCCACAGGTGAAGTATGTCCCCAGGGCTTCCCAGTAAGGTGAATGGTGATGGTGTGAGGTGCAGGCAATAACGAGGACACAAGGTTGCAGTCTCTTCACTGAAGACTTCAGGATCCTCAATCCAGAGCACGCTTAACAGGGCTATCTGAGAACGGCCGGTCCGATGGGCACTTCCAGAGTTCCCTTTGCAGGTGGAAATCAGTGCCTACCACTAGCGCCTGTGTGTTGTAGTCCTACCCTGCTGAGCATTCGGAATAGTCCTCACAACTTCTGTTCTCGTTCGTTCGTTCTTTCTAATTCTTGCTCTCGTTCCAGATGTTACTAGTTTCTCGTCCCCCAGTATGTTATGGCTAGGACGCACCCGTATGACGGGAAGGCTCGGAGCTCATCCGGGACCCTAGAGATGCCCTTCTCCGCGCGTTGCCCCTATGTCTTCGTAGGAAATTTAAGGTAGACAGCCAACTTATAATTAACTGTCCTGCGGTGTTCGAAGTAAGGCCTAGAGTCAGTTACTCCCGCGGTGTTCCGGCCACCGGCTACGCGCCTCAGTAGGATGTTGCCTCGGTCTCATGGCACGACTCCTACTGGTTCTCCTTTGTGCTTGATCTCATTTCTCACTGTTCCACAATATCCTTCCCTTCGTGTCTCTCTCTTAGGATACCGCCGCGGAGTGTGCAGGCGCGGTTCCATTACGTTCTGCTCTGTTCGCTAGGCACCTGCCAGGTTCCCACGCCTGACAGGGACCCCCTGTGTCTTCTCCCTGCAACACCCCCTGCCACGGGATGTTGCCTGAATCAAACCCAGTCAGCTTCTGACTAACTTCCTATCCAACCCCTAGTTTTACCAGTGTGAGGAGTGGCCCAATAAATAAAGCCTTTTGCTCCCCCTAGTGGCCGGAGTGTGAAGTGTAATGTGTGCTGGTGATACCTGGTCAGTAGAATTCCTTCAGTGCCATCAGACGTACCATCACACCCCTTAGTGGCAGAGTGTCATACTGCAACGACCAGATCTCTGGGGCGCTGCACAAAAAGGGTCACAAAAAAGTTGTAGATGGCACCAAATTCATTAGCTGTATATATTTGATGCAAAATACTGTTATATATGTATATAAGCCATGAGGTGGGAAATTCTGGTCAACACAGTGCTGAAAATTTGTGTATCAGAATGCAGCTTTAGGCATAAATAACTTTTTGATATTTCTGTACCAATGTTTAATGTGATATGAAACTTTGTGATCTGTACTGGTAATATTAGAGATTTGTTGGTTATATTCTTAAAGAACCATCTATGCTTTACTCACCCTCCCCAGGTCCAGCACAGAGTCTCCACTGCTCTTCCTGGTGTCTATTATTGTCTGCAGCACATCACCGCCCTAGTTGACAGCAGAAGACGTTCAGAGCCGCTGAGCTCAGTTATTGGCTGCAGCGGTGCTAACATGACATCAGCGCTGCAGACAATGACGGACACAGAGAGCAGCCGTGGAGACTCAGTGTTGGACCTGGTAACAGGTAATGCAAACTGCAGATGAGGGACAGACTTTCCAAAACTAGAAACCCTCTTTAATTTAAAGAAGTGTAAGATTGTATTATTTAAGGTAATGGAAGAACTTTGTAAGATATTGAGAGATTTCAAAATGTAAAAAAGTAATACATAATATCATAATGCAAAATGTTATGATATAAGGAAATGATAAAGCTCTTTGTTTTTTCTTTTTGAAACCTGTAGATAGGCTGCAGAGGGTCAGAGCTGCCATCAATCTAATGTCGATGGCTGCCCTGTCCTAGAACTCCAGACTGCCCCTTAGTGTCGCTGCCCTGCACAGTGGCGTTGGGGTGGAATGAGAGGAGCCATGTGAGTAGCTTGCGGTGTTATGGTGCGAAGGTCACCTGGTGTCACCAGCTTGATATACAGGTACACAGGCCTGCAATATGGTACTGTAGTAAATAATTAACAGTATTTCCACTTACTGAGACAAAAGTGCAGAAAGCAGCAGGATGCCGAGTAACGAGAGCTAGAAAAACAAATGTTAAACACGAGGTACACAAGTGTGATCAGGAGTGGCCACGGGCAACCGCGCAAGTCCAATATATGGGCCCCACGCTCCCTAACAGCTCCGTAGGTCACCTCCGCCCCGTATCTTCGGTAACTTGCTCTGGTGGATGGCCTCTGACCAGTAACTGTGAGCCATGAAATTCATTAGGGTACTTTCACACTGGCGTTTTTTTTAATACGTCGCAATGCGTCGTTTAGGGGAAAAAACGCATCCTGCAAAGTTGTTTGCAGGATGTGTTTTTGCCCCATAGAGTAACATTACCGACGCATTGCGACGTATTAACACACGTCGCAACCGTCATGCGACGGTTGCGCCGTGTTGTGGCGGACCGCCGGGAGCAAAAAACGCCCCCACCTCCCCGCACCACACAATGGGGCAGCGGATGCGCCGGAGAATGCATCCGCTGCACCCGTTGTGCGGCGCTAACAACGCTAACGTCGGATTCTCGGCCCGACGCAATGCGACGGGCCGAATTCCGACGCTAGTGTGAAAGTAGCCTTATTATTGACTTTTGTAAATTGCCACTTCTAATAGTGTTCTAGACTTCTTGTCCACTTTCTCGCTGAGGGAGGAAGCCATTTGCATGTTTATGTTCTCATAGAAGAATTGTGTGTCTATGACTTGGTGCTCTCCACAGGGGGGAACTTTACACTTTAGAACTCCTGTCAGAGGCTTCTCACCCAGGGAAATCAGACCTCTTGCTTTGCACTGATGAGGGGCAAACATCCCAAAACACAAGTCTGCCAATAGTTCTAGTTTTTTTGTTCATTCCCACCAAGCAGTTTGTATGTTCTCCCCGTGTTTGGGTGGGTTTCCTCCGGGTGCTCCGGTTTCCTCCCACACTCCAAATACATCCTGATATCTAGATTGTGATCTCCAATGAGGAGAGTGATCATAATGAATGTAAAGTGCTATAAAATGTGATTGCGCTACCTAAGTTAAAATAATTAAAAAAAAACCTATCCTTCTGTGACAAGGAACTTAAAAGGGTCGATTTTGACATTTAGGATTGCTACCGCTAACAGGTGGAACCAGTTTCTGTCCTCTTTCTCTCTGAAGCGCCACTTTTCATGAGATTAATTAATCCGGTCCCCGAAATGCTAATACAGGGTAAGGAGTGTTATTAATGGCTGCTGTTGGCCTCTTCACCTTTATGTGGCATACAGTACTTCCACCCCAGACCCTGCTATATTCTCAGTTTAGTTCTGCTATATCATACAAGTACAGAGAAACCCCTGACACCCTCAGTGTAGACCTTTACACAGAGCTGAACTGCAGAGGTTAGGATAGACATGGGCACGTGAGGATATCATGTATCTGCCCAATATGGTCTCTTATAGACACAGAGATGTACTGTCTACGTGCTGCGGGGGAGGGGCGGCATACATACATTATACGTTATCAGCTCGTTACAGAACATCAGCGTTTTCTATTTAACTGGTGAAAACCCCTCTGGTGTTACTTTTGGTTTTAATATTAGCCTCAGTGACTAAGAATGGGATCTGATACATAACGAGTCATCCATGCTCGTTATGTCAGGAAAACCAGACACCGACACTGAGAAATGAAAAAGTCAAACTGTAGATGAAAAAAGTTCTGTATTTCATATATTACTTTTTTTTAAATAATGATTAAATGCAGGAAGAGTAGCACAATCTGACAAAACATCGGATCGCACTCGGACCAATGTTAAGTCTACGGGGCCGTGCATGAAAGATTGTTTCATGCCCAAGTTTCATGCAATATTCAGATCTCACCCAGCCATATGAGTCAATGAGAGCGAGGGAAACCTCGGACTGCACTCGAACGACATCTAAATGCAGTCTGATTTCCGTGTACTGACAGAATGGAGAAAAGGGAGATTTGTTTCCATGTTCTTCTCATCCACGAGAATCAGAGTTTGATCAGAGTGTGATTTGCATGATGGCCGAGAACACACGGACGTCTGCACCTGCCCTGTCAGTATTTCATCTGTCACTGTGGCTGCTTTATGGTCTTCAGTTTTCTTCCTGACACACACATCTGAATCGTGGATGTATTTTCTCATCCGTTTCCTTCGGGAATATTTGAATCTCCTATTAGACGTCCTTCCTATGAATCATTACAGCAATATTAGGTGTATGATTCATCAGGGGGCGATGTCGCTTGTTGTTATAGGGGGGTACTTCGTCCTTTTTGTGAATTTTATAGAATAAAAGTTCCTGTCGTAATCACCATCACTTAGACTCGTCTTCTATGTGGCGGATTGGAGAAAGCTCGTGTAAAGCACCGGTCTATGGTGAGTAAGAAGGGAAGTGCTCAGGAGGCAGGTGTCTGTGGTGGAAGCACACCATAAAGCATGGCCAGTGGGTGTGGGAGCCTCAGACCTAGATAACAGTCTCCCTTCCCGCCCTGTTGCCCGAGTCCCACCTCTGGGCCTGTATGATTGGGTGTAGGGGCCGCATTTATAGGGGGCTTGACACTTCTCTTGAAATAGCTACTATGTAGCAACCTGAGCTTCCTTAAAGGGCCTGTGCCTGTGGTGTGCTGTCAGAGATGACACATGTCAGAAGGGCAGGAGCTACAGGGAAGAGAGCCATGGCGTCTGCTTGTGAATGAACTAGACTTGTTCTCCTCAGACTTGTACGCCCGGTAGCCACAATCATCGCTTGGCGAAGCATTTACTCAGACTGTGTTTCTCGTGAATATTTTACACTGGGATGAATGAGACTGTGGAGCGTTTCCCTCAGATACTTCTCTAACCAGCCGGATCACTTTCGCTGGACATTTGACACCGGGAACATCAGTCTATTTGGTTATTTTAGAGGATTTCTACCTGATTTTTTTTGTCTCCATTTTTATCTGCTAATTTCTTCTCCTCCATCATCTGCGAGTCTGAAGCCCAATCTGTAACCGTCAGATAGCGATGTTCATCCTGAGATGGAGACTACGGAGCGACCCAAGAGTCCTGTCATGGATGTTCACCGCCCCGGCCGTGGAAAAGCATGTCCCACGCCGTCACCTTGGAGAATACAAGCCTGGCACGTCTGATGGGGCACTGCAGCCCAACAAAGAGTTGTAAGTGGCAGTTCAAGCATGTGAGGGGCTTTCTCTTATCTATACCAATAGCAATTTATTCCAGGAGCTGATAGACCTGGCAAATGTTCACAGAGGGCCCCATTCAGTTTTTAGGGTCCCGACTACTGCTACCAAAGTATTCAGTTTACTTTTACTTTTTTAAACTTTGAGGCTGCCGTCACACTAGCAGTATTTGGTCAGTATTTTACCTCAGTATTTCTAAGCCAAAACCAGGAATGGAACAAATAGAGGAAAAGTATAATAGAAACATATGCACCACTTCTGCATTTATCACCCGCTCCTGGTTTTGGCTGAGAAATACTGAGGTAAAATACTGACCAAATACTGATAGTGTGACGGCAGCCTTAGATTTTATCGTCAGATCTTTAGAAGTTAAACCCAGTCATTGCGACCACAATGTTTCTTAAGAATGTCACATCTTCCGTTTATGTCTCCAGGGGTTCTCAGTGAAAATTTAGGACTTACACCAAGGGATATTCCTTTTAAACAATATACGGTCTGTTTTTATGTCCGTATGCGGTCCGTTTTTTATATCCGTATGCGGTCTGTTTTTTTAAGTCTGTATGCGGTCTGTTTTTTATGTCTGTATGCGGTCTGTTTTTTATGTCCATATTCGGTCCGTTTTTTGTCCATATGTGGTCCGTTTTTTATGTCTGCATGCGGTCCGTTTTTATATCTGTATGCGGTCCATTTCTTAAGCCAATATGCGGTCCGTTTTTTATGTCCATATGCGGTCTGTTTTTTTAAGTTCTTATGCAGTCCGTTTTTTTAAATCTGTATGCGGTCTGTTTTTTATGTCCATATGCGGTCCGGTTTTTAAGTCCTTATGCGGTCCATTTTTTATGTCCGTATGGGGTTCGTTTTTTATGTCCATATGCGGTCCGTTTTTTATGTCCGCATGCAGTCCGTGTTTATATCTGTATGCGGTCCATTTTTTAAGCCAATATTCGGTCCGTTTTTTATGTCCGTGTGTGGTCCGAGCTTTAAGGACGGCAAATACGGTCAGACGCACACCCATCGTATTCAATGGTAGTGCACGCATGTTGCAGACATGTCCCTTTTTAACGCACCACAGATGAAATAACACATTCACAAGTCCTGTTTTTGTAAATGATCTGCAAAAAGAAAAAGGGACATGTCCGAAATTGTTCCAATTTACTGACCAAACTCGCACATGGCAATGAATGGGTTAGTGATGTAACAGACAGCACACGGACGCCATACATGTTGCTTAAAAACACAGACGTCTGAATTTGGGCTAAGCAGGGCCGGCCTTAGGGGCAGGCAGACCAGGCAGCTGCCTGGGGCCCCTGCTCCCCCAGGGGCCCCCAGCTAGCGGCAAGTTGCACAGCTGCTATGGGGCCCCTGTGAGGCAGGGGGGCCCACCTGCCGCCAGCGCCAACTCCCCCGCCTCATTGAACTATACCGGGGGGGGGGGCTTTATTAGATTTTGTGAGGGATGATTGCATCATACTCTTTGATGGGGCTACATTATATTCTATGGGGAGGTGGGCTATATTATATCCTGTTTGGGGCTACATTATATTCTATGGGGGGCTGTATTATATTTATATTCTATGAGGGGTGATTGCGTCATACTCTATGAGGGGGCTACATTATTCTATATGGGGGCAGCATTATATTCTATGGGGAGGTTACATTATACTCTGTGGGGGGTTACATTATACTCTGTGGGGGTTACATTATTCTCTGTGGGGTGGCTGCATTATACTCTGTGGGGTGGTGGCTGCATTATACTATATGTGGGCTGAATTATACTGTATCGAGGACTATGGGGAATACATTATACTATATGAAGAACTATGGGTTGCATTATACTATGGGAAGTGAAGTGTACTACATGGATGACTATGGCGGTGCATTATACTATATGGAGCACTGTGAGGAATGTATTATGCTATATGGAGGACTGAGGAGTATTTTTTAATATATGGAGGACTATGATGAGTGCATTATACTACATGGAGGACTATGGGGAGTGTATTATACTATATGGAGGACTATGAGGAGTGTATTATACTATATGGAGGACTATGGGGCACATTCTATTATATGGAGGACTATGGGGTGTGGATGGTACAATATGGAGGACTGTGGTGCGCATTATAATATGTGGAGGAGTATGGGGTGTATTATACTAAACAAGCAAAATGCTGCATATTCATTGGGTGATTGGATGTTTATGCCGGAATAAAAATCATTGTTCTTAGCAGGACATTGCCGGGATAAACTGTAGATGTGCTGCTGATAACATGATATTGTATGGTGATCTGTTATTGATCTATTAGTGATCATTCTGTCCCCATCATTCTTTCTCAGACGGTGGAAAGAGGCCGTGAAACAAGCGCACAACGACTTCAGTATTGTCGATCACACTCGTGTAGCGGCCTGAGATCAGCGCATGTAAATACAACCAAAATGCTTCTGTGTGATGTGCAATATGTTAGCATTTTGGGCCCCATTTTAAACTTTGCCTAGGGCCCCACTTTGCCTAAAACCGGCCCTGGGGCTAAGTACGTGGCACATTGGATATTCAAATTTTAACCTGTGTTTGCCTGGAAACTTCTTAAGAAATCCAATATACAGTGGGGCAAAAAAGTATTTAGTCAGTCAGCAGTAGTGCAAGTTCCACCACTTAAAAAGATGAGAGGCGTCTGTAATTTACATCATAGGTAGACCCCAACTATGGGAGACAAACTGAGAAAAAAAAATCCAAAAAATCACATTGTCTGTTTTTTTAACAATTTATTTGCATATTATGGTGGAAAATAAGTATTTGGTCAGAAACAAAATTTCATCTCAATACTTTGTAATATATCCTTTGTTGGCAATGACAGAGGTCAAACGTTTTCTGTAAGTCTTCACAAGGTTGCCACACACTGTTGTTGGTATGTTGGCCCATTCCTCCATGCAGATCTCCTCTAGAGCAGTGATGTTTTTGGCTTTTCGCTTGGCAACACGGACTTTCAACTCCCTCCAAAGGTTTTCTATAGGGTTGAGATCTGGAGACTGGCTAGGCCACTCCAGGACCTTGAAATGCTTCTTACGAAGCCACTCCTTCGTTGCCCTGGCGGTGTGCTTTGGATCATTGTCATGTTGAAAGACCCAGCCACGTTTCATCTTCAATGCCCTTGCTGATGGAAGGAGGTTTGCACTCAAAATCTCACGATACATGGCCCCATTCATTCTTTCATGTACCCGGATCAGTCGTCCTGGCCCCTTTGCAGAGAAACAGCCCCAAAGCATGATGTTTCCACCATCATGCTTTACAGTAGGTATGGTGTTTGATGGATGCAACTCAGTATTCTTTTTCCTCCAAACACGACAAGTTGTGTTTCTACCAAACAGTTCCAGTTTGGTTTCATCAGACCATAGGACATTCTCCCAAAACTCCTCTGGATCATCCAAATGCTCTCTAGCAAACTTCAGACGGGCCCGGACATGTACTGGCTTAAGCAGTGGGACACGTCTGGCACTGCAGGATCTGAATCCATGGTGGCGTAGTGTGTTACTTATGGTAGGCCTTGTTACATTGGTCCCAGCTCTCTGCAGTTCATTCACTAGGTCCCCCCGCGTGGTTCTGGGATTTTTGCTCACCATTCTTGTGATCATTCTGACCCCACGGGGTGGGATTTTGCGTGGAGCCCCAGATCGAGGGAGATTATCAGTGGTCTTGTATGTCTTCCATTTTCTAATTATTGCTCCCACTGTTGATTTCTTCACTCCAAGCTGGTTGGCTATTGCAGATTCAGTCTTCCCAGCCTGGTGCAGGGCTACAATTTTGTTTCTGGTGTCCTTTGACAGCTCTTTGGTCTTCACCATAGTGGAGTTTGGAGTCAGACTGTTTGAGGGTGTGCACAGGTGTCTTTTTATACTGATAACAAGTTTAAACAGGTGCCATTACTACAGGTAATGAGTGAAGGAAATAGGAGACTCTTAAAGAAGAAGTTACAGGTTTGTGAGAGCAAGAAATCTTGATTGTTTGTTTCTGACCAAATACTTATTTTCCACCATAATATGCAAATAAATTGTTAAAAAAATAGACAATGTGATTTTCTGGATTTTTTTTTCTCAGTTTGTCTCCCATAGTTGAGGTCTACCTATGATGTAAATTACAGACGCCTCTCATCTTTTTAAGTGGTGGAACTTGCACTATTGCTGACTGACTAAATACTTTTTTGCCCCACTGTATACTGTACACGTTGTTGTCCAAAATAAGATTTGCTTCAATATTCAAAGCTAAAATAATGCTTGATTGTGGGTCAGAAGCAAATTCTGGACTGGTGCATACAGAGATAATGGCACTATGTAAAGTGCAATATATTTTCTGTACAATGCAAAATTAATAATAAATATCTAAATTTCGCAAATTATTCATAAATTAGTATTCTGGAACAATGCAGGACTGGGGTGCCAAGGGTCCACCGGTGACATTGATAATGGGGGCCCACTGTTCAGTTACCTGACACCCATTAAATTTGCCTGTGCGAATACTATTATATAGTAAATCTGGGTAGTTTGTGAAATGAATGATGAGCCGTCGCCCTTGTTTGTACATGCTGCATTACCGGCGCTACTCATATAGGAGGGTGGGGGCCCACTCCTGCAGAGTGGCCCACCCGGGGATTCACCTGTCCCCCGTGGGCCAGTCTGGGCCTGCTCTGAGACGTTGATGGAAGCATTTGAGATACTGCAAATATCTATGGAGTACACTGACACAGTGACGTGTACTAGCAAGTCCTGCTACAAAAGATCATTTGTGCGATGTCCCGTGAGCCGTTCTCATTGTCATCTTTCATGCATGTCTGGGATAAAGAGACTGAGTGTGGCTAAAGTAAAGTGCAGCACACAACTCTCTAGTCGTTCCTATGAACTCCCAGAATTTGTCCCTGAAACTTGAAAGTATATTAACCGCATTTTGTACTTTAAAATCATTTAACATTATATATATTTTGCTCTAATATTTTTTAAACAATTTTTTGTTCCTTTCAATAGTTGACAGCTATCCTTTTTGATGGCTGATTTGAAAAACAGCAAGTTTGTGAATTTTTTTTATCATTTTTGTCATGACCTTCACTATGGGATAAATCTAATCTGGTCACTAGAGCAGAGTGTCAGCAGTAATATGGCACCTTGTACAGGTACAAAAAGTTGTGCTAATCTCTGGGTGGCAGCACCATATATATCTGCTGCATATCTCGCTAAATAGCTACCACATGGGTTGCCCTACAGCCCGTTTATCTACACAGAAGTTTAACCCCTTCATGACCTATAGGTACATCATAGGTCGTGTTCCTGTATTTGTGCCGGAGCCCACATCTATCCCAGCACATGACAACTGACATGTGCCCCTTACAGCCGCAGGTGGAATCGCAATCCACCCACGGCTGTTAATATGTTAAATGCCAATCTCTGACAGCGGCATTTAACTCGTGTCGAGAGGAATCGCGTCACAGGACACGCCCATCAGCTCCCATGTCACGTGATTGCAGGGCGCCGATGGGTTGTCATGGGTCTGCAGAAGATCCCTGTGCTTGTCATGACTGATGTTCATTGAAGATTATGATTTCTGCAGGCTGATAGCTCGTTCAACTTACACAGGATGCTCACATTAGCACCAGCAACATGTGGCCTGGCGTTCTTATTCATGACCAATTCAATGTAATGGAGAGTAGTGCACCTAGAATGAAAACAAGAAGACATTTAAACTACCATAGATTATGCCACCTTACACCATAATCCTGGGAGTAGGACCGGCACGATGATGTAATGTGTGAATGACATGCACGTTGTAATGTTAATTGTCTCCTCTCCAAATCCCACCTCACCACTTGTGCGCTCGACCCCATCCCATCCCACCTCCTCCCCAACCTCACCACCACACTTATCCCATCCCTAACCCACCTCTTCAACCTATCACTAACTTCTGGCACCTTCCCCTCTGCGTTCAAACATGCCACAATCACGCCTATCCTTAAAAAGCCAACCCTCGATCCAACTGCTATGTCCAGCTATCGCCCAATATCGCTGCTCCCATTTGCTTCCAAACTCCTGGAGCAGCACGTCCATGCTGAACTCTCCTCCCACCTCTCATCTAACTTGTTGTACGACAATCTACAATCTGGTTTCCGCCCCCATCACTCAACTGAGACTGCCCTGACCAAAATCACTAACGACCTACTTACCGCCAAAGCTACTGGACAATACTCTGTACTCCTCCTTCTAGACCTGTCCTCTGCTTTCGACACAGTTGACCACTGCCTCCTACTACAGATCCTCTCCTCCTTTGGCATCAAAGACCTCGCCCTATCCTGGATCGCCTCGTACCTTTCCAACCGCACATTCAGCGTTTCCCACTCCCATACTACCTCCTCATCCCACCCTCTCTCTGTTGGAGTCCCCCAAGGCTCTGTTCTAGGACCCCTACTCTTCTCAATCTATACACTTGGCTTGGGACAACTCATAAAGTCCCATGGATTCCAGTACCACCTCTATGCTGACGACACTCAGATCTACCTCTCTGGCCCAGACGTCACCGCTCTGCTGTCCAGAATCCCAGAGTGCCTATCAGCCATATACTCCTTCTTCTCCTCTAGCTTCCTCAAACTCAATGTGGACAAATCTGAACTCATCATCTTTCCTCCATCCCACAAATCTTCCTTACTTGACCTATCTATCGCATTCAATGACATCATGCTTTCCCCTGTACCCGAAGTCCGCTGCCTCGGAGTAACCTTCGACTCTGCCCTGTCCTTCAAACCACACATCCAAGCTCTTTCCACCTCCTGTCGCCTCCAGCTCAAAAATATCTCCAGGATCCGTCCTTTCCTCAACCCCCAATCTACTAAAATGCTTGTGCACGCCCTCATCATTTCCCGCCTTGACTACTGCAACATCCTTTTCTGTGGCCTCCCTGCTAACACCCTTGCACCTCTCCAGTCCATCCTTAACTCTGCTGCCCGACTAATCCATCTCTCTCCTCGCTACTCCTCCGCTTCCCCCCTCTGCAAATCTCTTCACTGGCTCCCATTCCCTCAGCGTATCCAGTTCAAATTGCTAATACTGACCTACAAAGCCATCCACAACCTGTCTCCTCCATATATCTCTGAAATAATCTCTCGATATCTTCCCTCACGTGACCTCCGGTCCTCCCAAAGACCTCCTTCTCTCCTCCACACTTATTCGCTCCTCATCCAATCGCCTCCAAGACTTCTCCCGAATATCCCCCATCCTCTGGAACTCTCTGCCCCAACACGTCTGACTATCAACCACAGTCGGATCCTTCAGACGGAACCTGAAAACTCATCTCTTCAGGAAAGCCTACAGCCTGCACTGACACCGCTGCTGCCTCATCACCAACGAAGCTACCGCCTCACCAACACCGGAGCTACCGCCTCACCAACACCGGAGCTCCTGCAACCCTCAACCTACTGTCTCCTTCCCCATAATCCTGTAGAATGTAAGCCCGCAAGGGCAGGGTCCTCGCCCCTCTGTATCAGTCCGTCATTGTTAGTTTGTTTACTGTATGTGATATTTGTAACTTGTATGTAACCCCTTCTCATGTACAGCACCATGGAATCAATGGTGCTATATAAATCAAAAAAAATAATGATAATAATAATAATGTGTGTAATGTGTAGGATATGTCCAAAGTGTGTGGTGCGTGAGTGGGCAACATTTCTATTCACTATCATTGTTAGCATTGATATTCAAGATATCTGCTTGCTGTCAGTGAAACTAAATAATCTTGGTCTGAATATCCAGCCTGACATAGTACAAGTGGTAGGCCGGTGTCACACTCATCGTAGGGAAATACGGTCCGTATTTTACAGGCGTAATACGCAGAAATGATCCCAAAACAGTGTTCTGTATGTCATCCGTAGGCAGGGTGTGGCTGCGTATTTTACGCATGTTAACCTCCGTATGTAATCCGTATGGCATCTGTACTGCGTTTTTTTTCTTGCAACCTTGCAAAATGGACATATAATGGTTCCATGGGCTCACATATTCGTGAAAGCCAGGGGGGCCAATAACCATGGTCCCTCTCTAGGCTATTAATATCTGCCCCAGTCACTGGCTTTCCCACTCTGGCGGAGAAAATTGTGCGGGAGCCCACGCCAGTTTTTTCCATGATTTAACCCTTTAACAGCTAGAGCCCCCAAATTTTGCACACAGACTCCACTAATAATGTTAGTAAGGAATATGTAAAAAAAATAAAGGTACCGTCACACTGAACGATATCGTTAACTAAATCGTTCTGTGTGACAGTGACCAACGATCAGGCCCCTGCTGGGAGATCGTTGGTCGCTGGGGAAAGTCCAGCACTTTATTTTGTCGCTGGATCTCCCGCTGACATCGCTGAATCGGCGTGTGTGACGCCGATTCAGCGATGTCGTCACTGGTAACCAGGGTAAACATCGGGTTACTAAGTGCAGGGCCGCGCTTAGTAACCCGATGTTTACACTGATTACCGTTGTAAATGTAAAAAAACAAACACTACATACTTACATTCCCGGTGTCTGATCATGTCCCTCGCCTTCAGCTTCCCGCACTGACTGGTGAGCGCCGGCCAGCCGTAAAGCAAAGCACAGCGGTGACGTCACCGCTGTACTTTACGGCCGGCGCTCAGTCAGTGCTGGAAGCTGAAGGCGAGGGACCTGACCAGACACCGGGAATGTAAGTATGTAGTGTTTGTTTTTTTACATTTACAACGGTAACCAGGGTAAACATCGGGTTACTAAGCGCGGCCCTGCGCTTAGTAACCCGATGTTTACCCTGGTTACCCGGGGACTTCAGGATCGTTGGTCACTGGAGAGCTGTCTGACAGCTCTCCAGCGACCAAACAGCGACGCTGCAGCAATCCACATCGTTGTCGGTATCGCTGCAGCGTCGCTTAGTGTGACGGTACCTTAAGGGATATGAAATAGTTTACTCTATGTAAACCATGTCTCATATCCTGCCGGGTTTGATAAGGAGATAGCAGAAAATCCGGTAATTCAATTGCTGGCTTTTGCTATCTAGCGCTGTATGAAATATAAATACAGTTAGGTCCATATATATTTGGACAGAGACAAGATTTTTCTAATTTTGGTTATAGACATTACCACAATGAATTTTAAACAAAACAATTCAGATGCAGTTGAAGTTCAGACTTTCAGCTTTCATTTGAGGGTATCCACATTAAAATTGGATGAAGGGTTTAGGAGTTTCAGCTCCTTAACATGTGCCACCCTGTTTTTAAAGGGACCAAAAGTAATTGGACAATTGAATCCAAAGCTATTTCATGGAAAGGTGTGGGCAATCCCTTCGTTATGTCATTCTCAATTAAGCTGATAAAAGGCCTGGAGTTGATTTGAGGTGTGGTGCATGCATTTGGAAGATTTTGCTGTCAAGTAAACATGTGGTCAAAGGAGCTCTCCATGCAGGTGAAACAAGCCATCCTTAAGCTGTGAAAACAGAAAAAACCCATCTGAGAAACTACTACAATATTAGGAGTGGCAAAATCTACAATTTGGTACATCCTGAGAAAGAAAGAAAGCACTGGTGAACTCATCAATGCAAAAAGACCTGGGCGCCCATGGAAGACAACATTGGTGGATGATCGCAGAATAATCTCCATGGTCAAGAGAAACCCCTTCACAACAGCCAACCAAGTGAACAACACTCTCCAGGAGGTAGGCGTATCAATGTTCTAATCTACCATAAAGAGAAGACTGCATGAAAGTAAATACAGAGGGTTCACTGCACGGTGCAAGCCACTCACAAGATTCAAGAATAAAAAGGCTAGACTGGACTATGCTAAAAACCATCTAAAAAAGCCAGCAAAGTTCTGGAAGAACTTTCTTTGGACAGATGAAACCAAGATCAACCTCTGCCAGAATGATGGAAAGAGAAAAGTATGGCAAAGGCGTGATACAGCTCATGATCCAAAGCATACTACATCATCTGCAAAACACGGCGGAGGCAGTGTGATGGCTTGGGCATGCATGACTGCCAGTGGCACTGGGTCACTAGTGTTTATTGATGATGTGACACAGGACAGAAGCAGCCGAATGAATTCTGAGGTATTCAGAGCCATACTGTGTGCTCAGATCCAGCCAAATGCAGCAAACTGATTGGTCGTCGTTTCATACTACAGATGGACATGGCCCAAAACATAAAGCCAAAGCAACCCAGGAGTTTATTAAAGCAAAGAAGTGGAATATTCTTGAATGGCCAAGTCAGTCACCTGATCTCAACCCAATTGAGCATGCATTTCACTTGTTAAAGACTACACTTCAGGCAGAAAGGCCCACAAACAAACAGCAACTGAAAACCACTGCAGTGAAGGCCTGGCAGAGCATCAAAAAGGAGGAAACACGGCGTCTGGTGATGTCCATGAGTTCAAGACGTCAGACAGTCATTGTCAACAAAGGGTTTTCAACCAAGTACTAAAAATGAACGTTTTATTTAAAATTATTGAATCTGTCCAATTACTTTTGGTCCCTTTAAAAACAGGGTGGCACATGTTAAGGAGCTGAAACTCCTAAATCCTTCATCCAATTTTAATGTGGATACCCTTAAATGAAAGCTGAAAGTCTGAACTTCAACTGCATCTGAATTGTTTTGTTTAAAATTCATTGTGGTAATGTCTATAAATAAAATTAGAAAAATGTTGTCTCTGTCCAAATATATATGGACCTAACTGTGTATATATATATATGTGTCTCACTGACTTTCATTGGCGGATTTTTTTCACAATACGCTGACAAACGCAGCATGCTGCGATTTTCTACGCCCGTAAAATACGGCCGAGAAATACACGGCAGATAGGAGCTGCCCCATAGAGAATCATTGGTCCGTGTGCAATGCGTAGTTTTTGCACCTCTCATACGTCCGTAAAACTCCGGCCGTAGGTGTTCAATGTGTACGCAACTTGTGTGTGGTGTATGACCAATGTGTGAGTGCTATATATGTGGCATGGGGCCTACCCGACATAAAGGTTATGCATAGAGTAGTAAATTTAACATTTATTTTAATGATTATTTTATGATAGTTATTATAAATGTATACACTTAAATTTACAGCAGCAATAGGAGCCTACATATTTAAGAGAATTATTAAATGACCTAGGTAAGGATTTCTGCTCACTGTAAATTGTCTGAGGGTCACGCACACATTTCTATAATGGGATCTGAAATTCCAGCCAGGCTGTGTGAAAATTCCTCGAGCCATGTGTCTTTCGTTTGATTTACAAGTCAGTTAACCCCTTAACGACCGCCGATACGCCTTTTAACGGCGGCAGTTAAGGGTACTTAAACCACAGCGCCGTTAATTAACGGTGCTGTGGAAAAAGTGAATAGCGCCCCCCAGAGTCGGATTTTCTCTGGGGTCTCGGTTGCCGGGGGTAGCCGAGACCCCAGAGAACATGATTCGGGGGTTTTTTACCGACCCTCGGGTTGTGATCGCCGGTAATTAACCGTTTACCGGCGGTCCCAAAAAAAACAAAAAACGCGATTTCCCATTTAATTTCTCTGTCTTCCGATGTGATCGCACATCAGAGGACAGAGAAATGGAGTCCCCGATAGCCCCCAATACTCACCTGTCTCCCCCGGTGCTCCTCGTGGCTAACGATGGGTGCCGCCATTTTTTTCCGGCAAAAAAATGGCGGGCGCATGCGCAGTGGGCGCCCGCTGGCCGGCTGGCACCCGGAAGATCTTTGGGGTCTCGGCTTCCAGGGGTAGCCGAGATCCCAAAAAACATGATCGGGGTCGGTTTTTACAGACCCCTGTTTTGCGATCGCCGGTAATTAACTGTTTACCGGCGGTCGCAAAAAAAAAAAAAAGCGATCTGTCATTCTCTGTCCTCTGATGTGATCGCACATCAGAGGACAGAGAAATAGGGGGATTAGGGGACCTGTTATACTTACCGGTGTCCCTGGGTCCTCCTGCGTTCCCTCCTGCCCGCCGGCTTCTACATCGGGAAAGAAAATGGCGGGCGCATGCGCAGTGCGCCTGCCATAATCTGCCGGCCGGCAGCTAGAGTAGTTGGGGCTAAAATTAGGGTTGGGGCTAAATTTAGGGTTAGGGTTGGGGCTAAATTTAGGGTTAGGGCTAGGGTTAGGCTTCTTTCACACTTGTGTCGGTACGGGGCCGTCGCAATGCGTCGGCCCGATGCACGTTGTGAAAATTGTGCACAACGTGGGCAGCGGATGCAGTTTTTCAACGCATCCGCTGCCCAGTCTATGTCCTGGGGAGGAGGGGGCGGAGTTACGGCCACGCATGCGCTGTCGGAAATGGCGGACGCGACGTACAAAAAAAAGATTACATTGAACTTTTTTTTGTGACGACGGTCCGACAAAACACAACGGATCCAGTGCAGGACGGATGCGACGTGTGGCCATCCGTCTGCAATACAAGTCTATGGGCAAAAAAGGCATCCTGCGGGCACATTTGCAGGATCCGTTTTTTTGTCCAAAACAACGGATTGCGACGGATGCCACACGACGCAAGTGTGAAAGTAGCCTTAGGGCTAGGGTTAGGGTTAGAGCTAAAGTTAGGGCTAGGGTTAGGTTTGGGGCAAAAGTTAGGGTTAGGGCTAGGGTTAGGGTTGGGGCTAAAGTCAGGGTTAGGGCTAGGGTTGCGGCTAAAATTAGGGTTAGAGTTGGGATTAGGGTTAGGTTGGGGATTAGGGTTAAGGGTGTATTGGGATTAGGGTTAGGTGTGAGGTTAGGGTTGAGATTAGGATTAGGGGTGTGCTGGATTTATGGTTTTGATTAGGGTTGAGATTAGGGTTGTTTTGGGGTTAGGGTTGTGATTATCGTTAGGGTTGTGATTATCGTTAGGGTTGTGATTAGGATAATGGATCGGGTTGGGATTAGGGTTAGGGGTGTGTTGGGGTTAGGGTAGGAGCTAGAATTGGGGGGTTTCCACTGTTTAGGTACATCAGGGGGTCTCCAAACACGACAGCCAATTTTGCGCTAAAAAGTCAAATGGTGCTCCCTCCCTTCTGAGCTCTGCCGTGCACCCAAACAGTGGTTTACCCCCACATATGGGGCATCAGCGTACTCGGGATAAATTGGACAACTTTTGGGGTCCGATTTCTCCTGTTACCCTTGTGAAAATAAAAACTTGGGGGCTACAAAATCTTTTGTGGGAAAAAAAATATTCTTTATTTTCACAACTCTGCATTATAAACTTCTGTGAAGCACTTGGGCATTCAAAGTTCTCATCACACATCTAGATAAGTTCCTTGGGGGATCTAGTTTCCAAAATGAGGTCACTTGTGGGAGGTTTCTACTGTTTAGGTACATCAGGGGCTCTGCAAACGCAACATAACGCCCACAGACCATTCTATCAAAGTCTGCATTCCAAAATGGCGCTCCTTCCCTTCCGAGCTCTGCCGTGCACCCAAACAGTGGTTTACCCACACATATGGGGTACCAACATACTCAGGACAAATTGGACAACAACTTTTGGAGTCCAATTTCTCTTGTTACCCTTGTGAAAATAAAAACTTGGGGGCTTAAATATCTTTTTTGTGGAAAAAAAAATATTTTTTATTTTCACGACTCTGCCTTATAAACGTCTGTGAAGCACTTGGGCATTCAAAGTTCTTACCACACATCTAGATAAGTTCCTTGGGGGGTCTAGTTTCCAAAATGGTGTCACTTGTGGGGGGTTTCCACTGTTTAGGCACACCAGGGGCTCTCCAAACGTGACATGGCGTCCAATCTCACTTCCAGCCAATTCCACATTGAAAAAGTAAAACAGCACTCCTTCTCTTCCAAGCTCTGCGGTGCGCCCAAACAGTGGTTTACTCCCCATATGGGGTATCGACGTACTCAGGAAAAATTGCTCAATAACTGTTGTGGTCTAATTTCTCCTGTTACCCTTGTGAAAATAAAAATTTGGGGGCAAAAAGATCATTTTTGTAGAAAAAATGTGATTTTTTTTTTTTTTTTTTTTTTTTATTTTCACGGCTCTACGTTATAAACTTCTGTGAAGCACTTGGGGGTTCAAAGTGCTCACCATACATCTAGATAAGTTCCTTAAGGGGTCTAGTTTCCAAAATGGTGTCACTTGTGGGGGGTTTCCAGTTTTTAAGCACATCAGGGGCTCTCTAAACGTGACATGGCATCCAATCTCAATTCCAGCCAATTTTGCATTGAAAAAGTGAAACGGCACTCCTCTTCCAAGCTCTGCGGTGCGCCCAAACAGTAGTTTACCCCCACATATGGGGTATCAGGCGTATTCAGGAGAAATTGCACAACCAAATTTTATTTATGGTTAAATTTCTGTTTTTACACTTATGAAAATAAAAAAAATGGTTCTGAAGTAAAATGTTTGCAAAAAAAAAAGTTAAATGTTCATTTTTTTCTTCCACATTGTTTCAGTTCCTGTGATGCACGTAAAGGGTTAATAAACTTCTTGAATGTGGTTTTGAGCACCTTGAGGGGTGCAGTTTTTAGAATGGTGTCACACTTGGTTATTTTCTATCACAAAGACCCCTCAAAATGACTTCAAATGTGATATGGTCCCTAAAAAAAAAAAAAAAAAGTGTTGTAAAAATAAGAAATTGCTAGTCAACGTTTAACCCTTATAACTCCCTAATAAAAAAAAATTGGTTTCCAAAATTGTGCTGATGTAAAGTAGACATGTGGGAAATGTTATTTATTAACTATTTTTCGTGACATATCTCTCTGATTTAAGGGCATAAAAATACAAAGTTTGAAAATTGCAAAATTTTAAAAATTTTCACCATATTTCCATTTTTTTCATAAATAATCACAAGTAATATCAAAGAAATGTTACCACTAACATGAAGTACAATATGTCACGAAAAAGCAATCTCAGAATCAGCGGGATCCGTTAAAGCGTTCCAGAGTTATAACCTCATAAAGTGACAGTGGTTGTAAAAATTGGCTCGGTCACTAAGGGGTTAATGGAGCTTACAAGAGCTGTAGTCCTTCTGACTATACTGATCATGTAGAAAAGGAAGATAACAGTCAAATTCTCACTCCCTCTGCCTCCTAAACAGATAAATGAATAATATTTGGCTAAGTGCACATAGGCACAGGCACAGAAGGGTAGACCTCCCAACTTTTAAAGACAGGAACAAGCACACAGAAATAGCGCCACTACTGAAATCCCATACATTCATTATCCCCCATAGTGTGGTGACCCCAAAAATGCCCCAATAAACAATGATGCACCCACAATGAATTCCCCACCACAATTTGCCCCCACTGTCCCGCCCCAACACGCACAACATGATGACTCCACAGTGTATCAAAAGCTTATGTGTCCCCAACACAGTATGATACCTTCTTAGATGCCACAGTACAATATGATGCCCCTATAATGCCCCCACAGTATGAAGCCCCAACAATTGTCACTAAATTTGAGGTGCCACAGTGAATTACCTTCCCCCACAGTTCCTCTCATAAATACTGACGAAATAAAAAAACAAACAAAAAAACACTACTCACCTAGCCCGTTCCCCTGATGCGCTGCTCCAGTCTGTGCTGTGTATGGAGCGAGCTCTGGACTGCAGGCGCGATATAGTGATGTCATTGTGCCTGCTGTGCTGCGCCTCAGATAGACAAGCTGATTGGAGGAGCAGGGAGCTGACAGCTCCTTGTTCCCCCATTGGATTCAACTTAATCTGCATCCCGAGATTGCAAATATCATTGAAATCGAGATGCCAGGCTGGGCTTTGAGCGTCACTGCCACGTGGCCACTATTAGACTCATCTGGATCAGGCTCTAAATATCCAGGTGTTTGCTGTCAAAGTAATTGTATACAGATGAGCGGAGATGGTTTTCAGGTGCAATCTATTCACCCTAATCCTGATTTTAATAAGAACATAACCGCCTTCAGGTCTTCTTTAAGGTGCTACCCAGGATTAGAAAAGCTTGGTTGCCTTCTTCCAAAAACAGCGCCACACCTGTCTATGGTTTGTCTGACGTATTGCTACTCAGTTTTATTAAGTATACCCAAAAGATAGAACAACGGCCTATCTGCATGACACTTCCAAAGGAACCACGAAAATCCAACATATACAAACAAGGAAGCAACGGTCATGAATATAATACAAAAATTCTTTATTATAGATAATAAATCTCTTTTACCACAAATAGTATAAAAAAGTATAAAAAATGGAGATGCACATGCAAAACCACAGTACGTGCAGGTACAGTATCACATCTATTTGCAAATCTCTGAACTTGCATACATAGAAAAAATATATATAGAGCTGTTGCATACACTATGTAAGTCATACCATACCATACCAAATTCGTGGATGATAGTTAAATATACGAGCCACATTAGTAGTTACTAGTAGGAACCAGAACGATGCTACATGCTCTATTTCAAATGCCAGTGCATATCAGTATAGTTCTGACTATGCCCTATCAGAAAGTCCAAAAAAATGATAGCCACATAGTTCTCATTAGAAAGTGCTGCTGCATACAAAAAAATATGTCTAAGCCCAACTCCATGTTGCATCCAAATAGTAATAAGTAAAAGTGATACGTGACCTGTACGTGCTGTGATGAGCCCCAACGCGCGTTTCGCGTTAGCTTCGTCCGGGGGTTGCTAGTGTTAGTGTCAAAATGTGGGTTTTTTATAATCCTACCTTCATTGGTGGGTGCGGCGTGGTAATGGCGCTCGCCTCGCTAAGCCGAGTCCCGGCGCATGCGCAGGTCGGCATCCCCGTCACTGTTCCACTTCCCCGTCTGACGCGTCAAGATGGGGGGCGGAGCCAGCAACGTCACAGACACGTTGCCACGGCAGCGCGAGGACTCAGACAGCGGGGGAGCGCACTCACCGCAATGTAATCTGCAGATGGTAGCCGCAAGGGGGGACGACTGTAAAGACAGAGAGTACTAAAGAGCAAGCATAGGAAGACGGGGGCATCGGGACACTCATAAAAATGCCAATAAAAAATAAAAAATAAAGAACGTTTTATTAAGCTTTATTATGCATGGGATTCAGCTGCAACACTGCACAAAACATTTAGACAGATATGGAGATATTTTTATAAGAGATGTGCCATGATTTTCTAATTTTTGGCAACACCTCTAACATAGCTCCCAATCGTCCGGGATTCAGCGGGTTTGTCCCACTGTCCCGGAAGATCAAGGCTATGTCTTGCCTTTCACAGTGTCTGTGCCGACTCCTGCAGTGGAGATAAGTCTTCACTGCAAGTGTTCCTCCCTGCTCTGGTTATATTTCCAGTAGTGATGAGCGAGCGTGCGCAGATAAAGTGTTATCCAAGCACACTCGAATCGTAATCGAGTATTTTCAGCGTGCTTGAAAAAAATGCTCGAGTCGCCGTGGCTGCATGTCACGCAACTGCTCATCAGCCGCAACACATGTCGGGATTACCTAAGAAACGGGCAATCCCTACATGTGTTGCGACTGTCAAACAGCCACAGACTGGAAAAAAAACAGAAATGTAGTATTTTTTTGCAAATTTATTAAAAAAGAAAAACTGAAATATCACATGGTCATAAGTTTTCAGATCCTTTGCTCAGTATTGAGTAGAAGCACCCTTTTGAGCTAGTACAGCCATGAGTCTTCTTGGGAATGATGCAACAAGTTTTTCACACCTGGATATGAGGATCCTCTGCTCTTCTTCTTTGCAGATCCTCTCCAGTTCCATCAGGTTGGAAGGTGAATGTTGGTGGACAGCCATTTTCAGGACTCTCCAGAGATGTTCAATTGGGTTTAGGTCAGGGCTCTGGCTGGGCCAGTCAAAAATGGTCACAGAGTTGTTCTGAAGCCACTCCTTTGTTGTTTTAGCTGTGTGCTTAGGGTCATTGTCTTGTTGGAAGGTGAACCTTCGGCCAAGTCTGCGGTCCAGAGCACTTTGGAAGAGGGTTTTCATCCAGGATATCTCTGTACATGGCCGCATTCATGTTTTCTTCAATGGCAATCAGTCTTGGTGTCCCTGCAGCTGAAAAACACTCCCATAGCATGATGCTGCCACCACCATGGTTCACTGTTGGGATTGTATTGGGCAGGTGATGAGCAGTGCCTGGTTTTCTCCACACATACCGCTTAGAATTATCACCAAAAAAGGTCTATCTTCAACTAATCAGACCATAGAATCTTATTTCTCATAGTCTGGGAGTCCTTCATGTGTTTCTTAGCAAACTCTATGAGGGTCTTCATATGTCTTGCACTGAGGAGAGGCTTCCATCGGACCACTCTGCCATAAAGGATAGTTGACTTTGTGGAACTTTCTCCCATCTCCCTACTGCATCTCTGGAGCTCAGCCACAGTGATCTTGGGGTTCTTCTTTACCTCTCTCACCAAGGCTCTTCTCCCACGATTCTTTGGTTTGGCTGGACGTGCAGGTCTAGGAAGACGTCTGGTGGTCCCAAACTTCTTCCATTTAAGGATTATGGAGGCCACTAGGCTCGTAGGAACCTTGAGTACTGCAGAAATTCTATTGTAACCTTGGCCAGATCTGTGCCTTGCCACAATTTTGTCTCTGAGCTCCTTGGCCAGTTCCTTTGACCTCATGATTCTCATTTGGTCTGACATGCACTGTGAGCTGTGATGTCTTGTATAGACAGGTGTGTGCCTTTCCAAATCAAGTCCTATCAGTTTAATTAAACACAGCTGGACTCCAATGAAGGAGTAGAACCATCTCAAGAAGGATCACAAAGGAAATGAACAGCATGTGACTTAAATACGAGTGTCTGAGCAAAGGGTCTAAATACTTACGACCATGTGATATTTCAGTTTTTCTTTTATATTAAATTGGCAAACATTTCTGATTTTTTTCAGTCAAGATGGGATGCAGAGTGTGCATTATTGTGAAAAAAAAATAACTTTTTTGAATTTACCAAATGGCTGCAATGAAGCAAAGAGTGAAAAATTCAAAGGGGTCTGTGTTGTGAATTCTGTGGCTGAATTCACTCCTGTGGTCACAAGTGGTACTGCAGCTTCTGAGCTTCCTCCCTCAGGTGTTCTGGTGAGCTCGTTGGCTGCTTTGTTATTTAACTCCACCTGATTCTGTCTTCCTTGCTCCTTGTCAATGTTCCAGTGTTGGATCTGAGCTTCTGGATCTTTCCTGTGGCCTGCTGCTCTGCTTAGATAAGTGCTTCTTTGCTTTTGTTGCTACTTTTTCTGTCCAGCTTGTTAATTCGTTTTGCTGGAAGCTCTGAGACGCAAAGGGTGTACCGCCGTGCCGTTAGTTCGGCACGGTGGGTCTTTTTGCCCCCTTTGCGTGGTTTTTTGCTTTAGGGTTTTTTGTAGACTGCAAAGTTCTCTTTGCTATCCTCGCTCTATCTAGAATATCGGGCCTCACTTTGCTGAATCTATTTCATCCCTACGTTTGTCTTTTCATCTTGCTAACAGTCATTATATGTGGGGGGCTGCCTTTTCCTTTGGGGTATTTCTCTGAGGCAAGTCAGGCTTGTTTTTCTATCTTCAGGCTAGTCAGCTCCTCAGGCTGTGCCGAGTTGCATAGGTAGTGTCAGGCGCAATCCACAGCTGCCTTTAGTTGTGTTTAGGATAGGTTCAGGTATTGCGGTCTACAGAGATTCCACGTCTCAGAGCTCGTTCTATTGTTTTTTGGGTTATTGTCAGATCACTGTATGTGCTCTGATTGCTGGCACACTGTGTCACTGGATTGCCTACATAACAGTACAAGGAGCCAACCTAATGATTCTCAATAGAGGGAAAAAAGAAGTTCTGACATCATTTTTTTTTCTCAGCTCTGTGTTCAGTCTTTTTTTTCCCCTAGACATTTGGGTGTTTCAGGACACAGGTGTGGACATGGATATTCAGGCTCTGTGCTCTTCAATGGATAATCTCGTTACAAATGTACAAAGGATTCAAGATACTATTGATCAGAAATCTATGTTAGAACCAAGAATTCCTATTCCTGATTTGTTTTTTGGTGATAGAACTAAGTTTCTTAATTTCAAAAATAATTGTAAGCTATTTCTGGCCTTGAAACCTCATTCTTCTGGTAATCCTATTCAACAGGTTTTGATTATTATTTCTTTTTTGCGCGGCGACCCTCAGGACTGGGCATTTTCTCTTGCGCCAGGAGACCCTGCATTGAGTAATGTCAATGCGTTTTTCCTGGCGCTCGGATTACTTTATGATGAGCCTAATTCAGTGGATCAGGCTGAGAAAAATTTGCTGGCTTTGTGCCAGGGCCAGGATGATATAGAAGTATATTGTCAGAAATTTAGGAAGTGGTCAGTACTCACTCTGTGGAATGAATCTGCGCTGGCAGCTTTGTTCAGAAAGGGTCTCTCTGAGGCTCTTAAGGATGTCATGGTGGGTTTTCCTATGCCTACTGGTTTGAATGAGTCTATGTCTTTGGCCATTCAGATCGGTCGACGCTTGCGCGAGCGTAAATCTGTGCACCATTTGGCGGTATTACCTGAGCTTAAACCTGAGCCTATGCAGTGCAATAGGACTATGACCAGAGTTGAACGGCAAGAACACAGACGTCTGAATGGTCTGTGTTTCTACTGTGGTGATTCCACTCATGCTATTTCTGATTGTCCTAAGCGCACTAAGCGGTTCGATAGGTCTGCCGTCATTGGTACTGTACAATCCAAATTCCTTCTGTCCATTACCTTGATATGCTCTTTGTCATCGTATTCTGTCATGGCGTTTGTGGATTCAGGCGCTGCCCTGAATCTGATGGATTTGGATTATGCTAAACGTTGTGGGTTTTTCTTGGAGCCTTTGCGGTGTCCTATTCCGTTGAGAGGAATTGATGCTACACCTTTGGCCAAGAATAAACCTCAGTACTGGACCCAGCTGACCATGTGCATGGCTCCTGCACATCAGGAAGTTATTCGCTTTCTGGTGCTACATAATCTGCATGATGTGGTCGTGTTGGGGTTGCCATGGCTGCAAACCCATAATCCAGTATTGGATTGGAACTCTATGTCGGTATCCAGCTGGGGTTGTCAGGGGGTACATGGTGATGTTCCATTTTTGTCTATTTCGTCATCCACTCCTTCTGAGGTCCCAGAGTTCTTGTCTGATTATCAGGATGTATTTGAAGAGCCCAAGTCCGATGCCCTACCTCCGCATAGGGATTGTGATTGTGCTATCAATTTGATTCCTGGTAGTAAAATCCCAAAAGGTCGATTATTTAATTTATCCGTGCCTGAACACGCCGCTATGCGCAGTTATGTGAAGGAATCCCTGGAGAAGGGACATATTCGCCCATCGTCATCACCACTGGGAGCAGGGTTCTTTTTTGTAGCCAAGAAGGATGGTTCGCTGAGACCGTGTATTGATTACCGCCTTCTTAATAAAATCACTGTTAAATTTCAGTATCCCTTGCCATTGTTATCTGACTTGTTTGCTCGGATTAAGGGGGCTAGTTGGTTCACTAAGATAGATCTTCGTGGTGCGTATAATCTGGTGAGAATCAGGCAAGGAGATGAATGGAAAACTGCATTTAATACGCCCGAGGGTCATTTTGAGTATCTAGTGATGCCGTTCGGACTTGCCAATGCTCCATCTGTGTTTCAGTCTTTTATGCATGACATCTTCCGTGAGTATCTGGATAAATTCCTGATTGTTTACTTGGATGACATTTTGATCTTCTCAGATGATTGGGACTCTCATGTGAAGCAGGTCAGAATGGTTTTCCAGGTCCTGCGTGCTAATTCTTTGTTTGTAAAGGGATCAAAGTGTCTCTTCGGTGTGCAGAAAGTTTCATTTTTGGGGTTCATCTTTTCCCCTTCTACTATCGAGATGGATCCGGTTAAGGTCCAAGCCATCCAGGATTGGACTCAGCCGACATCTCTGAAAAGTCTGCAAAAGTTCCTGGGCTTTGCTAATTTTTATCGTCGCTTCATCTGTAATTTTTCTAGCATTGCCAAACCATTGACCGATTTGACCAAGAAGGGTGCTGATTTGGTTAATTGGTCTTCTGCTGCTGTGGAAGCTTTTCAGGAGTTGAAGCGTCGTTTTTGTTCTGCCCCTGTGTTGTGTCAACCAGATGTTTCTCTTCCGTTCCAGGTCGAGGTTGATGCTTCTGAGATTGGAGCAGGGGCGGTTTTGTCACAGAGAGGTTCTGGTTGCTCAGTGTTGAAACCATGTGCTTTCTTTTCCAGGAAGTTTTCGGCTGCTGAGCGTAATTATGATGTGGGCAACCGAGAGTTGCTGGCCATGAAGTGGGCATTCGAGGAATGGCGTCATTGGCTTGAAGGAGCTAAGCATCGCGTGGTGGTATTGACTGATCATAAGAACCTTACTTATCTCGAGTCTGCCAAGCGCTTGAATCCTAGACAGGCCCGTTGGTCGTTATTTTTTGCCCGCTTCGATTTTGTGATTTCGTACCTTCCGGGCTCTAAAAATGTGAAGGCGGATGCTCTGTCTAGGAGTTTTGTGCCCGACTCTCCGGGTTCATCTGAGCCGGTGAGTATCCTCAAGGAACGAGTCATTGTGTCTGCCATCTCCCCTGATTTGCGGCGAGTGTTGCAAAAATTTCAGGCGAATAAACCTGATCGTTGTCCGGCGGAGAAACTGTTCGTCCCTGATAGGTGGACTAGTAAAGTTATCTCTGAACTTCATTGTTCGGTGTTGGCTGGTCATCCTGGAATCTTTGGTACCAGAGAGTTAGTGGCTAGATCCTTCTGGTGGCCATCTCTGTCACGGGATGTACGTACTTTTGTGCAGTCCTGTGGGATTTGTGCTAGGGCTAAGCCCTGCTGTTCACGTGCCAGTGGGTTGCTTTTGCCCTTGCCGGTCCCAAAGAGGCCTTGGACACATATTTCGATGGATTTCATTTCTGACCTTCCCGTTTCTCAAAAGATGTCGGTCATTTGGGTGGTCTGTGATCGCTTTTCTAAAATGGTCCATCTGGTGCCCTTGGTTAAATTGCCTTCCTCCTCTGATTTGGTGCCTTTGTTCTTCCAGCATGTGGTTCGTTTGCATGGCATTCCTGAGAATATTGTTTCTGACAGAGGTTCCCAGTTTGTTTCAAGGTTTTGGCGAGCCTTTTGTGGTAGGATGGGCATTGACCTATCTTTTTCCTCGGCTTTCCATCCTCAGACTAATGGCCAGACCGAACGAACCAATCAGACCTTGGAAACATATCTGAGATGTTGTGTTTCTGCAGACCAGGATGATTGGGTGTCCTTTTTGCCGTTGGCTGAGTTCGCCCTTAATAATCGGGCCAGCTCGGCTACCTTGGTCTCTCCATTTTTCTGCAATTCTGGGTTCCATCCTCGTTTCTCTTCAGGACAGGTTGAGTCTTTGGACTGTCCTGGTGTGGATTCTGTGGTGGACAGGTTGCAGCAGATCTGGACTCAGGTAGTGGACAATTTGACCTTGTCCCAGGAGAAGGCTCAACTTTTCGCTAATCGCAGACGCCGTGTGGGTCCCCGACTTCGTGTTGGGGATCTGGTTTGGTTATCTTCTCGTCATATTCCTATGAAGGTTTCCTCTCCTAAATTTAAACCTCGTTTTATTGGTCCGTATAGGATTTCTGAGATTCTCAATCCTGTGTCTTTTCGTCTGACCCTCCCAGACTCCTTTTCCATACATAATGTATTCCATAGGTCGTTGTTGCGGAGATACGTGGCACCTATGGTTCCATCTGTTGAGCCTCCTGCTCCGGTTTTGGTGGAGGGGGAATTGGAGTATATTGTGGATAAAATTTTGGATTCTCGTGTTTCTAGACGGAAACTCCAGTATCTGGTTAAATGGAAGGGTTATGCTCAGGAAGATAATTCCTGGGTTTTTGCCTCTGATGTCCATGCTCCAGATCTTGTTCGTGCCTTTCATGTGGCTCATCCTGGTTGGCCTGGGGGCTCTGGTGAGGGTTCGGTGACCCCTCCTCAAGGGGGGGGGTACTGTTGTGAATTCTGTGGCTGAATTCACTCCTGTGGTCACAAGTGGTACTGCAGCTTCTGAGCTCTGCTTAGATAAGTGCTTCTTTGCTTTTGTTGCTACTTTTTCTGTCCAGCTTGTTAATTCGTTTTGCTGGAAGCTCTGAGACGCAAAGGGTGTACCGCCGTGCCGTTAGTTCGGCACGGTGGGTCTTTTTGCCCCCTTTGCGTGGTTTTTTGCTTTAGGGTTTTTTGTAGACTGCAAAGTTCTCTTTGCTATCCTCGCTCTATCTAGAATATCGGGCCTCACTTTGCTGAATCTATTTCATCCCTACGTTTGTCTTTTCATCTTGCTAACAGTCATTATATGTGGGGGGCTGCCTTTTCCTTTGGGGTATTTCTCTGAGGCAAGTCAGGCTTGTTTTTCTATCTTCAGGCTAGTCAGCTCCTCAGGCTGTGCCGAGTTGCATAGGTAGTGTCAGGCGCAATCCACAGCTGCCTTTAGTTGTGTTTAGGATAGGTTCAGGTATTGCGGTCTACAGAGATTCCACGTCTCAGAGCTCGTTCTATTGTTTTTTGGGTTATTGTCAGATCACTGTATGTGCTCTGATTGCTGGCACACTGTGTCACTGGATTGCCTACATAACAGGTCTGAATACTTTCTGTACCCATTGTAATCATGTTATGCTATAAAGCAAGGGCGGACACAGACATTAGGTGGTCCCTTTGAAAAAACAGTATATGGACCCTTGCAGTCCAATAGCTCATCATAATGTACAATTCCACCTGATTTGGAGCTGGATGTGGCCCCCTTACAACTTGGGCCCCTGTGCTGTTACACCAATTGTATGTCCGGCCTATCCTTAAGAAAACAGGCCAAAAATATCTGATCAGTGTGGATCCAAGCTACCCCATCCATCCGCTGAATAAGGGGGCTGTGTCTCCTTCATTATTTACCGGTTAAAGCGCCATAGATTTGGTTGTGGCTGTTCCAGGTACTGCAGCTTCGTCTCATTATCTGGAATAAGACTGAGCTTGTGTGAGTTGCAATACCTGGGAATTGGACCACCATCAGTAAGGTCCTAATTCTCTACTCTAAGGGCTCGTTCACACAACCATATTTTTGGTCTGAGTGCTATCAGTAAAAAAAACGGACAGCATTTGGCTCAATGTTATTTAATGGGGCAGCGCAGATGAGCGTTTTTTTTTATCACTGACCAAATCTGCATGTGAAAGAAATTGCAGAATACACTGGTTTCCTCTGTAAATTGGATGAGACTCGGCCAATCACGTCTAAAGTTGTGTGAAAAAAATAATATGCCGCACGGAGACAGAGTATAGGATCCGAGTTTTACGGATACAATGCAGTTCTATAACATATGTGAGTATAAATAGTCTTATAAATGTTAAACTGCTGTAAAAAAAAGTAATGAATATTATTTATGAAGTATCGTTTAGCATAATTTATCAATTATTTGGGTAATTTATGATTGAATATGAAATGATATTATCACGTTGCATATATTAGGTTTCATATTGTAAAAACATCAAGAACCTTGTTGGATGTCAGCAGGGACCTTGTTTGGGATAGTCCTGGCCACGTCAGCCTTAACGTTGAAAGGCAGACAGACATTTCCACTTAAAAGACAAGAAAAACCAGAACCAATGAAGCTGTTTACTTTTCACATTCTTTGAAGAACACGAACGTATTCATCAGACTAGATCCGAAGAAAATCATTTCTAATAGATGTAGAAAGAAAAATGTTCTTGATTTATCTAGAATGTTCTGTAAGAGTGTCGCCATTATTTACCACAAATGACGGCGTTCCGCAGCGCTACTACACCTGGATATGCGGAAAATCAAGAAGATGGCAGTCACTCACATATTGTATCATACCGTGCTGTTAGTAAGAGCAGCTACGGAGGAATGAGGAGGGCAGGTCATTCTGACAGCTCACTGCTTCAATAGGAAATTTAAAGGGATTATCCAACTTTTACATAAAAAGACATAATGGCAAATGTTTAAAGCCAAACACTACTCCGCTCTCCATTACCCAGTGATGTAGGCTAACACTTCTCTGGTTCTCCTGATTCTGTGTACTAGAAGCCACAACGTGACCCCAGCACCAAGTCAGCACCTAGAGAGGTCTTGTGTCACCTTACAAACCTCATGGCTTCCATCACTGAGCTGTTATGCCAGTAGCACGCCATCTGGCTCCGGATGCCACTGATTGGCTGCAGCTGTCACATGCTGAACACTTTTCTGCTGCAGGAATGAAAAGGTAAGTAGTGTTTTGGTTTAAAACCTTTATTAAATGTATGATCGTCCCTTTAAGTGTACCTGGCATTTCAGCTGATTTCCTAATAAACTGCCCTGTCTATAAACAGTACATTAAACATAGCACTCTTTCTGGCCATTAGATGTCTGGTATCCTGCGTTTTTTCACCAGTTTTCTCGTCTGTATATCCTCCCTCTAATTTTTGTTGTTGTCCGAACTGATGGGTTGGGACCAGCTGTAATGATATCTCCCATACACAGTACACACAGACATGAACAATTGCTGCTTTTCAGTGTCTATGTAGCACATATATAGAGGCTGTAGCATGGAGGACGTTACACAGCAGTACTGAGCAGTTTAGCTGTGAATCCAGCTCTGGGGTAAGTTATGCCTACTAGTAAGCAGCATCAAGGGTCTGTGTGCAGCTGTACCATTCTTTTTGACTACTTCTCAACTCTGCTTCTCCCTCCTCTACTCTGTTCAATAGGCAGCTCTAATCTTAACCCTCTGAGAGCTGGCACTTAGTTACATACTGTAGTTTTAAAAATGACATAGGTCCAACAAGTTCAACCTTTCTCCACCAGTTATACATTTTGTAGATCATTTATAACCCACAATGCCATTTGTTAGTCAGAAAGGCATCCAGCCATTTTTGGAAAAACTAATGCAGTGTCTACCATTACTACATCTTGGTGTACAGCTTTCCACAGTCTGACTGCTCTAACTGTAGATAACCCTTTCCTATTTATATGCTGGAATAGCTTTTCCTCAACACATAATGAGTGCCCCCGGGTCCTTTGTAAGGTCCTTGGAAGGAATAAGTCATGCGCCAGGCCTTTGTACTGACCACACATGTATTTATACACGTAAATGACATCTCCTCTGAGACATCTTGTTTCTAACCTAGACAAGCTCAACTTTTCCAACCTTTCATGATATGAGAGGCCTTCCATCCCTTGTAATAATCTAGTTGCCTGCCTTTGAACTGACCTTAACTATACAATATCCTTTTTTAAAATGTGGAGCCCAAAACAGGATTCCATATTATAGATGTGACCATAGGAAGGATTTATATATGGGTCGTTGGATTTTATGCACCCTAAAATCTTGTTTGCTTTTGCCGCTGCTGCTTGACATTGAGCACTGCTGCTCAGCTTACTTGTAGCCAGAATACCCAAGTCCTTCTCCTGTTCTATAGTCCGGAGTATACTCCCATTTAATGTATATGCAACAATAGGATTACTCCATCCCAGGTGCATTACTCTACATTTATCTACATTAACCCTCATTTACCAAGTGTTTGCCCATTCCATCATCTTATCCAGATCATTTGTTATATTATATTGTCAAGCTGAGTTTTTATTATCCTACAGAGTTTTGTGTTATCAGCAATGACTGACACTTTACTCTCAATCTCATCCCCAGGATCATTATAAGATTCAAAAGTATCGGGCTTAATACTGATGCTTGTGGTTCCTACCACTAATTTTAGCCTATTTATCGGGCATAGACAGTTCATTGGATGAATGTGGATGAAAAGCACAATTAATACCTCCGCCTTCTCCGTGTACTCTCACAATATAATACTACGATAATCTTACAAGGGGCCGATCCAATCGGATTTTTTGTTTTTGGCATTTACTGCATATATGTATAAAAAATGTTGGAATTTATTTCAATGTCGCTGGCTATTTGCTTCTTCTTTTTTGCCTTTTTTATTTATCCATAATGGTTTATTTTTACTCCTTGGCAATTTGTTACCAGAAGGTATAAGTTTTCAACTGGATTCTAGTAGTATATCTATAAACATGCCCCATTTATGTTCGGTATTCCCAGTTACCAGGATATCATCCCCAATATACAAGACTAAGCTCTTATACTCATCTGCAATACCGTCCACAGTCATCGTTAAGCAGGGGGCGTCACTGTCATACTTCTTTATGCTGCCTCCCTCTGCGGTAGGTAGGGATAACTTTAGGGCGACTCGAGGCTCTGGTTATTGGATATCATATTCCTGTTTTTCTATCAAGCGATGATAATTCCCATTCTGTGTCTCGTATACAATTTTTTTTTTTTAAATAAGGGGTCTCTTTTCTTTGCACTACAATTTACTATCGAGAGTGTTCACTGGTGTGATGTTAATAGTTTAATAAATAATAAAGAGTTAATATTTTAGTGGGTCATAGTAACATAGTTAGTAAGGCTGAAAAAAGACATTTGTCCATCCAGTTCAGCCTATATTCCGTCAGAATAAATCCCCAGATCTACGTCCTTCTAAAGAACCTAATAACTGTAAGATGCTTGATTGTTACGCTCCAGGCCTCTCTTGAACCCCTCGACTGAGTTCGCCATCACCACCTCCTCAGGCAAGCAATTCCAGATTCTCACTGCCCTAACAGTAAAGAATCCTCTTCTATGTTGGTGGAAAAACCTTCTCTCCTCCAGACGCAAAGAATGCCCCCTTGTGCCCGTCACCTTCCTTGGTATAAACAGATCCTCAGCGAGATATTTGTATTGTCCCCTTATATACTTATACATGGTTATTAGATCGCCCCTCAGTCTTTTTTCTAGACTAAATAATCCTAAGGCTGGGTTCATATTGTGTTAGGGCAGTCCGTTCAACGCATGTGTTAAACGGACTGCGTTAACGCAAGTGCCGTTAAAGATCGCGTTATGCGATGGAGCAACTGCACTAGCGGTGACGGACCCCGAAACGCTGCAGACCGCGTCCAAGGGTCCATCACAGAATGACGGCACATCGCTAACACATGCCGTTTATGACATGCGTTAGCGATGTGCTACATAATTGCAGTCAATGGGTGCGCTAACGCATCCATTACATAGCGTTAGTGCCGCTATGTAACGGAGGCCGTCAGCGCATTGCCATTAACGCAATGTGAACCCGGCCTAATTTTGCTAATCACTCTGGGCATTGTAGTTCCCCATCCCCTTTATTTAGTCGTTTTGTCTTGCGTATGTTTTCTATGGATTTGTGCAAAGTTTGTTTGTAGCGACATTGACCTTCTAAAGGGGGTTTCCAGTTTCAGAGGTATAAAACTGTTTATAGGTTGAAGATGTGATGTCACAATTATACCACTGCAGCCAATCACACTGGACTCAACTGCTCATGCTGCATACAAAATCAGAGCCATTGAACCTTGTGTTTAGCTGCAGCGGTGTATTCATGATGACGCTGTTGCAAGCTGTAAATAATCACAGAGGCAATATTACAGAGGCATTGCTGGACCCAAAATCTGAAACCGGAAACCCCTTTAAGCTACATCACATGAAGCCCACTTCTTTTCTATCAATAATGAAATGTCTGTGCTGTTTAACAATTAATGAAGCCAATAAAAACCAGAAGGAGGAACTAATTACCGTATATACTCGAGTATAAGCCGACCCGAGTATAAGCCGACCCCCCTAATTTTGCCACAAAAAACTGGGAAAACTTATTGACTCGAGTATAAGCCTAGGGTGGAAAATGCAGCAGCTACCGGTGAATTTCAAAAATAAAAATAGATGCTCCGTACCGTTCATTATGGCCCCATAGCTGTGCCATATAGTGCTCTGCACCGTTCATTATTGCCCCATAGCTGTGCCATATAGTGCTCTGCACCGTTCATTATTGCCCCATAGCTGTGCCATATAGTGCTCTGCACCGTTCATTATTGCCCCATAGCTGTGCCATATAGTGCTCTGCACCGTTCATTATTGCCCCATAGCTGTGCCATATAGTGCTCTGCGCCGTTCATTATTGTCCCATAGCTGCCATATAGTGCTCTGCGCCGTTCATTATTGTCCCATAGCTGCCATATAGTGCTCTGCGCCGTTCATTATTGCCCCATAGCTGTGCCATATAGTGCTCTGCACCATTCATTATTGCCCCATAGCTGTGCCATATAGTGCTCTGCACTGTTCATTATTGCCCCATAGATGTACCATAGAAAGGTGTGCCATATAGTGCTCTGCACCGTTCATTATTGCCCCATAGCTGTGCCATATAGTGCTCTGCACCATTCATTATTACCCCATAGCTGTGCCATATAGTGCTCTGCACTGTTCATTATTGCCCCATAGCTGTGCCATATAGTGCTCTGCGCCGTTCATTATTGCCCCATAGCTGTGCCATATAGTGCTCTGCGCCGTTCATTATTGCCCCATAGCTGTGCCATATAGTGCTCTGCGCCGTTCATTATTGCCCCATAGCTGTGCCATATAGTGCTCTGCACCGTTCATTATTGCCCCATAGATGTACCATAGAAAGCTGTGCCATTGCTGCTGCTGCTGCAATAAAAAAAAAAAAGCCACACTCACCTCTCGCTGCCGCAGCTCCTCTGCGTCCAGTCCCGGCGTCTCTCCGCACTGACTGATCAGGCAGAGGGCGGCGCGCACACTATATGCGTCATCGCGCCCTCTGACCTGAACAGTCAGAGCAAGAGGACGCGAAGACAGAGCGGCGCCCAGCGTGTGGAACGCGGACAGGTGAATATGCGATACTTACCTGGTCCCGGCATCCGTCTCCTTCCCCCGGACATCTGGTCTTCGGTGCCGCAGCCTCTTTCTCTATCAGCGGTCACCGGCACCGCTGATTAGAGAAATGAATATGCGGCTCCACCCCTATGGGAGGTGGAGCCGCATATTCATTTCTCTAATCAGCGGTCCCACGTGACCGCTGATAGAGGAAGAGCTGCCGCACCGAAGACCGTGTGACAGGCAGGGGGAGCGTCAGGATCGCCGGGACTAGGTGAGTATGCCTCAGCGCCCTCTCCCCCTCACCCACCGTGACTCGAGTATAAGCCGAGAGGGGCACTTTCAGTCCAAAATTTTGGGCTGAAAATCTCGGCTTATACTCGAGTATATACGGTAATCTAGATTCATTCCAAATATATAATTGCACACTTTGATGGACATCCTAAATGGAGGTAGTCCTATGTGACATCATAGTAGTATCCACCATGTTCAGCAACTCAGGACAATGTACAGTGGGGCAAAAAAGTATTTAGTCAGTCAGCAATAGTGCAAGTTCCACCACTTAAAAAGATGAGAGGCGTCTGTAATTTACATCATAGGTAGACCTCAACTATGGGAGACAAACTGAGAAAAAAAAATCCAGAAAATCACATTGTCTGTTTTTTTTATCATTTTATTTGCATATTATGGTGGAAAATAAGTATTTGGTCAGAAACAAAATTTCATCTCAATACTTTGTAATATATCCTTTGTTGGCAATGACAGAGGTCAAACGTTTTCTGTAAGTCTTCACAAGGTTGCCACACACTGTTGTTGGTATGTTGGCCCATTCCTCCATGCAGATCTCCTCTAGAGCAGTGATGTTTTTGGCTTTTCGCTTGGCAACACGGACTTTCAACTCCCTCCAAAGGTTTTCTATAGGGTTGAGATCTGGAGACTGGCTAGGCCACTCCAGGACCTTGAAATGCTTCTTACGAAGCCACTCCTTCGTTGCCCTGGCGGTGTGCTTTGGATCATTGTCATGTTGAAAGTCCCAGCCATGTTTCATCTTCAATGCCCTTGCTGATGGAAGGAGGTTTGCACTCAAAATCTCACGATTAGTGTTGAGCGATACCGTCCGATACTTGAAAGTATCGGTATCGGATAGTATCGGCCGATACCCGAAAAATATCGGATATCGCCGATACCGATATCCGATACCAATACAAGTCAATGGGACACCAAGTATCGGAAGGTATCCTCTATGGTTCCCAGGGTCTGAAGGAGAGGAAACTCTCCTTCAGGCCCTGGGATCCATATTGAGGTGTAAAATAAAGAATTAAAATAAAAAATATCGATATGCTCACCTCTCCGGCGGCCCCTGGACTTCACGCTGGTAACCGGCCGGCTTCTTTGCTTAAAATGAGCGCCTTTAGGACCTGCGAATGACGTCGCGGGTTCTGATTGGTCGCGTGCCGCCCATGTGACCGCCACGCGACCAATCAGAAGCCGCGACGTCATTCGCAGGTCCTTAATTCCTAGAATTAGGAGTTTAGTGAATGAGAATGACGTCGTGGCTTCTGATTGGTCGCGTCGCGGTCACATGGGCGGCACGCGACCAATCAGAACCCGCGACGTCATTCGCAGGTCCTAAAGGCGCTCATTTTAAGCAAAGAAGCCGGCCGGTTACCAGCGTGAAATCCAGGGGCCGCCGGAGAGGTGAGCATATCAATATTTTTTATTTTAATTCTATATTTTACACTTCCCTATCGATCCGATACCGATACCACAAAAGTATCGGATCTCGGTATCGGAATTCCGATACCGCAAGTATCGGCCGATACCCGATACTTGCGGTATCGGAATGCTCAACACTACTCACGATACATGGCCCCATTCATTCTTTCATGTACCCGGATCAGTCGTCCTGGCCCCTTTGCAGAGAAACAGCCCCAAAGCATGATGTTTCCACCACCATGCTTTACAGTAGGTATGGTGTTTGATGGATGCAACTCAGTATTCTTTTTCCTCCAAACACGACAAGTTGTGTTTCTACCAAACAGTTCCAGTTTGGTTTCATCAGACCATAGGACATTCTCCCAAAACTCCTCTGGATCATCCAAATGCTCTCTAGCAAACTTCAGACGGGCCCGGACATGTACTGGCTTAAGCAGTGGGACACGTCTGGCACTGCAGGATCTGAGTCCATGGTGGCGTAGTGTGTTACTTATGGTAGGCCTTGTTACATTGGTCCCAGCTCTCTGCAGTTCATTCACTAGGTCCCCCTGCCCCGCGTGGTTCTGGGATTTTTGCTCACCGTTCTTGTGATCATTCTGACCCCACGGGGTGGGATTTTGCGTGGAGCCCCAGATCGAGGGAGATTATCAGTGGTCTTGTATGTCTTCCATTTTCTAATTATTGCTCCCACTGTTGATTTCTTCACTCCAAGCTGGTTGGCTATTGCAGATTCAGTCTTCCCAGCCTGGTGCAGGGCTACAATTTTGTTTCTGGTGTCCTTTGACAGCTCTTTGGTCTTCACCATAGTGGAGTTTGGAGTCAGACTGTTTGAGGGTGTGCACAGGTGTCTTTTTATACTGATAACAAGTTTAAACAGGTGCCATTACTACAGGTAATAAGTGGAGGAAAGAGGAGACTCTTAAAGAAGAAGTTACAGGTCTGTGAGAGCCAGAAATCTTGATTGTTTGTTTCTGACCAAATACTTTTCCACCATAAAATGCAAAAAAAATGATAAAAAAAACAGACAATGTGATTTTCTGGATTTTTTTTTCTCAGTTTGTCTCCCATAGTTGAGGTCTACCTATGATGTAAATTACAGACGCCTCTCATCTTTTTAAGTGGTGGAACTTGCACTATTGCTGACTGACTAAATACTTTTTTGCCGCACTGTATCTGATGAATACAGCTACTGAGCAACCCCAGAATGTACCATGCAGAATAAAGTAGCGAAGATTGGTAAATAAGTGGCATGGACCTTGGAAGACATTTCCACTTTTTCCTGACATTTCACAAGTGGCGGATGTGCAGTATCCGGCCGCGACCACTATCAGGAGATGGAGCAGTTCCATAAGTGATCACTTCTTACAACCGCCATCACCAATAACAGCTGATCGGCGTAGATGACGCGTGTTCCACTCCCACCGATCAGACATTGATGACCTATTCTAAGGACAGGTCTAGGTCTCCTACCTAGGAGACAAGTGATCTGCTCATCCACTGTTATATTCAGCTGATAGCATTAGACAGCAGCTTGTCTTTTAGCCACATCAGCTCTACGGCTCTTGGAATTTGATCACCCATAGTCTAATTGTAATGAATGTCTAGATTCTGACAACCCACCATATGGCTAGTCTTTAACACATAAACCAGGACTAAGGAACATTTTGCTGTAAATAAAGGAATAAATCAACTAATCTTAATTGATTTAATTATTAACTTGTAGAACCATATGGGGAGATGAATGGATGATTGTGTAACATTCGCCAGGTACAGATATAACAGAGCCAAGAGCACTAAAAACAGGATGTTTGATATCTGCTCTAGGGGACAGGTGAATGTGTGTGTCGGGCCCAATGGCGAGCCCTACACTAGACTATAGCCGTGCTAAGAGCACAAAAAGGACAACTCTATGGGCCTGATTCATTAAAGCTTTTAAGCCAAAATTCTGGTGTAAAAAGCTTAGAAAAGTCACAGTATGTTGGTGCAATGTGAGGCCGTGCTAAAATTTTGGAGATCTCGCACCATTTTCACCCAACTCCGACAAACTAGGGGGATAAGGGGTTTGCTACACCCCCATCCCTCTCATAAAATTCACGACAAGCGGCGGTGTCCCTTAAGCCACAAATCTTAATCTAGTTCCTGACTGAATTAAGATTTGTGGCAAGGTGCCCACCACTTATCAGGCTCGTTAGGAGACATATGGCTCTTAATAAATCTGGGGAATCTGACTCCAACATGCCCCCTCATAAAGACTGGGGTGAAAAATTCCGATCCTGATCAACCGGAGCCCATATCTATCTTTTTCATAAGACACACTATTATTTTGAACTAAAGTTTTTAATAAAATGAACATTTTTTTTTTTCTTTTGAGATATTTTAATTTTCCTATTTGCACTTACAGTAGGCTGAAATTTCCTTTTTTCAACTGCTTTAATTGTACATTTTTTGTTCAGACTGGGACAAGGTTAAAAATGTCACAATTATCATCAGATGGTAAGATTCAATGAATGAAAGACAAATCCTTTAATCTAGGTTCCCATTTGTGCATCTCCAGACGTAGTTGCATATGTTAAAAATGTCTGCAAATGTGCGCCATATGCATCAAACTATATCTGCCTAAATTTAAAGGTGGCAACAGGTGGCGCTATAGAGTTCAAGTCCTCTTTTACCTCAGAAGAGGCAATTTGCATATTAAATTTAAAGGGAATCTGTCGCCAAGTTTTTTCTATGTTATCTGAGAACACCATGATATAGGGGAACAGCCTGTTTATAGTGATGTGTGACTTAGGCTACTTTCACACTAGCGTTTTTTTCAATACGTCGCAATGCGTCGTTTAGGGGAAAAAAAGCATCCTGCAAAGTTGTCTGCAGGATGCGTTTTTGCCCCATAGACTAACATTAGCGACGCATTGCTATGCATTGACACACGTCGCAACCGTCGTGTGACGGACCGCCGGGAGCAAAAAACGTTACATGTAACGTTTTTTGCTGCCAACTCCGCCCCCACCTCCCCGCACCTCACAATGGGGCAGCAGATGCGCTGGAAAAATGCATCCGCTGCCCCCATTGTGCGGTGCATTCACTGCTAGCGTCGGTTCCTCGGCCCGACACACTGCGACAGGCCGAGTCCGACGCTAGTGTGAAAGTAGCCTCACAGGTCTCTGTTTCGCTATTTCAATATAATCAGTGTTTTATCAGTAGGAGATTATCACTACAGGACAAGTGATCTCATGTCTCCTAATCCATCTACATTTTCATCAATGATTTTAGCAGCTCTCTGTCTATTCAATGTACACAGAAAGCTGTGGTGTGTGCGGGATTATACACCTCAACAACTGAGCACTGCTAGATCTGCAGCAGGGAAAATAACTATTGCACCCAGTAAACTAAATGAAGTATCAGAGCATCTCCACATCATCACACTACTGCCACCACCATGAAGAACTATCAGAGCATCTCCACATCATCACACTATGCCACCACCATGAAGAAGTATCAGAGCATCTCCACATCATCACACTATTGCCAACACCATGAAGAAGTATCAGAGCATCTCCACATCATCACACTATGCAACCACCATGAAGAAGTATCAGAGCATCTCCACATCATCACACTACTGCCACCACCATGAAGAACTATCAGAGCATCTCCACATCATCACACTATTGCCACCACCATGAAGAAATATCAGAGCATCTCCACATCATCACACTACTGCCACCACCATGAAGAAATATCAGAGCATCTCCACAACATCACACTATTGCCACCACCATGAAGAAATATCAGAGCATCTCCACATCATCACACTACTGCCACCACCATGAAGAAATATCAGAGCATCTCCACATCATCACACTATGCCACCACCATGAAGAAGTATCAGAGCATCTCCACATTATCACACTACTGCCACCACCATGAAGAAGCATCAGAGAATCTCCACATCACACTACTGCCACCACTATGAAGAAGTATCAGAGCATCTCCACATCATGATACTGCCACCACCATGAAGAAGTATCAGAGCATCATCACACTACTGTCACCCACCACCATGAAGAAGTATCAGAGCATCTCCACATCAACATACTACTGCCACCACCATGAACAAGTATCAGAGCATGTCCAAATCAACACACTACTGCCACCACCATGAACAAGTATCAGAGCATGTCCAAATCAACACACTACTGCCACCACCATGAAGAAGTATCAGAGCATCTCCACATCATCACACTACTGCCACAACCATGAAGAAGTATCAGAGCATCTCCACATCAACATACTACTGCCACCACCATGAACAAGTATCAGAGCATGTCCAAATCAACACACTACTGCCACCACCATGAACAAGTATCAGAGCATGTCCAAATCAACACACTACTGCCACCACCATGAAGAAGTATCAGAGCATCTCCACATCATCACACTACTGCCACAACCATGAAGAAGTATCAGAGCATCTCCACATCAACATACTACTGCCACCACCATGAACAAGTATCAGAGCATGTCCAAATCAACACACTACTGCCACCACCATGAACAAGTATCAGAGCATCTCCACATCATCACACTACTGCCACAACCATGAAGAAGTATCAGAGCATCTCCACATCAACATACTACTGCCACCACCATGAACAAGTATCAGAGCATGTCCAAATCAACACACTACTGCCACCACCATGAAGAAGTATCAGAGCATCTCCACATCATCACACTACTGCCACAACCATGAAGAAGTATCAGAGCATCTCCACATCAACATACTACTGCCACCACCATGAACAAGTATCAGAGCATGTCCAAATCAACACACTACTGCCACCACCATGAACAAGTATCAGAGCATCTCCACATCATCACACTACTGCCACAACCATGAAGAAGTATCAGAGCATCTCCACATCAACATACTACTGCCACCACCATGAACAAGTATCAGAGCATGTCCAAATCAACACACTACTGCCACCACCATGAAGAAGTATCAGAGCATCTCCACATCATCATACTGCCACCACCATGAAGAAGTATCAGAGCATCTCCACATCATCACACTACTGCCACCACCATGAAGAAGCATCAGAGCATCTCCACATCATCACACTACTGCCACCACCACGAAGAAGTATCAGAGCATCTCCACATCACACTACTGCCACCACCAGGGCCGTATTTGCCACTAGGCACGCCGAGGGCACGTGCCTAGGGCGGCGACATTGCGGGGGGCGGCACCTAAGCAAGGTGTTTTTTTGTTTGTTTGTTTTTTTATAAGTCCTGGGTCAAAAACGCGACCGACGGCCCCGCCACCCCACCTCCGAGTCCCCCCACCTCCGAATCCCCCCACCTCCAAGTCTCCGAGTCCCACCCACCCTCCTTGAAGACGATACTCACCTGCTCCAGCGATGCCTGGTCTCAGCATCTGTAGCGCGTCCTGAGTGAGCGGTCATGTGGTACCGCTAATTAAGGTCATGAATATGCGCATATTCATGACCTTAATTAGCGGTACCACATGACCGCTCACTCAGGAAGAAGGCGCTGCAGCAGGACAGAGCCGGAGCCGGAGGGATGTGGGCGCGGCGTGTGGGACAGGCAGCTGACAGGTGAGTATGAGGGACGGGGGGCGGGGGGAGGATGGTAAGCCACCCGCGCCATGCAAGATGGCCCGGGAGAAGGAGCGGGGAGGGGGTGGAGAGATGAGCCATGCATAGGGAGGGAGGGAGGGGAGGGGAATTATGAGCCACCAGCCATGCATAGATAGGGGGGGGGGGAATTATGAGCCATGAGCCATCAGCCATGCATAGGGAGGGAGGGGGGGAATTTTGAGCCATCAGCCATGCATAGGGAGGGAGGGGGGGAATTGTGAGCCATCAGCCATGCACACAGGGGGAGGAATTGTGAACCATGAGCCATCAGCCATGCATAGGGACGGGGGGGGGGGGGGGAATTATGAGCCATCAGCCATGCATAGGGAGGGAGGGGGGGGGGAATTGTGAGCCATTAGCCATGCATACGGGGGGGGGAATTATGAGCCATCAGCCATGCATAGGGGGGGGAATTATGAGCCATCAGCCATGCATAGGGAGGGAGGGGGGGGGGAATTGTGAGCCATCAGCCATGCATACGGGGGGGGGGAATTATGAGCCATCAGCCATGCATAGGGGGGGGAATTATGAGCCATCAGCCATGCATAGGGAGGGAGGGGGGGGGGAATTGTGAGCCATCAGTCATGCATACAGGGGGGGGAATTATGAGCCATCAGCCATGCATAGGGAGGGAGTGGGGGAATTATGAGCCATCAGCCATGCATACGGGGGGGGGGGATTATGAGCCATCAGCCATGCATACAGGGGGGGGAATTATGAGCCATCAGACATGCATACAGGGGGGGGAATTATGAGCCATCAGCCATGCATAGGGAGGGGGGGAATTATGAGCCATCAGCCATGCATAGGGAGGGGGGAATTATGAGCCATCAGCCATGCATAGGGGGGGTATTATGAGCCATCAGCCATGCATACAGGGGGGAGGATTATGAGCCATCAGCCATGCATACGGGGGGGGAATTATGAGCCATCAGCCATGCATACGGGGGGGAATTATGAGCCATCAGCCATGCATACGGGTGGGGGGGAATTATGAGCCATCAGCCATGCATACAGGTGGGGGAATTATGAGCCATCAGCCATGCATAGAGGGGGGGAAATTATGAGCCATCAGCCATGCATACAGGGGGGGAAGAATTATGAGCCATCAGCCATGCATACAGCGGGGGAATTATGAGCCATCAGCCATGCATACAGGGGGGGAATTATGAGCCATCAGCCATGCATACAGGGGGGGGATTATGAGCCATCAGCCATGCATACAGGGGGGGGGGGGGAATTATGAGCCATGCATACAGGAGGGGGGGGATATGAGCCATGGCCATTATACAATATGGAGCATCATGGGGGGCCATTATAAAGTATGGAGCATCATGTATGGCCATTATACAGTATTGAGCATCATGTGAGGTCATTATACAGTATGGAGCATCATGTGAGGTCATTATACAGTATGGAGCATCATGTGGGGCCATTATACAGTATTGAGCATCATGTGAGGTCATTATACAGTATTGAGCATCATGTGGGGCCATTATACAGTATGGAGCATCATGTGTGACCATTATACAGTATTGAGCATCAGGTGTGGCCATTATACAGTATTGAGCATCATGTGAGGTCATTATATAGTATTGAGCATCATGTGAGGTCATTATACAGTATGGAGAATCATGTGTGACCATTATACAGTATGGAGCATCATGTGTGACCATTATACAGTATGGAACATCATGTGGGGCCATTATACAGTATGGAGCATCATGTGTGGCCCTTATACAGTATTGAGCATCATGTGTGGCCATTATACAGTATGGAGCATCATGTGTGGCCATTATACAGTATGGAGCATCATGTAGGTCCATTATACAGTATGTGGAGCACTGCGTAGCCATTATACAGTATGGAGCACTGCGTGGCCATATTTTTTTGGTTTTAATTATTGTATATGAAACAGTGTGATCAGCAGTGCTGAATGGGTGTGGTTGGGACTTGGATATGGGTGTGATTAGTTGTGAAATGGGTGTGGTCAGAGGCATGGCCTAAAATTTGCCGCGGCGCACTACGTGTGCCGCAACCTTTACACCTTTTTCCCTTCTTCTAAAGTTGGGAGGTATGGTACCGCATTTCCCAGATCACAGCAAGTACCGCAAATCCCATAGGGAATGAATGAAACCAAACACAGTGTTGCCGGAAGTGATCCGTTACGTGGCAGATGCAGAAAAACTGGCCAATCTGCTGCAAAAGGCGACTTTCACAACAGCGATTCTTGCCAAAGTCACTGCGGATAGTGTCATACTCACCAATGGGGGAGGCAGCGCTAAAAGTGCTTAGGGCAGCAGAAACTCTAAATACGGCCCTGGCCACCACTATGAAGAAGTGTCAGAGCATCTCCACATCATCACACTATTGCCACCACTATGAAGAAGTGTCAGAGCATCTCCACATCATCACACCACTGCCACCACCATGAAGAAGTATCAGAGCATCTCCACAACATCACACTATTGCCACCGCCATGAAGAAGCATCAGAGAATCTCCACATCAACACACATTTGCCAAGATGTAGAAGTAGCAGAGCACCTTCACATTATTACTTTGCCTCCACAACATGAAGATTTGATTTTGTTACTGTAAAATCAGCTTTACACCAGACATGAGAGAATGATTATGAAGACTTATGAACATTGACCTTCCCTGAGGAATAAGAGGCCTGCATTTTTTTCTTAGGTATTTTTTGACTTTTTGACTGAATTATTGATTCAACCTTGAAGTCATAGGATGACTGAATATTTTTCCTGATTGTCACTTATTATTATTATTATTTATTTATATAGCACCATTAATTCCATGGTGCTGTACATGAGAAAGGGGTTACATACAGGGTTATAGATATCGTTTACAGTAAACAGGTTTACAGTGACAGAGTGGTACAGACGGGAGAGGACCCTGTCCTTGCGGACTTACATTCTATGGGATAGTGGGGAAGAGACAGAAGGTAGGGGTGAGGCGGCTCTGGGGGTGGTGAGGCGGCGGCTCGGTTATTGTTGGCTGTAGGCTTTCCTGAAGAGATGGGTTTTCAGGTTCCGTCTAAAGGATCCGAGGGTGGTGGATAATCGGACGTGTTGAGACATGGAATTCCAGAGGATGGGGGAGAAATCTTGGAGGCGGTTGTGTGAGGAGCGAATAAGTGTGGAGGGGAGTAGGAGGTCTTGGGAGGATCGAAGATTACGTGAGGCAAGATATTGGGAGATTAGTTCAGAGATATAGGGAGGGGACAGTTGGGAAGGGCTTTGTAGTTATTGTAGTGGCTTTGTCATTAATGATTCATGTTGTTTTTTTGCAAGTCAACAATAACTGCTCAATAACTGACAGGCCATCAATTGAAATGTTTATCTACTGTGTTCATGGTTTTATCTGCCAGCAATTGGATGTCATAATGCATGTGCTTTTTTATGTTATTAATGAGTTTATTTGGATGCTCATATGATGCCCAAATTTCTGTGAGTATAAATAAAGTTCCATTTATTTGAGTGGAGTGCAAGCTTCATTTACATGAATGGGACAGTAGAAGAAATTTCTGCAATAAATGTCAAATATTTGAATAATGGAATTTTTGTAATTAATAAAATGTTTTTACCTTAAACTCCAAGTGATCCTCCTGCTTACATACAATGCTATTTTGGAGTGGTTTACACTTTGTATGTGGGATTTTTCTTTGACCACAGACCGTGCCACTATCCACATTTATTATGTAATTAGGTATATGTCTATATCTAATAACCATATAATTGTAGGCTATCTTGCCAGGACAGAAATCATATTAGATTAGGTTCCCAGCAAAGAAGATTGCCTTGTCGTTGGCTGCTGGGCACACTTGAATTGACCAATTTATGAGCTAAATATCTTCATTTTTTTCCTATTTTCTACAGCAGTAATGGAATTAAAATGTCATGCTTGCATGCTATGGTGTTACAGAGTGCAGCTTTAGTTAGTTATATATGGAAGTGGCTACTCTTAGCTTACACTTGTTCACACCTGTTCTCTGTTTGGAAGTTACAGTCTTTCATATTGATCACAAGGAAAAGTCATCAAAATCTTGTGAATGTACAGCTCCTTTAAATCTACAATTGGGATTAGAAACAAAATAGAAGTAGTGTTTATTGTTACTTTCTTCTCTTACAATTCTTTTAACTTACACGCATTCCATAATCTGCATGAAATGAACCATGTTAGATTTCATTCATCTTTTCTCTTTGGCAACTGTTCTTGGTTTCCTAAGCCAAAAGAAGGTGATCTATGATTGAACCGCAGGTCTCTTTTCCGCGAACCAATTATTCTTACAATTCAAATATTAAATTCTTTTTAATAAGATTTTTTTTAACATTAGGCCTCATATTAATGCTGCATTGTGTGCGTGGATCCTGCATAAAGTTTCAACGAGCCTGCTCAGTTTTGTTCAATCTTAGGGGTTAAGGGACTAGCGCAGGTATATATCCAGGGTGTTCTTGTTTCCTTTGACCAATGCCAACAGCTCTATCAAGTCCCCAGACACGCTTTCTTTAGGTATCTGCTACCAAGGTATGCCCTAATTACCCAATTCCCAGACAGTGGAAATTCTCTCATCCTCGTACTTCTTAATTGGGATTCTAATGAGCAAGGGACCTAATGTGTTGATCTCATTTTTATACATCCAGTTACTGAGCAGTAAATTTGCTCCTTATCACCATTTTTGGTTGAGGCCAAATGGAGGACAGTAACACCCTCTTTATCAGAGCAGGATTGGAGCGAAGCATTGACCTCCCCAAAATAAGTTTAATGGCAATGAATAACAAGCTAGTCCAAATCTATATAGTCCATCAATGCTACCTGGCACATTGCAGGTTATATAAAATGGGTAGTTCCACCACTGCAAATTGTCATAACTGTGGGGAAGAGGCGGCAGATTTTATACACCTGATGTGGTATTGCCCCCTATTGCAGACTTTTGGAAGGAGGTCATAGCTAACCTCATGAAGATCATACAATCTCCTGTACCTCTCAGCCCTAAGGTGTGTTTATAGGATTCCTTTGTAAGGAGGAAGACCGGGCTGCGGGTACCTGCGTCATGCCGGGTCCGGAACTGTCGAGGCTGCGTCCAGTGTTGCCAGGGGGAAAGAATGGGGGACCAGACAGGTCCCATGATCCAGGGAGAGGGGGCATGGCTAAGCCGGGCAGTGTACAGGAAGCGCAGGAAAGAAGTCTCAGTTTCTCGCCAGGAGTGAGAGCAGAGGCAAGTGTGCGGCGTGCTCCACAGTGTTAGAGACAGCGTGGAGTTGAGCAACAGCAGAGCTTTCGCGTGCGTGCCATTAAACCAGTGAATGTGCATAGCGCCGCACCCCCGGCTAAGCAGACTACAGTGCTCGCGTGGAGGAGCGGGTGCAACGTGCAGGACCCTGGGGTGCGTTCCTTATTGCTGACAGATGCATGGCAGAACTCCTGTTGTACAAATACTCCTGTAGCACTCCCCATTTTGGCTGCACAGATTTATGGACTATGTGCTCAGCGGGCAGAACCGGTGACCGCTCATTGCCGCCAGAAGCTAGACAGTGCTTTGTTGGAATTCTTCCGAGGGCACCACGCCGGCCATTGCTGGTACTTCAACTCCCATCAGACTGCGTGGATAAGGATAGAAGACTGCGATAAGTTCCATTTAAATATCAGACTGTTGAGTTAACCCTTTAACCCCCTTGTTTATTGCTCATCACTCATTGTTTATTAACTCCCTGCCAGGAGACCATTGCCATCTCTCTTGTTAAAAAAATTAAATAATAATGTTGTAGAGCCTTGTTCTGCAATCACTGCATCACTACATTCCTGCACCTGCTTACACCTTGATGAGGAGACCTGGCCTCATTACCCTAATGCTCTTCTCATGGGGTTAGTCTTGGATCGCAAGACTAACCCCATGAGATGGATAGATGGAAGACCCCTGTAAATTTCACACTGGGTCTATATATTCAGTACTGCAGCTTCCTATGAAATGGTGATATATAAAAATAGACATTGTCCTCAAACATCTGATAAGGTGTGGAAGCTTTGGTTTGATTCCCCTTAGACTCACATTAGTCCCCAGGCAATGAGGAGTATTCTCTCAAGGTTAAAGTATGTCATATTTGGTGAATGATGGGTGTCTTGTGGTTTTAGTTAAGACAGTACAGCCATGGTATGTTCAGGGTAAGGTTAACTTTGCCAGACAGCATTAATAAGCAATAGGAAATGTTGTTTGCTCTTTTGTTCTAGTATGTGACCTTGTTATGTTGTATAATCTTCAATGAAACAGGTTAAAAATATATAGATTGTTGGGCCCATAAAATGAAGATGCAGGCACTTAGGAACTCCATGTGCCTCTGTATGTTGCCTCCACCATATGCCAGCTGAAATGCCATAGTTCTTTCTTCTAGGATCCTACATGCATCAGGCAAAGAAGAAACCAACTGTCTATGCCTCCATATTATTAATATATAGCCTTCTAGGCTTCTGTGGCTGCCGACTCAAGGCTTGCACAGAGCAGTAATACATCCATGTACGTATGACCTTAGGAATGACTAATGTGAGTTAATAACTGGTTCTCACATTAGTTATATAGCCCCCTCGCCCGGCTGTAGTTTCTCTTCCATGCCAACTAGAGAAATATTTTTACAATGAGTACATCATTCCTCCCAGGTGAGGTTTCTGTTGTGTTGCAAGTTATTGCAAAATGATATCGTAACATAGATCTGAGGATGTAACATAAATACTCGGGGCAAAAATGAAACTCAGGAGAGGATAGTCAAGCAATAGATCACATTGAGCCTTCAGTTTGGTCGCTCATTCACATACTACAAAAGGTGAATGAAAGCCACACTGAAGGACTATTGTGCAAGGACACAGTGTTTCATAAAAAAACATACTAAGAAAAGATTTTGCTGTATGTATGTCAGAGTAATAACGGAAACAATAACATTTCTGCCAATTTCCAGTGAGATAACCGTTTGCATAAGATGGCATTTCTGTTTTTATAAGAAAGGGATACTGCAGTCATTAAGTGGTTAAAAAAACAACATGTTTTACTCCTCACCTGCTCGTGTTCGTAGCCTTTGGATTTTGTATTAGAGACGTCACACTCTTAGCTCGTGTTTATATTTTTGTAGGTGTGTTTGTGTGTAACACAACTGTATAGCGTGCCAAGAATCTTAGCGTAAAATGGACATTGACCTCCAGTTTCATCCAATGTTTATTGTTTTCAGAATCCATAGAACGGAGACCCTATTTTATTATGTGCCATGTCCTTGATGCCATGGAAAAGTATATATTAGGATCATTACATCTTTTTTTTTCTTGTCTTTCATTTCAGAATTCCAAGCAACACTGTGATCCATCGCCTGACTAACCTTCTCTTCTACACAATTTCTGAAGGCCACGAACAGCTTCCAGTCAACAAGTTTATTAATGTAAGACAAAAAAGATTCTCAAACACCTCCAAGACTAACGAGCAGGTTTGAAAAAAAATGAAAAAGGAACCTATTAAAAACCTAAAAAACTCTTAACAAGTCTATGCGGTGGAGCTCAAAAATTTGTTCAGGAAACGTTTGACCAATTTTGCTCACTATTGATCTCTAACATCTCATAATAGATGGATCATCTTTAAAAATGTAGAGAAAGTAACTACATTTAAAGTCTATATTTTCTATAGTATAACTATTTGCAATATTCTACATTTACCATTGGGACACCAAAAATCGCTTTAAGGCCGGGATCCCACATACGCGAGATACGGCCGAGTCTCGCAGGTGAAAACCCAGCTCTGGCACCGGCACTCCAGAGCGGAGTATGCAGCTGCACAGCAATACATGGAGCCGCACGCTCCGCTCCGGAGAGCCTGCCCCAGAGTTGGGTTTTCACCTGCGAGACTCGGCCATATCTCGCGTATGTGTGATCTCAGCCTAAGACCTCTTTCAGACGTTTGTATATTCGATCTAAGTGCAATCCAACAAAACATCGGATCACACTCGGACCAATGTTAGTCTATGAAGCCATGCACATGTCCGATTTGTTTCCTCGGACAGAGTCTGTTCAAGTAAAAAAATCACAGCATGTACGATTTGCACAATATTTTCACAATATTCAGTTCTCACTCGGTCATGCAAGTCAATAAGTCCGTGGAAAAAATCAGACCGCACTCGGATGACATCACAGACTGACAGAATGGAGAAGAGGGAGAATTTTTTTTTTTTACACATTTTCTACTGATCCGAGAAAATCAGATCACACTGTGATCATACTCTGATCAAACTCTGATCAGAGTGTGATTAGCATAAACCGCCCAATTCTCTTACATGAGAGAAAATATTGTCATGCGACTCTAGCCTAAGAGGGGTCCTGTATCTTTTGTTGTACACACCCTTGCTAAGAGGAGAGTTAAAGACTTGTCTCATAAACAGTATATATCACATACATAGGATGGGTATAATCATTGGAGGTCCAATCGATGGGACACCCATGGTCACAAGAACATGGCGGAGTCCCACTATGTAAACTGCGACTGATCAATCATTTATTGCATATGCTATAGATAAGCCATCTTATTTATGGTTGAGTACCCCGATAAGAAATAGAAATGCTGGTAATTTGTGAAAAGGTGTAAGTGGGATTATTTATTGCTTACACTCATGAGCAAAAGGGTAACATTGTTTTGAACTTTTGACTTTCAGGCTCCATATCTCACCATCCACTACTGATTCGAATGTGAGACGACCATCATTTTATAGACAATTATCTTGGCTATCTCATACATAAATTTGAATTGCAGCTATTTAGCATGTGATTAGTTATGCAGATTCTTGTCATATCACTGCATTGTTACTGTTTTGCCCCTGGTGGTGAAAAAATCGTTTTCTTACTGTATACTACAAAATACAACCTGTTCTCAAATTCCCTAGCTCAGTGTGTTATTAGGTTTATTCCCAAGTGAAAGATGACTGGTTCGAAGGAGCAGCCGTGAAGTAGATTGCCCAAGAAAAGAGAAACCGCATCATCCAGCTCATCAATAGCAATCTTTCGATCAAGAAAATAGCCAAACGGCATCAGGTGAGTGCCATGACAATTGGAAGAATACGAAATGAAGTCTGTCCATCCATTCAAGCCAAGCGGTGGACGTCCAGGCAAAATATTGGAGTCAACATAAGGTCTATCAGTTCTGGCATGACAAACGCGGCAGTGAATATGCTTCATAAAAGTGAGATCACAAACGTCCGTGCGACACACGTTACACAAGTCTGTAATGGCGGCCCGGAAAAAGGTGAAGAAGCCTCGACTTCAATATCATCATAAGAAGCGTTGGTTCAAGTTTGCAAACAAGTACAAAAGTGGACATTTAAAGATTTGAAACAGCTGATTTGGAGCGATGACATAAAATCAATAGACTAAGCTATGATAAGTGCAAATGGGTCCACTTTTCGTACTTGTTTGCAAACTTGAACCAACGCTTCTTATGACAATATTGAAGTTGAGGCTTCTTCACCTTTTTTCGGGCCCACTATTCCAGACTTGAGTAATTGGTGCTTGCATCTTTGTCTCTGATCTCACTGTTATGAAGCATATTAGCCACCTCCACTGCCGTGTTTGTCACACCAGAACTGATAGATTTTGGGATGACCCAACTTGTTGACTCCGATTTTTTCCTGGACGTCCACCTTTTGGCTTCTGACTGAATAGATGAACTTCATTTCGTATTCCAACTGTCATGGCACTCACATGATGCAGCTTAGCAATTTTCTTGGTCAAGAGACCGCCGCTATCGATGAGCTGGATGATGCTGTTTCTCTTTACTTTTTGTGCCTGCTCCTCAATTCAAACCAATAACCTTTCACTTGGGAATCAACCTAAGAGAACACTGAGCCATTAGAGAATGTGAGAACAGGTTGTATTTTGTAGTATTCAGAAAGAAAATTATTTTTCCACCACCAGGAGCAAAACGGTAACAATGCAGTGATATGGCTAGAATCTGCATAACTAATCGTATGCTAAATATTGCAAGTCAAATTTATGTATGAGATAACCAAGATGATTGTCTATAAAATGATGGTAGTCTCACGTGTGAAGCAGTATTGGATGGTGAGATATGGAGCCTGAAATTCAAAAGATCAAAACATTGATCCTCTTTTGCTCGTCAGTGTATTTAAGGTAGTTCTTTACACTGATTTTTCTAGGACTAGTACTGTACTTTAATAATAATAATAATAATAATAAGAAAGAAATTAATGTATAAGCGATACAACATGATTCATGGAATATACCTATTTAGTATCTTACTATTTGTTAGTATTATTTTAGAATTAGTAGTGTCAGGTCTACGGCATTAGTGTTGTGCAGTGTCTTGCATTGAATAAAGTGTGGTGAAGGTGATTTATGCGTAATTTTTTCTTCTGTGCCCTCTTTAGTAGATGGCATCAGGAGAAGCAGAAGCCTACGCTGAGATCACTGCTGGAGCAGTACTCATGGGAATGGATCAGATGGGGGGTGACTGAACAGCTTGTCTTTGTTGCAACATTCACCTTGTAAAAATGTATTTTGACATTTTTCCAGTGAGATCAGTGAACTCCATGCGGATTCCTGGGCTGAGCATTTAGTTTATATAGCTTTCCATGGACAGGTGTTAAACAGTCGGGCCTAGGTCCTGCTCTGCCCTCCGTCTATTGAGGCCTGCTGGCACATAGAGAAGTGAAATACTATTGTGTTAGAACCATCCGTTTGTTGGTCCTGCGTCTGGGTATCCACCTCCAGTAGGCGGCCATGCCAGAACATGATACATGACAGAGAGCATGTTCGCTCTGTTGGTACCATTATAGTCCATGGCCTCATCTGCGCAATCGCTCAAATAACGTGTTATAGGGGGGTTTGGATGTAAGCCCTGATGAAGCCACTGAACAGGTGGTGCCTGAATGCGGTGTGACAGCACCCTTAGGCCATGTGCACACGGTGGTCGTTTTCAGGAAAACTTCCTTTTACATTACAGTGTGAATTATAGAGAGTGGGTGGCTTCTAAGTGGAAGCCGCCTGAAGAATTGTTATATCACGTTTTTTAACCGCTTCAAGGTTTCCAAACCTTTAATCTGTTAAAAGAAGTGACATAAGACAGAACATGTGCACAGCAACGTCGTTTTGACATGGCTGTATGCCATGTTCACTTTTATGCTTTTGCAGCACTTTTTCAGGCAGATTCTGACAAATATCTGCCTGAGAAAGAAACCATGTGCAAATAGCCTAATGATGTTTTTATAAGCAGGAAATATGAAAATTTCCTCTTCAGAGAGGAAGAGGACTAGAACTCTTGTGCCACCTATTGGAAGCAGGGATCCTAAAAGTCATCAACCCTTAACGAGTCTTGCCTTATGACTTAGGATAAACCCCAAACCAGAATCTCAATAGACAGACATGTGTTTCAGGGTCTTGTCCCTCCTCAGCGCAAAGCATGAGATGTGATTTGGCTGTATAAACAGGCACTCATGGATTTGTATGGGTTTGGGTGACTCTGACAATTCTTTTAAAGTACTGCATATCAGGCAGTTGGTGAGTAATTTGATGCAGGAATGAGAAAAAGAACCAATGGTCAGCTGATCAGCATGAGATCAAAGTTTGAAATTTTTGTCAAAATTTCCGACATTTTTATAAGTACTAGCATAAAGTAAAATGTGTCATGAAAACACATTCTCAAAATCACTGGGATATGTTGAAACATTGCAGAGCTATAATCGCATAAAGATATGAAAAAAATGACCTGGTCACTAAGGAGGTAAAGAAGTATTTATAACGCCAAGATCCTAACTCAATATCTAGTAGGTGTAATAATAATAATATTAGCAAATACCTCCAATGAGAAATGTAGTATAGTTCTTCTGATTCGCTATGTAGCTTACCTCATGTAGGGCATTGCAGTATCCATGGTTACAACCACGAAGAGCTATCTAACTATCACTATATCGTGTGAGGCAGCGATTGGTGTGATTTGCGAGGGTCACTATTAGATCTGCTGGAGTACCATGTGGTCACAGCAGGACGCCTATGAGTCACAAGGCAGAAGTAAGCCTGAACCTGGTCAAGTTCTTTGACCAAGAAATTGTTCAGGAAAACCCAGTATGGGCTTTTATTTTGGAAATGTACAGTAGGAAGGTAGTGGGGCCGGTCCGTTTCCTCCAGGCCAGATCTTATAAGTGGCCCATGGCCATAGTGTCGAGGGAGAGGAAAAAAAACCTGCAGGAAGGGTTTGGGTGTGTCAGTTCGGAGTTTGCAACTTGTGGAGCAGTTGGCTCTGCAAAAGGCTCTGTCTGTGTGAGGAAACACAAAGCCAAGCAGAGCAAACTCCTGGCTCCCCGTAGTTGGATACGGTGGTGCAGTTGCCCTCAGCAACCGGACATTTATGAACTGTCTTGTTTCCCGGCTGTGATCCGGAGGATACCGTATGCTGTACACTGCGTGAGTTTTAGACACTTAAACACGTTTTGCTGTGAACTTTTCCTGTGGTCCCTGTTAGGACTGGCGGAACGCACCAAGTACAAGATGTAATGGAACTAGGTGCGTTCGCAGTCCGAGGTCCACCGTGCAGGTAAAAACCTGCTGCTAGTAAGACGGACTATATGGTGGTACTACAAGTATACACGCACGGGTTAACTACACCCTGCGTGAAGGAAGCGATCCTGTTGCGTCACAGGACCGCGGTACCGCACATAGAGCGCGAACAAGTAGTCAGAGAACTCAACCCCAACTAGGATTGAAGTCCGATTAGACACTTGCTGGCACAACACCGCAACTGGGTGTGTAAGGAAACTAAATAAGAATATAAAGGCACAAGAGTGCGTGCGGTGCCGCACTGACGAACGCCACTAACCACCCAGGCTTGGGTCAGGAAAGCGCAGAGCAAGCGCACGGCGCCGTACAGGCGGACACAGCAACTGGTAGCTGTAATGTGTGTTACGTGCTGTTGGATAAGTCGGGCGCTAGATAGCAACCATACACCTTCCGCGAACAGACATTCAATAGGGAGGGTTATTTAAAGAGCGACTTTCACTCACAACACACACACATATTTACAAGACAATACTAGCGCATGGCCGTGCGGTCATGCGCAGTTTATATAGCTGCAGCACAGGAAACAGCTACAGAAGTTTTGCCCTTTCAGGACCTGCCAAAAGGACCAATGGGATGTGCTGCAGTACCTGAGCATGTGACCCTCGATCTCCAACAGGAGATCTTGCCCTGGGCATGCTCAGTGTGTGCAAATAAGGACTTAGATCCAGAAACGTCCACTCGCCGCTGCCCAGCACTGGCTTCAATGGCAGAAGCAGGAAAAGCAGCAGTAACTCTTCGCACAGAGTCAGACTGAGCGAGACGCTGGGATCGACGTCCCTGCTGAGCAGACTCCACTGCGGCTGGAGGAGAATGGGAGACCGCAGCGGAGACGGATCGAGATTCCCCCTGTGCAGCAGAGGAAACTCGACTCCTAACAGGTCCCTGTCTGTCAAACTGACCCAAGCCTGCTGCACTACAGTGGTCATAACCATGGATAGCTAAGCTACTGCAATGCCCTACATAATCAGAAGAACTATACTAAACTTCTCATTGGAGGTACTTGATAATAATATTAATATTATTAGACCTACTACATATTGGGATAGGATCTTGAAGATGAGCATATAGGCCCCTCAAAGTCACTTCAAATGTGATGTGGTCCCTTAAAAAGTGGTGTTGCAAATTTTGTTGTAAAATTGAGAAATCGCTGGTCAACTTTTAACCCTGCTTCCCTAGTGCCAGTGTGTGGTACTGATACAGCACACGGGCGGCACACGGTTGCCACAAGTATCACACACACTTACACTGATATCTCCGGTACTGTTTTTGCCAGTATCGAAAATTTCAGTACATGTGAAACAGGCCTTACTGTTAGAAAGTTTAGATAATGCCTACATTTAATTAAATCATTCTTACAACTTGCCACAAAATGTAAAATGTATAAGGACAGTGAAAGTCATTACTAACGCAGTCTTCATTACATTTTTTATGTCATTTTTACATTTAAACATTCTAGACACTGAAAGCCAATGGACTCCTCGTATCAGACCCCAGGCTGAAGGACTGTATGGACAAGCTGCAAAATACCATGCAAGAGTCAATGATAGGAGCAACGATGGACTTAGAAATCTTTCGAAAGTATTTTTTTTAAACCATTACACATATACTAATCAGATCACAGGTTCCATACTGAGCTTGAACACACCTTCAGTACTTTGTTTTGTTCCTTTTTGTATGTGCATTTTAGCTGTAGATTTTTCCACACTCATTTAGTATGGGTGAAATCTACTGCAAAAAAAAGCTGAAGGAATTGACATGCTGCAGATTTAGATCTGCTGCAAATCTGCAATGAAGAAATAAGCAACAAGTGCATGAGACTTCAGGAATCTCATTCAATTTGCTGGTACTAGGAAATTCTTCAGGTTTTGTGACAAAACTGTGCAGAAAATAGCATACACTAGAACTATGTTCACACGTTGCATTTTTAATACAGATTAAAAGTTGCTTTTTACAGTGCCAGCAAAAACTATGAGATTTCAGAATTCTAATGCACACGTTTGCTTGTTTTTCCTGACTGAATTGGAAAACTGCTGCTTTTTTGAAAACTGCAGCATGTCAATTCTTTCAGCACTTTTACAGAAAGCAATGAGTAAGTGCAAAAAAAGCAGCAAAAAAATAGAAAAAAATGTTTTACAGCAGGATCTGAAACCCATTTATTTTTCAGATTTTTCCAAGTTTAAACTAGTATCTTGGTGTCCTCACAGGAGCCTGGCAGTTAGGATTAGTACAGTGAAATTCAATTAGTGATATGTGTAAATATTGCCTTTCCACTCAATACCTGACCAATGTGTGACAGTAAACAATGCCTGGCCAGTGTGTGATAGTAAACAATGCCCTACCAATGTGTGACAGTAAACAATGCCTGGCCAGTGTGTGATAGTAAACAATACCCAGCCAATGTGTGACAGTAAACAATGCCTGTCCAATGTGTGACAGTAAACAATACCCGGCCAATGTGTGACAGTAAACAATGCCTGGCCAATGTGTGATAGTAAACAATGCCCTACCAAAGTGTGACAGTAAACAATGCCTGGCCAATGTGTGACAGTAAACAATACCTGTCCAATGTGTGACAGTTAACAATACCCGGCCAATGAGTGACAGTAAACAATGCCTGTCCAATGTGTGACAGTAAACAATACCTGTCCAATGTGTGACAGTTAACAATACCCGGCCACTGTGTGACAGTAAACAATGCCTGGCCAATGTGTGATAGTAAACAATGCCCGGCCAATGTGTGACAGTAAACAATGCCTGTCCAATGTGTGACAGTAAACAATACCTGTCCAATGTGTGACAGTTAACAATACCCGGCCACTGTGTGACAGTAAACAATGCCTGGCCAATGTGTGATAGTAAACAATGCCCGGCCAATGTGTGACAGTAAACAATGCCTGTCCAATGTGTGACAGTAAACAATACCTGTGCAATGTGTGACAGTTAACAATACCCGGCCACTGTGTGACAGTAAACAATGCCTGGCCAATGTGTGATAGTAAACAATGCCCGGCCAATGAGTGACAGTAAACAATGCCTGTCCAATGTGTGACTGTAAACAATAACTGTCCAATGTGTGACAGTTAACAATACCCAGCCACTGAGTGACAGTAAACAATGCCCGGCCAATGTGTGACAGTAAACAATGCCTGTCCAATGTGTGACAGTAAACAATACCCGGCCAATGTGTGACAGTAAACAATGCCTGGCCAATGTGTGATAATAAACAATGCCCTACCAAAGTGTGACAGTAAACAATGCCTGGCCAATGTGTGATAGTAAACAATGCCCGGCCAATGAGTGACAGTAAACAATGCCCGGCCAATATATGACAGTAAACAATGCCTGGCCAATGTGTGACAGTAAACAATGCCTGTCCAATGTGTGACACTAAAGAATGCCCTACCAAAGTGTGACAGTAAACAATGCCTGGCCAATGTGTGATAGTAAACAATGCCCGGCCAATGAGTGACAGTAAACAATGCCTGTCCAATGTGTGACAGTAAACAATACCTGTCCAATGTGTGACAGTTAACAATACCCGGCCACTGTGTGACAGTAAACAATGCCTGGCCAATGTGTGATAGTAAACAATGCCCGGCCAATGTGTGACAGTAAACAATGCCTGTCCAATGTGTGACAGTAAACAATACCTGTCCAATGTGTGACAGTTAACAATACCCGGCCACTGTGTGACAGTAAACAATGCCTGTCCAATGTGTGACAGTAAACAATACCCGGCCAATGTGTGACAGTAAACAATGCCTGGCCAATGTGTGATAATAAACAATGCCCTACCAAAGTGTGACAGTAAACAATGCCTGGCCAATGTGTGATAGTAAACAATGCCCGGCCAATGAGTGACAGTAAACAATGCCCGGCCAATATATGACAGTAAACAATGCCTGGCCAATGTGTGACAGTAAACAATGCCTGTCCAATGTGTGACAGTAAACAATGCCCGGCCAATGTATAACAGTAAACAATGCCTGGCCAATGTGTGATAGTAATCAATGCCTGGCCAATGTGTGATACTAAAGAATGCCCTACCAAAGTGTGACAGTAAACAATGCCTGGCCAATGTGTGATAGTAAACAATGCCTGGCCAACGTGTGATAGTAAACAATGCCTGGCCAATGTGTGATAGTAAACAATGCCTGGCTAACATGTGATAGTAAACAATGCCTGGCCAATGTGTGATAGTAAACAATGCCTGGCCAACGTGTGATAGTAAACAATGCCTGGCCAATGTGTGATAGTAAACAATGCCTGGCTAACATGTGATAGTAAACAATGCCTGGCCAATGTGTGACAGTAAACAATGCCTGGCCAATGTATGACAGTAAACAATGCCTGTCCAATGTGTGATAGTAATCAATGCCTGGCCAATGTGTGACAGTAAACAATGCCTGTCCAATGTGTGACAGTAAACAATGCCCGGCCAATGTATAACAGTAAACAATGCCTGGCCAATGTGTGATAGTAATCAATGCCTGGCCAATGTGTGATACTAAAGAATGCCCTACCAAAGTGTGACAGTAAACAATGCCTGGCCAATGTGTGATAGTAAACAATGCCTGGCCAACGTGTGATAGTAAACAATGCCTGGCCAATGTGTGATAGTAAACAATGCCTGGCTAACATGTGATAGTAAACAATGCCTGGCCAATGTGTGATAGTAAACAATGCCTGGCCAACATGTGATAGTAAACAATGCCCGGCCAATGTATAACAGTAAACAATGCCTGGCCAACGTGTGATAGTAAACAATGCCTGGCCAATGTGTGATAGTAAACAATGCCTGGCCAACATGTGATAGTAAACAATGCCTGGCCAATGTGTGATCGTAAACAATGCCTGGCCAACATGTGATAGTAAACAATGCCTGGCCAATGTGTGATAGTAAACAATGCCTGGCCAACATGTGATAGTAAACAATGCCCGGCCAATGTATAACAGTAAACAATGCCTGTCCAATGTGTGATAGTAATCAATGCCTGGCCAATGTGTGACAGTAAACAATGCCTGTCCAATGTGTGACAGTAAACAATGCCCGGCCAATGTATAACAGTAAACAATGCCTGGCCAACATGTGATAGTAAACAATGCGTGGCCAATGTGTGATAGTAAACAATGCGTGGCCAATGTGTGATAGTAAACAATGCCTGGCCAATGTGTGATAGTAAACAATTCCCTACCAAAGTGTGACAGTAAACAATGCCCAACCAAAGTGTGAAAGTAAAAGATGCCCGAGCAATGGGTGAAAGTAAACAATGCCCAGGCCCTCTCTTCTCCATAAAATTGTAAAAGTCATCTCCTATCTCAGTAATGAGAAAATCTGTCTTTACTGAATACAGATTTTACCCATAAAATGAGAGTGAAATATCAATCCAGAATGAAAAAGAAGCACATTTTTCTAGTAAAATATATTACAAAATTGTTTATTTTCATGTGTACTAATAAATTATGAAATAAATTTAAATTGAGTCATTCTTTACGATAAGTTACTTGCTAAACAAAATTGAATTAAAAACCTTATCAAAATCCCTGCGCTCTCTCGATTCTGCAGCCCTTTTCCAGTTTGCGCTACAATTGCAGAGATATTCACAATTGTTTCTTCTGGAGTGCAATATGTGAAATCTCTTCTTGCAGTTCAACTGGGTGTTGCTTCAGAATCTTCTCAGGGGGATGTGGAGCGGGTGAGGGTGGTTTTGTTGTATTTTCACCCCTCCCTCCCTAATGCTGCTAATCACAGCTTGGAAGCTTACAAGACTGTTAGATCAGCTGCCGATTGGCAGGAATTGGGTGAAAGAGCACTCCCTCAAAGAAACCTCTGAAGAAAATCCAGGAGAGATTTCAAATCTTGCACTCCAGAAGAAACAACTGTTTTAATGTGAACCTAGCCTTACATATTCATAATTCTAGAATATTTTTCCTACAGGTGTGTTCAGAGTAACATTGTTCTGCTGACTCAGGTTGTGTGCAAGAAATGTGTGATTCCAGATTTTGAGCAGTTCTCATTAAACATAAACCGGCTGTATGAGAGCGCCCACAGTATAAAGGAAGGGGAGGTGAGCACATATTATATTTTTAAAAGGTATGAAGTATGATGTTTTACAGTGGCAAATCTAAAATATGTAATAGAAAAAAAGATATAAAATTAGTGTTAGCACTTTTAATAGAATTATAGTCTTACAGTCGTTTACTTACGGTGTTTTAATTACCTTTAGCTTCAAACAAATAATTTAGAAAAAAATATTTAAAATTAAGAATGATTGATATTGAATATTGCAGTGCAAATACAACTATTCTACATGACGTGATGATAAATATATGATGTAATGTTACAGGGAAACTACCTTTATTCCTCCCGGCAGCCTCCGGCTTTCAGTCAAAAAGGCGCGGCTTCAGTCACTGCTCAGTGCATAGTGAGCCGCGGCTGTACCCATGCCCCGGCACTGACTGACAGCCAGTTCTGCAGTGCATCATTGCTGAGCCGGCTTTCAATCAGTTGTGTGGTCACAGCCGCCGTTCACACTATTGACTGAGCGACAAGTGAAGCCGTGCCGGCTGCGCCTCTATGACTGAAAGCCAGAGGATGTCGGGAAGCCAGACTTGCTAGCCAGACTTTCAGTGCAGTGGCGGCACAGCTTTAGAATGCTATTAACTTTCAGTTTAACCCCATAGCTGTAGGTGTATTAGTGGTTTTTGACATGACAGGTTCCCGATAAATTATACGTTTCCATTAAACAATTTCAGTAGATAAAATTCCTTTAATCCAGCATCCACAAACCAGAATCAGGGGATTGACAAGTAATAACTAACTTTACACTGGCTGACAGCTGATTGTCATACATGAATGCCAATCAGAGGTTATTTAGCAGTTTGTTTAGACAGACCGACCACACTTCTTTTTATAATATGATCGGTCTGTGCACATAGAATATTATCATTGTTCTTGTCAGCACATTACCTGTTTACATACAGTAGATCAAACAGCTGTTGAGAACAATGATTTGCATGCAAGCTTAAAATTGATTTCACCCAATAAACAGACGTTTTGTTTGTTTGTCAGGTGATCGGCATCCATTTTAGATAAACAGATAATCTGGAAGTGAGCATTCCTTGAAACATTCATTGCCGATTATCAGCCAGAATAACTGCACTATAACAATGTATTGATTAAAAAGAAAAACAGTGATTGCATCAATTGTGCTACCATTGTGTATTGCCGCCCCGGTGGTTCTCTCCACATGTACAGTGTAAAAGTTTGGACACCCCTGATCAAAATTTCTGCTATTATAAAAACAGCTAAGCAAGTTGAAGTGATTTCTAAAAGGCCTAAAGTTAACGGAACCTGTCGCCAGTTTTGGCCGATATACTGTAAGTTACAGCCATCACCTTTCAAGGCTGATATACAGCATTCTATAATGCTGTATATCTGCCCCCAATCTGACCTGTAAGAGAAGAAATATAACTTTTATTATACTCACCTGGGGGGCGGTCCAGTCTGAGGGGCGTTGCTCGTCTTGTTCCGGCACCTCCCATCTTCTTACAATCGCCACCCTCCTTCTTCCTTCGTGTGGATTACACGTCCATGCGTCATTCACACAGTGTCCTACGCACCACGCTCCTGCGCAGGCGTACTTCTCTGCCCTGTTTAGGGCAGTGCAAACTACTGCACTGCACAGGTGCCGAGGCTCTTTGACCTTTCCCAGCACCTGCACACTGTAGTACTTTGCCCTGCCCTCAATAGGGCAGAGAAGTACACCTGCGCAGGAGCATGGTGCCTGTGTAGGAGTGCAGGAGACTGTGTGGATGATACAAGGATGCGTCATCCACATTAAGCAAGAAGGAGATTGGAATTGCAAGAAAATGGGAGGCACCGGACCAAGAAGAGCGACACCCCTATTTTTCTTCTCTTACAGGTTGGGTTGTGGGTAGCTATACAGCATTATAAAATGCTGTATATCAGCCCTGAAAGGTGATAGCCGTACCACATATTGGCCAAAACTGGTGACAGGTTCCCATTTCCTTTGTATTTTGGCGGAGAAAAAAAATATATATACACCTCACAAAATTAGAATATCATCAAAAAGTTAATTTAATTCAGTTCTTCAATTCAAAAAGTGAAACACATATATATATTACATAAAGTCATTACAAACAGAGTGATCTATTTCAAGTGTTTGTTTTAGTTTATGTTCATGATTATGGCTTACAGCCAATGAAAACCCAAAAGTCATTGTCTCAGTAAATTAGAATAATTAACAAGAACACCTGCAAAGGCTTCCTAAGCATTTAAAAAGGTCCCTTAGTCTGTGTCAGTAGGCTCCACAATCATGGGGAAGACTGGTGACTTGACAGATGCCCAGAAGGCAGTCATTGACACACTCCACAAGGAGGGTAAGCCATAAAAGGTCATTGCTAAAGAATCTGGCTGTTCAAAGAGTGCTGTATTCAAGCATATTAATGGAAAGTTGAGTGGAAGTAAAAAGTGTGGTAGAAAACGATGCACAAGCAAATAAGATAACCACATCCTTGAAAGGATTGTTAAGAAAAAGCAGTTACGGTACTTATTTTTGGGGAGATTCACAAAGAATGGACTGCTGCTGGAGTCATTGCTTCAAGAGCCACCACACACAGACGTATCCAGGACATGGGCTACAAGTGTGGCATTCCTTTTGTCAAGTCACTCATGACCAATAGACAATGCTTCTGTCTTACCTGGGCCAAGTAGAAAAAGAACTGGACTGTTGCTCAATGGCCCAAGGTGTTGTTTTCAGATGAAAGTAAATTTTGTATTTCATTTGGAAATCAAGGTCCCAAATGTCCCAAGTCTGGAGGAAGAGTGGAGAGGCCACAATCCAAGCTGCTTGAGGTCTAGAAAGGCCGTACTGGGGGCCCACGGCACGTAAAGGGAGGCCGCCATGACGGGGTTACGTGGGACCTGGGGAGCTGGAGCAGTTAGAAGGGATACGGTGGTAAGGGGTTAACTGGGAACTTGAGGGGTGGCTTTAGGGGCATTTTTTGAAAATAAGGGGTGGAACTAGGGGACTGTGGGGAGGGGGCACATAAAAAGGGGCACGCTCCTCACGCAGGCATCCATTTTAGGTGCCTGCGTGACAAGTGAGGAATCTCTGTCACACTTACCAGAATGGACGTTGAAGCGATCCTCCAGCGTCTCCGGACGGCAGCCAGCTCCCAGGGGACAGATTGGCTGAATGCATCCGTTAACAGCCTTCTCCAGGGGACATCGGGAGCACCATCGCAGGCACCGCAGGACGGGCGCTGGCCGCGGAGGACTAGGCCTCCGGCGCGCCTAAGCCCGGACATCATCCCCAGGGCCCGGCACCGAAATAGGAGCCCCTCTGCGGACCCTCCGGTAAGCAGCGCTGTTCCCTCCACCTCACAGCGCGGCGCCGGGAGGAATCCTCCAGTGCGGCTGGGCCTACAACGGGGGGTGGATCCTTCCTCCCCTCCTTCAGTGTCCGGGCGACGTGGGGCGGCAGGAGCAGGAGCCGGTACGGCGGCCGCCAGCATGCCCGCTGGCGCCGCTCAGCGTGGGAGGCAGCGACAGCCGAGGAGACGGGGGTCAGGTGCGGTGGCCCCTCAGCGCCGAGGATTATGCGGGCGGCAGTCGGCTGGCCCTGGCATCAGCGTGCGGCCTTCTGCAGTGCACAGCTCTGGAGTCTTCAACGCAGCAGCGCCCTCTGCTGGTGGTGGCCTGGATATTGCAAGTTCTGCGCCCTCTGCTGGTGTTGGCCGGGATTTTCCTGCAGCTGCGCCCTCTGCTGGTGATGGCCGGGATTTTCCTGGATCTGCGCCCTCTGCTGGTGATGGCCGGAACTTTCCTGGATCTGCGTCCTCTGCTGGTGGTTGCGGAAATTTTCCGGATTCCGGCAGGCGACATTCCGTCGCTTCGGTACGCAGTGCCGGGGACGTATCCGTGGCAAGGAGCCGCACATCTTCCATCGGGCGGCAGGATGCTGGCTCGGCCTTTTCCCTTTCCGCAGCACCAGGGCAGTCGACGGCATCATCGAGTCGCCAGGACACGGATACGGCCGCCAGGAGTTCGGCGGGCAACATCGCGGATCAAGCCGGTCGGGATGCAGGACACCTTCGGCTGGGAGCTGGATCTTCGGCTGCTGGGCTCACAGCACCCAGGCAGCTAGGTGAGAACATTTTCCCTATCTTTAATTTGCCAGGCATAGTTTCCCCTGAAGCTAGGAATAGTGACATTACTTCGGGAGTTGCTAGCGGGGGTATGGGTTTAATCCTTAGAGGTTTAGGGGAGCTAGCGGGCTTGTGGGGGTCCGGTCTTAGCAGGGGGTCTTTGCCGTCAGCTGCTTGGTTGGGAAATACGGGGTCGTTTGAGGGGTCTAGACAGTTGTCTGAAGTTACGGGTACATCCAGCAGTGCGGGTCCTGCGGCAGACACGGGGAGCTCATCAAGGGAGAAGGACGGAACAGCACCAGGGCCTGGGTCAGGAATTGATGCACCAGGTGAGGGAGCTTTGCAGGATAAGGAAAAGGAGGATGTACCGCAACTAGACGATGCGGCTAGGGGGGAGGTCTATGTCTGCTTCGAGGGCCCGTTAGGGGCACATTTAAAACAAGAGGTTAGGGAAAAAATCTGGAAAGGGGAGTACATAGAAATATTTTCTCTTTTACCCCTAGAGAGATTTAATTTGGATAGACCTAGAAGGGAGGACTCTAAAAAAGAAGATGAGGAGAAACGGAGATATAGGCTGATTCCCAGATCATTTTCAAATTGGCTGCAAGCTTTCGCTATTATGGCTAGCGTAATCGGGGAGAAGGCCCCGGAAAATTGCTCGGCATTATTTTGTTACTTAGATGCCATAGGGGAGGCTTACAGGACCTATGGGGGACAGGGTTGGTTACGCTATGACGAACAGTTTCGTCAGCGTAAGGCTTTTAGGCCAAGTATCAGGTGGGATCACAAGGACATAGCGTTGTGGATGAGAGTTATGGTCCCGTCCCGTTTAGGTCAGATTAGCCAGCCTTTTCACGGGGGCGCCGGGAGTTCAGGGCAGTCAGGACACTCGGCGGCTTTGCAGAAGGGACTGTGTTTCGCCTTCAATGATGGCATATGCAGATTCGGGAGCAAGTGTAAATATAGGCACGAGTGTTCAACCTGCGGGGGGGTGCATAGCGCTTCAAAATGTTTCAGGGGTAACAGGCAAAAAGTTGGAGATTCAGCTGACAAAAGGGGTGACTCTGGTGCAGTGGGTCGTGATGGAGGCCTTTCTAAGTAGATACCCTGATAGGTCAGCTGCAGTTTTATTGCGCGACGGTTTTAAGGAGGGTTTCAAAATCCCTTATGTTGAGCAGGATGTTAGTTTAAAAAGAAAAAATTTGAAATCGGCGTTACAATTCCCGGAGGTCGTGTCGGAGAAGTTGAATAAGGAAGTTGCTCTGGGAAGAATGGCAGGCCCGTTTGTCGCCCCTCCGATTGCAAATCTGAGGGTGTCACCTCTTGGCGTGGTCCCTAAGAAAGAACCTAATAAATTTAGGTTAATCCATCACCTGTCATTTCCGAAGGGATCTTCGGTTAATGATGGTATTGATCCCGAGTTGAGTTCGGTGTCGTACTTATCATTCGATTCAGCGATGGAGTGGGTTAGAGCATGTGGAAAGGGGGCTAAGCTGGCTAAGACCGACATCGAAGCGGCCTTTCGTTTGTTGCCAGTTCATCCTGACAGTTTGCATTTATTGGGTTGTTTTTGGGATGGCGGCTTCTTTGTTGATCGTTGTCTTCCCATGGGTTGCTCGATTTCATGTGCTTACTTTGAGGCCTTCAGCACGTTCCTAGAATGGGTGGTGAAAGATGTGTCTGGGATACGCTCATGTTCGCACTATCTGGATGACTTTCTGTTTATAGGGCCAGCGGAATCAGCAGATTGTTCGATTTTGTTGCATACAATGGAGAGTGTGACAAAAAACTTCGGGGTGCCTTTGGCGGAGGATAAAACAGTTGGTCCGGTGACAGTGTTGAGCTTCCTAGGCATTGAAATCGACACGGTAGCAATGGAATGTAGGCTACCTGCAGACAAGGTTACCGCGTTGCGCCAAGATGTGGTTAATACGATTGGTTTGAAGAAGATAAATTTGCGCAGTTTGCAATCGTTGTTAGGGAAACTGAACTTTGCATGTAGGATCATGCCGATGGGTCGAGCGTTCTGCCGCCGCCTATCCTTGGCAACAGTAGGGGTAAAGTCCCCTTTGCATTTCATCAGGATAAAGAAAGAGTTTCGGGACGATTTGAAGATGTGGGCGGATTTTCTGGACGAGTACAATGGCAGATCTCTGTGGATTCAGCCGGTGGCAGATGCTACCTCCTTGGGCATTTTGGTGCATGTCGTTGAAATGAGTGGCTTTGGTCTTTTCTTTCATGGTAGCTGGTCAGCAGCGGCTTGGCCGGAAGAATGGAAGGAGGAGGGGTTAACAAACAACCGGCTACTGTTGCATTTGTTCCCCAGGGTAGTTGCGTTGGCCCTGTGGGGTGACAAATTGAGGAATTTGAAGATTTCTTTTCATTGTGAGCATGTTGGAACGGTGACGGCGGTAAACTCGTTGTCAGCGGCTACGCCTGCAGTAGTGAAGGTCTTGCAGCACTTGGTTTTCCTGGGTCTTAAGTTTAACTTATGGATTGTATCTGAAGTTAGCTTGTCAGCGCCTGATCCAATAGTTGTTGCTCTTTCTCAATTTCAGTGGCAGCTTTTCCGGGATTTGGCACCACAGGCGGAGAGCGCGGGCCGGGATTGTCCAGTGGAGATGTGGAACCTGCCGCGAGGGCCGTAACAGAGTTATTTACCAAATCGCTCGCGGATTCATCTTGGTCTCATTATAATCAGGCTTGGAGCTTGTGGGAATCCTGGATGTCAAGTATGGACCAGGATATGGAGGAGGAGTATGGTTTGTTGTTGTTCTTAGGTCATCATTGGGAGGCAGGTTGGTCTGTGACACGTTTGAATAAGTTTCTGGCGGGGCTAGCCTTCAACCTTAAATGGAGGGGGGGTAAGGATATAACGAAATCCTTCTTGGTTCGGCAAGTTGTTCGGGGTTGGAAGAAAGGCTGGAAGGCTTCGGACGGTCGCCGACCCGTATCTTATGAGGTGCTCTCAGCCATTGAGCGGAAGTTGCAAGAGGTGTGTTTTTCCGAATGGGAAGTGGTTCTGTTCTGTGCAGCCTTTTCTTTGGCCTTCTTTGGGTATTTCGGTTAGGTGAGTTGGTTAGCCCGTCCGTTAGTAAAAAAGGTATTTTGTTAAGAGAAAACGTGGATGTCGAAGGGAATAAGGTGGTAGTGTTTATTAAGGCTTCCAAAACGGACGTGTATGGGAAAGGGTGCAAAGTGGTGTTGTTCAATGTTGAAGGATCCCCGGTGTGCCCGGTGGCATCCGTGAAGAAGTACATGGCAAAGGGCGGGGTGTTAGATGAGCCATTCTTGGTGCACGAAAATGGGTCTTTCTTGTCCCGTTTTCAGTTTATTTCTGTTTTTAGGAAATGTTTGGCGGCAGCGGGCTTACCTGCAACACAATATAGTGGTCACTCCTTCAGGATCGGGGCAGCGACTGAGGCCGCTAGGTGGGGCCTTGGTGAGGATGTGGTTCGGAGAATTGGGAGGTGGGAATCTTCAAGATTCCAGTCGTATGTTCGCCCAAACCTATTGTGAGTTAGAAGCTGTGTTAAGTTAATTGTTTGTTGCCTTTCTTTCTGTGTTGCAGGGCCTGATCCGATGCTCGTCTGGATCATGGGGCATTCGTATGTTGTATGGGCTGCGTTGCGTGCTGCGGTTCGTCCGGACGGTCGTCAGTTGGGTCTTTCTCGAGAGACAGTGACTTTACGATGGATCGGTAAAAGGGGGATGGTGTGGAAGGAATGGTTACCTGAATTTCATCGTTTTGTTAGACTGGATAGAGTGCCGGAGATCGTGGTGATACATTTAGGGGGGAATGATTTGGCTAAACGGTCTTGTAGGGAGCTGATTAAGGATATCAAATTCGATATCCTGAGGTTCTGGGTCATGTTTCCAAAAGTGTTGTTGGTGTGGTCCGACATCATTCCCCGTAAAAGATGGAGAGGTGCTAGATCACACGAGGGGGTGAACAGGGCCCGGATTAAAATAAACAGGGCCATATCTCGGTTTATGGTGAGGAATGGCGCGTTGGCCGTGAGACATGTGGACTTGGAATCGGGTCAAGGAGCTTACTGGAGAGCTGATGGCGTGCACCTGAACGCGGTGGGTAATGATATGTGGTGTTTGGCTATCCGTAGTGGCATTGAATTAAGCTTGAAGGTGTGGAGGGACATGAATGGCTAAGGTGTCAGGCCATTCGTGTTCGTGGCGGGGGTGGAGGTCCTCGAAGTCGGTGGAAATGGTAAATCGTGGTTCAATGGGGTGGGGATCTTGAGAGGTCCTGGACACCCCATGAGAGAATTTAACAAGGCGCGGTACGGTTATTCCGCGTGAGGTGGATTTATGGACCCCTGGCATGGGGGTGGGTTCGGTGGACCAGGATTGGTTGTTATCTATCCCTGAGCTGGTGCTTTACGGCTGGGGGTAAGACTCATCCTGGGCTGAACATTGTGGAGTTTTTGGGATACTGAGTTTTTTATAACTTTGGGGCTTCGAGGACCGCCCCTCCTATTCTGGGTTGTCATAAAAGTTCTGTTATCTTTTATTTAATAAAATGGCTGCTGTGGCCAATTAAATCCAACATATGTCTCCGTCTGCTGTTTTGAGTACGTTAGAAGTTTATTCTTTAGATTGTTAAGAGATCTGTTTAAGGGGGTTGGGGTAATTTTTTCCAGGTCACGGAACTCGCGTATACCCTATGTCAAGAAAGGCCGTACTGGGGGCCCACGGCACGTAAAGGGAGGCCGCCATGACGGGGTTACGTGGGACCTGGGGAGCTGGAGCAGTTAGAAGGGATACGGTGGTAAGGGGTTAACTGGGAACTTGAGGGGTGGCTTTAGGGGCATTTTTTTAAAATAAGGGGTGGAACTAGGGGACTGTGGGGAGGGGGCACATAAAAAGGGGCACGCTCCTCACGCAGGCATCCATTTTAGGTGCCTGCGTGACAAGTGAGGAATCTCCCGCCCACCCTCCCTTTTTTGGTTAGGGTAATGGGGGGGGTGAAGTCGGCATATGTGGGCTTTTGGAGTATTGTTTTAAGAGGCGTCTAAATGTATTTATTTTGTTATGTGAATGCTGTCAGGGTATTGTCACGGCAGTTGGCGGGGGTGGAGGTCCTCGAAGTCGGTGGAAATGGTAAATCGTGGTTCAATGGGGTGGGGATCTTGAGAGGTCCTGGACACCCCATGAGAGAATTTAACAAGGCGCGGTACGGTTATTCCGCGTGAGGTGGATTTATGGACCCCTGGCATGGGGGTGGGTTCGGTGGACCAGGATTGGTTGTTATCTATCCCTGAGCTGGTGCTTTACGGCTGGGGGTAAGACTCATCCTGGGCTGAACATTGTGGAGTTTTTGGGATACTGAGTTTTTTATAACTTTGGGGCTTCGAGGACCGCCCCTCCTATTCTGGGTTGTCATAAAAGTTCTGTTATCTTTTATTTAATAAAATGGCTGCTGTGGCCAATTAAATCCAACATATGTCTCCGTCTGCTGTTATGAGTACGTTAGAAGTTTATTCTTTAGATTGTTAAGAGATCTGTTTAAGGGGGTTGGGGTAATTTTTTCCAGGTCACGGAACTCGCGTATACCCTATGTCAAGTGTGATGAAGTTTCCACAATCTCTCACGGTTTGGGGAGCCATGTCATCTGCTGGTGTAGGTCCACTGTGTTTTATAAAGATCAAAGTCAGCGCAGCCGTCTACCAGGAAGTTTTAGAGCACTTCATGCTTCCCTCTGCCGACAAGCTTTTTGGAGATTGAAATTTATTTCTCCAGCAGAACTCGGCACCTGTCCACACTGCCAAAAGTACCAATACCTGGTTTAAAAACAACAGTATTGCTGTGCTTGATTCGCCAGCAAACTCACCTGATCTTAACCCCATAGATGGGGTATTGCCAATAGGAAGATGAGAGACATCAGACCCAACAATGCAGACGAGCTGAAGGCAGCTATCAACCTGGGCTTCCATAATACCTCAGCAGTGCCACAGGCTGATCGCCACCATGCCATGCCACATTGATGCAGAAATTGATGCAAAAGGAGCCCTGACCAAGTATTGAGTGCATTTACTGAACATACATTTCAGTAGGCCAACATTTTGGATTTTAAAATCATTTTTCAAGCTGGTGTTATAAAGTATTCTAATTTACTGAGATATTGACTTTTGGGTTTTCATTGTCTTTAAGCCATAATCATCAACATTAACAGAAATAAACACTTGAAATAGATCACTCTGTTTGTAATGACTCCATATAATATATAAATTTAACTTTTTGTATTGAAGAACTGAAATAAATTAACTTTTGACAATATTCTAAGTTTGTGAGAAGCACCTATGTATGTATATATAGAAAAAGAAAACAAAAAGCAGCACCAAAAGAAAACAAAGGGTGCAAAAAATCCTTCCAGGCATGTACCAAACCTCATACTATTGTCCAAAAAAATGAAGGCAGCACTCCAATAGAAAAAATAAAAGTGATTTATTGGCACATGTGCCAATAATGTGGCACATGGGCTAATAAATCACTTTTATTTTTTCTATTGGAGTGCTGCCTTCATTTTTTGGACTATATATATATGTGTATATATATATATATATATATATATATATATATATATATATATATATATATATATATATATATATATATATATATATATATATATATACAGTGGGGCAAAAAAGTATTTAGTCAGTCAGCAATAGTGCAAGTTCCACCATTTAAAAAGATGAGAGGCGTCTGTAATTTACATCATAGGTAGACCTCAACTATGGGAGACAAACTGAGAAAAAAAAATCCAGAAAATCACATTGTCTGTTTTTTTAACATTTTATTTGCATATTATGGTGGAAAATAAGTATTTGGTCAGAAACAAAATTTCATCTCAATACTTTGTAATATATCCTTTGTTGGCAATGACAGAGGTCAAACGTTTTCTGTAAGTCTTCACAAGGTTGCCACACACTGTTGTTGGTATGTTGGCCCATTCCTCCATGCAGATCTCCTCTAGAGCAGTGATGTTTTTGGCTTTTCGCTTGGCAACACGGACTTTCAACTCCCTCCAAAGGTTTTCTATAGGGTTGAGATCTGGAGACTGGCTAGGCCACTCCAGGACCTTGAAATGCTTCTTACGAAGCCACTCCTTCGTTGCCCTGGCGGTGTGCTTTGGATCATTGTCATGTTGAAAGACCCAGCCACGTTTCATCTTCAATGCCCTTGCTGATGGAAGGAGGTTTGCACTCAAAATCTCACGATACATGGCCCCATTCATTCTTTCATGTACCCGGATCAGTCGTCCTGGCCCCTTTGCAGAGAAACAGCCCCAAAGCATGATATTTCCAACACCATGCTTTACAGTAGGTATGGTGTTTGATGGATGCAACTCAGTATTCTTTATCCTCCAAACACGACAAGTTGTGTTTCTACCAAACAGTTCCAGTTTGGTTTCATCAGACCATAGGACATTCTCCCAAAACTCCTCTGGATCATCCAAATGCTCTCTAGCAAACTTCAGACGGGCCCGGACATGTACTGGCTTAAGCAGTGGGACACGTCTGGCACTGCAGGATCTGAGTCCATGGTGGCGTAGTGTGTTACTTATGGTAGGCCTTGTTACATTGGTCCCAGCTCTCTGCAGTTCATTCACTAGGTCCCCCCGTGTGGTTCTGGGATTTTTGCTCACCATTCTTGTGATCATTCTGACCCCACGGGGTGGGATTTTGCGTGGAGCCCCAGATCGAGGGAGATTATCAGTGGTCTTGTATGTCTTCCATTTTCTAATTATTGCTCCCACTGTTGATTTCTTCACTCCAAGCTGGTTGGCTATTGCAGATTCAGTCTTCCCAGCCTGGTGCAGGGCTACAATTTTGTTTCTGGTGTCCTTTGACAGCTCTTTGGTCTTCACCATAGTGGAGTTTGGAGTCAGACTGTTTGAGGGTGTGCACAGGTGTCTTTTTATACTGATAACAAGTTTAAACAGGTGCCATTACTACAGGTAATGAGTGGAGGAAAGAGGAGACTCTTAAAGAAGAAGCTACAGGTCTGTGAGAGCCAGAAATCTTGATTGTTTGTTTCTGACCAAATACTTATTTTCCACCATAATATGCCAAAAAAATGAAAAAAAAACAGACAATGTGATTTTCTGGATTTTTTTTCTCAGTTTGTCTCCCATAGTTGAGGTCTACCTATGATGTAAATTACAGACACCTCTCATCTTTTTAAGTGGTGGAACTTGCACTATTGCTGACTGATTAAATACTTTTTTGCCCCGCTGTATGTATATATATATATATACAGTGGGGCAAAAAAGTATTTAGTCAGTCAGCAATAGTGCAAGTTCCACCACTTAAAAAGATGAGAGGTGTCTGTAATTTACATCATAGGTAGACCTCAACTATGGGAGACAAACTGAGAAAAAAAAATCCATTAAATCACATTGTCTGTTTTTTAACAATTTATTTGCATATTATGGTGGAAAATAAGTATTTGGTCAGAAACAAAATTTCATCTCAATACTTTGTAATATATCCTTTGTTGGCAATGACAGAGGTCAAACGTTTTCTGTAAGCCTTCACAAGGTTGCCACACACTGTTGTTGGTATGTTGGCCCATTCCTCCATGCAGATCTACTCTAGAGCAGTGATGTTTTTGGCTTTTCGCTTGGCAACACGGACTTTCAACTCCTTCCAAAGCTTTTCTATAGGGTTGAGATCTGGAGACTGGCTAGGCCACTCCAGGACCTTGAAATGCTTCTTACTAAGCCACTCCTTCGTTGCCCTGGCGGTGTGCTTTGGATCATTGTCATGTTGAAAGACCCAGCCACGTTTCATCTTCAATGCCCTTGCTGATGGAAGGAGGTTTGCACTCAAAATCTCACGATACATGGCCCCATTCATTCTTTCATGTACCCGGATCAGTCGTCCTGGCCCCTTTGCAGAGAAACAGCCCCAAAGCATGATGTTTCCACCACCATGCTTTACAGTAGGTATGGTGTTTGATGGATGCAACTCAGTATTCTTTTTCCTCCAAACACGACAAGTTGTGTTTCTACCAAACAGTTCCAGTTTGGTTTCATCAGACCATAGGACATTCTCCCAAAACTCCTCTGGATCATCCAAATGCTCTCTAGCAAACTTCAGACGGGCCCGGACATGTACTGGCTTAAGCAGTGGGACACGTCTGGCACTGCAGGATCTGAGTCCATGGTGGCGTAGTGTGTTACTTATGGTAGGCCTTGTTACATTGGTCCCAGCTCTCTGCAGTTCATTCACTAGGTCCCCCCGCGTGGTTCTGGGATTTTTGCTCACCGTTCTTGTGATCATTCTGACCCCATGGGGTGGGATTTTGCGTGGAGCCCCAGATCGAGGGAGATTATCAGTGGTCTTGTATATCTTCCATTTTCTAATTATTGCTCCCACTGTTGATTTCTTCACTCCAAGCTGGTTGGCTATTGCAGATTCAGTCTTCCCAGCCTGGTGCAGGGCTACAATTTTGTTTCTGGTGTCCTTTGACAGCTCTTTGGTCTCCACCATAGTGGAGTTTGGAGTCAGACTGTTTGAGGGTGTGCACAGGTGTCTTTTTATACTGATAACAAGTTTAAACAGGTGCCATTACTACAGGTAATGAGTGCAGGAAAGAGGAGACTCTTAAAGAAGAAGTTACAGGTCTGTGAGAGCCAGAAATCTTGATTGTTTGTTTCTGACCAAATACTTATTTTCCACCATAATATGCAAATAAATTGTTAAAAAAACAGACAATGTGATTTTCTGGATTTTTTTTTCTCAGTTTGTCTCCCATAGTTGAGGTCTACCTATGATGTAAATTACAGACGCCTCTCATCTTTTTAAGTGGTGGAACTTGCATTATTGCTGACTGACTAAATACTTTTTTGCCCCACTGTATATATATATATATATATATATATATATAATGTGTGTGTATATAGCATAATGGTTTGTGAAATTTATGGAAAAACACATGAGATGCTTAGCACAAGATTTGGCCAAAAAATGTGAGCCCATCCACCAAACGTCATTTAACATTGTGTATGCAGGGACATGCGTGGTCATGCGTTGTATGCGGTTGCATGCCCGTGCGGCCTTTTAATGTGCCTGCCGAACGTACTCCATTACCTTCCGATGGTCAAATGTATTTGCATCTATTAGACGCTAATACATGGGGCAGAGGAGCTGCTGTCAGCCCCAGGTTCAACATGCAGCAGTGTGATCATACCTTCCAACTTTTTAAGATGGGAAAGAGGGACAAAGCTTGCGGCACGCAACGCGCGCCGCGGCAAATTTTAGGCCACGCCCCTGACCACACCCATTCATAATTAGTCACACCCATATCCACGTCCCAACCACACCCATTTAGCACTGCTGATCACACTGTTTTATATACAATAATTATGAACAAAAAAATATGGCCACACAGTGCTCCATACTGTATAATGGCCACACATGATGCTCCATACTGTAGGATGACCGCACATGATGCTCCATACTGTATAATGACCGCACATGATGCTCCATACTGTGTAATGACCGCACATGATGCTCCATACTGTATAATGACCCCACATGATTCTCAATACTGTATAATGACCACACATGATGCTCAATACTGTATAATGACCGCACATGATGCTCAATACTGTATAATGACCGCACATGATGCTACATACTGTAATGACTGCATATGATTCCATACTGTATAATGACCCCACATGATGCTCAATACTGTATAATGGCCGCACATGATGCTCCATACTGTATAATGGCTCCACATGATGCTCCATACTGTATAATGGCCGTACATGATGCTCCATACTGTATAATGGCCGCACATGATGCTCCATACTGTATAATGATCGCACATGATGCTCCATACTGTATAATGACCGCACATGATGCTCCATACTGTATAATGACCTCACATGATGCTCCATACTGTATAATGACCGCACATGATGCTCCATACTGTATAATGACCGCACATGATGCTCCATACTGTATAATGACCGCACATGATGCTCCATACTGTATAATGGCTGCACATGATGCTCCATACTGTATAATGGCTGCACATGATGCTCCATACTGTAATGACCGCATATGATTCCATACTGTATAATGACCCCACATGATGCTCAATACTGTATAATGGCCGCACATGATGCTCCATACTGTATAATGGCTCCACATGATGCTCCATACTGTATAATGACCGCACATGATGCTCCATACTGTAGAATGGCCCCACATGATTCTCCATACTGTATAATGACCACACATGATGCTCAATACTGTATAATGACCACACATGATGCTCAATACTGTATAATGACTGCATATGATGCTCAATACTGTATAATGACCGCACATGATGCTCCATACTGTATAATGGCCGCACATGATGCTCAATACTGTATAATGGCTGCACATGATGCTCCATACTGTATAATGGCTCCACATGATGCTTCATACTGTAGAATGACTGCACATGATACTTTGTACAATATAATGGCGAAACATAGCACCTCGTACACATGCAGCTCCGCTCCATACACCTCGTACACACGTGGCTCCGCTCCGTACACCAAGTACACACGCCGCTCCGCTCCGTACACCTCGTACACACGCCGCTCCGCTCCGTACACCTCGTACACACGCGGCTCCGCACACACGCGGCTCCGCTTCGTACACCTCGTACACACGCGGCTCCGCACCGGACACCTCGCACACACGCGGCTCCGCTCCGTACACCTCGCGCACACGCGGCTCCACTCCATACACCTCGCGCACACGCGGCTCCACTCCATACACCTCGCACACACGCGGCTCTGCTCCGTACACCTCACACACACGCGGCTCCGCTCCGTACACCTTGCACACACGCGGCTCCGCTCCGTACACCTTGCACACACGCGGCTCCGCTACGTACACCTCGCACACACGACTCCACTCCGTACACCTCGCACACACACGGCTCCGCTCCGTACACCTCACACACACACAGCTCTGCTACATCCACACTGTACAACTCCTGATCCCACACAAGGCAGCATACTTACCTCATCCTGCTGCGGCAGCACCATGTGGCAAGTTGGCAATCAGCACAGGCAACCGAGTCCACGGAGGTCCCGATCATGTGACCCCTGACTCCTCCCCTCCTGTGACTTCATCACAGGTCCTGTGCACAGAAAGCAGGCAGCCATACGGAAGGGTAAGGGCTCGGGGCAGGGCTTAACACAATGGGGCGTGTCGGTCCTGCTGTCTGCAGGATCAGAGCGTCCCGTGCTGGACAGCAGGGCAAAGGTTCAAAACCGGGACAATCCCGCACAATGAGGGACGGTTGGGAGCTATGGTGTGATGGCTCATCATGCTACTGATCTCATTACATTGCTTCTGGGCCGAAGAGGAGCAGAGACATTGGAAGGCAGATGCCGGACATTAAATGTATTACTTATGAAACAGGACACAGTTTTGAGAGAGGCAGTGTGTGGGATGGGGGGGCTGCTTTATCCAAAGGGAGTGTGTGTGTATCTGTGTGAGTTTGTATATATTTTGCAGAGAGGCAGTGTGTGTACGTGTGTGTGTGTGTGTGTGTGTGTGTGTATGTATACATATAGTGCAGAGGACAGTGTGTGTGTGTGTGGGTGTGTGTGTGGGTATGTATACATATTGTGCAGGGGACAGTGTGTGTGTGTGTGTGTGTGTATGTATACATATAACATAGTTTATTTATTTTATTATAACATAGTTATTAAGGTTGAAGGAAGACTTTAAGTCCATCTAGTTCAACCCATAGCCTAACCTAACATGTCCTAACATGTTGATCCAGAGGAAGGCAAAAAAAAAACCATGTGGCAAAGAGTAAGCTCCACACTGGGGAAAAAAATTCCTTCCCGACTCCACATACGGCAATCAGACTAGTTCACTGGATCAACACCCTAACACGGAATCTAGTATATATACCCTGTAACATTATACTTTTCAAGAAAGGTATCCAATCCCCCCTTAAATTTAAGCAATGAATCACTCATTACAACATCATATGGCAGAGAGTTCCATAGTCTCACTGCTCTTACAGTAAAGAATCCGCGTCTGTTATTATGCTTAAATCTTCTTTCCTCCAGACATAGAGGATGCCCCCTTGTCCCTGTCTCAGGTCTATGATTAAAAAGATAATCAGAACGGTCTTTATACTGTCCCCTCATATATTTACACATTAACATAAGATCACCCCTTAGCCTTCGTTTTTCCAAACTAAATAGCCCCAAGTGTAATAACCTATTTTGGTATTGCAGACCCCCCAGTCCTCTAATAACCTTGGTCGCTCTTCTCTGCACCCGCTCCAGTTCAGCTATGTCTTTCTTATACACCGGAGACCAGAACTGTACACAGTATTCTATGTGTGGCCGCACTAGTGACTTGTATAGAGGTAAAATTATGTTCTCCTCATGAGCATCTATGCCTCTTTTAATGCATCCCATTATTTTATTTGCCTTTGTAGCAGCTGCCTGACACTGGCCACTAAATGTGAGTTTGTCATCCACCCATACACCCAGGCAGAGGTGTATCTAACGTTTCTGGCACCCGGGGCAAGAATTCATTTTGCGCCCCCCCTCCCCTCCAAGGGCATATGCCCCCCGTCAGCCCCATCATTGCCCTCTCCTCCCCCCTCCACACACACACCATTCACTTCACTGCACATTCCCCTGCAGCGCGATACACACACACACACACACAATACTGAGACACACACATACGCACACACTCACACACATACACATTCACACACACTCACACACACACTGACACACACACACACATACATTCACACACACATTCACACACACTCACACACATACACATTCACACACACATACACACATTCACACACATACACACTCACATTCACACACATACACACACTCACATACACACACACATACACACACTCCTCTCACCTCTCCTCGCGCTCTGCGCAGCAGCTCCATCGCCTTCCTCTGACACAGCCGGCCGCTGAATGATGACGTCATCCAGCGGCGCGTCTGTGTGAGAGGAAGCAGGAAGAAGACAGATCGTGCGGCTGGGCAGTGGAGCTGCAGGGATTTCTCCCTGCTTGCCGCAGCCACTCTGCAGGGGCTCCCCTCCCCCTCTGCACACACTGGGAGCCGGCACTCTGCAGCTTCTCTGTGCCGGCTGTCAGCTTGACAGTCGGCACAGAGAACAGCTGACTCCCAGTGCGGGGGGCGGCAGAATGCAGCCGCCGGGGGAGACACTGCGGACCGCCGAATTAGGCAGCCCGACTGCGCCCCCCTGCCGGCTGCGCCCGGGGCAAATGCCCCGGCTGCCCCCCCCCTAGATACGCCACTGCACCCAGGTCTTTTTCATTGATGGTTTTTCCCAGAGTTTTAGAATTAAGCGCATAGTTATACATCTTATTACTTCTACCCAAGTGCATGACCTTATATTTATCCCCATTAGAGCTCATTTGCCATTTATCAGCCCAAGCTTCTAGTTTACATAAATCATCCTGTAATATAAAATTGTCCTCCTCTGTATTGATTACCCTGCAGAGTTTAGTGTTATCTGCAAATATTGAAATTCTACTCTGTATGCCCCCTACAAGATCATTAATAAATATGCTAAAAAGAAGAGGGCCCAATGCTGACCCCTGTGGTACCCCACTGCTAACCGCTACCCAGTCCGAGTGTGCTCCATTAATAACCACCCTTTGTTTCCTATCCCTGAGCCAGCTCTTAACCCACTTACACATATTTTCCCCTAATCATTATTCTCATTTTATGTATCAACCTTTTGTGTGGCATCGTATCAAAAGCTTTTGAAAAGTCCATATACACTACGTCCACTGGGTTTCCTTGGTCCAGTCCGGAACTTACCTCTTCATAGAAATTGATCAGATTTGTCTGACAGGAACGGTCCCTAGTAAACCCATGCTGATACTGGGTCATGAGGTTATTCCTCTTCAGATACTCCAGTATAGCATCCCTTAGAATGCCCTCCAGGATTTTACCCACAGTAGAGGTTAAGCTTACTGGCCTATAATTTCCGAGTTCAGTTTTTGTCCCCTTTTTGAAAATTGGCACCACATTTGCTATACGCCAGTCCTGTGGTAAAGACCCTGTTATTATGGACTCTTTAAAGATTAAAAATAATGGTCTATCAATGACTGTACTTAATTCCTGCAGTACTCTGGGGTGTATCCCATCCGGGCCCGGAGATTTGTCAATTTTAGTGATTTTTAGACGCCAACGTACTTCCTGCTGGGTTAAAGGGACTCTGTCACCTGAATTTGGAGGGAACAATTTTCAGCCATGGAGGCGGGGTTTTCGGGTGTTTGATTCACCCTTTCCTTACCCGCTGGCTGCATGCTGGCTGCAATATTAGATTGAAGTTCATTCTCTGTCCTCCATAGTACACGCCTGCGCAAGATTGCCTTGTGCAGGCATGTACTACGGAGGACAGAGAATGAACTTCAATCCAATATTGCAGCCAGCATGCAGCCAGTGGGTAAGGAAAGGGTGAATCAAACACCCGAAAACCCTGCCTCCATGGCTGAAAATTGTTCCCTCCAAATTCAGGTGACAGAGTCCCTTTAAGCAGGTGACACTTAATGGGGAATTTTTGTTATCACTGATCATACAGTATTGTCTGCCATGGATTTTTTTTAAATGCTGATGAAAAAAAGTCAATTAGCATATTGGCTTTTTCCTCATCCTCATCCACCATTTCACGCAGACTATTTTTAAGGGAGCCAACACTATTATTTTTTAGTTTGTTACTATTTACGTAGTTAAAGAATATTTTGGGATTATTTTTACTCACTCTGGCAATGAGTCTCTCTGTCTCAATCTTTGCTGCCTTGATTTGCTTTTTACAGAATTTATTTAATTTTTTGTATTTATTTAATGCCTCATGACTACCTACTTCCTTTAATTCTCTAAATGCTTTCTTTTTGTCACTTATTGCGCCCCTTACTGCTCTATTTAGCCATATTGGTTTCCTCCTATTTCTAGTATGTTTATTCCCATACGGTATATGTTGTGAATTCTGTGATCAAGCTCCCTCCTCTGGTCACGAGTGGTACTGCGGCTTCTGAGTTTCCTTCCTCAGGTGATGAGGTTAAGTCGTTAGGTGCTGCTCTATTTAACTCCACCTAGTGCTTTGATCCTGGCCTCCAGTCAATGTTCTAGTATTGGTCTTGCTTCCTCCTGGATCGTTCCTGTGGCCTGTCTGCTCAGCATAAGCTAAGTTCTGCTTGTGTTACTTTTGTTGCTATATTTTCTGTCCAGCTTGCTTTTTTGGTTTTGCTTGCTTGCTGGAAGCTCTGAGACGCAGAGGGAGCACCTCCGTACCGTTAGTCGGTGCGGAGGGTCTTTTTGCCCCTCTGCGTGGTTGTTTGTAGGTTTTTGTGTTGACCGCAAAGCTATCTTTCCTATCCTCGGTCTATTCAGTAAGTCGGGCCTCACTTTGCTAAATCTGTTTCATCTCTGTGTTTGTATTTTCATCTTTACTCACAGTCATTATATGTGGGGGGCTGCCTTTTCCTTTGGGGAATTTCTCTGAGGCAAGGTAGGCTTATTTTTCTATCTTCAGGCCTAGCTAGTTTCTCAGGCTGTGCCGAGTTGCATAGGGAGCGTTAGGCGCAATCCACGGCTACCTCTAGTGTGGTTTGATAGGTTTAGGGATTGCAGTCAGCAGAGTTCCCACGTCTCAGAGCTCGTCCTATGTTTTGTGGTTTTTGTCAGGTCACTTGTGTGCTCTGAACTTCAAGGTCCATTGTGGTTCTGAATTACCTATTCATAACAGGTATATACTGTGCACAGGTCCTATCCAAGATGCCAATAAACGTCTCCCATTTTCTTTGTGTATTTTTATGTCTCAGAATATCATCCCAGTTAATTGTACTAAGATCCTCTCTCATCTGTTGGAAATTTGCCCTCCTCAAGTTTAGTGTCCTTGTAACCCCTCTACTACACATCTTATTAAAGGATACATGAAAACTTATTATTTTGTGATCACTATTCCCCAAGTGACCCCCAACCCTTATATTTGCTATGCGGTCTGGCCTGTTGGTTAATAGTAGGTCTATCAGTGCCCCCCTTCTTGTTGGGTCCTGAACCAATTGTGAAAGGTAATTGTCTCTCATAGTTGTCAAAAACCGATTACCTTTACTGGAACTGCAGATTTCCGTTCCCCAATCTATTTCAGGGTAGTTTAAGTCCCCCATAATAATGACTTCCCCTTGAGTCGCAGCTTCATCTATTTGCTTTATGAGGATATTCTCCATTGCTTCCATTATTTTTGGAGACTTATAACAAACCCCTATCAGTAATTTATTATTTTTCCCCCTCCCCTTATCTCCACCCACAGGGACTCTACATTTTCATTAGATTCACCTATTATCATGCAGGATGGGTTTTAAGGACGATTTTATATATAGACACACCCCACCCCCTCGCTTATCTGTACGGTCATTTCTGAACAGACTATAACCCTGCAAGTTAACAGCCCGGTCATAGCTCTCATCCAGCCACGTTTCAGATATCCCCACCATGTCATAATTATGCTCCAACACCATTAATTCTAATTTGTCCATTTTGTTGGCGAGGCTTCTGGCATTAGTATACATACATTTTATGTATCTCTCTGCACCTCTATTTTTTCTAAAATTATTAATTGATCTAACCCCACCCCCCATGCCACCGCCACCCCCAACTTCCTTATTTGTGCCCAGGTCTCTATCTGCACTATCTTCCACTCCTATAAAATGAATACCCACCCCCCAATCCCTAGTTTAAGCACTCCTCCAACCTTCTAGCCATTTTCTCCCCCAACACAGCTGCACCTTCCCCATTGAGATGCAGCCCGTCCCTAGCGTAGAACCTGTAGCCAACTGAGAAGTCTGCCCAGTTCTGCAGGAACCCAAACCCCTCCTTCCTACACCAATTCTTGAGCCACTTATTAACCTGCCTAATCTCCCATTGCCTCTCTGGCATGGTACGTGGTACAGGCAGTATTTCAAAAAATACCACGTTGGAGGTCCTTGCTTTCAGCTTGCAGCCTAATTCCCTGAAATCGTTTTTAAGGATCTTCCACCTACCTCTAACTTTGTCATTTGTGCCAATGTGCACCATGACCGCTGGCTCCTCATCAGCCTCTCCCAGTAATCAGTCCACCCGATCAGCGATGTGTCGGACTCGAGCGCCAAGTAGGCAGCACACTGTTCGACGATCCCTGTCTTTGTGACAGATTGCCCTATCTGTTCCCCTAATAATTGAGTCCCTCACTATGAGCACCTGTCTGGCCTGCCCTGCTCTCCTATTTCCCTCCTTACTGTAGCAGTCACTCCTCCGGCTTTCAGAGGACATGCCTGGCTGCAGCAGTGCTACCCCTGTACTGGCACCCCCCTCATCTGCCAACTTAGCAAACTTAATGGGGTGTGCCAGATCAGGACTAGCCTCTCTGGCACTCTTCCCTCTACCCGGCCTTCTAACAGTCACCCAGGGGACAGTGTGTGTGTGTGTGTGTGTGTGTGTGTGTATATGTATACATATTTTGCAGAGGAGCAGTGTGTGTGTGTATGTTTTACTGAGGGGCAGTGTGTGTGTATATATATATATATATATATATATATATATATATATATACATACATACATACATACATACATACATACATATATATACTGTATATATATATATATATATATATATATATAATTTTTTTTTTTTTTTTTTTGCAGAGGGGCTGTGTGTGTGTCTATATATTTTTCTGCAGAGGGCAGTATGTGTAGGAATGTTTTACAGAGGGACAGTGTTTGTCTGCGTATATTATACAGTGGGGCAAAAAAGTATTTAGTCAGTCAGCAATAGTGCAAGTTCCACCACTTAAAAAGATGAGAGGCGTCTGTAATTTACATCATAGGTAGACCTCAACTATGGGAGACAAACTGAGAAAAAAAAATACAGAAAATCACATTGTCTGTTTTTTTAACATTTTATTTGCATATTATGGTGGAAAATAAGTATTTGGTCAGAAACAAAATTTCATCTCAATACTTTGTAATATATCCTTTGTTGGCAATGACAGAGGTCAAACGTTTTCTGTAAGTCTTCACAAGGTTGCCACACACTGTTGTTGGTATGTTGGCCCATTCCTCCATGCAGATCTCCTCTAGAGCAGTGATGTTTTTGGCTTTTCGCTTGGCAACACGGACTTTCAACTCCCTCCAAAGGTTTTCTATAGGGTTGAGATCTGGAGACTGGCTAGGCCACTCCAGGACCTTGAAATGCTTCTTACGAAGCCACTCCTTCGTTGCCCTGGTGGTGTGCTTTGGATCATTGTCATGTTGAAAGACCCAGCCACGTTTCATCTTCAATGCCCTTGCTGATGGAAGGAGGTTTGCACTCAAAATCTCACGATACATGGCCCCATTCATTCTTTCATGTACCCGGATCAGTCGTCCTGGCCCCTTTGCAGAGAAACAGCCCCAAAGCATGATGTTTCCACCACCATGCTTTACAGTAGGTATGGTGTTTGATGGATGCAACTCAGTATTCTTTTTCCTCCAAACACGACAAGTTGTGTTTCTACCAAACAGTTCCAGTTTGGTTTCATCAGACCATAGGACATTCTCCCAAAACTCCTCTGGATCATCCAAATGCTCTCTAGCAAACTTCAGATGGGCCCGGACATGTACTGGCTTAAGCAGTGGGACACGTCTGGCACTGCAGGATCTGAGTCCATGGTGGCGTAGTGTGTTACTTATGGTAGGCCTTGTTACATTGGTCCCAGCTCTCTGCAGTTCATTCACTAGGTCCCCCCGCGTGGTTCTGGGATTTTTGCTCACCGTTCTTGTGATCATTCTGACCCCACGGGGTGGGATTTTGCGTGGAGCCCCAGATCGAGGGAGATTATCAGTGGTCTTGTATGTCTTCCATTTTCTAATTATTGCTCCCACTGTTGATTTCTTCACTCCAAGCTGGTTGGCTATTGCAGATTCAGTCTTCCCAGCCTGGTGCAGGGCTACAATTTTGTTTCTGGTGTCCTTTGACAGCTCTTTGGTCTTCACCATAGTGGAGTTTGGAGTCAGACTGTTTGAGGGTATGCACAGGTGTCTTTTTATACTGATAACAAGTTTAAACAGGTCCCATTACTACAGGTAATGAGTGGAGGAAAGAGGAGACTCTTAAAGAAGAAGTTACAGGTCTGTGAGAGCTAGAAATCTTGATTGTTTGTTTCTGACCAAATACTTATTTTCCACCATAACATGCAAAAAAAATGATAAAAAAACAGACAATGTGATTTTCTGGATTTTTTTTACTCAGTTTGTCTCCCATAGTTGAGGTCTATCTACGATGTAAATTACAGACGCCTCTCATCTTTTTAAGTGGTGGAACTTGCACTATTGCTGACTGACTAAATACTTTTTTGCCCCACTGTATATCCTTTGTTGGCAATGGCAGAGGACAAACATTGTCTGTAAGTCTTCACAAGGTGAGAGCCAGAAATCTTGCATGTTTTTAGGTGACCAAATTCTTTCTTTCCACCATAATGTATATATAATATTTTGCAGATGGGCTGTGTGTGTGTTTTGCAAAGGGGCAGTGTGGGTATGTATACTTTGCAGAAGGTGTGTGTGTGTGTGTGTGTGTGTGTAAGGGGGAGTATTTTGCAGACTTTCTGTGATGTGATGTTAAATTGCGGTATTGGCACGTTTTGATAAATAAGTGGGTTTTGGGTTGCCGTTTCGCCACTCGGTCTTTAAAAGGTTTGTCATCACTGCACTAGGTCATTAATAAAGAAGTTAAAAAGAATCGGTCCTAGCACAGATCCCTGTGGTTCCCACTGCTCCCAATACAGATCCCTTCCGTCCCCACTGCTGACTTTATCCCATTTAGGGAACATACCATTTATGACAACTCTTTGTTTCCTGTCATTTAGCCAATTCCTTACCCATCTGCTTATAGTTTCCCCCAGTCTCTGCGTTTGGAGTTTCAGTATAAGGCTGTTATGTGCTACAGTATGAAATGCCTTTGCAAAGTCCAGATAAATCACTTAAATATCAGTGTCTGAGCAACGGGTCTGAATACTTATGACCATGTGATATTTCAGTATTTCTTTTTTAATAAATTTGCAAAAATTACTATATTTCTATTTTTTCCAGTCAAGATGGGGTGCAGAGTGTACATTAATGAGAAAAAAATGAACTTTTTTAAATTTACCAAATGGCTGCAATGAAACATAGTGAAAAATTTAGAGGGGTCTGAATACTTTCCGTACCGACTGTATAACCATCGAGCATCACTACATTGCTGGTGATACGCAGCATATTACAGTATAGCATAAAATGACATGACACAGCATCAGCATGGTATACAGTATATACAGTAACGGATCACGTAATGATATGGTATTTCCACTCACCTACTAAAGGATATAACAGGCCAGTACATAACAATGGGTCCATGTATGTAATGCAGAAACATTATTTGTATGAGGGTGGGAGACCCTCTACTACCATTTTTCATACACATTGCCTCACTATCTCTTTCCGGGCAGAAAGGAAATTCTTCAGTAAAGGGCAAATAAGGTACAATACCGGGCACATCATTAAATTCACCTGATTATTTGTCTTTTACCATATACAAATTTTCATTTTATATGTGTTTGCATCATTACGGTGGGGAGATTTTTTTTTCAATAACACAACAAAAGGACAGAAAAGATTAAAAAACATAGTAGAAAAAAGGTAGCCATATTTACCAACACAGGTCACAAAACTAATGCACTTGCAGGGTTCTGTAGGTCCCCTTGATAAAGGCAGAGGCAACATGGGTGCAAAATACAGAATGATTATTTTCCACAGTGGGGTTTCACATACAAATTTTTTTGCAAAACTGTTGCTTTTCCAAACTTTTTTGCTCATTGGTTCCCATTCAGATTACAACGTTGCAAAGATGTTCTGAGAAGAGTAAGAAGTGGGGTGTCCTGAGTCTATTGCTATGTCATGTGTAGCCATTAGTGATGAGCGAGTGTACTCGTTGCTCGGGTGACCTCCGAGTATTTATGATTGCTCGGAGATTTAGTTTTCATCACGGCAGCTGACTGATTTACAGCTACTAGCCTGCTTGATTACATGTGGGGATTCCCTAGCAACCAGGCAACCCCCACATGTAATCAAGCCGGCTAGTAGCTGTAAATCATTCAGCTGAGGTGATGAAAACAATCTCCGAGCAGTTACAAGTACTCGGAGGTAACCCGAGCGTGCTTGGGAAAACTCGATCAACGACTACACTCACTCATCACTAGTAGCCATGCTTCCATAATGGAGGCTCCTGAACAATGCAGTTAGCACCACTACTGAGAAATTGATCAACTTTTTTTTTTATTTCTAACAATTTTTAGGTGGCCAACTATATTCCACAACTCGCCAAAGTGAGCCCTGACCTATGGGGTGTATCTCTCTGTACAGTGGATGGACAGAGGTAAGAACCAAACAGGAGGTGAATTGTTATCATTATTAGTATCCTATAGAGAAGCGTTGGATGGTAGAAGACCGGCATTTTGTCTATGTGATTTGTGCAGGTGGAACACAATTAAAGAATGTACAGTATTTTACCACAAGTCCTAAAATCCACATTTTAAAGCTGTAGTAATTTCTCCTAAAATGCGTTTTACCACATGGTATTTTTGTTTTTGACTGTGCAGCATACTAAAAGGACGAGACCCGGGAAGCTGCTTCATGCAAATGCAGCATCTTTAAAGGGAACCTGTCACCATGAATATGCAGTCCAATCTGCAGGCCCCATGTTATAGAGTGGGGAGAGCTGGTCAGATTGATATATGATTTTGTGAGAACAGATTCAGGATAACCTTTATTTTAATCATTCACACCTTTGCTCTTTTTGGCTCTTCGGTCAGCGACTGACAGCTGTCTCTCTATCCACACTTATACAAAGAAAGCTGTCAGTCACTGACCGGACCGCCCACCGGACCGAGGATCACAAAAAGAGCAAAGGTTTGAATGATTAAGGCTGCTTTCACGCTAGCGTTGGCACGGGGCCGTCGCTCGTGTGAATAAGGTAAGGTATTTCACACCCCCGAGCCGTGAAGATGTTTTCTCACATGCTTGAATAAAGGACTGTCTAACTCCAGGATCGGTGAGTGCTGTTGCACCATGATTTTTATGTTATATGAAAACACGGATCGCTCTTCATTAGTTTTTTGGATCCAAGTTTCATCAGTGTTTGGTCAATGTGATTCTAACTAATGAAAAAATAAATGAATGACAAAACTTCTCCTATCCATTACAATGTTAATCACAGACAGTACATGGAGACTGATGCTATCTTGTGCTCTCTGATTTTCATGGACCCATGGACTTGTATGGGTGAATTTGATCTATGACTTGTATCAAAAATGTCCATGTCTCATGATCCACAAAAAAAGATGGACATATGAACGGACTATAGATTATAATGGGAGTACTCCGTTCTCTACTCTTGAAAAATACAAATAGAAAAACATTGCTGCAAAATGTCATATGAAAGCCTATAGGTTAATATGAAATACACAAAACAACACCTTGGCGTTCTGGACGCTTATTTTGTATTATTTTGGTCTTTACCAATTTTTTAAAATGTTGCATGCTGTATGCATGGCTATGGTGTTTATTAGTAGATATACAAGATATTCTATGCCAATATAATTTTTTTTTAAATCAAACCATGTTCTCTGCTTTAAGGTATTCAGTAGGAGATACCGAGGTCCCATTATGCCTGCAATCATGTGTGAAGCCATTAAAGTATGCCATCGCTGTGAATGACCTGGGAACGGGCTATGTCCATCAGCATGTTGGCAAAGAGCCCAGTGGCTTTCGTTTTAACAAGCTTTCGCTTAACCAACAAGGTAAGAGGTCCACTTTGCGTGGAATTCATGATGTGTCTGGACGGTATGTAGCGAAGTTTACAAATAGAAAACACATGTTAATAAATAGGTGTATGAGACAGCTCTGAATTTACCCAGTGGTCCACAATTGTTGGGTCTGGCCAAGGTGCATCTCTGGTAGGGTCACTATTGTTGATATATACTTTATGAATAAAGATCACGTTTGTCTTCACGTGATTAAAAAGCAAAACTACCTTTTGATTGTCTTCTTGGAGTGGGGGAGCTTCAATTAGACAATCTGTTTATTTTTATTTTATTTTCATTTTACCATAAGTGATTTTCAATTTTAGGACATTTGCCATAAGCTATTGCTTTATTGTGGGAAATGTAGGTTTAATAAACTTTCATTAAAAAAAATTCTGTACAAGTCCACAATGAAGAGTAGTGAGAGAGTGACTTTGAGAGTAGGGGACGGCATTGTGATGTGCACACGCTGTCTGCCGACTTCAATTCCACTCCTCACTGAAGCCACTCGAGCTGTGTCTAAAGGTAAGCAGGAACCAGGCATCAGAACCCGCCCACCGCCGATTCTGTGCGTGCCCACTCTGACATTTGGAGCATACAGTTGCGCTCCTCCAGTGTCGGTGCGCAATTGCAGACACACAAACTATTAGCAGACAGCAAGAAAAGGGTTTTAATATGAAAATAGGAAGTCTTAACGGGGCACCAAGGCTTAGGCCATGCCAAGGGAGCACCAAAGTCCCTTAATTTGCATAATAAATAAAAGCAGATTTTTCAGCAAATATTAAATTAATCTATATATGGCTGGTATGATTTTTAAAAGGGCTATCTCCCCTATATAAACCCTATATAAATGTTTATACAGTTTAAGGGGAGCCTGTCATCATGAAAGCGCCATCGATTCTGCAAGGAAGAATATTGTAGAGCAGTAGGAGATCAGATTGATATACAGTTTTGTGAGAAAATATTCAATATAACCTGTGTTTAATCATTTAATCCTCTGTTCTTTCTGGGATTTTCGGTCCAGTGGGTGGTCCTATCACTGACTGACAGCTATGTCTATATGCACTCTTATACAAAGAAGACTGTCAGTCACTTATAGGACCGCCCACTGGACTGAAAACCCCAGAAAGTGCAGAGGATTAAATGATTAAAACCATCTTTTTCTCACAATTCTATCTATCAGTCTGCTCCGCTGCCCCGCTCTATAACATGCTGCCTGCAGACCGGACTGCATTTTAATGGTGACAGGTTCACTTTAACTGGAATTTTGCTGGTAACAGACTCCTTTTAAAGTCCTTATATGCTCATTATTCCAGGAATGTAAAGTGTTAAAATGTACTAAAACATTAAAAGTGCTAGCATGTAAAAACAGTTCTTACAGCAGTGATTAATTGACGTGTCTACTTGCACAAATAGTATTTTAGAAGAAATATTAGCTATGTGTAATTATAGGGTAATTAGAGGCAGTATTCCGCAATGTCTGCTTTAGACACGTTCTGATGTTTAAAGGGACACAGTCACCTGAATTTGGAGGGAACAATCTTCAGCCATGGAGGCGGGGTTTTTGGGTTTTTGATTCACCCTTTCCTTACCCGCTGGCTGCATGCTGTCTGCAATATTGGATTGAAGTTCATTCTCTGTCCTTCATAGTACACGCCTGCGCAAGGCAAGATTACCTTGTGCAGGCGTGTACTACGGAGGGCAGAGAATGAACTTCAATCCACTATTGCAGACAGCATGCAGACAGCGGGTAAGGAAAGGGTGAATCAAAAACCCCAAAACCCCGCCTCCATGGCTGAAGATTGTTCCCTCCAAATCCAGGTGACAGAGTCCCTTTAACTCAATGACATTATCATCTGTATAGATGGCTGATCCCAAACATCTTAAGGCTCCGTTCACACATTCGGATATCATGGACACATTCAGTCTATCAGCTTTTTTTTTAATGAATAGCATATAGACACACAGGGGAAAAGTGAAGGTCCATGAAAACAGCAGAGACATGTCCAATTTTGGTAAATTTTGCAAATAAAATTCAGCCTCAGTGAAGTGAATGCGTCCAAGAAAAAAATGATACCACACAGATGTCATCCGTGTTGCATTCTAGTGCTGTCCTTTTTTCACTGACTGGCTGCTAGAAAAAAAAAAGTTTCTGAATCTTTTATTTTTTTTTCTAGAGGGAAGTATCAAAAACAGAGCAGATTTATTTAAAACATGACACAACAAACAGATACAAAAACTGCAGCGTCAAAAATTGCAGCGTCAAAAACGCAATAAAAGCGAATGTAAAAGTAACCTAATTTACCTTATGCCAAGTTCCCTTGAGGAGCTTTTGATGATCTTTTCATTTTCCTGCAGCATTTCTGCACCTATTATGTAAATTGTTACTTGTGTTTTTTTTTCATTGCTTTTTTTAGTGAGTTTTTTACATGAGTTTTTATCACTGCGCGTTTTGCCTCCTTTTGGAAAGTAAATTAATAAGCATTTGTAAATAAAGCTTCTTTGTTTTTCATACCTCCCGCTATTTGGCTTTGACAAAACTTTATTGATACAGTCATGTGCAGATTACATGCGTTTTTTATGCGTTTCCACTGGAGCAACACACTAACAACACGCACCGCAGTTAAATTTACGCTGAGTTTAAAAAAAAAAACGCACAAAGGGCTTGAGATTTCTATAAATCCCATCCACTTTGCAGGAACTGTAAGATGCTACATTTTTGACACAGCGAAAAACGCAGTGTCAAAAAGTCACCAAAAGCTCATTGTGGGCACATAACCTAATAGGTGCAGAAATGCTGGAGAAGGCCTACAACATCAAAACTCACTGAATATTTATCCTGGGAACGGAGCCTTAAATATATTGTTTCATAAATAGACCCAACCCTGAACATCCTGCTGTACTGTGTAATGCAATACTAGACATCAATTACAACAATTTCTTAGACTAGCTGCAGGGAGCTGAGACCAAATGTAGCTGCTGCTCAAAACCGGCTCAGTGTGGGAAGTTCAGATATTTATGGTATATGGCTCTTTCACGTGACACGTGTTAAAGGACAAAGTGTGACCTCGGAATCCAGTTACTAACATTGTAGCGTGGCCGTATTGAAAAATAATATGTCTGCTGATCTATAATAGAAGTTTGGAGATAAAGTTCTTGTCACTGACTACAGGCTGAAACAAGCATACACCATGTAGTGATATATACACTACAGTTGTGCTCAAAAGTTTACATACCCCGGCAGAAATTTTGCTTTTTTGGCCTTTTTTCAGAGAGTATGAATGATCACATCAAAAACTTTTCTCCACTCATGGTTAGTGGTTGGATGAAGCCATGTATTGTCAAACTACTGTGTTTTTTCTTTTTAAGTCATAATAACAACACAAAACATCCAAATGACCCTGATCAAATGTTTATATACCCTGGTGATTTTGGCTTGATAACATGCACAGAAGTTGACACAAATGGGTTTGAATGGCTACTAAAGGTAGCATCCTCACCTATGACCTGTTTGCCTGTAATCAGTGTCTGTGCATAAAAGCTGAGTGAGTTTCCTGGGATCCAGACTGACTTTTGCATCTGTCATCCAGCCACTGATGTTTCTGGATTGTGAGTCATGGGGAAGGCAAAAGAATTGTCAAACGGATCTACGGGAAAAGGTAGTTGAACTGTATAAAACAAGAAAGGGAATCAAAAAGATATCCAAGAAATTGATAATGGCAGCCAGCAGTGTTCAAACTTTGATTAACAAATGGAAAATCAGGGGCTCTCTAAAAACAAAACCAAGGTCAGGTGTGTTAGGTCTCGAGTTCCCGCTTCTGCACAGGGGGAATCTCGAGCCATCTCCGCTGCGGTCTCCCATTCTTATCCAGCTGCAGTGGAGTCTGCTCAGCAGGGACGTCGGTCCCAGCGTCTTGCTCAGTCTCACTCTGTACAGAGAGTTACTGCTGCTTCTTCAGCTTCTGCCATTAAAGCGAGTGCTGGTCAGCAGCGAGCGGACTTCTCTGGGACTAAGTCCTTGTCTGCACACACTGAGCATGCCCAGGGCAAGATCTCCCGTTGGAGATCGAGGGTCATGTGCTCAGGCTCTGCAGCACATTCCATTGGTCCTCTTGGCAGGTCTTGGAAGGGCAAAGTTTCTGTGGCCACTTCCTGTGCTGCAACTATATAAACTGCGCATGACCGCACGGCCATGCGCTAGTGTACATTTGCTTACGTGTGTTTGTTGTGAGTGCAAGTCGTCCTTGGATACCCCTTCCCTATTGAATGTCTGTTCGCGGAAGGTGTATGGTTGCTATCTAGCGCTCGACTTATCCTACAGCACTAATCACACGTTACAGCGTCCAGTTGCTGTGACCGCCAGTACGGCGCCGTGCACTTCCTCTGTGCTTTCCTTACCCAAGCCTGGGTGGTTAGTGGCGTTCGTCAGTGTGGCACCGCATGCACTCTTGTGCCCAAAATATTGTTATTTAGCTTCCTTACACACCCAGTTGCGGTGTTGTGCCAGCAAGGGTCTAATCGGACTTCAATCCTAGTTGGGGTTGAGTTCGCTGACTACTTGCTCGCCCTCTATGTGCGGTACCGCGATCCTGTGACGCAACAGGATAGCTTCCTTCACGCTGGGTGAAGTTTAACCCACGTGTGTATACTTATGAGTACCGCCATATAGTCCGTCATTACTTGGCAGCAGGTTCCATCTCTGCACGGTGGACCCCGGGCTGGGAACGCACCATACACTATCTGTCTTATTATTTGGTGCGTTCCGCTAGCCCTAACATTACACTAGCGCCAGGGTCTGGCTAGTAATGACGGACAAACAGCAATCCTTGCGGTATATCCAGCAGCTGGAGGGTAGGTTGGCGGCTCTTGAGAGCGCAACCTCAGCTGTGGATGTTACCGCAGTTGCTGTACAGGCTGGTAACGTGGCTGCAGCAACCCTGACCATTGCCACCCCTGCTCCGACATTTTCTCGCCTCCCGCTGCCAGAAAAATTTTCTGGTGATAGCAAATTTTGTAGGGGATTTGTGAGTCAGTGCTCTATTCACCTCGAGCTCCTGGCTGCACGTTTTCCCACAGAGCGGGCTAAGGTGGGATTTATAGTGTCTCTCTTGTTGGACAGGGCGTTGGAATGGGCTACGCCGCTGTGGGAGCGTGGCGATCATGTGGTGCAGAGTGCTCTGCTGTTTCTGAGCACTCTGAAACAGGTCTTTTTAGGACCTCAAGTCACCCATGATACTGCGCTCCAACTGCTGGCATTAACTCAGGGTGAGTCCTTGGTCAGTCATTTTGCCGTCCAATTCCGCACTTTAGCTTCTGAGCTGGATTGGTCGGATAAAGCTCTTATCCCCATATTTTGGAAGGGCCTGGCTGACCACGTTAAGGACGCTCTGGCCACTAGGGAGATTTCTGCCACACTGGAGGAGTTAATAACTGTCTCCACTCGAATTGACCTCCGCTTTAACGAGCGGAGGTTAGAGCGAGCCCAGTGTAGGCAGAGGTTTCGGCTGGCTCCTACCTTCGCCAAACCTCTGGAATCTCCGGTCCTGGTTCCTGAGTCACATGAGGCCAGGGAAGTGTCACAAGCGGGATCTAAGTCCCGGACCGCTTGTGCACTCAAGGTCTGTCATGTTTGCCAGCAGTCAGGACATCTAGCCACCAGATGTTCTCAGCGGTCGAGGAAACGTCAGCGTCTAGTGGTAGTAGGTGGAGGTACACTAGACACGGCGACGTTTGCCTCTAAATTGTCCTTTAAGGGGACAATTACTACAGGCTCATTCTCCCACTCGGTAGAGCTCTGCGTGGATTCTGGGGCGGAGGGCAATTTTATGTCTTCTGCCTTCGCCCAACGTCACGCAATACCCCTGGTTATGCTAGCTCAACCAGTAACGGTACAAGTGGTGAATGGGTCGACACTGCCCTCACAGATAACACACCAGACCATCCCTTTTACTCTGTCCATGTCGCCATCTCATCAGGAGATTATATCTCTGCTCGTCATTCCTGAGGGAATTGATGAGGTCCTGTTGGGAATACCTTGGCTACGGTACCACTCTCCTCATATCGAGTGGTCCTCTGGCAGAATCCTGGGATGGGGCGAATCTTGTGGGGGTAGGTGTCAGAGGGAGTGCGTTCAGGTTGCTACTACAGAGGTACCCGCAGATCTTTCCTCTCTCCCCAAGCTGTATTGGTCTTATGCAGACGTGTTCTCCAAAATGGCGGTGGAGATCCTTCCGCCCCATCGCCCCTATGACTGTCCTATTGATCTCTTGCCTGGTGCTGAGCCTCCCCGGGGTCGGGTCTATCCGCTATCTCTCCCGGAGACGCAGGCAATGTCACAGTACATCCAGGAAAATCTGGCAAGAGGATTCATTAGGAAGTCAGTGTCACCTGCTGGGGCAGGGTTCTTCTTCGTGCAGAAGAAGAATGGGGAATTGCGTCCATGCATAGACTACAGGGGTCTTAATGCCATCACCGTTAAAAATAAGTATCCTTTGCCCTTGATATCTGAGCTCTTCGATAGGCTTCGGGGAGCAAGGGTATTTACTAAACTAGATCTGCGGGGTGCTTACAACCTGATTCGCATCCGTGAGGGGGACGAATGGAAGATGGCTTTTAACACCAGGGATGGGCACTATGAATATCTGGTGATGCCCTTCGGGCTCTGTAATGCCCCAGCCGTTTTCCATGACTTTGTGAACGATATCTTCCGGGATATGCTTTCCACCTCGGTCGTAGTCTATCTGGATGATATTCTCATCTACTCTCCAGATATTGACTCCCACCGGAGAGATGTTTGCAAAGTCTTCGACCTCCTATGGGCAAACTCCCTCTATGCCAAGTTGGAGAAGTGTATGTTTGAGCAGGAGTCCTTACCTTTCGTAGGCTACATCATCTCTGCCCAAGGATTGGCTATGGATCCTGCCAAACTACAGGCTGTGATGGACTGGCAGGAACCCCATTCTCTTAAAGCGGTGCAGCGCTTTATGGGGTTCATTAATTATTATCGCCAGTTCATTCCGCACTTCTCAACTTTGGTAGCTCCCTTGGTTGCCCTCACCAAGAAGGGGGCGAATCCCAAATTGTGGTCTGAGGAGGTCTCCAAGGCCTTTAACTCTATAAAGTCACACTTCGCTAGCGCTCCCATCCTACATCGCCCCGATGTTGATAAGCCATTTATCATGGAGGTGGATGCCTCTTCTGTTGGTGCTGGAGCAGTCCTCTTCCAAAAGGATGCTCAAGGTCGGAAGCATCCTTGCTTCTTTTTCTCCAAGACCTTCTCACCAGCAGAGATGAATTATTCCATCGGGGACAGGGAGTTGCTAGCCATGAAGTTGGCTTTCTCGGAGTGGAGACATCTCTTGGAGGGAGCACGTTTTCCCTTCCAAGTCTTCACAGACCATAAAAATTTGGTGTACCTGCAGACAGCCCAGCGGTTGAATTCTCGCCAGGCCAGATTGTCCTTATTCTTCTCCCGGTTTCATTTCACCCTCAATTTTCTTTCTGGGGAGAAGAACATTCGGGCCAACGCTCTCTCTCGCTCCTTTGTGTCATCTGCGGAGGAGGAGGAGGAGCCTTGGCTTATTGTCCCCACCGAGAGCTTGAGAACTGTGGCCCCGGTTTCGCTAGAGTCTGTGCCTCTGGGCAAGACTTTTGTACCATCCAGCTTGCGACCGGAGGTTCTCTCTTGGGCACACTCGTCCAGGGTGGGTGGACATTTTGGTACCAAAAGGACATCTGAGTTACTGGCGAGGACATACTGGTGGCCGCATATGGCTCGTGATGTCACAGAGTATGTTCGGGCGTGTGTCTCTTGCGCCAAGAACAAGACTCCTCGGCAACGGCCAGCTGGTTTGCTTTATCCTTTGCCGGTGGCGGACAGGCCCTGGGAGATGGTCGGGATGGACTTTGTGGTGGGCTTACCCAAGTCTCGTAACTGCACCATTATCTGGGTGATCACCGACCATTTTTCCAAAATGGTGCACTTGGTGCCTCTTCCACGGCTACCTTCTGCAGGGCGTTGGCTGTCTTGTTCGTCAAGCATAGCTTTCGCCTACACGGTATGCCAGACAAAATTGTTAGTGACCGGGGTCCCCAGTTTGCGTCTCGATTCTGGAGAGAGCTTTGTCGTCTACTCAGTATTGAGTTGAATCTCTCTTCGGCATATCATCCCGAGACGAATGGTTTGGTAGAGAGGGCCAACCAGACCTTGGTCACATATTTACGACATTTTGTTTCTGCCAGGCAGGATGACTGGGCATCCTTGTTACCGTGGGCAGAGTTTGCACTTAACAATGCCGTAGCCGACTCCACCGGTCAGACTCCATTCCTCCTAAATTACGGCCAGCATCCGCGTGTTCCTGTGCCCATGCCTGTGTCTTCTGCTGACTCCAGGGTGGCAGACTGGGCTGTGGAGGCACGGGACATTTGGGACCGCACGCAGGATGCCATTCGGGCCTCCAAGGAGAGAATGAGGTCCTCCGCCGATGTTCATCGGCGCCCCGCTCCGACCTTTGCTCCTGGCGACTTGGTGTGGCTCTCCGCCCGTAACATCAGGCTGCGAGTTGAGTCCACTAAGTTTGCTCCTCGCTACTTGGGTCCCTTCAAGGTTCTCGAACAGGTTAATCCTGTGGTCTACCGTCTGGCTCTTCCTCCACGCTTGGGTATCACCGACACCTTTCATGTGTCCCTCTTGAAACCCGTATACATGTCCCGGTTTTCCGAGTCATCTGCCGGGACATCGGGTTCGTCTACGGACGATTACGAGGTGAACGCTATTTTGGGGTGCAAGGTGGTACGCGGCAAAAAGTTCTATCTGGTGGATTGGAAGGGTTATGGCCCAGAGGACAGGTCATGGGAGCCTGCTGAAAACATTCGGGCTCCACAGTTCATTGCTGCCTTCGAGCGTAGCGAGGCCCAAGGAGGGGGGGTAATGTTAGGTCTCGAGTTCTCGCTTCTGCACAGGGGGAATCTCGAGCCATCTCCGCTGCGGTCTCCCATTCTTATCCAGCCGCAGTGAAGTCTGCTCAGCAGGGACGTCGGTCCCAGCATCTTGCTCAGTCTCACTCTGTACAGAGAGTTACTGCTGCTTCTTCAGCTTCTGCCATTAAAGCTAGTGCTGGTCAGCAGCGAGCAGACTTCTCTGGGACTAAGTCCTTGTCTGCACACACTGAGCATGCCCAGGGCAAGATCTCCCGTTGGAGATCGAGGGTCATGTGCTCAGGCTCTGCAGCACATTCCATTGGTCCTCTTGGCAGGTCTTGGAAGGGCAAAGTTTCTGTGGCCACTTCCTGTGCTGCAACTATATAAACTGCGCATGACCGCACGGCCATGCGCTAGTGTACATTTGCTTACGTGTGTTTGTTGTGAGTGCAAGTCGTCCTTGGATACCCCTTCCCTATTGAATGTCTGTTCGCGGAAGGTGTATGGTTTCTATCTAGCGCCCGACTTATCCTACAGCACTAATCACACGTTACAGCGTCCAGTTGCTGTGACCGCCAGTACGGCGCCGTGCACTTCCTCTGTGCTTTCCTTACCCAAGCCTGGGTGGTTAGTGGCGTTCGTCAGTGCGGCACCGCATGCACTCTTGTGCCCTAAATATTGTTATTTAGCTTCCTTACACACCCAGTTGCGGTGTTGTGCCAGCAAGGGTCTAATCGGACTTCAATCCTAGTTGGGGTTGAGTTCGCTGACTACTTGCTCGCCCTCTATGTGCGGTACCGCGATCCTGTGACGCAACAGGATCGCTTCCTTCACGCTGGGTGAAGTTTAACCCACGTGTGTATACTTATGAGTACCGCCATATAGTCCGTCATTACTTGGCAGCAGGTTCCATCTCTGCACGGTGGACCCCGGGCTGCGAACGCACCATACACTATCTGTCTTATTATTTGGTGCGTTCCGCTAGCCCTAACAAGGTGGATCAACAAAAATGTCGTCCACAACTGCCAGGAAAATTTTTTGGGATGCAAAGAAAAACCCACAAATAACATGAGCTGAAATACAGGACTCTCTGAAAAGTACCGGTGTGGCTGTTTCAAGATGCACAATAAGGAGGCACTTGAACAAAAGTGGGCTGCATGGTCGAGTCGCTAGAAGGCCATTACGAGCCTCAAAACTTCTGGAACAAGGTAATTTGGAGTTATGAGACCAAAATTTAACTTTTAGGCCACAACCATAAACGTTACATTTGGAGAGAGGTCAACAAGGCCTATGATGAAAGGAACACCATTCCTACTGTAAAGCACGGAGGTGGATCCCTGATGTTTTGGGGATGTGTGAGCTACAAAGGCACAGGAAGCTTGCTCAAAGTTGAAGGAAAGATGAATGCAGCATGTTATCAGCAAATACTAGAGGCAAATTTGCACTCATTAGCCCGGAACCTGCATATGGTACGTACTTGGACGTTCCAACATGACAACAATCCAAAACACAAGGCCAAATTGACCTGTTGTTGGCTACAGCAGAACAAAATGAAGGTTCTAGAGTGGCCATCTCAGTCTCCTGACCTCAATATCATTGAGCCACTCAATCTCAAGCAGATCTCAAGCGCGCAGTTCATGCTAGACAACCTAGGAATTTACAGGAACTGGAGGCTTTTTGCCAAGAAGTGTGGGCAACTTTACCATCTGACAAAATAAAGATCCTCATCCACAACTAACAAAAAAGACTTCAAGCTTTCATTGATGTTAGAGGGGCAATACACGATATTAAGAAATGGGGTATGTGAACTTTTTCTGAGGGTCATTTGGATGTTTTGGGTTGTCATTATGATTTAAAAAGAGAAAACACCGTAGTTTGACAATAAATGGCTTCACCCAAACACTAACCATGAGTGGAGAAAAAGTTTTGGTGTTATCATACATACTCTCTGAAAAAAAAGCCAAGAAGTCAAAAATTCTGCAAGGGCATGTAAACTTTTGAGCACAACTGTGTGTGTGTGTATATATATATATATATATATATATATATATATATATATATATATAGACTACTATATACTACTAGTACTAACCTTCAAGTCTCTCCATGCTCTGATCTCCAAACTAATCTTCCAATATCTTCCCACATGTACTCTCCACTCCTCCCAAGACCTAATTCTCTTCTCCACTCTCGTACCTTCCTCACCCAATCACCTTCAAGACTTTTGAGTATCTCCATCTGGGATTCTGTGCCCCAACACGTCTGATTATCCACCACATTCCGAACTTTCACAGACACGTAAGCTGCTGCAACCTCTAACCTACTATCTCCTTCCCCATTATCTTGTAGTCTGTAGGCCCACAAGGGCAGGGTCTTCTCTGCTCTGCACCTGTCATTTTTAGCTTGTTCATTATAATTTATACTAGCTGTTTCCAGCCAGCTAACGCTCGGCACGCTCATTGCTATCTAATTAACGCTGCTGGTGATTAAACTAAAGTAAATAATGACAACATTGAATAGCGCTTATGCAGGTGGTAAATTAACTTAAAATGAAATTAATAACAATAATAATCATTAAAAATCTGAATAATACTAATAATACATTTTATTCACAGTGTAAAATCAAAAACAAACTGGATTCAGTAAGATGTGCATTTTTTATTCATTCCTGCATCTAAACAAATTTCATACCGAAACGTAAATTAAGTTAAAATTTCTCTGTAAACACAATCACATGTGTGCGGATGGAGCCTCGTGTAGTAATGTGTGGGGACGGAGCCTCGTGTAATAATGTGTGTGGACGGAGCCTCGTGTGGTAATGTGTGGAGACAGAGCCTTGTGTGGTAATGTGTGTGGACGGAGCCTCGTGTGGTAATTAGAGTTGAGCGACCTTGACCTTTTTAGAGTCGAGCCGGGTTTCGCGAAACCCGACTATCTCAAAAGTCGGGTCGAGTGAAATCGGCCGATTATGACGTAAAGTCGGGATCGACCGAAACACGAAACCCAATGCAAGTCAATGGGGCAGCATAGTCGGCAGTGAGTGGGGGCCAGGAAAACACCTAGAGTGCCCATTTTAATGTCAAAACCATCCATTCTTCTTAATGAAGCTTGTCAAGCGTAATTTACCTTATAATAATTGGAAGGCATTTGAAATTGGGGGTCACAGATATAGGCCCAAAGAATAAAGTTGGCTAAATGCAGTTCAAAATTGGTAACACAGGAATAACCAGGGGGCATTGCAGTGGAGGACAACTGGAATGAGAGGCTGACACAGAGAGTAGGCGTAAATCAGTAAGTAGTCGAAATGCAGTTCAAAATTGGCAACCGTAGTAAACAGGCGGCACAGCTTTGTTCAGTGGAGGAGAACAGCAAGGAGTGGCAGACACCGATAGTAGGCCCCAACCCAACTAGTAGGCCAAATGCAGTCTAACATTAACAACTACTTAACGAGCGCCTGAAAACGGAATTTCAGGACAGGAAACCAGGAGAACAGCAAGGAGTGGCAGACACCGATAGTAGGCCCCAAACCAACTAGTACGCCAAATGCAGTTGTTCCGTTTAACCACAATTTAATGAGAGCCTGAAGATAGAAGTTCAGGAAAGGCAACCTGGAGAACACCTTGGAGTGGAACACACCATCTCTCTACACCCCATACCCAATTTGTAGGCCTAATGCAGTGTAGTTTCCAACAACTACTAAACGAGAGCCGGAAGATCGAAGCTCAGGAAAGGCAACCTGGAGAACACCTTGGAGTGGAACACACCATCTCTCTACACCCCATACCCAATTTGTAGGCCTAATGCAGTGTAGTTTCCAAGAACTACTAAACGAGAGCTGGAAGATCGAAGCATTGGCGAGGAAACCTGGGGAACACCTTGGAGTGGAACACACCATCTCTCTACACCCCATACCCAATTTGTAGGCCTAATGCAGCGTAGTTTCCAACAACTACTAATCGAGAGCCGGAAGATCGAAGCTCATGAAAGGCAACCTGGAGAACACCTTGGAGTGGAACACACCATCTCTCTACACCCCATACCCAATTTGTAGGCCTAATGCAGTGTAGTTTCCAACAACTACTAAACGAGAGCCGGAAGATCGAAGCTCAGGAAAGGCAACCTGGAGAACACCTTGGAGTGGAACACACCATCTCTCTACACCCCATACCCAATTTGTAGGCCTAATGCAGTGTAGTTTCCAAGAACTACTAAACGAGAGCTGGAAGATCGAAGCATTGGCGAGGAAACCTGGGGAACACCTTGGAGTGGAACACACCATCTCTCTACACCCCATACCCAATTTGTAGGCCTAATGCAGCGTAGTTTCCAACAACTACTAATCGAGAGCCGGAAGATCGAAGCTCATGAAAGGCAACCTGGAGAACACCTTGGAGTGGAACACACCATCTCTCTACACCCCATACCCAATTTGTAGGCCTAATGCAGTGTAGTTTCCAAGAACTACTAAACGAGAGCTGGAAGATCGAAGCTCAGGAAAGGCAACCTGGAGAACACCTTGGAGTGGAACACACCATCTCTCTACACCCCATACCCAATTTGTAGGCCTAATGCAGTGTAGTTTCCAAGAACTACTAAACGAGAGCCGGAAGATCGAAGCTCAGGAAGGGCAACCTGGAGAACACCTTGGAGTGGAACACACCATCTCTCTACACCCCATACCCAATTTGTAGGCCTAATGCAGTGTAGATTCCAACAACTACTAAGCGAGAGCCAGAAGATCGAAGCTCAGGAAAGGCAACCTGGAGAACACCTTGGAGTGGAACACACCATCTCTCTACACCCCATACCCAATTTGTAGGCCTAATGCAGTGTAGTTTCCAAGAACTACTAAACGAGAGCCGGAAGATCGAAGCTCAGGAAAGGCAACCTGGAGAACACCTTGGAGTGGAACACACCATCTCTCTACACCCCATACCCAATTTGTAGGCCTAATGCAGTGTAGTTTCCAACAACTACTAAACGAGAGCCGGAAGATCGAAGCTCAGGAAAGGCAACCTGGAGAACACCTTGGAGTGGAACACACCATCTCTCTACACCCCATACCCAATTTGTAGGCCTAATGCAGTGTAGTTTCCAAGAACTACTAAACGAGAGCCGGAAGATCGAAGCTCAGGAAAGGCAACCTGGAGAACACCTTGGAGTGGAACACACCATCTCTCTACACCCCATACCCAATTTGTAGGCCTAATGCAGTGTAGTTTCCAACAACTACTAAACGAGAGCCGGAAGATCGAAGCTCAGGAAAGGCAACCTGGAGAACACCTTGGAGTGGAACACACCATCTCTCTACACCCCATACCCAATTTGTAGGCCTAATGCAGCGTAGTTTCCAACAACTACTAAACGAGAGCATGAAGATCGAAGCATTGGCGAGGAAACCTGGGGAACACCTTGGAGTGGAACACACCATCTCTCTACACCCCATACCCAATTTGTAGGCCTAATGCAGCGTAGTTTCCAACAACTACTAAACGAGAGCCGGAAGATCGAAGCTCAGGAAAGGCAACCTGGAGAACACCTTGGAGTGGAACACACCATCTCTCTACACCCCATACCCAATTTGTAGGCCTAATGCAGTGTAGTTTCGAAGAACTACTAAAAGAGAGCCGGAAGATCGAAGCTCAGGAAAGGCAACCTGGAGAACACCTTGGAGTGGAACACACCATCTCTCTACACCCCATACCCAATTTGTAGGCCTAATGCAGTGTAGTTTCCAAGAACTACTAAACGAGAGCCGGAAGATCGAAGCTCAGGAAAGGCAACCTGGAGAACACCTTGGAGTGGAACACACCATCTCTCTACACCCCATACCCAATTTGTAGGCCTAATGCAGTGTAGTTTCCAACAACTACTAAACGAGAGCCGGAAGATCGAAGCTCAGGAAAGGCAACCTGGAGAACACCTTGGAGTGGAACACACCATCTCTCTACACCCCATACCCAATTTGTAGGCCTAATGCAGTGTAGTTTCCAACAACTACTAAACGAGAGCCGGAAGATCGAAGCTCAGGAAAGGCAACCTGGAGAACACCTTGGAGTGGAACACACCATCTCTCTACACCCCATACCCAATTTGTAGGCCTAATGCAGTGTAGTTTCCAAGAACTACTAAACGAGAGCCGGAAGATCGAAGCTCAGGAAAGGCAACCTGGAGAACACCTTGGAGTGGAACACACCATCTCTCTCCACCCGATACCTATTTTTTAGGCCTAATGCAGTGTAGTTTTCTACAACTACTAAACGAGAGTCGGAAGACCGAAGCAATGGCAAGGAAACCTGGGGAACACCTTGGAGTGTAACAAACCCTCTCTCTACACCATGGAAGGGCTGATTCTTAGGAAGGAAGGCTGTCGGAAAGAAGCAGGGCGCGTCCGAGGGTGATTATATTCTTATTAGGTATATACTCACCCTCGGACGCGCCCTGCTTCTTTATTTGTAATGAATGTTTATTTGCAATGTGGTTTTGACTTACTCTATTTTTTTGGTAAATAATGATTTTATTATTTTCATTGTTTTGCATCTTCTTGGCAATAATATAAAGAAGACGCGACAGGACAACACTCGGTGGATGCCATATCTGTGTTTTAAATTGAAAAAAACTTTCAGTTAACTACTTGCAGGAGAAAGTTATTGTAGCTGGTGGCCATTTTTAGTACTGTACCAGATTTTTGTTGTATGTGTTTGTTTTTAATGTTAAAATGTCTGCATTTGATATCTCTCCAGTATTTTCTTTTTTATAAGCAAAATACTTATTTTTATATTTTCTGATGTTGGTTCCAGGGGTACACGGGCAGCAGTGGTGTGGTCAGTGGAGGCCTAGTGGAAGGAGTGACCGCAGACAGGCATCGAAGGCCTAAAATAATAACACATGGCTGTAGGCAATTTTAAATTGGTTCCAGGGGTACACGGGCAGCAGTGGTGTGGTCAGTGGAGGCCTAGTGGAAGGAGTGACCGCAGACAGGCATCGAAGGCCTAAAGTAAAAAAATTGGGCTGGCTGTAGGCAATTTTAAATTGGTTCCAGGGCTACTCGGGCAGCAGTGGTGTGGTCAGTGGAGGCCTAGTGGAAGGAGTGACCGCAGACAGGCATCGAAGGCCTAAAATAATAACACATGGCTGTAGGCAATTGTAAATTGGTTCCAGGGGTACACGGGCAGCAGTGGCCTGGTCAGTGTAGTAGTAGTAGAAAGAACGGACTGCAGACAGGCATCGAAGGCCTAAAATAAAAAAATTGGGCTGGCTGTAGGCAATTTTAAATTGGTTCCAGGAGTACACGGGCAGCAGTGGTGTGGTCAGTGGAGGCATATTGTAAGGAGTGACCGCAGACAGGCATCGAAGGCCTAAAATAATAACACATGGCTGTAGGCAATTTTAAATTGGTTCCAGGGGTACACGGGCAGCAGTGGCCTGGTCAGTGTAGTAGTAGTGGAAAGAATGGACCGCAGACAGGCATCGAAGGCCTAGAATAAAAAAATTGGGCTGGCTGTAGGCAATTTTAAATTGGTTCCAGGGGTACACGGGCAGCAGTGGTGTGGTCAGTGGAGGCATATTGTGAGGAGTGACCGCAGACAGGCATCGAAGGCCTAAAATAATAACACATGGCTGTAGGCAATTTTAAATTGGTTCCAGGGGTACACAGGCAGCAGTGGCCTGGTCAGTGTAGTAGTAGTGGAAAGAATGGACCGCAGACAGGCCTAGGCCTAGAATAAAAAAATTGGGCTGGCTGTAGGCAATTTTAAATTGGTTCCAGGGGTACACGGGCAGCAGTGGTGTGGTCAGGGAAGGCATAGTGGAAGGAGTGACCGCAGACAGGCTCCGAAGGCCTAACATAACAAAAATGTCAATACAATGGTATTGTCAGTGGCAGGCATTGAAGGATGTCAGCGCATAGACTAAACATTGGTGGAGCTGTGAGATAATTTTGCAAGTGGTAGAGCACTGTTTGAGCTGGGGGGGGGAACTGTCTTGTGGCCGGCGGTACAGGCCCAGGGCCCCTCATATTACAACGGTGTGTCTGACGTTGGGTGCGCACCACCACCGCCAGAGACACTTTATTGTACTAGGAGGGACCCAGTGGCAGTGCCGTCGACCAAAAGCGGGCACACCCACCTCTTCAGACAAACAGCACTCTCACGGGTGCTGTCGCCAAGTGTCGATACCACGGCCCCGTGTGGGGAGTTTGGCCATTTAGTGAGGTGTAAACATGTCGTATGCTGGACAATCAGGTGCAGAAAATTACGAGATTGGAAAAGGCATTCAGAATAGTCCACAGGCAAGACCTTTTCATAGGAAAGCTAGGTGTCGGCCGGGCAAGGTGGGGCAAAAGATTTCGAAATCCAGTTGTGGTTCATTTTAATGAAGGTTAGATCATCTACATTTTGGGTAGCCAGACGAGTCCTTTTTTCTGTTAGTATTGAACCTGCAGCACTGAATACTCTTTCTGATAGGACACTAGCTGCCGGGCAAGCAAGCTCCTGCAATGCATATTCTGCCAATTCTGGCCAGGTGTCTAATTTTGATGCCCAGTAATCAAATGGGAATGACGGTTGAGGGAGAACATCGATAAGGGATGAAAAATAGTTTGTAACCATACTGGACAAATGTTGTCTCCTGTCACTTTGAATTGATGCTGCAGTACCTGTCCTGTCTGCGGTCATAGCAAAATCACTCCACAACCTGGTCAGAAAACCCCTCTGGCCAACGCCACTTCTGATTTCTGCCCCTCTAACTCCTCTGGTCTGCTGGCCCCTGCAGCTCGTGTGAGAACGATCACGGGCGCTGTGTGCAGGGAATGCCAGAAGCAAACGGTCAACAAGAGTTGATTGTTTGGTTGCTAATATTAGTTCCAAGTTCTCATGTGGCATTATATTTTGCAATTTGCCTTTATAGCGAGGATCAAGGAGGCAGGCCAACCAGTAATCGTCATCGTTCATCATTTTAGTTATGCGTGTGTCCCTTTTGAGGATACGTAAGGCATAATCCGCCATGTGGGCCAAAGTTCCAGTTCTCAAATCTGCGGTTGTGCTTGGTTGAGGGGCAGTTTCAGGCAAATCCATGTCACTTGTGTCCCTCCAAAAACCAGAACCCGGCCTTGCCGCGCCACCAATTTCCAGTGGCCCCGGAAAAGCTTCCTCATTAAAAATATAATCATCCCCATCATCCTCCTCGTCCTCCTCCTCCTCTTCGCCCGCTAACTCGTCCTGTACACTGCCCTGGCCAGACAATGGCTGACTGTCATCAAGGCTTTCCTCTTCCTCAGCTGCAGACGCCTGATCCTTTATGTGCGTCAAACTTTGCATCAGCAGACGCATTAGGGGGATGCTCATGCTTATTATGGCGTTGTCTGCACTAACCAGCCGTGTGCATTCCTCAAAACACTGAAGGACTTGACACATGTCTTGAATCTTCGACCACTGCACACCTGACAACTCCATGTCTGCCATCCTACTGCCTGCCCGTGTATGTGTATCCTCCCACAAAAACATAACAGCCCGCCTCTGTTCGCACAGTCTCTGAAGCATGTGCAGTGTTGAGTTCCACCTTGTTGCAACCTCTATGATTAGGCGATGCTGGGGAAGGTTCAAAGAACGCTGATAGGTCTGCATACGGCTGGAGTGTACGGGCGAACGGCGGATATGTGAGCAAAGTCCACGCACTTTGAGGAGCAGGTCGGATAACCCCGGATAACTTTTCAGGAAGCACTGCACCACCAGGTTTAAGGTGTGAGCCAGGCAAGGAATGTGTTTCAGTTGGGAAAGGGAGATGGCAGCCATGAAATTCCTTCCGTTATCACTCACTACCTTGCCTGCCTCAAGATCTACAGTGCCCAGCCACGACTGCGTTTCTTTCTGCAAGAACTCGGACAGAACTTCCGCGGTGTGTCTGTTGTCGCCCAAACACTTCATAGCCAATACAGCCTGCTGACGTTTGCCAGTAGCTGCCCCATAATGGGAGACCTGGTGTGCAACAGTGGCAGCTGCGGATGGAGTGGTTGTGCGACTGCGGTCTGTGGACGAGCTCTCGCTTCTGCAGGAGGACGAAGAGGAGGAGGAGGGGGTGCGAACGGCTACAGCCAACTGTTTCCTAGACCGTGGGCTAGGCAGAACTGTCCCAAACTTGCTGTCCCCTGTGGACCCTGCATCCACAACATTCACCCAGTGTGCCGTGATGGACACGTAACGTCCCTGGCCATGCCTACTGGTCCATGCATCTGTTGTCAGGTGCACCTTTGTGCTCACAGATTGCCTGAGTGCATGGACGATGCGCTCTTTAACATGCTGGTGGAGGGCTGGGATGGCTTTTCTGCAAAAAAAGTGTCGACTGGGTAGCTCGTAGCGTGGTACAGCGTAGTCCATCAGGGCTTTGAAAGCTTCGCTTTCAACTAACCGGTAGGGCATCATCTCTAACGAGATTAGTCTAGCTATGTGGGCGTTCAAACCCTGTGTACGCGGATGCGAGGCTAAGTACTTCCTTTTTCTAACCATAGTCTCATGTAGGGTGAGCTGGACTGGAGAGCTGGAGATCGTGGAACTAGCGGGGGTGCCGGTGGACATGGCAGACTGAGAGACGGTGGGAGATGGTATTGTTGCCGCCGGTGCCCTAGATGCAGTGTTTCCTACTACAAAACTGGTGATTCCCTGACCCTGACTGCTTTGGCCTGGCAAAGAAACCTGCACAGATACTGCAGGTGGTGCGGAAAATGGTGGCCCTACACTGCCGGAAGGGATGTTGCGTTGCTGACTAGCTTCATTGGCCGAGGGTGCTACAACTTTAAGGGACGTTTGGTAGTTAGTCCAGGCTTGCAAATGCATGGTGGTTAAATGTCTATGCATGCAACTTGTATTGAGACTTTTCAGATTCTGTCCTCTGCTTAAGGTAGTTGAACATTTTTGACAGATGACTTTGCGCTGATCAATTGGATGTTGTTTAAAAAAATGCCAGACTGCACTCTTTCTAGCATCGGATACCTTTTCAGGCATTGCAGACTGAGCTTTAACCGGATGGCCACGCTGTCCTCCAACAGGTTTTGGCTTTGCCACGCGTTTTGGGCAAGATACGGGCCCGGCAGATGGAACCTGTTGCGATGTTGATGCCTGCTGCGGCCCCTCCTCCTCCGCTTCAGAACTGCTGCCGCCTGCACCCTGTTCCCCCAATGGCTGCCAATCGGGGTCAAGAACTGGGTCATCTATTACCTCTTCTTGTAGCTCGTGTGCAACTTCGTCTGTGTCACCGTGTCGGTCGGTGGTATAGCGTTCGTGATGGGGCAACATAGTCTCATCAGGGTCTGATTCTTGATCATTACCCTGCGAGGGCAATGTTGTGGTCTGAGTCAAAGGACCAGCATAGTAGTCTGGCTGTGGATCAGTGCACTCCATGTCAGATTCAACTTGTAATGGGCATGGACTGTTAACTGCTTCACTTTCTAAGCCAGGGACGGTATGTGTAAAGAGCTCCATGGAGTAACCCGTTGTGTCGCCTGCTGCATTCTTCTCTGTTGTTGTTTTTGCTGAAGAGGACAAGGAAGCGACTTGTCCCTGACCGTGAACATCCACTAACGACGCGCTGCTTTGACATTTACCAGTTTCACGAGAGGAGGCAAAAGAGCTAGAGGCTGAGTCAGCAAGATAAGCCAAAACTTGCTCTTGCTGCTCCGGCTTTAAAAGCGGTTTTCCTACTCCCAGAAAAGGGAGCATTCGAGGCCTTGTGTAGCCAGACGACGAACCTGGCTCCACAGCTCCAGACTTAGGTGCAATATTTTTTTTCCCACGACCAGCTGATGCTCCACCACTACCACTACCCTCATTACCAGCTGACAATGAACGCCCCCGGCCACGACCTCTTCCACCAGACTTCCTCATTGTTTTAAAAACGTAAACAAACTAACGGTATTTGTTGCTGTCACACAAATTACACGGTGAGCTATAACTTCAGTATGATTTAGCTACCCCTTTACAGGTGAGTGAGACCACAACGAAAATCAGGCACAATGCAATGTTACACACTCTGTTGTTGGTGGCAACAAATGAGAGAAATGCCACACACGCAGGACTGTCACTGAAGCACAAATGTAAATATTAATCTCCCACTGTTTTTTTTTTTTTTCAGGGAGACTTTAGGAAAAAAAAATAATAGAATAAAATGATTTTTTCAGGAAGAATTTAGAAACCAAATAAAATAAAATGATTTTTTCAGGGAGAATTTAGAAAACAAATAAAACAAAAAAAGGCTTTCTATGGCCCACTGAGTGAGAGATGACGCACACAGGAGTCAGGAGTGGCACACAAGCCCAGAGGCCAATATTTATCTCCCACTGATTGATGTAGTGATTTTTTCAGGTAGATTTTGGAACCCAAATCAAGCTAAAAAAATAATAGGCTTTCTATGGCCCACAATTGGAGAGAGAGAGAGAGATGGCACACCCAGGAGTCAAGACTGGCACACAAGCAGAAAGGGCAATATTAATCTCCCACTGATTTGTTTTTTTTCAGGGAGACTTTAGGAAAAAAAATAATAGAATAAAATGATTTTTTCAGGAAGAATTTAGAAACCAAATAAAATTAAAAGATTTTTTTCAGGGAGAATTTAGAAAACAAATAAAACAAAAAAAGGCTTTCTATGGCCCACTGAGGGAGAGATGACGCACACAGGAGTCAGGAGTGGCACACAAGCCCAGAGGCCAATATTTATCTCCCACTGATTGATGTAGTGATTTTTTCAGGTAGATTTTGGAACCCAAATTAAGCTAAAAAAATAATAGGCTTTCTATGGCCCACAATTGGAGAGAGAGAGAGAGATGGCACACCCAGGAGTCAAGACTGGCACACAAGCAGAAAGGGCAATATTAATCTCCCACTGATTGATTTATTGATTTTTTCAGGTAGAATTTAGAACCCAAATCAAGCAAAAAAATAAATAGGCTTTCTATGGCCCACTATTTGTGAGAGAGATGGCACGCTCAGGACTGGCACACAAGCCCAGAGGCCAATATTAATCTCCCACTTTTTTTTTTTTTGTTCCAGGGAAAATTTATAAACCCAATAAAAAAAATAATAAATAGGCTTTCTATGGCCCACTATCTGAGAGAGAGAGATGGCACGCTTAGGACTGGCACACAAGCCCAAAGGCCAATATTAATCTCCCACTGATTGATTTATTGATTTTTTCAGGTAGAATTTAGAACCCAAATAAAGCAAAAAAAAAAAAAATGGGCTTTCTATGGCCCTCTGAGTGAGTGATGATGCACACAGGAGTCAGGAGTGGCACACAAGCCCTGAGGCCAATATTTTTCTCCCACTGATTGATGTAGTGATTTTTTCAGGTAGATTTTAGAACCAAAATCAAGCAAAAAAATAAATAGGCTTTCTATGGCCCACTGACTGAGAGATGGCACACACAGGAGTCAAGAGTGGCACACAAGCCCTGAGGCCAATATTTTTCTCCCACTGATTGATGTAGTGATTTTTTCAGGTAGATTTTATAACCCAAATCAAGCAAAAAAATAAATAGGCTTTCTATGGCCCACTATTTGTGAGAGAGATGGCACGCTCAGGACTGGCACACAAGCCCAGAGGCCAATATTAATCTCCCACTTTTTTTTTTTTGTTCCAGGGAAAATTTATAAACCCAATAAAAAAAATAATAAATAGGCTTTCTATGGCCCACTATCTGAGAGAGAGAGATGGCACGCTTAGGACTGGCACACAAGCCCAAAGGCCAATATTAATCTCCCACTGATTGATTTATTGATTTTTTCAGGTAGTATTTAGAACCCAAATAAAGCAAAAAAAAAAAAAAATGGGCTTTCTATGGCCCACTGAGTGAGTGATGATGCACACAGGAGTCAGGAGTGGCACACAAGCCCTGAGGCCAATATTTTTCTCCCACTGATTGATGTAGTGATTTTTTCAGGTAGATTTTGGAACCCAAATCAAGCAAAAAAATTAATAGGCTTTCTATGGCCCACTGACTGAGAGATGGCACACACAGGGATGGCACTCTAGCAGAAATGTCAATCTTAATCTGCCACAAAAAAAACAAAACAAAACAGGGAGTGTCCTTCAATTACTATCTCCCTGCAGTAATCTCAGCCAGGTATGGCAGGCAGCAATAAGGAGTGGACTGATGCACAAATTAAATAAAAAGTGTGTACAAACAAAAAAGATAGCTGTGCAGAAAGGAAGGAACAAGAGGATTTGTGCTTTGAAAAAAGCAGTTGGTTTGCACAGCGGCGTACACACAGCAATGCAGCTATCAGGGAGCCTTCTAGGGCAGCCCAATGAGCTACAGCGCTGAGGGGAAAAAAAAAAAAATGTAGCTTCCACTGTCCCTGCACACCGAAGGTGGTGTTGGGCAGTGGAAATCGCTACAGCACAAGCGGTTTGGTGGTTAATGGACCCTGCCTAACGCTATCCCTGCTTCTGACGAAGCGGCAGCAACCTCTCCCTAAGCTCAGATCAGCAGCAGTAAGATGGCGGTCGGCGGGAACGCCCCTTTATAGCCCCAGTGACGCCGCAGACAGCAAGCCAATCACTGCAATGCCCTTCTCTAAGATGGTGGGGACCAGGACCTATGTCATCACGCTGCCCACACTCTGCGTTTACCTTCATTGGCTGAGAAATGGCGCTTTTCGCGTCATTGAAACGCGACTTTGGCGCGAAAGTCGCTTACCGCATGGCCGACCCCGCACAGGGGTCGGATCGGGTTTCATGAAACCCGACTTTGCCAAAAGTCGGCGACTTTTGAAAATGAACGACCCGTTTCGCTCAACCCTAGTGGTAATGTGTGTGGACGGAGCCTCGTGTGGTAATGTGACGGGACGGAGCCTTGTGTGGTAATGTGTGAGGATGGAGCCTCGTGTGGTAATGTGTGAGGACGGAGCCTCATATGGTAATGTGTGGGGACGGTGCCTCGTGTGGTGATGTGTGAGGACGGAGCCTCGTGTGGTAATGTGTGTGGATTGCCCCCAGGGTAAGGGCAATGGGGTACTCGGTAACGGGCCCCCTTTCTGCAGTCGATGGGGATGTCACAGTGGCTGGACCCAGTCCGTGGCCCTTTGAGGGGAGCATCCAATAAAAGGTGGACGGTAGTTTATAGGATAGTGTTCGTGACGCCACCTGTGGTATTCGGTCAGGATGACCGACGCTGCTTAGGGGTCCGCTGGGGTGATGTTATGGCAGCTAGATGGCATACCTTCCCACAGGTGAAGTGTACCCCCAGGGCTTCCCAAAGTGAAGTTGGTGAATGGTGCAAGGCGCAGTGAATAACGAGGACACAGGGGTGCAGTCTCTTTACCTCTTACTGAAGGCTTCAGCATCCACAGGGTAGGGACCACAGGGTAGACAGAGTCCGGCCAGTCTCAAGGCAAATCCAGAGTCCCCTTGTCCAGGAGGAATTCAATAGCCTTTCCCTAGCACACAGTAATGTAGTAGGTCCCTACTTGCATAAGCTACCATAAGGTCCTCACTGTTGTTACTCCTGTCCCCCAGATGGTACGGATAGGACAAAACCCGTATGACTGATGGCCTGAGGCTTGTTTATAGGGACCCTAGAGACGCCCCGACCCCCACAAGTTGCCACTGTGTCTTCTTAGGTATAAAGGTCGGACAGCCAACTTGGAATTAACTGCCCTGCCAGTCTCTGAAGTAACGGCATAGAGCTCTTTACTCCCTCGGTATTCTGGCCACCGGATCTGCGCTTCAGCTGGAGGCAGCCTGCTTCTAGCTGGTCTCCCACTGATGTTTCACTCCTGTTGCTATGACTTCTTTTCTCACTCACTACAGCACAATTCCTTTCTTGTCTTTTCTTAGGATGCTGCCGCATGGGTTGCAGGCACAGCTCCGTGTCCTTCTCCCTCCTCAGACTTTAGTCTGGTTCTGACTGGAGATCACCCCAGCCAGCTCGACCGGGAGACCTTTCCTCGTCAGTCTCCAGCCAGGAACTCTCCTCAGACTTCTCCTTCTGATTCTGACTGACTTCCTCACCAACCCCCCAGTTTTACCCTAATGTGAGGAGTGGCCTAATAGATAGAACCCTTAGCTCCCCCTGGTGGACTGGCGTGTGATACCTGGACAGAAGATATCTTTCATTGTCTTTAGATGTAACATCACTCCCCCCTGGTGGAAGAATAACATTACTGCAACAAACCAGGACTCTGGGGCGCTGCATGTGTGGATGGAGCCTTGTATGGTAATGTGTGTGGATGGAGCCTCGTGTGGTAATGAACGAGGACGGAGCCTCGTGTGGTAATGTGCGGGGACGGAGTCTCATGTGGTAATGTGTGGGGACGGAGCCTCGTGTGGTAATGTGTGAGGATGGAGCCTTGTGTGGTAATGTGTGTGGACGGAGCCTCGTGTGGTAATGTGTAGGGATGGAGCCTCGTGTGGTAATGTGTGTGGATGGAGCCTCGTGTGGTAATGTGTGTGAATGGAGCCTCGTGTGGTAATATGTGGGGATGGACCCTCGTGTGGTAATGTGTGTGGACGGAGCCTCGTGTGGTAATGTGTGGGGATGGAGCCTCGTGTGGTAATGTGGGGGGACGGAGCCTCGTGTGGTAATGTGTGGGGACAGAGCCTTGTGTGGTAATGTGTGTGGACGGAGCCTCGTGTGGTAATATGTGAGGACGGAGCCTCGTGTGGTAATGTGTGGGGACGGAGCCTCGTGTGGTAATGTGTGAGGACGGAGCCTCGTGTGGTAATGTGTGGGGACGGAGCCTCGTGTGGTAATGTGTGGGGACAGTGTTGTGAATTCTGTGGCCAAGCTCCCTCCTGTGGTCAAGAGTGGTACTTCGGCTGGTTCTGTCTATGAGCTTCCTTTGGTGGATGAGAGCGGTACTGCGGCTTCTGAGTTTCCTTCCTCAGGTGATGAGGTTAAGTCGTTAGGTGCTGCTCTATTTAACTCCACCTGGTGCTTTGATCCTGGCCTCCAGTCAATGTTCTAGTATTGGTCTTGCTTCCTCCTGGATCGTTCCTGTGGCCTATCCTGCATAAGCAAAGTTTTGCTTGTGTTATTTTTGCTTGCTATTTTTTCTGTCCAGCTTGCTTTATTGGTTTTTCTTGCTTGCTGGAAGCTCTGAGACGCAGAGGGAGCACCTCCGTACCGTTAGTCGGTGCGGAGGGTCTTTTTGCCCCTCTGCGTGGTTGTTTGTAGGTTTTTGTGTTGACCGCAAAGCTATCTTTCCTATCCTCGGTCTATTCAGTAAGTCGGGCCTCACTTTGCTAAATCTATTTCATCTCTGTGTTTGTATTTTCATCTTACTCACAGTCATTATATGTGGGGGGCTGCCTTTTCCTTTGGGGAATTTCTCTGAGGCAAGGTAGGCTTATTTTTCTATCTTCAGGGCTAGTTAGTTTCTCAGGCCGTGCCGAGTTGCATAGGGAGCGTTAGGCGCAATCCACGGCTACCTCTAGTGTGGTGTGTTAGGATTAGGGATTGCGGTCAGCAGAGTTCCCACGTCTCAGAGCTCGTCCTTTGTTTTTGGTAATTGTCAGGTCACTTTGTGTGCTATGAACTTCAATGTCCATTGTGGTTCTGAATTACCTGTTCATAACAGGACAGAGCCTCGTGTGGTAATGTGTGGGGACGGAGCCTCGTGTGGTAATGTGGGCGGGATTATGTGTGGTGATGTGGTGGGGGGTGTGATTATGTGTGGTAATGTGGTGGGGGCGGGATTATGTGTGGTGATGTGGTGGGGGGCGGGATTATGCGTGGTAATGGGGTGGGGGGCGGGATTATGTGTGGTGATGTGTTGTGTGGTGATGTTGTAGGGGGGCGAAGTTATGTGTGGTGATGTGGTGGGCGGGCGTGATTATGTGTGGTGATGTGTTGGGGGGCGGGATTGTGTGGTGATGTGGTGGGGGGACAGGATTATGTGTGGTGATGTGGTGGGGGGCGGGATTATGTGTGGTAATGGGGTGGGGGCGTGATTATGTGTGGTGATGTGGTGGGGGCGGGATTATCTGTGGTAATGTGGTGGGGGGCGGGATTATGTGTGGTGATGTGTTGGGGGGTGGGATTATGTGTGGTGATGTGTTGGGGGTGGGATTATGTGTGGTAATGTGGTGGGGGGCGGGATTATGTGTGGTAATGTGGTGTGGGGCGGGATTATGTATGGTAATGTGCTGGGGGGGCGGGATTGTGTGGTGATGTGGTGGGGGGCGGGATTGTGTGTGGTGATGTGGTGGGGAGGTGGGATTATATGTGGTGATGTGGTGGGGGGGAAAGGATTGTGTGTGGTAATGGGGTGGAGGCGGGATTGTGTGTGGTGATGTGGTGGGGGCAGAGCTACTTGCAGGGGGCGGGATTAGCGAGTAATCACGATGCCTCTTATATATATAGACTAGCTGAAGAGCCTGGCGTTGCCTGGGCATAGTAAATATCTGTGGTTAGTTATAGCACGTCACTTCTCTTATTTTCCCATCCCGCCTCTCATTTTCCCAATCACATCTCTCATTTTCTCCCTCACACCTCTCATTTTCTCCCTCACTCCTCTCATTCCCCCCTAACACTTGTCATTTCAACCTCACATCTGTCATTTTCTGATCACTCCATTATTTTTCCTCACTCCTCTCATTTTGCACTCACACCTTTTCATTTTCACCTCACACCTCTCATTTTCACCTCATCACCTCAGTATATACATGTTTGTCATCTCCCTTATATATAGTATACATCTGTATGTCATCTCCTGTATATAGTATATACCTGTATGTCATCTCCCCTGTATATATTATATACCTGCTGTGTGACATCTCCCCTATATATAGTATATACCTGAATGTCATCTCCTTCTATATATAGTATATACCTGTATGTCATCTCCTCCTGTATATAGTATATACCTGTGTGTCATCTCCCCTGTATATAGTATATATCTGTGTGTCATCTCCTCCTGTATATAGTATATACCTGCATGTCATCTTCTATATATAGCATATACCTGTATGTCATCTCCTCCTGTATATAGTATATACCTGTAGGTCATCTGCTCCTGTATATAGTATATACCTGTGTGTCATCTCCTCCTGTATATAGTATATACAGTGGGGCAAAAAAGTATTTAGTCAGTCAGCAATAGTGCAAGTTCCACCACTTAAAAAGATGAGAGGCGTCTGTAATTTACATCATAGGTAGACCTCAACTATGGGAGACAAACTGAGAAAAAAAAATCCAGAAAATCACATTGTCTGTTTTTTTAACATTTTATTTGCATATTATGGTGGAAAATAAGTATTTGGTCAGAAACAAAATTTCATCTCAATACTTTGTAATATATCCTTTGTTGGCAATGACAGAGGTCAAACGTTTTCTGTAAGTCTTCACAAGGTTGCCACACACTGTTGTTGGTATGTTGGCCCATTCCTCCATGCAGATCTCCTCTAGAGCAGTGATGTTTTTGGCTTTTCGCTTGGCAACACGGACTTTCAACTCCCTCCAAAGGTTTTCTATAGGGTTGAGATCTGGAGACTGGCTAGGCCACTCCAGGACCTTGAAATGCTTCTTACGAAGCCACTCCTTCGTTGCCCTGGCGGTGTGCTTTGGATCATTGTCATGTTGAAAGACCCAGCCACGTTTCATCTTCAATGCCCTTGCTGATGGAAGGAGGTTTGCACTCAAAATCTCACGATACATGGCCCCATTCATTCTTTCATGTACCCGGATCAGTCGTCCTGGCCCCTTTGCAGAGAAACAGCCCCAAAGCATAATGTTTCCACCACCATGCTTTACAGTAGGTATGGTGTTTGATGGATGCAACTCAGTATTCTTTTTCCTCCAAACACGACAAGTTGTGTTTCTACCAAACAGTTCCAGTTTGGTTTCATCAGACCATGGGACATTCTCCCAAAACTCCTCTGGATCATCCAAATGCTCTCTAGCAAACTTCAGATGGGCCCGGACATGTACTGGCTTAAGCAGTGGGACACGTCTGGTACTGCAGGATCTGAGTCCATGGTGGCGTAGTGTGTTACTTATGGTAGGCCTTGTTACATTGGTCCCAGCTCTCTGCAGTTCATTCACTAGGTCCCCCCGCGTGGTTCTGGGATTTTTGCTCACCGTTCTTGTGATCATTCTGACCCCACGGGGTGGGATTTTGCGTGGAGCCCCAGATCGAGGGAGATTATCAGTGGTCTTGTATGTCTTCCATTTTCTAATTATTGCTCCCACTGTTGATTTCTTCACTCCAAGCTGGTTGGCTATTGCAGATTCAGTCTTCCCAGCCTGGTGCAGGGCTACAATTTTGTTTCTGGTGTCCTTTGACAGCTCTTTGGTCTTCACCTTAGTGGAGTTTGGAGTCAGACTGTTTGAGGGTGTGCACAGGTGTCTTTTTATACTGATAACAAGTTTAAACAGGTGCCATTACTACAGGTAATGAGTGGAGGAAAGAGGAAACTCTTAAAGAAGAAGTTACAGGTCTGTGAGAGCCAGAAATCTTGATTGTTTGTTTCTGACCAAATACTTATTTTCCACCATAATATGCAAATAAAATGATAAAAAAACAGACAATGTGATTTTCTGGATTTTTTTTTCTCAGTTTGTCTCCCATAGTTGAGGTCTACCTATGATGTAAATTACAGACGCCTCTCATCTTTTTAAGTGGTGGAACTTGCACTATTGCTGACTGACTAAATACTTTTTTGCCCCACTGTACCTGTATGTCATCTCCTCCTGTATATATATGTACCTGTATGTCATCTCCTCCTCTATATAGTATATACCTGTGTGTCATCTCTCCTGTATATAGTATATACCTGTGTGTCATCTCCTCCTGTATTAGACCTCGTTCACACGTTATTTGCTCAGTATTTTTACCTCAGTATTTGTAAGCTAAATTGGCAGCCTGATAATTCCCCAGCCAGCAGGAAGCCCTCCCCCTGGCAGTATATATTAGCTCACACATACACATAATAGACAGGTCATGTGACTGACAGCTGCCGTATTTCCTTTATGGTACATTTGTTGTAGTTTGTCTGCTTATTAATCAGATTTTTATTTTTGAAGGATAAGACCAGACTTGTGTGTGTTTTAGGGCAAGTTTCGTTTGTCAAGTTGTGTGTGTTGAGTTGCGTGTGGCGACATGTATGTAGCGACTTTTGTGAGATGAGTTGTGTGTGGCAACATGCGTGTAGCAACTTTTTGTGTGTCGAGTTGCATGTGACAGGTTAGTGTAGCAACTTGTGTGCAGCAAGTTTTGCGCATGGCGAGTTTTGCACGTGGCGAGTTTTGTGTGGTGCCTTTTGAGTATGTGCAAGTTTTGTGTGAAGAAATTTTGCATGTGTTGCAACTTTTGTGCATGTGGCAATTTTTCCGCATGTGCAAGTTTTGCGTGTGGCGAGTTTTCCATGAGGTGAGTTTTGCACTTGTGGCGAGTTTTGCAAGAGCCTAGTTTTTGCATGTGGCGAGTTCTGCGCGTGGCGAGTTTTGAGCGGCGACTTTTGTGTTTCGACTTTTATGTGGCGAGGTTGGAGAATGTGTGGTGAAATGTGTGCTGAGCGTGATATGTGTTCAAGCACGTGGAAGTGTGTGGCGCATTTTGTGTGTGTGTTCATATCCCCGTGTGTGGTGAGTATCCCATGTCGGGGCCCCACCTTAGCAACTGTACGGTATATACTCTTTGGCGCCATCGCTCTCACTCTTTACGTCCCCCTTGTTCACATCTGGCAGCTGTCAATTTGCCTCCAACACCTTTCCTTTCATTTTTTCCCATTATGTAGATAGGGGCAAAATTGTTTGGTGAATTGGAATGCGCGGGGTTAAAATTTCACCTCACAACATAGCCTATGACGCTCTCAGGGTCCAGACGTGTGACTGTGCAAAATTTTGTGGCTGTAGCTTCAACGCCTCCAACACTTTTCCTTTCACTTTTTTCCCCATTATGTAGATAGGGGCAAAATTGTTTGGTGAATTGGAACGCGCGGGGTTAAAATTTCACCTCACAATATAGCCTATGACACTCTCGGGGTCCAGACGTGTGACTGTGCAAAATTTTGTGGCTGTAGCTGCGACGGTGCAGATGCCAATCCCGAACATACATACACACATACACACACACACACATTCAGCTTTATATAGTAGATTTTATATGTTACCCCTTCTTTTGTATCACGGCACCATGGAATCAATGATGTTCTAAAAATAAATAATTATAATACATAGAACATGAAATGTTTCTCTGCAAATATTAAATACATGAAGTCCACAATTGCTATGCACATAAAAATATCACGTTCTCAAAGCATGTTTTGACCAAAGCGTATGAGCCCATCTGCCAACAATAAAGTCACCTTTTTTAAATTGGACCCTATAGTAAGCACTCGCCTCTCTGAGCCTATGCCGGAAATAAAATGGTCCCGCCACGCATTGCTGCAGTAAAGATCGGTCACAGGAAGGATGTATTCTTATACTAGTTCATGTCAGCTGTTTCTTATATCTTTCACTGGACCAGTTTGTGATAACAGAGTAAGATAAAACCTATAGACTGATGACAATAGCCATGTCTCTTGTAAACGTTAGGTTTTTAGAGCGTTTAAAAGAAGAATCAAAGTGGGGTCCCAACATTTCAGCATTCTCTATCTTTTACCATTCTCCCACCTTTGTCCTTCAAGCAACACATTACCTCACACTAAAAAAAACTCTCACTCTTCCTCCTGCCCCTTACATAGAGGAAAGGAGGAATGAAGGGGTGAATCTTCAAAATGATGAATATATTGTACAACTTTTCACCTCTTTGTTCTCTTGCAGAATTTCTGTTTTTAAGAAACTTTTGCAATTCACGATAATTATAGATTTTACCTAAGTATCTATGTACTGATAATAGGGTGTCCCAGACATAAGAAACCTGGCACTCAAGCATTTGTTTCTTTAAAAAAAAAACAAAAAGCCAAAAAAACATTAAAAAAGTAGGGGTTTACGCAAGAACAAAATTAATTTTAATCAAGATTTTAATCAATAGATCTTTGAATAATATTTTGTTTCACAGTTTTTTGTTGTTTTTTTTAAATGTCCCTGTGCTGAGATAATCCTATAAATGTGCCCCTGCTGTGTAATGGCCGTGTCTAACCGTACAGGAACATGGTCTGATCATACCACAGCTCCTGGGCAGGGGAGGAAGCAAGAGAGTATACAGACATTACAGCACGGGATCATTTACCGCAACCAGAGATGTATATGTATTCTTTTTTTTATTAGGAAAGCCACACAACCCCATGGTGAATGCGGGAGCGATTGTGAATTGTTCATTGATTAAAGTGAGTATGGAGGTTCTTCTTATGTAGCTTACAGAACATGGGAATCTGTCAGTCAGCAGGTTTTTGTTATGTAATCTGAGAGCAGCATGATGTAGGGGCAGAGACCCCCGACTACAGCGTTGTGTCACTTACTGAGCTGTGTTTTGCTGTTTCAATTAAATAATTTTTTATTAGCTAGGGATTTTCACTAAGTATTTATTAGATGATTCTATAGTTATTGCTGCAAAACATAGTAAAAAGACACTTTGAATGAAGGTAATGCTAACATGACATTTTCTGGTGTGATAATGTAGTTTTTTCTTCTTTTTTTTTTAGCAAGGGGCTAACAAGGCTGAAAAGTTTGATTATGTAAGTATGTTGCATTATTAATTATAATGTCTGGTCACTTTTTCAGTTGCCAGAGACACAGGTTTCAAGAAGTTGTTCACTAGTTGGACAACCCCTTCTCATTCCTCTCGCTTGGCCCCCATAAAATAATAAAGCCTATGCTCCCCTCCTGTGCTGGTGGCGTTCCCGCAGTGTCAGCACTCGCTCTTCCCGCGGCTGTGATGCGGTGTTGCGACACATGACCCCGGCTTCCAATCAGTGCTGATGTCACTGTCCCCGCCTCCTGTCGAATTGAGCAGGAAGAGGAAGTACAGATCTGTCAGAAGGCGGGGACAGTGACGCCAGTGCTGATTGGGTGCCAGCCTCATGAGTCACAACAACCGCACGGAAGCCCCAAGAAAGCACGTACGGACACCGCGAGAACTGCACGGGAGGTGAGTATAAGCTTTATTATTTTATAGGGGCCAAACATTTTGATCAAGAAGAGGTAGTCCTAATAGTGGACAACCCCTTTCAATAAACGTTTGCAACACTTGAACATGGCCAAGTTATTGGTTTACACATGAAAATATCCATTATTGACTAATATATTAGAATCAGCTCATTTTGTCAGTGCAACGAGCTGCAGAGTTTAATGACCAATGTCATGATTATTCTGCGTTTTAGAGAACACTGGGTTGTCTGGGATGAAAAATAGGAAAGTTAATAAAATAGAAAGCAAATTATTATTGACCCATTTAACTCACAGAGGTGTAGTGCCCACACTCTGGCGGTCTCTGGTGTGTTAGTGTGCAGCAGGTTTACAAGTTGTTATATTCTTCGTGTTTCTTGCAATTTCTGGTTAGGAGCCAGCAAACTTGTATCTGAACGTCTCCATTCAAGGAGAAGATGAATGTTCCCACCCATGACATCATAAGACATGTAATCCTGTCCTTACAGCACCCAGCCTTCAGGACACCAGACAGCTTCCAGCTCCGCACAATTACACCACAAGGCTTGACAGTAGTCGGCTACCTGCAGTATATCTCCATTCTAGACACAAAGCAGAACATCACTACTTTTTAAGCATTTTTTTTGTTTCAGGCATCTGTTAACGATTTTGCATTAAGCATTTCAATGTAACATGGCCCTTCTGCCATGTGCCAGTTATAATTTATTGGGGACATGCCAATACATTGCTTCTTCCTTCTTCATTATTTCCCGCTTAGTGTCACCCTCGTCTCTGTAATCGGCAGCTCGGGCATTTTTTAATGCCTTCCTTGTAGTGTAGGTGCCCACATATGAGAATGTACTGCAACTGAGCTGGCCCATGTAATTCTGCCTCATGTAGAATATTTCAGCTTCCATAAAGATGACAGAGGCCGGGGCTATCCATCAGAGAGAGGAGTGTGCTGCCGGGAAGTAAGTAATGAAGAGGAAAAATTAGTCCGGGTGTATAGACACGCCCCAATGCATTTTCCATCTCATTTTCATATGGATTCTACACTAGATTTCTCGTGACTGGCACATTGGTTTTCTACCCAAAATTGTTATTGTGGGAGAATTGCCTACACATCCATACCCCTACTTCCCAAACTCATAAGGCTGGATTCACATATCTGGATTTCATGGTCCTAATATGGGCCACGATGCACTGTCCGGCCACAGGTCATCTGACTTGAACTCGACAGCTTCTAACTGCACATGTGTGAAGGCCACGGTCACACGTTCCGTATTTGGTCAGTATTTCACATCAGTATTTGTAAGACAAAAGCAGGAGTGGAACAATGAGAGGAAAAGCATAATAGAAACACGTCACCACTTCTGTATTGATCACCCACTCCTGGTTTTGGCTCACAAATACTGATGTGAAATACTGACCAAATACTGAACGTGTGAACGTGGCCTAAGTGTAAAAACCCAGATTAAGCACTATATTAAATATTTCCATGCACTGAGGATTTGGTACAATCTGACACTCGGAGGATTCCAGGGGAAAGTGGCTGTTGGTTTAGCAAGTATTTTAATTTATCATTTATTTAGTTACATTTATTTTTTAGATAGCCAGTTTAATAATTTAATGACATCGACTGTGCTACATAATAAACATGATCTCTGCATGGAATTATACAATCTACAGTACCGACCAAAAGTTTGGGCACACCTTCTCATTTAAAGATTTTTGTGTATTTTCATGACTATGAAAATAGTAAATTCACACTGAAGGCATCAAAACTATGAATTAAAACATGTGGAATTATATACTTAACAAAAAAGTGTGAAACAACTGAAATTGTGTCTTATATTCTAGGTTCTTCAAAGTAGCCACCTTTTGGTTTAATGACTGCTTTGCACACTCTTTGCATTCTCTTGATGAGCTTCAAGAGGTAGTCATCGGGAATGGTCTTCCAACAATCTTGAAGGAGTTCCCAGAGATGCTTAGCACTTGTTGGCCCTTTTGCCTTCACTCTGCGGTCCAGCTCACCCCAAACCATCTCGATTGGGTTCAGGTCTGGTGACTGTGGAGGCCAGGTCATCTGGCATAGCACCCCATCACTGTCCTTCTTGGTCACATAGCCCTTACACAGCCTGGAGGTGTGTTTGGGGTCATTGTCCTAATGAAAAATAAATGATGGTCCAACTAAACGCAAACCGGATGGAATAGCATGCCGCTGCAAGATGCTGTGGTAGCCATGCTGGCCCTGTATGCCTTCAATTTTGAATAAATCCCCAACAGTGTCACCAGCAAAGCACCCCCACACCATCACCTCCTCTTCCATGCTTCACGGTGGGAACCAGGCATGTAAAGTCCATCCATTCACCTTTTCTGCGTCGCACAAAGACACGGTGGTTAAAACCAAAGATCTCAAATTTGAACTCATCAGACCAAAGCACAGATTCTCACTGGTCTAATGTCCATTCCTTGTGTTCTTTAGCCGAAACAAGTCTCTTCTGCTTGTTGCCTGTCCTTAGCAGTGGTTTCCTAGCAGCTATTTTACCCTGAATCCCTGCTGCACAAAGGCTCCTCTTAACAGTTGTTGCAGAGATGTGTCTGCTGCTAGAACTCTGTGTGGCATTGACCTGGTCTCTAATCAGAGCTGCTGTTAACCTGCGATTTCTGAGGTTGGTGACTCGGATAAACTTATCCTCAGAAGCAGAGGTGACTCTTGGTCTTCCTTTCCTGGGGCGGTCCTCATGTAAGCCAGTTTCTTTGTAGCAATTGATGGTTTTTGCAACTGCACTTGGGGACACTTTCAAAGTTTTCCAAATTTTTCGGACTGACTGACCTTCATTTCTTAAAGTAATGATGGCCACTCATTTTTCTTTACTTATCTGCTTTTTTTTTCTTGCCATAATACAAATTCTAACAGTCTATTCAGTAGGACTATCAGCTGTGTATCTACCAGACTTCTGCTCAACACAACTGATGGTCCCAACCCCATTTATAAGGCAAGAAATCAAGAAATCCCATTTATTAAACCTGACAGGGCACACCTGTGAAGTGAAAACCATTTCCGGTGACTACCTCTTGAAGCTCATCAAGAGAATGCCAAGAGTGTGCAAAGCAGTCATCAAAGCAAAAGGTGGCTACTTTGAAGAACCTAGAATATAAGACATAATTTCAGTTGTTTTACACTTTTATGTTAAGTATATAATTCCACATGTGTTAATTCATAGTTTTGATGCCTTTAGTGTGAATGTACAATTATCATAGTCATGAAAATACAGAAAGATCTTTTAATGAGAAGGTGTGTCCAAACTTTTGGTCTATACTGTACATGAATAATCTGCAAGGTTTTGGTGAATGCCAAACCTCCAGTGCTTCTGCCATTCAACAACACTGCCAATTTATCATTGAGCAGATTAAAACTGTGTCGAGGGAGTTTTGACAGCAAGAAATGTACTGCTGCATACTGATTGAGACCCCAAGTGCAGATGTGAGCACAGTCTTAGATTAAACACAAAATTAAGGCAAAACTTAATGTGCCCAGTCCCATCAGTTTAGTAGAGCTTTCCATTAACAGGGAGGAGTCTGTAGATGAAAATATAAATTAATTCAGTACAGTACCTGTAGCCCGAAGAATAAATAATGTTCTTATTTGTGTCAAGATACTTTTACAGAATCCCCTCAAGCTCTCTCTTTCTGTTCTCAAGGTCATGCAGTTTTTGAAAAGGATGGCAGGAAACGAGTTCATTGGCTTCAGCAATGCAATGTAAGGACAACTGATGTATCAGTCTGGGCGCCAATCTCAAGTGTGGAGGGCTCGCATGTCCCACTGTAATTATAATGTCATGAATCTTACAAAAACACATTGCCACATTGCTGTTTTCTTACCTATTTATGGTTGTGTGCTTTTGTGTGTTTATCAGTATGAATGTTTCTATTAAGTCTCCTAAAGTGAATGTCCAAATTTTATAGGTTATCCCTACCATGTAAAGTTATCTCCTATCTGAAGCTGCGTATTATTGGATCTCGAGAATAGGGCTTTGAAATGCCGCTGCTCCATTCTTTCTCTGTGGGAGTCCTGGAAGTAGAGGGATATAGCGCTCATCTATCTCTGGTGGGTATGTGATGCCTCAATTATGACCCAGCATTTCAGAGTCCTGTTCTTGGCATCAGTGAAACACCCAGCAGATGCAACCCAACCAATCTGCAAGTTATCACCTATGCTTTCTTACTTTTAGTCTTATACCTATTTATTATATGTTTAACTGGGAATCTGTTAGTAGGATCAACCCACCTAAGCCATCTATGTGGGCATGTAGGTCATAGGAAGCTGAATAGAAGGGTAGTTCACAAACGAACCAAGGCAAAGAGACAGCTCCCTGTTGTGAACAACGGGAGCCGGCACCTCAGTGAGAGCTACTGAATTCTCTTAATGGATCCTCATTGGGCGTAAAATTCAAGTGTTCGGCAGACAAAACCATGTCCACCCAAACCAAACCCCGCCCACTTATTAATTTAATTGGCTATCTGCAAGTGGGTGTGGTTTTGGCCTAGAGTAGGCAAGGTTTTGGCCTTGTTAACTATTAATTATGTGTTTACCTAGTGTGAACACATTTCGCTCTCCTTCTTCCCAGAGCTGTATTTTTTTATTTTTGGGTCAATATAGCCATATGAAGGCTTGTTTTTTGTGGGACGAGTTGTACTTTTGAATAACATCATTGGTTTTACCATGTCATGTACTCGAAAATGGGGAAAAAAATTGCAAGTGCGGTGAAATTGCAAAAAAAGTGCAATTCCACAACAGTTTTTGGGAGTTTTTTACCATGTTCACCAAATGCTAAAATTGAGTTGTCATTGTGATTCTCCAGTTCATTACGAATATACAGACACCAAACATGTATAGGTTGTTTTTTATTTACATGGTGAAATAAAAATTCAAAGTTTGTTAAAAAAAAATTGCATCATTTTCCTAGACCCGTGGTGTTAGGTGTCTAGTTCCCGCTGCTGCACAGGGGGAATCTCAAACCATGTCCACTACGGTCTCCCATTCTCTTCCAGCTGCAGTGTAGCCTGCTCAGCAGAGATGTTGGTCCCAGCATCTGGCTCAAGCTGATACTGTGCAGCTGGTTACTGCTAACTTTCCAGGCTCAGCCATCGTAACCAGTACTGATCAGCGGCAAGCAGGTTCTCCTGGGACTGTCCTGCTTTTCTTCTTCTGAGCATGCCCAAGGGACGACTTCTCATTGGAGGTCGGGGGTCACATGCTCAGGTCCTGTAGCAGCTCCTATTGGACCACTAGGAAGGTCCTGGAGATCTTCCGCTATAAAAGGTTCGCATGGCCGTATGGCCATGCGCTAGTATAAATCAGTTATTGTGTGTGTATGTATGCCTGTTCTGGTGAAAGCTCCGAATCATACCCATCCCTAGTGTTGATGAATGCTCGCGAATGTTTGCGCTGTCTAGCGCCAGTTGGTGCCATCCAGCACCAGGCACAATCTAATGGCATCTATATGCAGCATTAGCCAGTGCGGCACCGTGCGCAACCAGTGCGCTTACCTGTCCCTAATTAGGTCGGTTAGTGGTGTCTGCACTAAATCTATTTGTGTTTATTTTCCCTGGCACCGCAGCTCCGGTGCCGAATGCAAGTGGTCTAAAGGGACTCTAACCCCACGTCTTGGGGCACAGTTCTGTGACTCTATACTTGTCTTTCCTCTGCGGTATTGCGGCCCTGTGACGCAACAGGGTTCACTTCCTTCAGACCGGGTGTAGCTAACCCGTGTGTGTTTTCATTATACCGCCATTTACTGTCTGCCATTACCTAGCAGCAGGTATCATCTCTGCACGGTGGACCCCGGGCTGCGAACTCACCTTATTCAATCTTTATAATTATTTGGTGCGTTCCGCCAGCCCTAACACGTAGTGTCTCCATGACACATGGGTGAGGGCTTATTGTTTGCATGTTGAGCTACTGTTTGTAATTATACCATTTTGGTGTGGATATGATCTTTTGATCACTGTTATTGCATTTTAACGCAATGTTGCAGTGACCAAAAAAAGTAATTCTGGCATTTTGGCTTTTTTTTTTTTTGCTACACCTTTTACCGATCTGAATAATTCTGTTTATAGGTTTATAGATTGGGCGGTTCTGAACGCGGTGATACCAAATATGTGTATTTTTTTAAAACATTTTTTTAAAAGTTTTTGCATGCTTCAATAGTCTCCATGGGAGACTAGAAACTGCAATACTTTGATCGGCTCTGCTACATACAGGCAGGGCTGGCACAAGCACCTGGCGCACCCGGGCATGTGCTGGGGCCCTGAGCAGGCAGTGGGCCCACTCGCCATCGGGGACACTGGCGCGCTATAGTGCCGGCCCCCGCAAGTGGACCCCCCGCCTGCTCTGGGCCCTGGCACTTGTGATACTTACCTCTCTCGGTTCCAGCGCTGCAGCGTCTTCCATCCTCTGACTGTGACGTTCAGGTCAGAGGGCTCGATGACGTCACCAGTGCGCGCCCTCTGCCTGAGCACAGAGAGCAGGAAGACGCCAACAGTGAGGAGTCCAGAGCAGAGCAGTGTCAAACAACAAGAGGTGAGTATTTCATTTTTTATTTTTTTTATTTGGAGCAATATATTGGGACCATCAGAAGGGGCCCATATATGAAGCATTATATGGGGCTAATTCTATATGGAGCATCTTATGGGGCCAATAATATAGGGAGCATCTTATGGGGCCAATTCTATAGGGAGCATTATATGGGGCCAATTTAATATGGAGCAGTATATGGGGTCAATAATATATGAAGCATCTTATGGGACTAATTATATATGGAGCATTTTATATGGCCAATTATATATGGAGCATTATATGGGGCCCATTATACATGGAGCATCTTATGGGGCCAATTGTTTTTAGAGCATTATATGGGGCCCATTCTGTAAGGAGTATTATATGGGGCCCATTCTGTATGGAGCAATATATAGGACTCAGTATAATGTATGGGGCCAATCATATACTGTATGGAGCATTATATGAGGCCCATTATATATGGAGCAATAGATGGGGCCCATCATATACTGTATGGAGAATTATATGTGGCTCACTATACTGTATGGAGCATTATATGGGGTCAATTCCGTATGAAGCAATATATGCGGCTCATTCGGTATGGAGCACTCTGTGGTGCCCATTATACTGTATGGAGCATTATATGAGGCTCATTATTCTGTATGGAGCATAATATTGGGCTCATTATTCTGTTTGGAGCAATATATGGGCAGGGGCGCCGCTATCATGGGGCAAGTTGAGTCGTTTGCTTCAGGCGGCAGTCCTCATTGAAAGACAGGGGGCGGCAGAGCGGCGGTCAGAACACCTGCTACTGACTCTCCATAATCCCTGACATTTGCTGTCACTAGTGCGGTGCGCGCCCCCCTGCTCACAACCCACGGTGTGCAATATCAGCCGGTCATCCCTGCACCTGCAGAGCAGCACATCACCTATTGGCTGCTCTGTGCAAACAGGACCTGTGATGAGGTCACAGGAGGGGAGGAGTCACATGATCGGGATCTCCATGGATTGCAGACTCTGCTGTGCTGGTTGCCATGGTAAGTGTGTGTATGAGGTGTATGGAGCAGAGCCGTGTGCGTATGAGGTGTATGGAGTGGAGCCGTGTGTGTATGAGGTGTATGGAGCAGAGCGGGGTGTGTATGAGGTGTACGGAGCAGAGCCTGGTGTGTATGAGGTGTACGGAGCAGAGCTGGGTGTATATGAGATGTACGGAGCGGAGCCGGGTGTGTATGAGATGTACGGAGCGGAGCCGGGTGTGTATGAGGTGTACGGAGTGGAGCTGCATGTGTATGAGGTGTATGGAGCAGAGCCGGGTGTGTATGAGGTGTATGGAGCGGAGCTGGGTGTGTGAGGTGTATGGAGCAGAACCGGGTGTGTGCGAGGTGTATGGAGCGGAGCCGCATGAGTACGGAGTGGAGCCGTGTGTGCAAGGTGTACGGAGCGCAGCCAGATGTGTAGGAGTAACTATGTGTGGCCATTATACAGTATGAAGCATCATGTGGGCCCATTATACAGTATGGAGCATCACGTGAAGCCATTATACAGTATGGAGCATCATGTGTGACCATTATACAGTATGGAGAATCATGTGTGACTATTATACAGTATGGAGCACTGTGTGGCCATTATACAGTATGGAGCATCATGTGGCCATTAAACAGTATGGAGCATCATGTGTGGCCATTATACAGTATGGAGCATCATGTGTGGCCATTATACAGTATGGAGCATCATGTGTGGCCATTATACAGTATGGAGCACTGTGTGGCCATTATATAGTATGGAGCATTATGTGTGGGCATTATACAGTATGGAGCATCATGTGTGACAATTTTACAGTATGGAGCATCATATGTGGCCATTATACAGTATGGAGCACTGTGTGGCCATTATACAGTATGGAGCATTATGTGTGGGCATTATACAGTATGGAGCATCATGTGTGACAATTTTACAGTATGGAGCATCATATGTGGCCATTATACAGTATGGAGCACTGTGTGGCCATTATACAGTATGGAGCATTATGTGTGCCCATTATACAGTATGGAACACTGTGTGCCCATTATACAGTATGGAGCATCCTGTGGGGCTCATTATACTGTATGGAGCAATATATGGGGCTCATTATACTGTATGGAGCAATATATGGGGCTCATTATACTGTATGGAGGACTATACTGTCTGATTTATGACCTATTGTAGAATGTACAATAGTTATCACTCATGTAATGTATGGGGGGACTGTATATGAGATGGGAGCCCTATAGGGGGGCTGTACTGTATATGTGTTTGGGGGGGGCGCCGTTTTGAAGTTTGCCTCAGACAGCAGTGTGGCTAGGTTCACCCCTGTATATGGGGCTCATTATTCTGTATAGAGGACTATGTGGTGCCAATTATACTGTATGGAGCACTATATGGGGCCATTATACTGTATGGGACAATATATGGGGTTCTGTCATGATTCCAATGGCAGGGAATCACAAAAGGACAAGCACCAACGAGCTCTAGGGTGATGGAACCTGAGCTGACCGCGACCCTAAACCTGAACACACAAATAACAATAGCCGGGGAACGTGCCTACGTTGATCCTAGACGTCTCGCACCAGCCAAAGATCTAACTTCCCCTATTAGAAGAAACACAGACCTCTCTTGCCTCCAGAGAAATACCCCACAGAAATAGCAGCCCCCCACATATAATGACGGTGAAATGAGAGGAAGGCACATACACAGTATGAAAACAGATTCAGCAAAATGGGGCCCGCTAAAACTAGATAGCAGAGGATACAAAAGTAAACTGCGCGGTCAGCAAAAAACCCTTCAAAAAACCATCCTGTAATTACTTAAACTCATGTTCCAACTCATGGAACATGAGGAGCAATTACAGCCCAGTAGAGCAACCAGCAGCAAAGAAACAATTATATGCAAGCTGGACAAGACAAAAATAAAGCAAAACGTGGAACAAGAAAATCAAAAACTTAGCTTGTCCTGAAGATTACTGAAGCCAGAAGCTGAGGTAACAAAACACTCTGATAACCTTGATAGCCGGCGGGGAAATGACAAGAAAGCCCGGTTAAATAGGAAACTCCCAAATCCTAATAGAACAGGTGGACACCAGAGACAGCAGAACACAAATCACCCAGTACCATCAGTAACCACCAGAGGGAGCCCAAAAACAGAACTCACAACAGTACCCCCCCCTTGAGGAGGGGTCACCGAACCCTCACGAGAACCACCAGGGCGACCAGGATGAGCCCTATGAAAAGCGCGGACCAAATCATCAGCATGAACATCAGAGGCAACCACCCAAGAATTATCCTCCTGACCATAACCCTTCCACTTGACCAAATATTGGAGTTTCTGTCTGGAAACACGAGAATCCAAGATCTTCTCCACAACATACTCCAATTCTCCCTCCACCAGCACCGGAGCAGGAGGCTCAAGCGAAGGAACAACAGGTACCTCATACCTCCGCAACAATGACCGATGGAACACATTATGAATAGCAAACGATTCCGGGAGATCCAAACGAAACGACACAGGGTTAAGAATTTCCAAGATCCTATAAGGACCGATGAACCGAGGCTTGAACTTAGGAGAAGAGACCTTCATAGGAACAAAACGAGAAGACAACCACACCAAGTCCCCAACACGAAGTCGAGGACCCACGCGGCGACGGCGATTAGCAAACTGCTGAGCCTTCTCCTGGGACAACTTCAAATTGTCCACCACATGACTCCAAATCTGATGCAACCTATCCACCACCATGTCCACTCCAGGACAATCAGAAGGCTCCACCTGACCAGAGGAAAAACGAGGATGAAACCCCGAATTACAAAAGAAAGGAGAAACCAAGGTAGCAGAACTAGCCCGATTATTAAGGGCAAACTCGGCCAGCGGCAAAAAGGTAACCCAGTCATCCTGATCAGCAGAAACAAAACACCTCAAATAAGTTTCCAAGGTCTGATTAGTTCGCTCCGTCTGGCCATTCGTCTGAGGGTGGAATGCAGACGAAAAGGACAAATCAATGCCCATCTTAGCACAGAACGTCCGCCAAAATCTAGACACAAACTGGGATCCCCTGTCAGAAACGATGTTCTCCGGAATCCCATGCAAACGAACCACGTTCTGGAAAAACAGAGGGACCAACTCAGAGGAGGAAGGCAACTTAGGCAAGGGTACAAGATGAACCATTTTAGAAAAGCGGTCACACACAGCCCAGATGACAGACATTTTTTGAGAGACAGGGAGATCCGAAATAAAGTCCATGGAAATGTGCGTCCAAGGCCTCTTCGGGATAGGCAAAGGTGACAACAATCCACTGGCTCGAGAACAGCAAGGCTTAGCCCGAGCACAAACCTCACAAGACTGCACAAAAGAACGCACATCCCTCGACAAGGAAGGCCACCAAAAAGACCTGGCCACCAAGTCTCTAGTACCAAATATTCCAGGATGACCTGCCAACGCAGAAGAATGGACCTCGGAGATGACTCTACTGGTCCAACTATCCGGAACAAACAGTCTCTCAGGCGGACAACGATCAGGTTTACCCGCCTGAAACTCCTGCAAAGCACGTCGCAGGTCTGGGAAGACGGCCGACAAAATCACCCCATCCCTAAGGATACCAGTGGGCTCAGAATTTCCAGGGGAGTCAGGCACAAAACTCCTAGAAAGAGCATCCGCCTTCACATTCTTTGAACCTGGCAGGTATGAAACCACAAAATTGAAACGAGAGAAAAACAGTGACCAACGAGCCTGTCTAGGATTCAGACGCCTGGCAGACTCAAGGTAAATCAGATTTTTGTGATCAGTCAAGACCACCACACGATGTCTAGCACCCTCCAGCCAATGACGCCACTCCTCAAATGCCCACTTCATGGCCAAAAGTTCCCGATTACCCACATCATAATTCCGCTCAGCGGGCGAAAATTTTCTAGAAAAGAACGCACATGGCTTCATCACCGAGCAATCGGAGCTTCTCTGTGACAAAACCGCCCCCGCTCCAATCTCGGAAGCATCAATCTCAACTTGGAAAGGAAGCGAAACATCAGGCTGACGCAACACAGGAGCAGAAGAAAACCGGCGTTTAAGTTCCTGAAAGGCCTCCACAGCCGCAGGAGACCAATCAGCAACATCAGCACCCTTCTTAGTTAAATCCGTCAAAGGCTTAACAACACTAGAAAAATTAGTTATAAAACGACGATAGAAATTACCAAAGCCCAAGAACTTCTGCAAACTCTTAAGAGATGCAGGCTGCGTCCAGTCACAAATAGCCCGAACCTTGACGGGATCCATCTCAATAGTAGAAGGGGAAAAAATATACCCCAAGAAAGAAATCTTCTGGACTCCAAAGAGACACTTTGAGCCCTTTACAAACAAGGAATTAGCCCGCAGGACCTGAAACACCTTCCTGACCTGCTGAACATGAGACTCCCAGTCATCAGAAAAAACCAAAATATCATCCAAATACACAATCATAAATTTATCCAGATATTCACGGAAAATATCGTGCATAAAGGACTGGAAGACTGAAGGAGCATTAGAAAGTCCGAAAGGCATTACCAAATACTCAAAATGGCCCTCAGGCGTATTAAATGCGGTTTTCCACTCATCACCTTGCTTTATTCGTATAAGATTATACGCACCCCGGAGATCAATCTTAGTGAACCATTTAGCCCCCTTAATGCGAGCAAACAAATCAGTCAACAAAGGCAAAGGATACTGATATTTTACGGTAATCTTATTCAAAAGACGATAATCTATACAAGGCCTCAAGGACCCATCTTTTTTGGCCACGAAAAAAAAACCTGCTCCCAAAGGGGACGAAGATGGACGGATATGTCCCTTTTCCAAGGACTCCTTAACATAATCCCGCATAGCAGTATGCTCTGGCACTGATAGATTGAACAAACGACCTTTAGGAAATTTACTACCAGGAATTAAATCTATAGCACAATCGCAATCCCTGTGAGGAGGAAGCGAACTGAGCTTAGGCTCCTCAAAAACATCCCGATAATCCGACAAAAATACAGGAACCTCAGAAGGAGTAGATGAAGCGATAGAAATCGGAGGTGCATCATCATGAACCCCCTGACATCCCCAGCTTAACACAGACATTGTTTTCCAGTCAAGGACTGGATTATGAGTTTGTAACCATGGCAGACCAAGTACTAGAACATCATGTAAATTATACAATACCAGGAAGCGAATCACCTCCTGATGAACGGGAGTCATACGCATGGTCACTTGTGTCCAGTACTGAGGTTTATTCATAGCTAAAGGTGTAGAGTCAATTCCCTTCAAAGGAATAGGGACTTCCAGAGGCTCAAGACTAAACCCAGATCGCTTGGCAAATGACCAATCCATAAGACTCAGGGCAGCGCCTGAATCTACATAGGCATCGACGGAAATGGATGATAATGAGCAAATCAGAGTCACAGACAGAATGAACTTAGACTGTAACGTACTAATGGCAACAGACTTATCAACCTTTTTTGTGCGTTTAGAGCATGCTGATATAACATGAGCTGAATCACCACAATAAAAGCACAACCCATTTTTCCGCCTATAGTTTTGCCGTTCACTTCTAGACTGAACTCTATCACATTGCATTGTCTCAAGTGCCTGTTCAGAAGACACCGCCAAATGGTGCACAGGTTTGCGCTCCCGTAAACGCCGATCAATCTGAATAGCCATAGTCATAGACTCATTCAGACCCGTAGGCGCAGGGAACCCCACCATAACATCTTTAATGGCCTCAGAAAGGCCATCTCTGAACTTTGCAGCCAGGGCGCACTCATTCCACTGAGTAAGCACTGACCATTTCCGAAATTTTTGACAATATATTTCTGCTTCATCTTGTCCCTGAGAGAGAGCTAATAAAGCTTTTTCAGCCTGAATCTCTTGGTTAGGTTCCTCATAGAGCAAACCCAATGCCAGAAAAAACGCATCCACATTAAGCAACGCAGGATCCCCTGGTGCCAATGCAAATGCCCAATTTTGAGGGTCACCCCGCAGGAAAGATATAATAATCTTAACCTGCTGAGCAGGGTCTCCAGAAGAGCGAGATTTCAAAGAAAGGAACAGCTTGCAATTGTTCCTAAAATTCAGAAAACTAGATCTATCTCCAGCAAAGAACTCTGGAATAGGAATTCTAGGTTCAGACATAGGAGCATGTACAACAAAATCTTGTATATTTTGAACCTTAGCAGCAAGATTATTCAAGCTGGAAGCTAAACTCTGGACGTCCATGATAAACAGCTAAGGTCAGAGCCATTCAAGGATTAAGAGGAGGAAAAAAAAAATCAGCCAGGCTGCAATTAGGGCTAAGCAGCAACCTCAGAGGAGAAAAAAAAAAAAAAAAAAACTTCCTCAGACTACTTTTCCTCCTACTTCAGCCCAAACATTTTTGGCCGGCTATACTGTCATGATTCCAATGGCAGGGAATCACAAAAGGACAAGCACCAACGAGCTCTAGGGTGATGGAACCTGAGCTGACCGCGACCCTAAACCTGAACACACAAATAACAATAGCCGGGGAACGTGCCTACGTTGATCCTAGACGTCTCGCACCAGCCGAAGATCTAACTTCCCCTATTAGAAGAAACACAGACCTCTCTTGCCTCCAGAGAAATACCCCACAGAAATAGCAGCCCCCCACATATAATGACGGTGAAATGAGAGGAAGGCACATACACAGTATGAAAACAGATTCAGCAAAATGAGGCCCGCTAAAACTAGATAGCAGAGGATACAAAAGTAAACTGCGCGGTCAGCAAAAAACCCTTCAAAAAACCATCCTGTAATTACTTGAACTCATGTTCCAACTCATGGAACATGAGGAGCAATTACAGCCCACTAGAGCAACCAGCAGCAAAGAAACAATTATATGCAAGCTGGACAAGACAAAAATAAAGCAAAATGTGGAACAAGAAAATCAAAAACTTAGCTTGTCCTGAAGATTACTGAAGCCAGAAGCTGAGGTAACAAAACACTCTGATAACCTTGATAGCCGGCGGGGAAATGACAAGAAAGCCCGGTTAAATAGGAAACTCCCAAATCCTAATAGAACAGGTGGACACCAGAGACAGCAGAACACAAGTCACCCAGTACCATCAGTAACCACCAGAGGGAGCCCAAAAACAGAACTCACAACAGGGTTCATTATTCTGTTTGGAGCAATATATGGGGCTCATTATTCTGTATAGAGGACTATACTGTCCGGTTTCTGAGCTAATGTAGAATGTACAATAGATATCACTCATGTAATGTAAGAAGTAAGTGAAATCTTTGGCATTGTACTATACCTATATTTCTCTGCCGTATCGGTGCATTATGAATTGTATGTGTTAAAGGGGTCCACCGGGACTCTTTTGCCCAGGGCCCATGAAAACCTGGAGCCAGCCCTGCATACAGGCAATGATCAGATCGCCTGTGTGTAGCAGATATGCTCACTTCCTATGAGTGCTGACCATCGGGCGGTAATAATAGCAATCCGGCAATGACAACTATAGAAGTCTGCTGGAGACCTCTGGTTGTCATGCCGACCCATTGGCGACCTGCCATCATGTGTCAATCAGAGATTGTCAGCGGCATTTAACAGGTTATCATCCATGGGTGGATCGCGATTCCACCCGCGGCTGTTAGGGGCACATGTCGCAAAAAGAGCCGGACTGCCCATCACTACGTGTGATTATGAGAGCAAAGTGTCATCCATTACACATCATACTGGTAACTCCCCTTTCATTTAAAACCAGCTCTGGAGACAGATTTACATGCAGATCAGTGTCCGGCCCATAGATCTTAAGATAATAAGAAAAACATGGATTTATCTGGAATAAGACATCAGATCACAGATATCAAGGTATTATTTTATTCTACTTTCTATGACTTACATGTCCAAGCAGACAGCTTAGAAGGGCGGAGATTATTTGACGCTCACTCAAAAAAAGGTGCAGCTCCACGCTGAGGAGTGTTAGAAAAAAGGTGCATTGCTTATGATGCAGCAACATAAGGCAAACTTCACCAAAATTATTAAGTGCAAAAAATTGCCCAAAGTAAATCAACCAAAAGTCTCAAATTTAATGCATCTTTAATCATCTGTCTCAACATATTTATATCTGTACAGCTCTGTGGAATATGATGGTGCTATGTAAACTAGTATAGTAAAGAAATAAAAATAATAACCATAATCCACTGTGCTCCAATAATACAACACCTGGGTATCCACACCTTACAAACTTACATGTGAGCAGCCAATCCTGGCCGATCTATAAGAGATAAGTGGCATTTTAGGGCAGTTCTGGAAACTGAATCCTGGGCATTTGTTTATCATGTCATTAAGATACTATGTGATTATAAATGGATATATAGTAAAACCTTACCAAAACAACACCAATTTAAGAAGAGCACATCGCTATGTTCACACATTGCATTTTTGCTGTGTTTTTTTTCTGCAGGCAAAACCTGCTCTCTTGGAAGTAAAGACGCTGCTTACAAAAATATTTTTTTTTGTTGCTTTTTTTTTTTTTTTTGCTGTGTTTTTTGTTGTGTTTTTGTTGTCTCTTGTGAATGCTGATAAAGTTTAGTGCCCCCCTAAAAATCATGATGCAACTTCCTTGTACCAAAAACATAGCAAAACATGTACTTTTTTTGTGTTTTTGCTGTGTTTTTTCACTTACTTTCTGTGCGTGAAAACACACTGGAAAAAGTGACGTACTGCAGTTTGCAAAAACTCAACAGATTTCCTTATCAGTCAGGCAAAAAAAAAAAAAAACATTGTGTGTGCATGAGATTTCAGAAATCTCATAACTTTTGCTGGTACTGTAAAACGCAGCTTAAAATTTGCATTAAAAATGGCAACGTGTGAACATAGCCTAAGGCTACTTTCACACTTGCGTTTTTAGCAATCCGTCGCAATCCGTCGTTTTGGAAAAAAAAACAGATCCTGCAAATGTGCCCACAGGATGCGTTTTTTTCCCATAGACTTGTATTAGCAACGGATCGCGACGGATGGCCACACGTCGCGTCCGTCGTGCAACGGATCCGTCGTGTTTTGGCGGATCGTCGGCACGAAAAAACGTTCAAATGAACGTTTTTTTGTCCGTCGCGCCCGCCATTTTCTACAGCACATGTGCGGCTGAAACTCCGCCCCCTCATCCCCGGACTTTAGACTGGGCAGCCGATGCCTTGAAAAACTGCATCCGCTGCCCACGTCGTGCACAAATTTCACAACGTGCATTGGTACGTCGGCCCGATGCATAGCGACGGACCCCGTACCGACGCTAGTGTGAAAGTAGCCTAAGAAAGACAAGATCTTTCTGTGCATACTTGACTTCCTCTTTGAGAGAATCATCTCTCTAGAAGATCATTTCTCACTTTCATATGGGGATGTCTCAATACTAAGAATCTCTCCCTTGCAATTTGTAAGAACAACACAATTAAGTGAAAAAGCAAATTAATCCTTTTATATGTTTCCTCTTCTTGCCTTCATATGGCGTTAAAAAAAAACTTAGGATATTTCATTATGTGTAATAATTTGAGATGAGCGGATCAATTTGCAAAGGATGGAGTAGAGTCAAATTTCCTGAACACCGTGGTTCAACGTGAATTAAAAAACTTTGAAATTCGATTTACATTTCACAAAAAAAAAATATCCGCACACAGATGAAGCAATTGTGTATTCACCATGAGTTCCCCATCTACACCTGGCTGGTCCCTGTACAGACTAGAAAGGCCCTAGCCACATCACTAAAAACATCACCTTGGACCTATCTCCCTGTAATGCCATTGAGGGGTTTCTCATACCTCCTGAGGAACAGAGGGGAGGCCACAACACACTACCAACAAGGGGAAAGGAAAGTATGAAGAAAGATATGAAAACCCAGGATAAGAAACTAAAGCACATTCATATAGGGTAGAGAGGGAAAGCTGAGGAGAACCAAAAATAAAAGGAACAAGTATAACCTCCCAGAAACCTTACAGTGATAAAAAAGAAATGTGCTGGGAGGGAAAGCAAACAGATTCACTGCAAGAATACAACCGGAGTTTACCAAGCAAGGTAAGCCCCTTAGCTGAAAAGCTGAAACTTCTGAACCCACATCCACCAAGAGGTATAGCCAGCAAGGAAGTGTGGTAAAGGGTGAGCATATATAACCCCACCCAGAATATGCGTAGGGCAAAGCAAGACAGGAAAATAAGAAACACCTGGAGCAAACCAAGAAAGAAAAACAAAGACAATAGAAAACATCAATATTTGCACAGGGAAGAAAGCAGAAAAAGGAACTCACCAAGCAGCAGCAGGTCACAGGATCGCATTCCCAAACTGAGCTATGACACATACCTTGCACATTGGTAGAATAAGACGTAATTGTTTTTTCTACTTAAAAAAGATGCTAGTCTAGCATTGAAACGTTTTATGGAAATAAACGCCATTGAACTCATCCTAAGTCCTAAGGATTCTTTATCACAGCAGCACAGCTTAATATCGTGTTATTGTCCAAATTTGTCATACTCACATTTTCATACCTTGTTCATTGATGATGGTCAGTACTTGGGTCATCAGAGATCAGCAGTTATCAGTGGTGCACAGTCGAGCACAGAACGGGCAGTTTGTATGGCAGTCAGTTTCCATCTTCAGATTCTACTGTGTAAGTGAAATATAAATTCTCTTCCTTCACCTTTCCAGTATTTAAATCCTCGCAAATTTGTTCACCGCAAATCAAATTTCTGGAGAAATTTCAGTGAAGCTGAAGAACTCGAATTTCAAAAGATCTGCTCATCTCTAGCAATAATACATTTACATGGCACAGGGTCACTGAAACTTTTTGTATTGGGTTTTAACCAGATAGACCATGGGATGCATGAGCCACCAATTGTGGTCAAAGGCCATGCCAAAATTAAAAATATTGCTGAATTTTTAATCACTGCTTTAAATTATGCCTCCTTAATTTGCGATTCATCAACTAGTGAGCGCTCCACTAGTAAGACCTAGTTCAAGGTTTGAGAAGCACTGGTTTACTAGCATGATGTCGTAAAATGCACAACCAAGTCAATTTCAGGCAGATTGCATTAAATCCATACAGATGCACCACAGCCAACAGCATTCAGTGTATATCACTTTACTCACCTAACATATTAGATGACATTTCGTCTCACAAGCTGAAACCTTTTTCACTGCATCACATGAGAAACGTAAATTACTTCCAAATGTTTTTGTTAACCCAATTTGTATTCCACATTCTACAGTTTTCAATCGGAAAAGGAGACTGGCGATCGGAACTATGCTATTGGATATTACCTCAAAGAGAAAAAGGTAAAAATTCTCACCCCAGTCTTAGTGTACTCGTAATAGGAATCAGCAACTAAAACGTATCCACTCCATCAGGAAATTGGATATTTTCTAACATTGATTTTACTTTATGATTTGTAAAAACTGTGTTCGCGTTGATCTAAAATGAGGGCATCAGTCTAGATCCCAGTGATTGACCCTGAATGCACAAAGGATATTGCAATGAGTGTTTAAGGGAAAACTTAAAGGGTTCAAAAATAGTGATGAGCGAACGTGCTAGGATAGTGTTATCCAAGCATGCTCGTGTGCTAACCGAACATATTATTCGAGCACGCCGAAGACACTCGTTTATCATCCGAGCAATCTCGGTTAACACCTTATCCGTGCATGTTCGCTCATCACTATTCAAAAACTGATGCCATCAAATTTTTAATTCTATATCTACACTCTTGTACTTCCTTATAACTTTCAAAATTACTTATTGGCTTTCTTCTTTTCTAGTGTTTTCCAGAAGGAGCTGACATGGTATCTGCTTTAGACCTTTATTTCCAGGTAAGAAAATATCATCCTCATCATTAGTCTAGCGCTTGGCGCCATTCACAAATTGGCTTTGGTGTAAATTATTGCAAATCTTTGTTCATCACATTAAACATGATCCCTTAATCCAGAGGTGGGGAATCTTTTTTCTGCAAAGGGCCATTTGGATATTTATATCATCCTTCGGGGGCCGTACAAATTGTTCCCTAACTCCGCCCACAAAATATGCCTTGATGCTGACACTGTGTGTGTGCTCACAGAGCAAGAAGAAATTAATGGGAAGGCGGCCATCAAAATACAGCGGCTGGCCCAAGCACCGCGGTGCTCAGGAATCTGCCCAGGGGCCGAATAAAAGGTCATCGAGGGCCATAAATGGCCCGCAGGCTTGTGACTCTTTAGCCCTGTCTTAATCCATTAACAGTATATGATGGATATAGCCATCATGAGCACATCAGTTAGTGCTGACCGCCTGGTACAGCTTCTGTACCAATATGATCAACTGCAGGAGCGTGGCTGATATAAACAGCTGGGCTCCTGCGCTCACTACTAGGATTGGTATTCTGACACATTACAATCCCTACAAAGTGATATTAATTGAATATCAGTGTAATTGCATCAAACCATAATTTAAATTGATATAATTGGGGGCGTGGCTATGGAGTGAGCGAGGAAGGACGCATATCGAGAGAGCTCCTAGAATCCTGCATATATCCTGCATATAAGACCCCCTTCTAAGTACACAATTTGCTGCTGCTGGGGCTCCTGGAGACCTGGAGGCTGCCGACCCCTGGAAGGGACCACAGCGGTGACTGGAGGGAGCCGGAGAAGGAAAATACTTAACGGAGCGGTGAGCTCCACGTGTGGCGGCGGCCATCTTCTCAGGAGGACGCTCTGTTGGCAGACGGCGCGAAGCTGTTTGTGGCTGTGGCTGGAGCCCCCCTTGGTCCCCGGACGGTACCTGGCACCTGTGGGTGAGAGCTGCAGGACTCGGGCCCGACGGAGAGACAGAGAGACTTGCATTGGCGGCGGCGGCTGTGTGGGCGGCAGCCATTACTGAAGCGCGCGCTCCTGCAGTAGGAGGCGTGGTGCGGCTCATCATCACCGCAGCGTGACTGGGAGGTGAGCGCTTATTCTATTCTACACACATTACGGGGAATCGTGGTGAGTGCTCTGGAAGATTGAGCCCCACGCTCCCCTATTAATTACAACCCAGCCGGCTGCACTTTTATTGGGCCTCCCCTCTGCTGCCGCTGCTGCAAAGAACTTTCCCTGTACCAGGGGTCTCCGCCATATTAGCAGCCTGTGCCCCCTGATTATATATCAGTGTACCTCCTGACTATAGAGGTGTCCAGCCGGGATATACATCATACACAGCCTTGGTGTGACCGTATAACACTTCTACAGACCTAACTTAATCACCTTGCTGTGCCACATAATTACTGACCATGCACCGTCCAAAGAATACAACTGCAGCTGACAGGCTAAAAGAATTCGCTAGGAGTGACACTTCGGATGGTGCAAGATCTCTTAGAGATAATTCCTCACAAGCTCAGCGGGGGAAAACCCGTCTCTCTGATAGTGTTGACGAGAGCGAGCAAGATGATTTGAGTCTTAAGCAAGCATCTGAACAATTAATGCAAGCTATATCTCTAACTAGAACATTTCTTTCTGAAAAAATAGAGGATGTACACACGGAGGTGGGGTGCCTAAGGCAAGACATGCAGACTATGAAGGGACGTATAACAGAAGTGGAAACAAGGGTGTCTCAGGTGGAGGACACTATTAAACCTATGGAGGCAAAACTAGCGAAAGTTGCCGGTTCCATAAACGCCTGGAAACAAAAGGCAGACGATTTGGAAAACAGACTGCGCCGAAACAATATTTGCATTATTGGTCTGCCGGAGCGCTCAGAAGGCCAGCAACCTGAAAAATTCCTGGAAGATTGGCTCAAATCCTCATTGGGAGACACATTCTCCCCAATGTTCTCGGTGGAAAGAGCCCATAGAGTCCCTACAAAATCTCTTCCTCCTGGAGCCCCACCCAGACAGTTCCTGGCACGCATCCTTAATTGTAAAGACAGAGATGCTATTCTACGACTGGCACGACAAAAAAGTCCCATCAAGTTTAATAGTGCTACAATCTCGATTTTCCCAGACTTCTCCGTTGAACTTCAGAAACAGCGGGCAAGATTTATGGACGTTAAGAAGCAACTCAGAGACAAGAATATTATCTACTCCATGATCTATCCAGCACGTCTCCGGGTGGTCTGTAATGGTTCCTCCTTGTTCTTCACTGACCCATCGGAGGCAGAGGACTGGCTGCGATCCCATGGGAAGTCTAATGCAACGGAACCCTGATAAGTTTCCGACCAACTAATATCTCTTAAATTTCGGAATTGGAGCTCTCTCTGCGAGCGTTCAAGACACCAACAATACCGGACGCTGGAGTCAGCGGGGGTATCCCCAGGTTTATTTGATGATGGGAGCGCTAAACTATGCTCCTGGATTGTTCAGTTCTTGTTAGGTTTTCTTTTTTTGTTAAGTTTAACTAGCCCTAATGGGTATTTAGGTAAAAGCCGCCTCCAGAGCTGTTATCATTATCTATGCGTAATCTGTAGACTTCTCTCGACCATCATTGTATGCCATAGGTTAAGGAGTGAATATGGGGTCTGAATTGATATGTATGACCTGGAATATACGGGGTATTAAATCACCCCGGAAGAAAATTAAGGTGTTCTCCCAGATCAGGCGATATCATCCTAATATTGTGGCCATGGTAGAAACGCATTTAACTAGAGATACGGCCAGAAGTGTACAGAAACCCTGGGTACAATGGCATGTTCATGCATTTCATACTAGCTACTCGAGAGGGGTATCATTGCTGATACACAGAGATGTTCGATGGGAGGCCCGGACGACTCGGCGGGACACAGAGGGACGTTTTGTTTTTGTTCATGCATTAATTAATTCCCGTGAATATGTTATATTGTGCATTTACAACCCCCCTCCAGCTAATATTTCAGTACTTAAGATGGCAATGAGTTTTGCTTTAAATTACCCAGACACACATGGTATCTGTATGGGTGATTTTAACCTAGTCATGGATAGTGGTCTTGATAGGTTGAGACTGGGAGATGGGTCATCTGGGGAACCTCTGTCTTCGTCTTCTTCATTGGCCCCGACCCAGCTGGCATTGTTCATAGAAAATAGCGGCTGGATGGATCTGTGGAGGATACGTCACCCTGGGGAAAAAGGATATACCTGCCACTCATCTACTAAAAGTTCCCTGTCCCGTATAGACTATATTTTTGGATCTGGCGGCTTGGTGCAATGGGTAAGTGGTATAGAGCATGGTAATAGAGGAATTTCGGACCACAGTCCAATTATTCTCACGCTTGCATTTGGGAAACTGACTAATGGTAGAATATGGAAGTTGAATCCCTTTTGGCTTAAACTAATAGACTCAAATGACAGGACAGTTGACCAGTTGAATTGTTATATTCGATCTCACCCAGAACCTCAAGAGATTAATTTATTTTGGGACGCCCTTAAGGCATATCTAAGGGGCTGCTTGTCCTCTACGATCTCTTATGTTAAAAGGGTGACATCGAGGGACGACAATGAGATTGAGCAACGCTTGAAAGATGATGAGACCGCATATACAGCTAGTCAAACTAATAACAATAAGGTTGAGTGGTTAACCCTGCAAAGATTATATACCCAACACCTAGACACTAAATCTAAACATAAGCTGTTTTTTACGCGACAATCATATTTTGAAATGGGGAATCAGGCGGGGAAATTTTTAGCTTTCCTGGTACGTCAACACAATACGTCTAATATGATAATACAACTTCGTTCACCAGACGGCTCATTGAACACCCCCACCGAGGAAATACTTCAGTGTTTTTATAATTATTATAAAGGGTTATATGAATCTAAGAGCGATTTCAGTGTTTCAGATTGTTTAGAATATTTATCCGATATAGAATTCCCTACACTGAATTCCACCCAACAGGCCTTTATGGACGCTGAATTCACCCTAGAAGAAATAGAGCAAGCTATAAAGGATATGGCCTCTGGGAAGGCCCCTGGGCCATATGGCTTTCCGGTCGAATTATATAGGAAATACCGGGAAGTACTAGCTCCACTTTTATTGAAAGTATTCAAAGAGATATGGAGAGGGGGATGTCTGCCCGATACTTTTTATGAGGCACATATTATTGTGCTCAGAAAGGAGGGGAAAGATCCTTTGGAATGCGGGTCCTATCGTCCCATATCATTAGTAAATGTAGACTATAAGATTTTTACTAAAATATTAGCCACTAGGCTGAACTCTATTATATTAGACATTATACACCCGGATCAAACTGGCTTTATGCCTGTTAAGAGCACTTCTATAAATATCAGGCGGGTTCAATCGATAATCCAATACAGTTCTTTGCTGCCTGATAATAACTGGGTGTTAGCGTCGCTGGACGCAGCTAAGGCGTTTGACTCTCTTGAATGGCCCTTTTTGTCTGCTTGCCTGCAGAAATATGGTTTGGGGGCTAAATTCCTGAATTGGGTTAATGTATTATACATGAAACCAAAGGTCCGCATAATTGTAAACGGTTCCATTTCTGAGCCATTTTTATTATATAGGGGAACCCGTCAAGGGTGTCCCCTTTCCCCAGACCTATTTGCTCTAGCAATGGAGGCATTGGCAATACGTCTCCGATCTTCCCCCAGTATTGAGGGTATAAAAATAGCGGATCGCATTGATACCATTGGTTTATACGCTGATGACATGATAGTAACATAGTAACATAGTAACATAGTTAGTAAGGCCGAAAAAAGACATTTGTCCATCCAGTTCAGCCTATATTCCATCATAATAAATCCCCAGATCTACGTCCTTCTACAGAACCTAATAATTGTATGATACAATATTGTTCTGCTCCAGGAAGACATCCAGGCCTCTCTTGAACCCCTCGACTGAGTTCGCCATCACCACCTCCTCAGGCAAGCAATTCCAGATTCTCACTGCCCTAACAGTAAAGAATCCTCTTCTATGTTGGTGGAAAAACCTTCTCTCCTCCAGACGCAAAGAATGCCCCCTTGTGCCCGTCACCTTCCTTGGTATAAACAGATCCTCAGCGAGATATTTGTATTGTCCCCTTATATACTTATACATGGTTATTACATCGCCCCTCAGTCGTCTTTTTTCTAGACTAAATAATCCTAATTTCGCTAATCTATCTGGGTATTGTAGTTCTCCCATCCCCTTTATTAATTTTGTTGCCCTCCTTTGTACTCTCTCTAGTTCCATTATATCCTTCCTGAGCACCGGTGCCCAAAACTGGACACAGTACTCCATGTGCGGTCTAACTAGGGATTTGTACAGAGGCAGTATAATGCTCTCATCATGTGTATCCAGACCTCTTTTAATGCACCCCATGATCCTGTTTGCCTTGGCAGCTGCTGCCTGGCACTGGCTGCTCCAGGTAAGTTTATCATTAACTAGGATCCCCAAGTCCTTCTCCCTGTCAGATTTACCCAGTGGTTTCCCATTCAGTGTGTAATGGTGATATTGATTCCTTCTTCCCATGTGTATAACCTTACATTTATCATTGTTAAACCTCATCTGCCACCTTTCAGCCCAAGTTTCCAACTTATCCAGATCCATCTGTAGCAGAATACTATCTTCTCTTGTATTAACTGCTTTACATAGTTTTGTATCATCTGCAAATATCGATATTTTACTGTGTAAACCTTCTACCAGATCATTAATGAATATGTTGAAGAGAACAGGTCCCAATACTGACCCCTGCGGTACCCCACTGGTCACAGCGACCCAGTTAGAGACTATACCATTTATAACCACCCTCTGCTTTCTATCACTAAGCCAGTTACTAACCCATTTACACACATTTTCCCCCAGACCAAGCATTCTCATTTTGTGTACCAACCTCTTGTGCGGCACGGTATCAAACGCTTTGGAAAAATCGAGATATACCACGTCCAATGACTCACTGTGGTCCAGCCTATAGCTTACCTCTTCATAAAAACTGATTAGATTGGTTTGACAGGAGCGATTTCTCATAAACCCATGCTGATATCGAGTTAAACAGTTATTCTCATTGAGATAATCCAGAATAACATCCCTCAGAAACCCTTCAAATATTTTATCAACAATAGAGGATAGACTTACTGGCCTATAATTTCCAGGTTCACTTTTAGAGCCCTTTTTGAATATTGGCACCACATTTGCTATGCGCCAATCCTGCGGAACAGACCCCGTCACTATAGAGTCCCTAAAAATAAGAAATAATGGTTTATCTATTACATTACTTAGTTCTCTTAGTACTCGTGGGTGTATGCCATCCGGACCCGGAGATTTATCTATTTTGATCTTATTTAGCCGGTTTCGCACCTCTTCTTGGGTTAGATTGGTGACCCTTAATATAGGGTTTTCATTGTTTCTTGGGATTTCACCTAGCATTTCATTTTCCACCGTGAATACCGTGGAGAAGAAGGTGTTTAATATGTTAGCTTTTTCCTCGTCATCTACAACCATTCTTTCCTCACTATTTTTTAAGGGACCTACATTTTCAGTTTTTATTCTTTTACTATTGATATAGTTGAAGAACAGTTTGGGATTAGTTTTACTCTCCTTAGCAATGTGCTTCTCTGTTTCCTTTTTGGCAGCTTTAATTAGTTTTTTAGATAAAGTATTTTTCTCCCTATAGTTTTTTAGAGCTTCAATGGTGCCATCCTGCTTTAGTAGTGCAAATGCTTTCTTTTTACTGTTAATTGCCTGTCTTACTTCTTTGTTTAGCCACATTGGGTTTTTCCTATTTCTAGTCCTTTTATTCCCACAAGGTATAAACCGCTTACACTGCCTATTTAGGATGTTCTTAAACATTTCCCATTTATTATCTGTATTCTTATTTCTGAGGATATTGTCCCAGTCTACCAGATTAAGGGCATCTCTAAGCTGGTCAAACTTTGCCTTCCTAAAGTTCAGTGTTTTTGTGACTCCCTGACAAGTCCCCCTAGTGAAAGACAGGTGAAACTGCACAATATTGTGGTCGCTATTTCCTAGATGCCCAACCACCTGCAGATTTGTTATTCTGTCAGGTCTATTAGATAGTATTAGGTCTAAAAGTGCTGCTCCTCTGGTTGGATTCTGCACCAATTGTGAAAGATAATTTTTCTTGGTTATTAGCAGAAACCTGTTGCCTTTATGGGTTTCACAGGTTTCTGTTTCCCAGTTAATATCCGGGTAGTTAAAGTCCCCCATAACCAGGACCTCATTATGGGTTGCAGCCTCATCTATCTGCTTTAGAAGTAGACTTTCCATGGTTTCTGTTATATTTGGGGGTTTGTAACAGACCCCAATGAGAATTTTGTTACCATTTTTCCCTCCATGAATTTCAACCCATATGGACTCGACATCCTCATTTCCTTCGCTAATATCCTCCCTTAAAGTGGACTTTAGACAAGACTTTACATAGAGACAAACCCCTCCTCCTCTCCGATTTTTACGATCCTTTCTACACAGACTGTAACCCTGTAAGTTAACTGCCCAGTCATAGCTTTCATCTAACCATGTCTCGGTTATTCCCACTATGTCAAAGTTACATGTAGATATGGATAATACGGAAGAGACGTTACCGAGGGTGATTACTACCATAGATAGATTTAGTGGGTTCTCAGGCCTATATATTAACTGGGATAAATCTGCTTTATTGCCTCTCTCTCAGTCCCCAGCATCTAATCTTAATACTCTTTCCTCGCTGCCCATAGTATCTAACTTTAAGTATTTGGGTATATATATGTCTCAACATAGTAGGTCCGACTTACAACTCAATATTCTCCCTCTGCTAAATGACGCTAAATTGAAATTTACATCTTGGAGTAAGATTCCATTATCTGTAGCAGGTCGTATTAACCTCATTAAAATGATATTGCTCCCTAAATTCAACTATTGTCTTCAACATAGCACAGTAACTGTACCGAAGTTCTTTTTCACCAACTTAAACTCTCAGGTTGCTTCATTCATATGGGGGAAAAGCAGGCCTAAACTTAAATTAACTACTTTGCAGAGATCTAAGCAGGGGGGAGGAGCAGCATTGCCTGATTTTTTTCTATATTATCTGGCGGGACAGGCTAGGGCACTAAGTAAATGGATGCCTCATAACTGTCTCCCTAATTCTGAGAGTCATCTGGTTAGTTCTGTTAGTGCTAAATGTCCATTGGGCCTTTTGGAGTCGGGGAAAATAAACGCTCCCCGCTTACTACCCATGCTCCGACTGGCACGATCAACTTGGAGGCAGATTAAAAAAGCTATTGGGTTTGGGGATATTATTGCTGAAATGCCTTTATGGGATAATGGTTATTTCCCCATGTTGGTAGATCACCCATCTGCAGGTTTTTGGGTTTCCTACGGGGTTTTCTCAGTGGGAGATTTATACGATCAGGGGGTCTTTATGTCTTTTGAACAGCTGCAAGCTAAATATGCTTTTCCAAGATCTCAATTTTTTCGCTATCTGCAACTTAGAACAGCCATTCAGTCATATATTAGAAATGTGGGAGCAAACCGCAACATTTCATCTTTGCCCCTGATAGGTATTCTTAAATCGCAGGGACCTCAGGGTCTTACTTCATCTTTGTACACATATCTGTTGTCAATGGGAGCGAACTCAGCTATAGACTTGGTTAAGGGCAAGTGGGAGGGACTTGTCCCTGATATGCAGAGTGAAGTGTGGGAGGACGTTCTTGACTCTTCCCTTAAAGTATCCCCGTCAATTAATAACAAGATGACCCAGTTATATATAATTCATCAGTCATATTTGACCCCAGTGAGACTTTTTCGGATGGGTCGATATTCGACGTCGGAGTGTCTGCGTTGCCACTCACCAGATGCTGACTTCATACACATGATATGGCAGTGCCCAATTATTTTTCAATATTGGAGGGAGTAACATAGTAACATAGTAACATAGTTAGTAAGGCCGAAAAAAGACATTTGTCCATCCAGTTCAGCCTATATTCCATCATAATAAATCCCCAGATCTACGTCCTTCTACAGAACCTAATAATTGTATGATACAATATTGTTCTGCTCCAGGAAGACATCCAGGCCTCTCTTGAACCCCTCGACTGAGTTCGCCATCACCACCTCCTCAGGCAAGCAATTCCAGATTCTCACTGCCCTAACAGTAAAGAATCCTCTTCTATGTTGGTGGAAAAACCTTCTCTCCTCCAGACGCAAAGAATGCCCCCTTGTGCCCGTCACCTTCCTTGGTATAAACAGATCCTCAGCGAGATATTTGTATTGTCCCCTTATATACTTATACATGGTTATTACATCGCCCCTCAGTCGTCTTTTTTCTAGACTAAATAATCCTAATTTCGCTAATCTATCTGGGTATTGTAGTTCTCCCATCCCCTTTATTAATTTTGTTGCCCTCCTTTGTACTCTCTCTAGTTCCATTATATCCTTCCTGAGCACCGGTGCCCAAAACTGGACACAGTACTCCATGTGCGGTCTAACTAGGGATTTGTACAGAGGCAGTATAATGCTCTCATCATGTGTATCCAGACCTCTTTTAATGCACCCCATGATCCTGTTTGCCTTGGCAGCTGCTGCCTGGCACTGGCTGCTCCAGGTAAGTTTATCATTAACTAGGATCCCCAAGTCCTTCTCCCTGTCAGATTTACCCAGTGGTTTCCCATTCAGTGTGTAATGGTGATATTGATTCCTTCTTCCCATGTGTATAACCTTACATTTATCATTGTTAAACCTCATCTGCCACCTTTCAGCCCAAGTTTCCAACTTATCCAGATCCATCTGTAGCAGAATACTATCTTCTCTTGTATTAACTGCTTTACATAGTTTTGTATCATCTGCAAATATCGATATTTTACTGTGTAAACCTTCTACCAGATCATTAATGAATATGTTGAAGAGAACAGGTCCCAATACTGACCCCTGCGGTACCCCACTGGTCACAGCGACCCAGTTAGAGACTATACCATTTATAACCACCCTCTGCTTTCTATCACTAAGCCAGTTACTAACCCATTTACACACATTTTCCCCCAGACCAAGCATTCTCATTTTGTGTACCAACCTCTTGTGCGGCACGGTATCAAACGCTTTGGAAAAATCGAGATATACCACGTCCAATGACTCACCGTGGTCCAGCCTATAGCTTACCTCTTCATAAAAACTGATTAGATTGGTTTGACAGGAGCGATTTCTCATAAACCCATGCTGATATCGAGTTAAACAGTTATTCTCATTGAGATAATCCAGAATAACATCCCTCAGAAACCCTTCAAATATTTTACCAACAATAGAGGTTAGACTTACTGGCCTATAATTTCCAGGTTCACTTTTAGAGCCCTTTTTGAATATTGGCACCACATTTGCTATGCGCCATTCCTGCGGAACAAACCCCGTCGCTATAGAGTCCCTAAAAATAAGAAATAATGGTTTATCTATTACATTACTTAGTTCCCTTAGTACTCGTGGGTGTATGCCATCCGGACCCGGAGATTTATCTATTTTAATCTTATTTAGCCGGTTTCGCACCTCTTCTTGGGTTAGATTGGTGACCCTTAATATAGGGTTTTCATTGTTTCTTGGGATTTCACCTAGCATTTCATTTTCCACCGTGAATACCGTGGAGAAGAAGGTGTTTAATATGTTAGCTTTTTCCTCGTCATCTACAACCATTCTTTCCTCACTATTTTTTAAGGGGCCTACATTTTCAGTTTTTATTCTTTTACTATTGATATAGTTGAAGAACAGTTTGGGATTAGTTTTACTCTCCTTAGCAATGTGCTTCTCTGTTTCCTTTTTGGCAGCTTTAATTAGTTTTTTAGATAAAGTATTTTTCTCCCTATAGTTTTTTAGAGCTTCAATGGTGCCATCCTGCTTTAGTAGTGGAAATGCTTTCTTTTTACTGTTAATTGCCTGTCTTACTTCTTTGTTTAGCCACATTGGGTTTTTCCTATTTCTAGTCCTTTTATTCCCACAATGTATAAACCGCTTACACTGCCTATTTAGGATGTTCTTAAATATTTTTAAGGTAACTTCGTTATTGACTTCACTACTATCAATCCCGGTTCCTCTTGAACCCCTGGTCTCTCTGTTTGGAGTGTGGGATGAGGAGGCTTGGGAACATTATGTTGGGATTTTTTTACGAGAAACGCTATTTTTGGCACGGAAGATGTTAGCGCTGCGGTGGATGGGAAATTCACCCCCCACCCTTAGGTCCTGGGTTGAGTTGGTGAACACGATTGTCCCATATGAACGTACACTCTATCAGAATAGGGGTTGCCCGGGCAAATTTAATAAAATCTGGGATAGGTGGAATGCCTCCCATCTCACTTTGTGATCTAACCAATTGATAAAGATACAGTTTATTTGACCTCTTGTTCTGCAGATATTGCGCAATGGAGAGTATAATGTTACTGTTAAATGGCGGCGTAGTAATAGTTTTGGAGGCTTAGTTTAGTTTAGTTTGGTTGTAGTTTAGGAACTTTACGTACTGACAGTTCCATAATTTCACATATATGTTTTTCTTCTGTATATATACAAATGATTGGCATATGTATGCTCTGATGTCTTTTTCGTTCTTGCGAATGTAACCGTGCAAGTCAATAACAAAGACAAACATTTATACTGTATTTTATTTGTGATTAATAAATAAACGAATTTAAAAAAAAAATTGATATCATTAATTATGGTACGGGACAGAATTTAAAAAATATAATCTAGAATTACTTTTTATTTTGTGCATTTTACCTCCCAAAAAGTATAAAGTGATCACAAAGTTGCATGCACCAGAAAATGTTACCAACGAAGAGTACATCTTGTGACGTAAAAAAATAAACCCTAATTCCGCTTCATTGGCAGAAAATCGTAGAACTTGGAACTTTGAGAATACGGCGATCTGAATACAAATGATTTTTTTTCCGAACGGTATTTGCTGTACAGAAGTCATAAAGCATAAATAAGACAACATAACTACAACATAACTTTGGGATCACTGTAAGGGACTGAACTACAGAATTAAGAGAGCACTTTTTTAGTGCAGAATGTAAATAGGGTAAAATTGATGGAAATCTGACAGCTCCCTCAGGACCCCCATAACCATACCATATAGTTTTTACTATCTTTATAACCTTCCTAACAAGCCCTTTTATAGTTATATAAATTGCTACAAGGTAAATCATAAGAAATTGAAATTTTTACAAATTTTATAACTGCAACGGCAATATGCTTATTAGTGTGTGACTTGTTATGGGGGCCTTGTTTTCCCCAGACCCGTCATCCCACTAATCGAGTTATAATGGCCTATTGGCGTGAGTAACATAATTTGCAAGAGTGGCGTTACAGCCGGCGCTTTCCAGATCTCTGCCTCCCTCACAATGAGCACTAAGCCGAGTGTATGGACTGTGATGTTATCAAGGCTGCAGACTGAGTCCTGTGTCACCGCTGCCTCCCTGGCAATGTGGAGCAAGTCTTCATTGGCGCCCTGCGCAGGCTGAGGGTGGCAGCTCTCTAACCGCGAGAGCCTGCGCAGTATCAGGGAGGCAGAGACCTGTAAAGAGCAAGTGGGGACGCCATTCTTGCAAATCATGTTGCACACACCTAGAGGAGAACATGATTAGTGGGAGGTCTAGTCTGGGGAAAATAATAACCCTGCGATTAACCACCCACTAATTAGCACATCACCTCTGCAGTTCTAAAATTGTTTTTTTTTTTTTTTGGAATATGCAATATTAAAAAAGACAATAAAAAGGGCTTGTTATGGTATAAATATAGTAATAAATAACTAAAAAAAACAACAACACAGATTTGCTTTTTTTTTTTTTTACCATAAACAGTTATTAGAGTAAGGTGGTAATTTACATGTTCCCCCAAATGGTGTCATGGAAAAATACAACTCAATCTGCAAAAAACAAGCCCTCGTACAGCTACTTTACCGAAAAAAAATGAAATATTGTGGTTCCTCGAATACGAGAATGAAAAAAACAAAAAAAAAACCCTATGTTCTAAAGCCTCAAAATGCGGGAGTCATTAACGGGTTAAAGGAGTTTTCCACTATCCTTATATTGATAGTGTCTCCTTAGCACAGGTCATCAGTATAAGATCAGTTCTACTGCAGAGAATAGGAGCAGATCTGCAGCATCTAATAAACGGAGCTGCAGTATCCAATCTGAGCGCTGCTCGTGTCCGGCTGCCATACAGCGACGCCAGGGGCTGGACCCCTAACAATCTTATATTGATCAACTATACTTACAAGAAGTAATCAATAGACAAGTACTGGACAGTCTCTAAGTATTTATTGCCTTTCTTTTTCTAGTTCTTTGTATGTATTCCGGCTTTTACAGTTACATGATATCTCATGAATAATCTAGTTTTTTTCTTTCCAGTTGTGCTCTATTGAGGTGACCTGTCATTCGGGAAGTGTGATTGCGGCCACTCTGGCTAACGGTGGCATCTGTCCCATCACCGGCGAGAAGGTTCTGAGTGCAGAAGCTGTAAGGAACACTCTGAGCCTAATGCATTCGTGTGGGATGTATGACTTCTCTGGACAATTTGCCTTTCATGTGAGTCCAAAGCTGTAATATATATATATATATTTTTTTTTTCAAATGTTTCTAGTAACAATGCAAGATAAGTTATTGGAAGTCTGAGTACAAGAGCATGACAGTAGCAAGTGAGATGTTTGACAGAGGAAGAGCACTCCCTCTGTCAGCCCATTGTCACCTCTGCAACACAATTGCGGGATGCCTACCAATTGCCTTGGAAACTAGGGAGGTAACATGGCTTCCAAGTGGGCCATATAATACAGCATATCAGATACAGCTGGAGGTGGGGTATAATAGGGGACATATCAGTCTAAGGGCTCATGCAGACATCCGGGGATCTCTATCCAATCACTGGCCAAAATCTACAGACAAAATAGTGTATTATCTATGTGATCATAGGATCGAATGTTCTAGTCCTCATGAACTAATTTCAAAAACCTGACCGGCACATCCAAACACAGACTCAGTGTGAACAGGTGCTGAACCTAGAGTCGCCAACTCGTATATAGTTAAGTAAATAAGGCAGCACACTGCAGCGCTAGAACATACAAACTTGAAATACGAAAATTTAACTGCATTACTGCACTAGAAATATGAAAAATGAGAGCGTTTAGCGCATAAAAATGGCCAATTTTATGTGTACCTGGTAGCCCCTTTACGGCATCTCTCTTATACCAGGTCCTAAACTTGCCTTACCTTGCTGAGAATAAACGTCTCCATCTGAATGGGTACATGTGAAACCTCTTCTTAGACTAAAATTCTCTCTCTCTGTGGAGGGGTATTGGACCTGCTGTAATTAAAACACCTGTGGCTAGGAGGCGGAGTGCTCGATCAGAAGGCTAAAGAATACATTTCAAAAACCTGACCTGCACATCCAAACATAGACTAAGTGTGAACAGGTACTGAACCTAGAGTCGCCAACTTGTATATAGTTAAGTAAATAAGGCAGCACACTGCAGCGCTAAAACATGCAAACTCATGTGGAACTAAAACATATTGTGAAAAAAAGTTCTACATATTATAAGGGTAAAGCCGTGATGAGCCATATACATATTATAAGGGTAAAACCGTGATAAGCCATGCCAGAATATGAAGAGCATCCTGACCTCGGACGACCTTTTCTGTCCTGCATCTCCCCAATTAGCCATTGACTGGAACAGATGCTTTATTTCCCTTGTGGTGGGTTGTAAGAAAATCAATGACTTATTGCCAGGTTTCTCTACAGATTACAGCTGAGAGACACTTTCAGCTTATTGTCCAGGGACCTTTCTAACAAGTAGGGATTGTCCAAAGCGGAAAACCCCCTTAATGATGAAACATAGGACAGTTCTGCAGCTTCAGAAAGGAAAGAACCAATGTTTTTTACTTATTAATTGTATTTTTGTCATTGTTAATAATACCTTTCAAGAATGTCACTAGACACTTAAAATACGAAATTGCCTACATATTTAATAGTGCTTTGAGCTAACAGTAAACTAAAAAATACACCAAAAACTTAAGAATAACCAAATGATATAAGGTAACCTTCAGTAAAAAACTGCTCTGCAATAAAAATAAAAAAACACTTTCTCAATAAGTTATAAAAGGTAATAAAACAATGTAAAATAATTATGTTTCCATTTTAATAAGAAAATAGCATATCAAATCACGAAATCTTAAGTAGTGATATCGCCATCTTGTGGACAGATGTTGTCATTACAATAAATCTTACAGTATTGTACAAGAAAAAAATAAATTGTACTAATTCGTTTGTAGAAATAGCTACTCGTGTTTGTTTAAATTTTTATGGTAAAAAAAGTCTGATCAATAAATATTAAAAAGCAATTGATACATTTACAGTAAGCCCTAAGAATTCAATAGAATCAATCTGCACTGTCCTCATCATTACATTTATGTCTTATTTTAATTATTTTGTCTTTTTTGCTGTTATTTCCCCACACCTAATTTATTATCTGTTTTACACCTTTTTTGTGTCTTTTTTTTTGTTACATTGATGAAGAACAAAAGTATTAGTGTGAGCGTGGGCATGTTTAAGTCAATTAAAGATGTTTTTGCCAAATTTATAATTTGTGAGTTTTTAACAAGTAGCTTTTTTTTTTTTTGCACAAATGTGCTCTACTACGCCCTGGTATATTTGTAGCTCCATTTGCTGAGTTGATAACTAAAGGGCAACATTTCAAACTTAGGATTGTGAGACTTTTAACAAGGCACAAAAGAAGCAAAACAACCAAGAAACTCACGTCTTTCAATTTGCTCAAAACGCATCAAACATGTTGTGTTACTTTGATGAATTTGGAGCAAAATAAAGATAAGGCAAAAGAAATGAATTTAAAATTGCAAATGATGAATCGTTTCCTATGTCTCTGCTTCTAGAAAATGTTCCAAGACTGTGGTTGTATCTTTCCAGGTTGGTCTCCCAGCAAAGTCCGGTGTGTCTGGAGCCATATTACTGGTCGTTCCTAATATTATGGGAGTTTGCTGTTGGTCTCCTCCTCTTGACAGAATTGGTAATAGTGTCAGAGGGATCCATTTTTGCCATGTAAGAAAAACTTGTTTTTTTCTCTCTACCTACTAGTCAAGTTTTCCCTAAATTCTGAAAAGATATGAAACACATATTTAACCCTGGTATCTTTTTTATTTCTGATGTGTCCTGTCAGGGTTGCCACCAGGAATTTCATACTGGCAACATTTTTGGGCCCACCTCAGATCCATGTCCACCGCTCTGACCTTCCTTGAAACTCCACTTGTGCACCCTGTCCTCACCAATCACACATAACAGTTTCCATCTAACACCAGATCACATACAGCCGGCAGCTTTTGTTTTGGCCAAAAGATTTATTAAGCCGCCACCACGACAAGGTAGACTCTCTTGGCCGGGCTTTGCTCTACTCTACTCTACTCCAACCTATTAAATATTTCTTAAAATATACAATAACATTTTTAGATATATATTTATTTTTCTTTTAGGAACATGTCACACACATTTTTTAAACTAATTCAAACCAGATTGTGATAATTATTTTTATAATCTGTATTTCTAATTGCAGATTATTGTATTCTGTTTTCTGTACATTTTTGGAAGCTGCTCTCTTGCCTGTTTGGAGATATGGGTATTGGACACTTCTCGGACCCCCACTGATCACAACAACAGGGCCCCCCGTAAATGTCATAGCCCCTAAAATGAGCGGAGCAGTTGATTGGGCATGAATGCAGCCGCTCAATTGTAAGGGCCAGATCACACGGCAGATTTTCAAGCAGAATTTTGATGCAGAAAGGTCCTCTTGGCCCAGCTACGGCTAAAACCCGCCACTCTGCAATTTTCATCACTGTCTCCCATAAAAATGAATGGGAGGCATGGAGGAAACAGCCACCATGGGTATTCAGCCGAATGCTAGCATGGCTGTCTGCGCCAGACTTCTGCTTGAACATTTGTCATGTGAACTGGTCCTAATAACTATCCGAAATGTTGTATATAGGAGATAAGTATTAGGTTACTAGAATTTTCACTTCAAGACAGGCAGCTGTACCTTAGTAGGGTAGTAGTTACAAGTTTGCAGGCAGGCAGTAGACAGAGAAGGCCTCCAACTTCACACTGCATGAGCAGGAAGAGAGGAACAAGAAGAGTAGTGGGTGGGCGAATCCAATAGTAGGTCAGATGGGGGAACGGGAGGTCGGCCCGGCGAGTGGATGTGAGCACACGCCACATCACTTTTGGGCTCTCAACTCCTACATATAATGTGTCGCAAAAGCCAAGGGTGCGCCGGCAGTTTAAGAACAGAGGGCAAGCCACCAGTCTCTGACGTCACTGATGTCTGATGCAGGCATCTTCCTCTGCTGCGGCCATACAATGTAAGCAGCTGTGGTTGTGAGTGACTTGGGCCCCGGGGCTTAATAAAGCAAAGTAAAGTCATTAGCCTGGGCCCCAGCATGCCATGTAGTTTATACAGTGGCTCAGCAGTGCTGCCTCAGCGCAGGCTATGCAGCGTGTCTCACCCAGTCCGGGCCCCAACTCTTTGCTTCTGCTCACCGGGCCCCATATACCAGTAATGGCAGTAATGCCCTGATGGTGGCCTTGTGCCCTGCAAACAAAGCACTTGTGCAAAATAAATTTCCTTGGATTAATCACCTTGTAGTCTCACAAGCTCTAGGCCGCAATCTAAAAAGGCTTTGAATCTAGAGAAGACTAAAGTCTGGTTGTTACATCTGTGTCCTTGTGTCATCTGTGATCTTGTCAAATGTGAGAGCTGCTCAAAAATCAAGTGAAAACTTACCAGGTTCCTTATCCACTGCACTATACACTATACTGAAATGTTTGGATGTAAATATTCTGTTTATCAATTATATGTAGAAATTGCTTACTTTGTAGGAACTGGTCTCACTTTTCAATTTTCATCATTTTGACAACTTGCGTCACTGTGCAAAGAAGCTGGATCCCCGCAAAGAGAGAAGAGAAATACAGGTATTATTCTGTATTCTGTTAATATGATCAGGATACATATTTCAGTCATATACAGTAAGTGCGAGGGCAGACATACCATTGGTGAAACCTATGCCCTGCATCATTCTACATTATGCTTCTAATTTTTTATGTTACTTTATAGTGGCTGCCAAAACAAATTTAGTGCTCGTGACCACCAAAATGATATCCCCAGAATGTGCAAATTGCCTCTTCTGAGAAAAAGAGGACTTAAACTCTATAGCGCCACCTGTTGGAAGTAGCGATCCTACAAGTCACAATCAACCCTTTAACGAGTCGTGCAATATGACTTAGGATAAAAGCCAAATCAATATCTCAATTCGCAGACACGGTGTTTCCTTACCTTGACAAGCCAGAGATGGTATGTCACTCTCCATAAGGAGAAACGATATCCCCAGAATGAGTGGTTGGTGAAACGTGCATTGGGTTTGGTTTGGTGGGTAAACTTGGGATTTTACCTAGCTCGCTTCCTCTATGTTATATGATCTTTCCTGTTTCCTATTTCTTTTGTATGAGCTTTTAACTTTTTATTTACCATGCTATCCTATATACTATGTGTGTATCTAGGGGTTAAATGCTTCATATTTAGGGACCATTAGTGGTGTTGCACTGTATATCAAACTATCTTTAGCTATTGTTCTTTTTTTTATTATTTCTATATATTCTATGAATCAACAAAGATAAGTTCATTATATATTTTTGTGTGTGTGTCTTCTAACACAAAGTATTTTTTTTATAAGCACTGTGTGTGGAGAGTGCTTTTATGACCTTTTACCATGTCTGAAGGAATAAACATTATTCTTGTACCTTGCATTATAATTGCATTATATTGTGCTATAAACCCATTTGCTGCCTGTCTGATGCGCTGATGCTGCTCTTCATGTTCTGTTTTCTGCAGCAAAAGACAGTGGTGAACCTTCTATTTGCGGCTTATAGCGGCGATGTCTCTGCACTGAGAAGGTAAGGTGTACTTCTTCTACAGTAATAATATAACATTTGAAAGTGCCAAACAAAAAAACATTGCCACCAAGTACAGTATATCCAATCCACATAGTACCCAAAAATAAGGAAAAAATCAAAGCATTAAAAGGACTTAAAAACTTACTCTCGGCACTTTCCTGCACGCAACCTCCGATCCTCACAAGACCTCCTTCTCTACTCCCCTCTTATCTCCTCTTCCCACAATCGCATACAAGATTTCTCTTGCGTATCACCCCTACTCTGGAACTCTCTACCACAACATATCAGACTCTTACCTACCATAGAAATCTTCAAAAAGAACCTGAAGACCCACATCTTCCGACAATCCTACAACCTGCAGTAACCACCGATCGACCAAACCACTGCACGACCAGCTCTATCCTCGCCGACTGTATCCTCACCCATCCCTTGTAGACTGTGAGCCCTCGCAGGCAGGGTCCTCTCTCCTACTGTACCAGTCGTGACTTGTATTAACATAGTAACATAGTAACATAGTTAGTAAGGCCGAAAAAAGACATTTGTCCATCCAGTTCAGCCTATATTCCATCATAATAAATACCCAGATCTACGTCCTTCTACAGAACCTAATAATTGTATGATACAATATTGTTCTGCTCCAGGAAGACATCCAGGCCTCTCTTGAACCCCTCGACTGAGTTCGCCATCACCACCTCCTCAGGCAAGCAATTCCAGATTCTCACTGCCCTAACAGTAAAGAATCCTCTTCTATGTTGGTGGAAAAACCTTCTCTCCTCCAGACGCAAAGAATGCCCCCTTGTGCCCGTCACCTTCCTTGGTATAAACAGATCCTCAGCGAGATATTCAAGATTATTGTACTTATTGTTATGTATACCCCTCCTCACATGTAAAGCGCCATGGAATAAATGGCGCTATAATAATAAATAATAATAATACTTACACACGTGGTCAAAATTGTTGGTACCCCTCGTTTAATGACATGAAAACTCACAATGGTCACAGAAATAACTTGAATCTAACAAACGTAATAATAAATAAAAGATCTATGAAAATGAACAAATGAAAGTCAGACATTGTTTTTCAACCCTGCTTCCACAGAATTTAAAAAAAAAATAAAACTCATGAAATAGGCCTGGACAGAAATGATGGTGCCCTTAACTTAATATTTTGTTGCACAACCTTTTGATGCAATCAAACGATTCCTGTAACTGTCAATGAGACTTCTGCACCTCTCTACAGGTATTTTAGCCCACTCCTCAAAAGCAAACTGCTCCAGTTGTCTCGTGTTTGAAGGTTGCCTTTACCAGATGGCATGTTTAAGCTCTTTCCAAAGATGCTCAATAAGATTTAGGTCAGGGCTCATAGAAGGCCACTTCAGAATAGTCCAATGTTTTCCTCTTAGCCATTCTTGGGTGTTTTTAGCTGTGTGTTTTGGGTCATTATCCTGTTGCAAGACCCATGTCCTGCAACTGAGACCAAGCTTTCTGACTCTGGGCAGCACATTTCTCTCTAGAATCCCTTGATAGTCTTGAGATTTCATTGTACCCTGCACAGATTCTAGACACCCTGCGCCAGATGCAGCAAAGCAGCCCCAGAACATAACAGAGCCTCCTCCATGTTTCACCGTAGGGACAGTGTTATCTTCTTGATATGCTTCATTTTTCAGTCTGTGAACATAGAGCTGATGTGCCTTGCCAAAAAGTTCCATTTTTGTCTCATCTATCCATAGGACATTCTCCCAGAATCTTTGTGGCTTGTCAGCATGTAGTTTGGCAAATTCCAGTCTGGATTTTTTTTATGATTTTTTTTCAACAATGGGTCGTCCCCCATGAAGTCCACCTTGGCTCATACAACGACGGATGGTGCGATCTGACACTGATGTTCCTTGAGCTTGAAGTTCACCTTTAATCTATTTAGAAGTTTTTCTGGGCTATTTTGTTATTTATTTTCAGGGGTAGCATCATTTCTGTCCAGGCCTATTTCATGAGTGTTTTTTTTTTTAATTCTGTGGAAGCATGGTTGAGAAGCAATGTCTGATTTTCATTTGTTCATTTTCATAGATCTTTCATTTATTATTACTTTTGCCAGATTCAAGCTATTTCTGTGACCATTGTGGGTTTTTCTGTCATTAAACGTTGAGTACCAACAATTTTGACCACGTGTGTATATAGAAGAATGCAGTGACCTGGAGTAAGTGGGGGCGCCATTTCTCATTTTTCTTTTGTGTTTAGGGTGCCAACCTCCGCTGGTAGGTAGACATTGGTAACAGGATTTGCTGTGCAGGATGCAAGCAGCCAGCACAGTTGGCTGTATGGTGACTGTTTTATATGATGTTTGTTTTCAGAAACATAAATTAAAAGCTAATTTTTATCTGACTTATCAGGTTTGGTATAGGGTTACTTTTTTGTTGAGTGGCCTGGAGAAAGGCAAGTATTACACCCCCTAATCCAGTAATAATGCCTCCTGAGAGCCACCTATATAAATATTATTGCCCACTTAAAAAGTAATTATGTCCCCTTAGTGTCCCCCTTACAAACTCCAAAAGCAATAATGCCACCTTTGCGCCCCAACAGAATTCTGGTGTAATACGCCTCAATTTGAAACGTTGTGCAAAAATATATTGACTTTTGGCATTTCCACGCCAGTCTCGGGCCAGCTATGTCAATATGGGTGTAGCATAGCTATGCCAGTCCTAATTCATGAAAAGTTACATTACTTTAATTTTGTAACTTACTCCAGTCCCTGACTGGAACAGATTTCTGGCGGCAGCACACACCGATTACCAGATGCACCTAATTCATCAAGTGGCATGCGCTTATATGACTATAATAGGGTCCTGTTATGATCTGGTGATTTAGAACCACAATGGACCTGGTGGTTAAGAGCACTGAAAATGACCTGATAGTTACTAATAACATAGGACGAGCTCTGAGACGTGGGAACTCTGCTGACCGCAATCCCTAATCCTATCACACCACACTAGAGGTAGCCGTGGAGCGCTCCTGACCAGACCTAGGCGCCTCGGGCACAGCCTGAGAAACTAGCTACCCCTGAAGATAGAAAAATAAGCCTACCTTGCCTCAGAGAAATTCCCCAAAGGAAAAGGCAGCCCCCCACATATAATGACTGTGAGTAAAGATGAAAATACAAACACAGAGATGAAATAGATTTTAGCAAAGTGAGGCCCGACTTACTGAATAGACCGAGGATAGTAAAGATAGCTTTGCGGTCAGCACAAAAACCTACAAACAACCACGCAGAGGGTGCAAAAAGACCCTCCGCACCGACTAACGGTACGGAGGTGCTCCCTCTGCGTCCCAGAGCTTCCAGCAAGCAAGACAAACCAATATAGCAAGCTGGACAGAAAAAATAGCAAACAAAAGTAACACAAGCAGAACTTAGCTTATGCAGGGCAGACAGGCCACAAGAACGATCCAGGAGAGAGCAAGACCAATACTGGAACATTGACTGGAGGCCAGGAACAAAGAACTAGGTGGAGTTAAATAGAGCAGCACCTAACGACTTAACCTCGTCACCTGAGGAGGGAAACTCAGAAGCCGCAGCCCCACTCACATCCACCAAAGGAAGCTCATGGACAGAACCAGCCGAAGTACCACTCATGACCACAGGAGGGAGCCTGACCACAGAATTCACAACAGGGTCCATCAGGTGTCTGTCATTTTATATTCACCATTTTTCAAGACAATTTTTCCAGCTTTTTTTTCACATTATTTGTGATGGATGTGAGCCTTTTACTGAATGTTATCTGCAGAATATTTACAGCCGCTAAAATCAGCCCAGATAAAATTTTGCCTCCCTACAGACTGATTAAAGTGGACCGGACATCTGATACATGCTGCCCAGTCCGAGGGAACATGTATCAGGCACTGGCTGTATTATCTCAGCCAGGTATGCTTGACTCTGAAACGCTGGAGAAAGAAAAACATACTTTAATAGTCAACAAGGAATGAGATTGCTCTATAGACTAGTCAGATAGGCGAGTCCCCAGCAGCTTCTCCCGCCCGCTGCCCTGGACTGACAGGTCCTTACCTACGTGCACATATCCAAAGCAATCCAAAGCCGAGGGCAGAAAAAGACCACAGAGGACCTGCCCATCCAACTACTCTATATCGCGGTCTCGGACCCCAACAGCTATTAAAGCATGTTTTTTTCTGAAACGCCACAGCATTTTGGAGTCAAACATACCTTCCTGAGATAATATAGCCAGTGCCTGATACATGTTGACCACGGTTTGGGCAGCATGTATCACGAGTCAGGTTCTCTTTAAACATCAACTTTTGTGCATTACAGTATGTATTAGACCATGTTCACACGTTGAGTATTTGGTCAGTTTTTACATCGGTATCTGTAATCCAAAACCAGGAGTACAACAATTCAAGAAAAAGTATAATAGAAACATGTCACCACTTCTGGTTTTGGCTTTCAAATACTGATGTAAAAAACTGACCAAATACTGAATGAGTGAACATGGCCTTAGTACGAGTTTGTCTCAAAACAGGCAATAAGGTTTCACTGTTTTCCAGATTTGCACTTTCTGCCATGGACATGGAGCAAAAGGATTATGACTCCAGGACAGCTTTGCATGTTGCCGCAGCAGAAGGTTTGTAATCAGAATATTATAACTTAAACTCAGATTACAAAAGCTAATTTTCTTCATTTTTAATACTTTATTTCGACTCTGGCAGGACATGTGGATGTGGTCAAATTCCTCATAGAAGGTTGTAAAGTTAATCCATTTGCAGAAGACAGGTACGGTGTATGTAGAGCTCAGTAAATGTAATATATAGAGATATGTCTAAAATATTTATAAAGAATTATTGGAGTGACGTATAAAAAATAAACATGCATAGAACCTTAATTGTATGGTCAAAGCCTACATCATACAGCTATGCTCTGATAAAAAAAAGTTAAAAAATAATTACAAAAAAAATAAAAAATAAAATCGGATGTAAAAGAATACAAGAATGCAAAGATTTGGAAATCTCATACTCATATTTTATTCACAACAGAACATATTACACGGATCAGATTTTGAAAGTTAGAGATTTTCCATTTTATTTGAAAAAAATAACTCATTTAGAAATTGATGACATGATGATTGACATCACCAAAAACTTGGGACAGGGTTAACAAAAGGCTGTAAGTAATGCTTATAAAAGTAATCTGAAGGGTCAATTTTCAACTAAGTCACATGATTGTGTATAAAAAAAAGCATGCTAGAGAGGCAGAATCTCTCAGAAGTAAAGATAGTCAGAGTTCTCTAATCTCTTAACAACTGCATCTAAAATAATTTAGAACAATTTCAGGCAAATGTTCCTCAATTTAAAATCTCAAATACATCGAATATCCCACCATATACAGTACATAATAGTATCAAAAGATACAGAGATTAAAAATTGAAAATTGCATTAAAACCAGAAACGATTTTGTCATGCAAATCACAGCATGGGCTCAGGGGATACTTTCAGAAATCATTATCTATGGACACAGTTCGCTGTGCAATCCACAAATGCAAGTTAAAGCTTTATTATGCAATCCAGAAAAACCATGGACTGAGGCAAATTGAAAAACGGTTCTGTGGTCAGTTAGATCAAAATTTCTAGTTCTTTATGGAAAGCACAGGCACTGTGACCTGCAGACTCAAAAGGAGAGGGACCATCCAGCTTGTTATCAGCACATGGTTCCTGCATCTCAGATGGTATGAGGTTGTATTAATGCCTATGGTATGGCGAGCTTACACATTTTGGAAGGCACTATCAGTACTGCGTATTATGTAGAGGTTTTAGAACAACATATGCACCCATTCAGTGTTAGAAAGACAAATACTAAACCAATTACTGCATCCACCATAACTGCATGGCTTTACGGAAGAAGAGTTCGTGTGATGACCTGGCCACTTGCAGTCCAGACCTTTCACAGAGAACATTTAGTGCTTAATGAAATGAATACTCCATCAAAGAAGAGCCAGGACTACAGAGTAGCTACAAATTTCACAAACTCCCCTCTCCCGCTCTCTGACCACAACCTTCTTTCATTCTCTATCAAGAACTGCCATACCGCTCAGGTCACCCCCACTTTCCACACTTATAGAAACATACAGGCCATTAACACCCAGAAACTTATGAAGAACTTGCAGTCCTCATTGGCCCCAATCTTCTCCATCTCATGTCCTGATTCTGCTCTGAAGCATTACAATGAAACCCTGCGAAGAGCTCTGGATGAAGCTGCTCCTCCTATACATAAAACAACTCGGCACAGACGGCAACAACCGTGGCACACGCTGCAAACACGTTTCCTGCAGCGGTGCTCCAGGTGCGCAGAACGTCTGTGGAGAAAATCTAATCAACCCGAAGATTTCATCCATTATAAGTTCATGCTAAAGACATACAATTCTGCCCTTTACCTCTTCAAACAAACCTACTTCAACACCCTCATCACCTCCCTGTCCAATAACCCTAAACATCTCTTTGACACGTTCCAGTCCCTACTCAACCCAAGAGAGCAGGCCCCAACCACGGATCTCCGTGCTGACGATCTGGCCAATTACTTCAAAGAAAAAATTGACCACATTCGACAGGAAATCGTCTCCCAATCTCTTCATACCATGCACTGTTCTCCCTCCCCCACTGCATCTAGTTCACTCTCTGACTTTGAAGCAGTTACAGAAGAAGAAGTAAGCAGGCTCCTTGCATCTTCTTGCCCGACCACTTGCACCAGTGACCCCATTCCGTCACATCTCCTCCAGTCCCTTTCCCCGGCTGTCACCTCTCACCTAACAAAAATATTCAACCTTTCCCTCATTTCCGGTATTTTTCCCTCCTCATTTAAGCATGCCATCATACATCCATTACTTAAAAAACCATCCCTCGATCAAAACTGTGCCGCTAATTATAGACCTGTCTCTAATCTTCCCTTCATCTCTAAACTCCTCGAATGCCTGGTCCACTCCCGTCTTACCCGCTATCTCTCAGATAACTCTCTTCTCGACCCTCTTCAATCTGGCTTCCGCTCTTTACACTCTACTGAAACTGCCCTCACTAAAGTCTCTAATGACCTACTAACAGCTAAATCTAATGGTCACTACTCCATGCTAATTCTCTTGGATCTCTCCGCAGCATTCGATACTGTGGATCATCAGCTCCTCCTCACTATGCTCTGCTCCATCGGCCTCAAGGACACCGTTCTCCCCTGCTTCTCCTCCTATCTCTCTGACCGATCCTTCACTGTATGTTTTGCTGGTTCCTCCTCCTCTCACCTTCCCCTTACTGTTGGGGTTCCTCAAGGATCAGTCCTAGGCCCCCTCCTCTTCTCGTTGTATACTGCCCCTATAGGACAAACAATCAGTAGATTTGGTTTCCAGTACCATCTCTATGCTGACGACACCCAATTATACACTTCTTCTCCTGATATCACACCGACCTTTTTAGAAAACACCAGTGATTGTCTTACCGCTGTCTCTAACATCATGTCCTCCCTCTATCTGAAACTTAACCTGTCAAAAACTGAACTCCTCGTGTTCTCTCCCTCTACTAACCTACCTTTGCCTGACATTGCCATCTCCGTGTGCAGTTCCACCATTACTCCAAAGCAACATGCCCGCTGCCTTGGGGTCATCCTTGATTCTGACCTTTCATTCACCCCCCACATCCGATCACTGGCTCGCTCTTCTTACCTGCATCTCAAAAACATTTCTAGAATTCGCCCTTTTCTTACTTTCGACTCTGCAAAAACTCTTACTGTTTCACTTATTCATTCTCGTCTGGATTATTGTAACTCTCTACTAATCGGCCTCCCTCTTACCAAACTTTCCCCGCTCCAATCTGTCCTGAATGCTGCTGCCAGGATCATATTCCTCACCAACCGTTACACCGATGCCTCTACCTTGTGCCAGTCATTACACTGGCTACCCATCCACTCCAGAATCCAGTACAAAACTATTACCCTCATCCACAAAGCACTCCATGGCTCAGCACCACCCTACATCTCCTCCCTGGTATCAGTCTACCAACCTACCCGTGCCCTCCGCTCCGCTAATGACCTCAGGTTAGCATCCTCAATAATCAGAACCTCCCACTCCCGTCTCCAAGACTTTACACGTGCTGCGCCGATTCTTTGGAATGCACTACCTAGGTTAATACGATTAATCCCCAATCCCCACAGTTTTAAGCGTACCCTAAAAACTCATTTGTTCAGACTGGCCTACCGCCTCAATGCATTAACCTAACGATCCCTGTGTGGCCTATTTATAAAAAAAAAAAAAAAAACCAATCAGGTTCCTCGCATCATGTTCTCATACACTTTATGCAGTTAATAGCCCTCTGTGTCTGTACTGTTACATTCTTAGGCAGTTAACTGGTTCATGCAGCTTTACATGAACACCCGAGCCTTACACTATGGCCGGTCCGAATAACTAAAGCAATTGTTACTATCCACCTCTCGTGTCTCCCCTTTTCCTCACAGTTTGTAAGCTTGCGAGCAGGACACTCACTCCTCTTGGTATCTATTTTGAACTGTATTTCTGTTATGCTGTAATGTCTATTGTCTGTACAAGTCCCCTCTATAATTTGTAAAGCGCTGCGGAATATGTTGGCGCTATATAAATAAAAATTATTATTATTATTATTATTATTATTATTATTATTATTATTATTATTATTATTATTATTAATCCTACATCAGACCAGCATAAAACAACATTCCTCTCCCAAAACTCCAGCAATCACTTTCCTCACTTCCCCGACATCGGGATGCTACACAATGGGAGACATGACTCTGTCCCAACTTTATTGAGATGTGTGGCTGCCATCAATTTCTAAATGAGCGATGTTTTCAAATGAAAATGAAAAGTGTGTAACATTCACCTTCCGAGCTGTGTTCTATGTTCTCTTGTGAATAAAATATATGGTTATAAGAGATTTCCAAATCTTGTTTTTTTTACATTTTATACATTGCCATTACATGCTTAGAATTGGAGTTGTAGAAAAAAAACTACTTACAGCTGACGATCCTCAAATTACCGCAAGTGTGGTCTCTATGTAAAGCTGCTACAACCCTAAATCTATAATTCTCCCACACAGAGGCATATATACAGAGATGCAGCAGTTGCAGCGATGCCCAGGTCATGGAGCCTAAACAAAAGCCTTCTGATCCTTAAAAGTGCAGCAGTTCAAACATAGGATGCGTGATAGGGGTCGCTTTTAGTTTTTGCATTGGTACCCCACACCTTTAGAGAGATCCCTAACTCCTGAGTGGTAAATCAGCATACGGTACTTATCATGTATCGTTATGGCTGGATAACTTTGTAGATCTATGACAACCCTATGTGAGGCGTGACATAACATCTATGGAGGTTATAAACGGTCTATTCCAGAAAGAAATATAAGAAAAGGAATGTGGAGAATATTAATCTCACAATTACCACTTAGGGTACAATTCTCTTGAATGATACATAATTAATAGGTGGCATCTAATGATTCACTTTTCTCTTTAGGTGGGGAAATATCCCTCTGCAAGATGCCATAAGGTTTGAGAGACATGACGTGGTAAAATTACTGACCGAATATCAAGAAACCTATGTGAAGAGACAGATGGGGGCAGACAGCTCCAAGGAACATATTTCTCTGGAGAATTTGGAGAGTATGGTATAGCGGATCCTCATTACAAACCTTGAGGACTTCACATTTCGCTACACAACCCAGTGAATGAAATCGTTCCTACAGGGATCAGCCAAGTCCAATAGCACAATGTCCGAATCCATCATCAAGCAAACTCTGTGGTCCATACGACAGGCCCCTATGATGGGTAAAAAAAAGGGCCTACCTCCACCAATACATTGCAGCACAAACTCAGGACGTTCTAGAAGAGAGGTGTTTGTTTGTGAAATGTTGAGCTCAAAGTGCAAGAAATGATCATGACTATATAATCACATTCATTATTAGTATATACTGATCAGGGAAAATCCATTATGGTGGCAGGCCACTTTATCATAGGGAAACTATGCAGACAAGTAGGATAGGGTAGTAGAATGGGCTCCACATGCATAAGTCAAGGCCCTTTTGGTTAATAGGCCTGGAGGGACCAGGACTTCCATATCCCCGTTCACACTAAAGGCCCCCATACACGTCAAGTTAACTGAACCTGTTGATTTTAGCGTGATTGGGCAAACATCTAAGGTGTATAGGGGCCTCCTGACAACCTCCACTATATCCCCCCAAAAACAAATTATGTCTGGGGACATAAGGATCGATGGTCAGCGTTCAGTTGTCTGATACTTTTGTTTGGTGGGGAGATATGCAGCTGCCAGATGATTTTGGCAGTGGCTTTGTCATAGGAAACACAGGAACACTAAGACGAGCCGAGTAGTCTAGTGTATGGGGGATTTGGACGAGACAGTGGTCAGATGGACAATAGTTCAGCAGACAGCTATCTAATATATATGGTCAGATTGATTTTTGTGTTATTATGTCATTGGTTCAAATGAAAAGTAAGAACCATTTACATATAGTTGTTTTTGGCCCCCCGTGTGTTTGGACAACGCTCTGTAGATAGTAGCATTGGCTAGCTTGTTTCTATGAAGGTATCCAGTTCTAAATTAATTGAGTCTGTTATTATGACAGATTCCCTTAAAATTGTTATTAGTTTATTCAAAAATAAAACAATTACCCCATTTTGGATATTTATGGCATATCAGCAGGATATGTAACAAATGTCTAATAGGTGCAAGTCACACAGCAGCAAAATCGTGTCCTAGATACAATGGCGGTTACACAACAGTATAACCAGAAAGGACAGGACACTCTGGGCTAAATTGAAAAGTCTGCAGTCACTCTATGTGACCGTGTCCGATGTGCGCAAGATCACGATTCCCTTGTACTCTTTGTGCAAGTAGACACTCACATGATGACATGATTGCCATTTGCATAGTTATGGTCACATGCCAAGTAGTCTTATCCAGCTTTTCTCAATAGAACCAGTCACTCGATTCCTGTTTCACTATTGCAGTCATTTATGTTTTTTTCTGAAACGCTTTCAGAGAAAACATAGTGTGAAGAGCCGGCCAGGGACTCTGGTGATTGACGGTTCTCTCTCATTTGTGTATGTAGCAAAACACCTGCCAATCACAATGGCTGGGAAGACGTCGGCTGGGGTTGGCACTTGACAAGTCTTGTCTCTTCCTATGGTTCCCGGAAGGCTTTTCAAGCTACGTCTTATCTAAAAGGCAGCAACATTTCAGAGAAAAACAGACCTGGCTACAATTGTGCAGCCGAGCTCCAATTCATGCGGTCTGCGATTTGGGCAGCATAAATTTTAAGCCATTTCATACTACTGCTGCGGCTTAGAAGACCTCATGTTCCATCTAATAAAACATATTCCACTGCATCTACTTAGAGGGGTTTTATAACTATTACATTTTTAATTTCCTTATCTTTGTGTGATTTAACAAACATTTGTCATTTGGAATCTGTCAGTAAAATCAACTCGCCCCAAACCACACTGTGGGCATGCAGATCTTTGAAAGCTAAATCCATCCCCACCTTTACATCTCTTAGCTGTGCCTGCATTCCCGAGAAATCAGCATTTCAATTAACATGCAAATAAGAAGTTAGTGGTCTGGGCTTGGCAGAGCCTCTGCGCTCCTCAAGTTGTTTCTCAACCTAGCTCCAAACTCTGTAGCTTGGTTGATATCTAAATGCCGTGTCACATCAGGCACTAGGCAAGGAAAGACAGGAATCTATCAAAGAAGCCGGTGCTGGGGGAAAAACAACCCCTGAGGTAGAGGCTTTGGAAGTGCTCTGTAATACCTAGTGCTCTTAACACCTAATTTGCATATGAATTAAAACATTGATTTCTCAGGAATGCAGCAACAGATAGAAGATATAAAAGTGTCATGGAATGCAGCAACAGATATAAAAGTGTCATGGATTTACATTTCAAAGCCCTACATGCAGCTTGGGGGAATTGATCTTACGGAGACAGTTCCTTTAAAATGTTTCTGTCTAGAATATATATTACTTTCATGGTGTCCTTTGACACTAGATAGATTCCCTCTCCACCTAATGTGTCCAATGCCTGTAGATATGAATCCAGCAGCTTAGACTTACCCCCCCGGTCGAGTGATTCTTGCTGTTGTCCGGACCAGTCATTAAGAATTTCTGTTTTTTTTACGTGGGTTGAATTCAGTAGGTAAATGGGGAGAAAACACCACGACGGGGCACCGCAACAAGTACATAACAGCAATATCTACACACAGGGGCCGAGAATAGAGAAATGTAATATGTTACTGTGGAGCAAACCCCTTAATTGTATATAAAGTTTTATTTGAACTAGAGGTAAAAATCAGGTATATAGTTTCTGAGCAATAGAAATGATTGCATATGCAAATTGTACATTATAATGTTTGAGTAGGGATTCCCAAGCACACTGAGATTAAAGATATATTACTTTCATATACCATGGGCTTGTATAAATTCATTATTTTTAATGTGTTCTAAAAGGGAATCTGTCAGCAAGATTTCACACACTAAACTTTTTATACGTGCAAGTAGCTATTTAACAAGTACGTCCAGCAACAGGTTTAGATGGCTTGTTCATTTCTTGGTTACTGAGAAATCAGTGTTTGAATTTGGTATGCAAATGAGGCTGAAGATCTATTTGTAGATCTGAAGCTTCTGTCACTCCAGCTCTATTCTCTGCCCAGTGCAGCTTCCTCCTGTTTGACTGATGACTCCTTTTCCTGAAGTCACACAGCATAGAGCTGACAGTCAAGCAGGGGCACTGGGCAGGGAATAGAGCTGGAGTGACAGAGACTTCAGTCTTATTTGCATATCAAGTCAAATCCAGATTTCTGAGTAATGGACAAATGGACTGATCAGGTAAAGATATTGCTGGACTTTTCTTTAAAATAACTACATGCGCAAATAAATAGTTTGGGAGGTGAAATCCGGCTGACAAATTCCCTTTTAAAGGGGTTGTCCACTACTAAGGAAACCCCTTTTTAATCTAAATGTTTGGGGCTGATAAAATTAAAAAGCCAATATTCACCTTTCGTGCTGGCGCCATTCTCGCGGTGTCAGCACTTGCGGTCCCGGGGCTCTCGTGTGGTGTTGTGAGACGAGACTCCTGCGCCCCTTCAGCGCTGGCGTCACTGTCCCCAACTTCTGATGTTTTGAACATGAGGAGGAAGTAAGAGATCAGTTGCAGCCCGAAATCCTCTTCATGTTCAAAATGTCGGAAGGCGGGGACAGTGACGCCAGCACTGATGGGGAGCTGGGCTCACGTGTCACAACACGAGAGCCCCAGGACTGTGAGTGGCAGAAACGGTGGAATGGCGCCGGCGCAGGAGGTGGGTATAGGCTTTTTAATTTCATCGGCCCCAAACATTTACATCAAGAAGGGGTTGTCTTAGTAGTGGACAAGCCAGGTAAGCTAAAATTAAGAGTGGATTAAAAACAGTGTACATCTTTCTGTTACATACCGTACTTTCTGTGTTCAAGCTCCACTTCTGTTTTTGGCCTTAAAAAAACCACCTTTCCTATTCTGGGATGTAAATGAGGCCTTAATATTTGTTGACATCACTTTGATAGTTTCTGCTTAGCTCCCAATGTACACATTAAGGTAACCAATCATCAAGCAGTTTTTTTTAACTTTTTTTGCATAAAGCAGCTTGAAACACAACCTGGGTTGAAATTGTTGTGCATCTCTTAGCTACATATAAACTGTAATATTTCTGGGGGGGTTTATGCAAGTCCTGGCCAACAAATTCATCTAAAAAATTTGCGTAAATGGTGACAGAAATGTACTTTAGCCCCAGACTTAAGCACATTCTTAGTTGTGATAGGCAGCAGCTGAAAGATGCATCCGATTCATTAAGACCTTTTACGCCTCTTTGGCCCAGTATTGCAAGCCAGTCTTGGTGCATTGGGGCCTAAGTGTGTCTATAGGGTTTCTATTGACCTGATGGGGGAGAAGGTCATCTTTTCGATCTCTATTAGAACATAAAATGCATTTAATAGCACTGTAAGCCGCACTGTTCTATACATCGGTATAAAGTAAAGAAAACAACAATAGTGAATGTTGGTTTACAATGGGATCCTGTGGGCGGTGGGATAGGTATACCTGGGACAGGTCAGGGCAGGGGTGGACACAGACAGGTGAGGTCCCCTGTGCAAGCACTGAATTGGGGTCCCCTCTTATGCCATAGCTCATCATAAAGCACCTAACCATTTCTCTCCATCAATTCTCCAGTAGTTGTGAGCTATGACATGTATTAGTTCTTGCATGCAAACAAATTGATAACAGGAAACTGCTTCTGAAATGACAATGGGCCCCATGACCTATTTGGCCCCTGTATATCTGCACAGGATGCACTATTAGCATGTCTGCCCTATCAACAGTGGGCTTGGTTAGGATTTTACCCAACGTATACAGTCATGGCCAAAAGTTTTGAGACTGACACAAATTTTTTTTTTCGTAAAGTTTGCTGCTTCTGTGTTTTTAGATCTTTTAGTCGTATGTTTCTGTGGTTATTGACGTAAAATTATAAGCATTTCCTCTAAACATCGTCTAAGATCATCTTCTCCCAACGACCCAGGAGCAATTTGATGATGAGCAATTGTATTCCCAGCATGATGGAACAACATGTCACAAGGCAAAAGTGAAGAATACATTGAAATTTCGGGTCAATGGACAAGAAACTCCCCAGTTCTCTATCCAATTAAGAACCTGTCACTCCTAAAGAATCAGATGAACAAACAAAAATACACAGAAATTGTGATAAACGCCAAGTACTGATAGGTCAGAATATATTGTCATCAGCCAGGATTTGGCTCAGAAGCTGATAGTCCTGAAAAATAAGGGTCAACATGATAAATATTGAGACTTTACATAAAATTGATGTTTTTGTCAGTATAAGTGTAAAAACTTATAATCGTGCGTCAGTAATCATAGAAACATCTGATTAAAGATCTACAAAAACTGAAGCAGTAAACTGTGTGATATCTAAAATTTGTTCCAGTCTCAAAACTTTTGGCCACTACATCAGACAGAAGCAATGAATGTGATGTGAGCAGGTCCTACAAGCAGAGAGCGCATTTTACGTGAAATCTTCTTCTGAGATGAGACAGATAGGTCATGTTCTCTTTTTTTTATCGTGTTGTTTTCTGCTTTACTTCCAATGCTTCACCAGCAGAGTGACCATTGGAGACAGAATGAATGTACTTGATAATCGACATGTGCATCTTCTCTGCATTGCTGCTATGTAATATTGGCCAAAAATGTCTAAATAATTTGCGCTGTGTGGTTTTATAAGACGTTGTATCAGATATAGCTGTGCTTATTTTTTATGCTTATTAAACTGTTCATTTCTGAACACATTTCTATAGTTTCTAATTTATTCACATTTTTATCAGTATTGAAGTGGTAGAACATTCATCTTCGTTAATGGTAATTATCATAAAAAACTGAAGCTAAAAATCAAATTAATGTATACATTAAAAATTCATTTTTATGGTATAAAATATGAAAATGTACTTAAAATTTTGATAGTTTCAGCTTTTAAACACCAGAGGGAGCAGCTGCTCACATTTGAAATAAACTATGTGTTCTACTACGTCGCTTTATGACTGCAGTAAATGTGGGCAGGATCTTCTCGCAGGTGATGTTGCTCCTCCCCTTCTGGGTGTTTGCAAAAGGAGGGGAGAGGCTAAAGTTTAGGATAACCCTGCAGAGCCATTTTGGTGGTGACTGCAATGTGATACCGAGATGTGGATAGTGTCACCGAGAATGGCTGGCAGCTTTACTGGTAACTGAAGGGAAAATTGAGATTACATCCCATCCTACAGTGCGATATAAACACGCAGTGAATAAATGCAATTCCGCCATTTATTGTATGGTAAACATGACCTGGCAGCATGATAGCCAGGTCAATATAATTGAGGCAATGCACAACATCACAGTACACTGTAAGAAAAAAAAATGTTTGTGTTGCCTTTTCAGAGACTCCTAACATTTTTATTTTTCCATCATTAGAGACGAGTGTTGTTTTTTGAGTGGTGAGCCCAGAGTCTTTATTGATACCGGTTTGTGTAGATACAATGCTTTTTTATTGCATTTCTTTTTGAGCTTGGTGACCAAAATCCGCAATTCTGAAGATTTGTTTATTCTTATGTTCATAGCATTTCTCGTATGGGTTAATCAATTTATATTTTTGATAGATTAGACTGTTATGGATGCATCAATATCACATTTTTTTTTTTTAAGATTAAATAAAAATGGGGAAAATGAGAAGTGGAGGGAATTCGAATTCCTTTTTTATTTTTTTTATAGCTTTGAGCAGTGACCAGAGTCAGAGTTGGGAGAATAGATGATGATACAAACTTAAACCCCTCTTTAACATCTCGTCCTATGTTATTAGATGCCTTAGTTGCTGTTAGGAAAGCTGGATGTCAAGCTGATCAACTAGGAACATAAATAAATAATGGCAGATGAAGATAACATAGGAAGAGGCGTTAGAGATGGGTGTGTAGTTGCCCGTACCCTCCCCACAATGCTGGCCATGGTCATGGTTTTCGCGATAAAAACGCGATAAAATCGCAGACATATGCATCCTATCATTTAGAATGCATTCTGCAATTTTGGTGCAGCATGTTCATTAATTTTGCGTTTTTTTCGCTATTCCATGCATTTGGAAAAAACGCATCAAAACGCGCAAAAAACGCATGCGGATTTCTGGCAGAAATGTCAGGTTTTTGTCAGGAAAATTTCAGCCAGAAATCCTGACGTGTGCACATAGCCTTAGAGTGGGGCAGTCATATCATTGGCTTCTGCTGCGCTCTGATCACTGTACCTACCAGTGAGCGGTGACTGCGTGTCTGGGCACCAGGGTTGTGGTGGTGACTTCAGCTAATGACCTGGAAGAAGTCACTGGCGCCGCCCAGGTGCCCAGAGCTGCTGTCACAGCAACTAGTGATTACAGTGATCAGAGCATTGCAGCCAGCAATATGGCTGCTCTCTTCTGATCACAGAAAGTACAGTTGACAGAGAGAACTTGTAGCCAAGTCATATCGCCAGGCTACACTTACATGCCAGGCCGTAAGCCCAGCTGACAGCTTAGGTGTGTGACCCCAGTCTCCTATGCGCTCTCGATGCTGTATTTGCTGTGTGTAAACACCAGCCAATATAAATGGCCATCCCTAGCAGCTGAAGTAATAAACAAAATAAATATTACTACAGCCAAATTTAAACAGCCGTAAATACATTTTTTCAAAGTGATACATTTCCTTTAAGTGTGAACATATAGGTGTGTTCTGCTACATCGGGACTCTCATAGCAGTGGACTGCAAATGTCCAAGTTCTATGAAAGTCCTCCGGGCAACCAGTCAGAATGGGAACCGGGTGACCTAGGTGTGGGTCCTTTACTATACATACATACATGGTACTACAGCTTCTTCCCTTTACATTGGAAAAGATGGTGCTGCAGTATAAAGCATAGCTGCTACTTATAAATATGGAGTTGTGTTGTATGTTTAGTTGTGAATGACATGGAAGTGTTGCCTAGCGTGCTGTGGACCATTTACACTAACATGAAGAAGCCACCAATGTTAAAGAATGAGAAAACCCCTTTGAATGTAGAAACAGTACTAGGGTCCAAAATTACATGTGTGTGTGTGTGTGTGTGTGTGTGTGTGTGTGTGTGTGTGTGTGTGTGTGTGTGTGTATATATATATGTATATATGTATATACACACACATACATATATACACACACACACACAATTAGAAGATCTGTTGAGGGCAGAGCAAAGTGCTGCAGTGCACAGGTGTCGGGAAAGGTCAGAGAGGACCTGTGCTTGCTCACTGCAGTACTTTGCTCTGCCTTCAACAGGGCAAAGTACGCCGGAGCCGCGACAAGAAGAGGACGTCATCGTATGAAGATAGGAGGCGCTGGACCAGACCGCGACGCCCATCGGACCCAGACCGCCCCTGCGTGAGTATAATCTAACCTCTTTTTCTCATCTTTCAGGTTACATTGGGGGCTTATCTACAGCATTACAGAATGCTGTAGATAAGCCCCTGATGCCGGTGGCTGCAGCTCATATACGATTTTGGGGGTGACAGACTCCCTTTAAATAAAAAAGAACCTAGACATGTTTGGTGTTTATGAACTCGTAATGATCTGGAGAATCGTAATGGCAGGTCAGGTTTAGTATTTGGTGAACATGCTAAAGAAAAAAAAAATAATCCAAAAATCAGTTGTAGAATTGCACTTTTTTTTGCAATTTCACCGCACTTGGAATTTTTTTCCTGTTTTTGAGTACACTATATGGGAAAACCAATGGTGTCGTTCAAAAGTACAACTTGTCCCATAAAAAAACAAGCCCTCACATGGCTATATTGGCTGAAAATAAAAAGTTATGGCTCTGGGAAGAAGGGGAGCGAAAATCAGAGACACAAAAGTGAAAAAGGGCTGCGGCGCGAAGGGGTTAAAAGGGAACCTGTTAAGTTTCACAAGAGCCCAAACTGCCCCCAAGTGCAGGAGCTGTAACTACACCCCTCATCGTGATTGACATCTCCACATTCACCAGTCATACACTTTCCCGCACAGAACTTATGATGGGGGACAGTGAAGATGAAGTCACACAGAGGAGGTGCCGGAGGCTGGACTAGTCCTGGCTTTCATGAATGCCGAGAAGCCTTTTTGCTGCTCATATCAGCAGTGTTTTGGAACAACACACACTTCAATAAACTGCAAGAATACGGCTTTAAGAAAGGTAAGTGCACAACGACCACAAAATTAGCTACATTCTCCACTGAACTTACTCCGTTACAGATATTTGCAGCAAATATTGCCAAATCCAGAACGTCAGGCACTTTGATGTGCATTATCTGCATAGCGTATGGGTGAGATTTCATATTGCAGGGGACGTACGGTTCAGCAAATCCTTTTCATGTGAACATACTGTCTAAGTTTCCCATTTATGGTAAACTGCACTGAGAATGTAATAACTAACAGAAGAAAGAATCACAGCCAGAATCTGCATCCGCAACGTGGTCAAAATATTTATTTGGTACAATCAATATTATTGCAAATGTATAAGTGTAGCCAGCCTTTATAGAAAATCAGTCATTAAATAGGCAGGGAAATGTATGGCTGTATGCACATGTTCAGGATTATTTGCATTTTTTTCGCTATAAAAACGCATACATTAAGCATCCCATCATTTTTGTGCACATGATGCGTTTTTTTCCGCGCAAAGAACGCATCGCGGTAAAAAACACAGCATGTTCATTAATTTGGGGATTTTTCACGTTTTTTCCGCTATTTAATGCATTGGGAAGCTCCGGAAAAAACACGCAAAAAAAAAAAAAACGCATGCGGATTTCCTGCAGAAAAAGTCCGGTTTTGTTCAGGAAAATTCTGCAGAAAATCCTGAACGTGTGCACATAGCCTTACATCTAGCTCAGGGTCTTTGCCGTTTCATTATATAGGTATTCTCATGTGATGAAATTGGTATAGTTCAACAGCATGAAAATAAGCAAGTTTGCAAATGATTTGCTTTTTCTATCAGCTGTCATTCTCCTGCTAGGAGAGCTTTTATTTTACACAGTGTACAGCTTGCTGTCAAGAAGATCAACCACAGGGGTCTGGCCAAAAGTATACCAATAGTTATTTTCCAGGCTGTGGCATTAACTGCTAAGATCCCAGTCAGCTCTCTTCAGCGCATAATTTCTATGCAGCAGTTAACTGTTCATCTCCCTCTAAACTCCTGAGCTACTGTTAGCAATCCTGCAATATCAGCAGTTTCCAGAGCAGTTCTCATCACTTCTCACTTGTTCAAAGGCCTTGTTATTTCTACATTCAAATATAGTCAGTGCCTGGAGTTTTGCTGCTCTAGAGACAACTTGAGAATACCCCATAATGCCCCAATACACACCTCAGCAGGTGATGTTAGAGGAAATAAGGATCTGGACTTTCCAATTTTGTGTTGCAGAGCTTTTTGTTCTCGGCAAGGTAAGCTGCCGCCAGAGGAGTCTGGCAGCGGTTCTATCATGGGGAACACATAAGCGGTCAGCAGAGCAACCACTCCGTATATGGAGAGTTGGGTGTGATAGCCGTTGGCTTTACGATGTTTTGGCCAGCAGCTATCTAAATTGTATGGGTGGAGGGGATATGGACCTTCTCATAGGCTGAATGTAAAAATCAACATGATTGCAAGGCTACGGTCACACCACTGTATTTTCTCTCATCCTAGAGAATTAGGCAAGTTATGCTATTCAAACTCTCATGACACTCTGATCAGAGTTTGATCACAGTGCGGTCCATTTTTCTCGGGTGAAGAAAAGACAAAGAGAAAAAAAACATCTCCATCTTCTCTATTCTGTCATTCCATGAAAATCGTACTGCACTCAGATGTTATTCGATGTGCAATCCGATTTTTTTTCTCACTGACTTGCATGGCGAAGTGTGATCCGAACATCAGATTCAAATCGAGCATGGTACGATATAAACAAAATAAATAATCGGACATGTGCACGGCCCCATAAAATAAAATTGTCCTAGTGTGAGCCAATGTTTTGTCAGATCACAGTCATACCTAAAGCTGGCCATACACAATAGATACTTGTCAATTTGTCGTTTGGCTGACAACTATCTCACCCAACTTCCCCATAAGCAGGGCTGCAGTTTATGCTCATGTTGAACAAAAAGATTGAAATTAATTTCGGCAGATCCTTCTTTTCCCCTACATCATATGTTGAGGGAAAAGTTGAGAGGCCCCCATCATAACAGATGGTCGGGTGATCCTGCTGAAATCAATGGGTTTGGATGACGACTGTGTAATATGTATGGGGATTTTAAGGGAGCATGGATAATTCGCCATACTCATGTTTCATTATTGTGGTATATTTAGTGGCCAGTTATAAGGTCCAGAGGTTATTGCTCCAGACTAAATCCAGTATGAGCAGGTTGAGAAGTCATCCTAGAGTCACTGGGGGTTAACCATTAATTTACTTTTTGTTTTTAATTGCAACAATCATAAGTTTAAAAAAAAAACAAAAAAAACACTGAACACACAAAACAGTGATTTAGTAAGAATATTGGAGAACAGTAAAGCCTTTCACCAAGAGGACAATAAATAATTCTCCATCTCATTCTACACATTTGGTAAGGCCCTTATAATGAGTCCGTACTGAAAGCAAGTCATTTCCTGTGCTGGAGCCCCAATTTCAAGCCGTCATTGACTTATTCTCCCCTTAGATACAGCAGAACATGTCTTTATTGTACTTAGGAAAATATAATCGCCAATTTTCACGTTGATGCGGTTTATAACTGAAATACTGAAGACTATAAAACGTTCTCACTGAACACCAATAACAAAAGGTTGAGCAGTTTAATGCCAGGCTATGATTTCAGCTGATGAGGCACTTTTATTGTAGAGCTTTATATATTACCAGGGATATCCAAGCCCGAGTGGGTAAGAAGTTCTCCATTCCACAAGGCAAATGCGGGCACAACCGGACCTCGAAAGTCAGTATTGAGAGTATGGACAAGGGAGCCTTTTTCAGGGTCCACTAGGCTGAGTTTTCCACCCTCGTAGTCCACCAGGAGGCCCACCTTGCTCGGATGGCCAATGTTGGTAATGGGGATTATTTTCTTTACGACCATTCCACTCCATTTTTTATGACTATACGCAAAGACCCATGATCGGTTGCTTGCACCAATGCATTCATCTCTGGACATGTCAGCATCTGCAACTCCGATGCGGAACTCATTGGACTTCTTCACAGTCACCTCCCAATAATGGCGACCACTCATGATTGGTGTGTCTCCAAGAACAACCGCCCATTCACGGAAACGCTCAAGATTCTGAGGGACTTTGGAAGGCTCAAGGCCTAGTATACGATAGATGACCCCTGTGTCCTTCTTGAACAGGTCCAGGCTACTGTGAGCAGTTTTCTCGTCTAGTTTAAAAGAGATTTCTGCATCAGGAGAAACAGAAAAAAAGATTAGTTTCTAGTAAGTAGATCTTGATAAATCTTAAAAATAAATGAAAATATCCAGCTAAACCAATATAGTTAAGGGGGTTATCTCAACCAACACTGCAAAATACTGCTGAAGAATAGCTTGAAAAGATGCCCCTTTATCAATTGTCCTGTTCAGCAGGATATTAACCTTACAATGTACTGTGCGCTGTATGCCAGTTAGGGTTGAATAGTCATGGCGTGACACTGCTAGTCTGGTCTCCAAACCCTCCCTTATGGCCCCTTCACATTAAGCGACGCTGCAGCGATACCGACAACGATCCGGATCGCTGCAGCGTCGCTGTTTGGTCGCTGGAGAGCTGTCACACAGACCGCTCTCCAGCGACCAACGATGCCGGTAACCAGGGTAAACGTCGGGTAACTAAGCGCAGGGCCGCGCTTAGTAACCCGATGTTTACCCTGGTTACCATCCTAAAAGTAAAAAAAACAAACACTACATCAAGACTGGTGAGTGCTGCCGTTTCTTTTCTCTTGGATTCTAGTGACTGGCTGCAGCGGTAATGTGTGCTGTGGATGTGATGTCACGGCTGCAGCCTGTGGAAAAGGTGAACAGTTGGGCTAGGGGAGGGCGAGTAAAGCCCATGTGGGGTCAGAAATGGAATCACCCCTTTAAGCATTACAACATAAGGCTGTGTGCACACTCCGGTGTCCAATGAACACCACACAGGGCGCTGCGGACATGTTCCTGCAGACAGACCCTGACAATGACGGACACGTACCGCACAGCCCGGGGCCATAATGGCTGCAGCCGCAGAGCCGCTATTATTCATGGGCTTTGTATGAGGTGAACGCTCCGGAGAGTCAGCACTGGGGAGTGACGTCATTCTATGTGCAGGACAAGGTCAGGAGAGGTCAGTGACGTCACACGCCACAGCGCTTACTGGCAGCTACTCTGCGCGACATGCTGGGACTTGTAGTTCCATACTGCCGCTTATGTTATGACACTAGGTGACGTCACTCGCCTTCTACGCGTCTCGCCGCTTATCCTCACCTCTCCTGGAGCCGACGACTGCGTGATGTCCCTGGAGACCCGACACCCGCAGGCGCCTCACGGCACGACACCCTAAAATCATTGCCCTCATGGGCGACGCCATTTTGGAATAAAGCGGGCAGTGCCTCCTCGTCACGTGATGTGATTAATCATGAAGGAAGGAAGGAACGGTTCTTATCGGTTTGGAAGGGAATAGAGTTCACGTATCATGCGTGGTGGCTGTAGAGACAGCTCTGGGGAAGAATGGGGGTTACGGCCTATGGAGAGAGAACCTATCCCCTCCATACACAGCGCTGTGCACACTGATCTCTATATACAGCGCTGTGCACACAGATCCCCTCTATATACCGCGCTGCACACAGATCCCCTCTATATACTGCGCTGTGCACACAGATCCCCTCTATATACTGCGCTGTGCACACAGATCCCCTCTATATACTGCGCTGTGCACACAGATCCCCTCTATATACTGCGCTGTGCACACAGATCCCCTCTATATACAGTGCCGTGCACACAGATCCCCTCTATATACAGCGCTGTGCATACAGATCCCCTCTATATACAGTGCCGTGCACACAGATCCCTGTTATGGCTGGCAATCAGGCAACACAGCGTGCAGTAATCAGCGCACATACAGAGATCTGGCAATAACCAAAAACAATAGGACGAGCTCTGAGACGTGGAATCTCTGTAGACTGCAGTACCTGATCTATCCTCACACAACTATAAGCAGCAGTGGATTGCGCCTATCACTACCTATGCAACTCGGCACTGCCTGAGGAGCTGACTAGCCTGAAGATAGAAATACAAGCCTGACTTACCTCAGAGAAATACCCCAAAGGAATAGGCAGCCCCCCACATATAATGACTGTTAGCAAGATGAAAAGACAAACGTAGGAATGAAATAGATTCAGCAAAGTGAGGCCCGATATTCTAGACAGAGCGAGGATAGCAAAGAGAACTATGCAGTCTACAAAAAACCCTAAAACGAAAACCACGCAAAGGGGCAAAAAGACCCACCGTGCCGAACTAACAGCACGGCGGTGCACCCCTTTGCTTCTCAGAGCTTCCAGCAAAAGTTAATAGCAAGCTGGACAGAAAAAACAGAAAACAAACTAGAAGCACTTATCTAGCAGAGCAGCAGGCCCAAGGAAAGATGCAGTAGCTCAGATCCAACACTGGAACATTGACAAGGAGCAAGGAAGACAGACTCAGGTGGAGCTAAATAGCAAGGCAGCCAACGAGCTCACCAAAACACCTGAGGGAGGAAGCCCAGAGACTGCAATACCACTTGTGACCACAGAAGTGAACTCAGCCACAGAATTCACAACAGTACCCCCCCCTTGAGGAGGGGTCACCGAACCCTCACCAGAACCCCCAGGCCGACCAGGATGAGCCACATGAAAGGCACGAACAAGATCTGGGGCATGGACATCAGAGGCAAAAACCCAGGAATTATCTTCCTGAGCATAACCCTTCCATTTGACCAGATACTGGAGTTTCCGTCTAGAGACACGAGAATCCAAAATCTTCTCCACAATATACTCCAATTCCCCCTCCACCAAAACAGGGGCAGGAGGCTCCACAGATGGAACCATAGGTGCCACGTATCTCCTCAACAACGACCTATGGAATACATTATGTATGGAAAAGGAGTCTGGGAGGATCAGACGAAAAGACACCGGATTGAGAATCTCAGAAATCCTATACGGACCAATAAAACGAGGTTTAAATTTAGGAGAGGAAACCTTCATAGGAATATGACGAGAAGATAACCAAACCAGATCCCCAACACGAAGTCGGGGTCCCACACGACGTCTGCGATTAGCGAAAAGCTGAGCCTTCTCCTGGGACAAGGTCAAATTGTCCACTACCTGAGTCCAGATCTGCTGCAACCTGTCCACCACAGAATCCACACCAGGACAGTCCGAAGACTCAACCTGTCCTGAAGAGAAACGAGGATGGAACCCAGAATTGCAGAAAAATGGAGAGACCAAGGTAGCCGAGCTGGCCCGATTATTAAGGGCGAACTCAGCCAACGGCAAAAATGACACCCAATCATCCTGGTCAGCGGAAACAAAACATCTCAGATATGTTTCCAAGGTCTGATTGGTTCGTTCGGTCTGGCCATTAGTCTGAGGATGGAAGGCCGAGGAGAAAGATAGGTCAATGCCCATCCTACCACAAAAGGCTCGCCAGAACCTCGAGACAAACTGGGAACCTCTGTCAGAAACAATATTCTCAGGAATGCCATGTAAACGAACCACATGCTGGAAGAACAAAGGCACCAAATCAGAGGAGGAAGGCAATTTAACCAAGGGCACCAGCTGGACCATTTTAGAAAAGCGATCACAGACCACCCAAATGACCGACATTTTTTGAGAAACGGGAAGGTCAGAAATGAAATCCATCGAAATATGTGTCCAAGGCCTCTTCGGGACCGGCAAGGGCAAAAGCAACCCACTGGCACGTGAACAGCAGGGCTTAGCCCTAGCACAAATTCCACAGGACTGCACAAAAGCACGCACATCCCGTGACAGAGATGGCCACCAGAAGGATCTAGCAACCAACTCCCTGGTACCAAAGATTCCTGGATGACCGGCCAGCACCGAACAATGAAGTTCAGAGATAACTTTACTAGTCCACCTATCAGGGACGAACAGTTTCTCGGCCGGACAACGATCAGGTTTATTAGCCTGAAATTTCTGCAACACTCTCCGCAAATCAGGGGAGATGGCAGACACAATGACTCCTTCCTTGAGGATACTCGCCGGCTCAGATAACCCCGGAGAGTCGGGCACAAAACTCCTAGACAGAGCATCCGCCTTCACATTTTTAGAGCCCGGAAGGTATGAAATCACAAAATCAAAACGAGCAAAAAATAACGACCAACGGGCCTGTCTAGGATTCAAGCGCTTGGCAGACTCAAGATAAGTAAGGTTCTTATGATCAGTCAAAACCACCACGCGATGCTTAGCACCCTCAAGCCAATGACGCCACTCCTCGAATGCCCACTTCATGGCCAGCAACTCTCGGTTGCCCACATCATAATTACGCTCAGCAGCAGAAAATTTCCTGGAAAAGAAAGCACATGGTTTGAACACTGAGCAACCAGAACCTCTCTGTGACAAAACCGCCCCTGCACCAATCTCAGAAGCATCAACCTCGACCTGGAACGGAAGAGAAACATCAGGTTGACACAACACAGGGGCACAGCAAAAACGACGCTTCAACTCCTGAAAAGCTTCCACGGCAGCAAAAGACCAATTAACCAAATCAGCACCCTTCTTGGTCAAATCGGTCAATGGTCTGGCAATGCTAGAAAAATTACAGATGAAGCGACGATAAAAATTAGCAAAGCCCAGGAATTTCTGCAGACTTTTTAGAGATGTCGGCTGAGTCCAATCCTGGATGGCCTGAACCTTAACCGGATCCATCTCGATAGTAGAAGGGGAAAAGATGAACCCCAAAAATGAAACTTTCTGCACACCGAAGAGACACTTTGATCCCTTCACGAACAAGGAATTAGCACGCAGTACCTGGAAAACCATTCTGACTTGCTTCACATGAGACTCCCAATCATCTGAGAAGATCAAAATGTCATCCAAGTAAACAATCAGGAATTTATCCAGATACTCACGGAAAATGTCATGCATAAAAGACTGAAAAACAGATGGAGCATTGGCAAGTCCGAACGGCATCACCAGATACTCAAAATGACCCTCGGGCGTATTAAATGCCGTTTTCCATTCATCTCCCTGCCTGATTCTCACCAGATTATACGCACCACGAAGATCAATCTTAGTAAACCAACTAGCCCCCTTAATCCGAGCAAACAAGTCAGAAATCAATGGCAAGGGATACTGAAACTTAACAGTGATCTTATTAAGAAGGCGGTAATCAATACACGGTCTTAGCGAACCATCCTTCTTGGCTACAAAAAAGAACCCTGCTCCCAATGGTGACGACGATGGGCGAATATGTCCCTTCTCCAGGGACTCCTTCACATAACTGCGCATAGCGGTGTGTTCAGGTACGGACAAATTAAATAAACGACCCTTAGGGAATTTACTACCAGGAATCAAATCGATAGCACAATCACAATTCCTATGCGGAGGTAGGGCATCAGATTTGGACTCTTCAAATACATCCTGAAAGTCCGACAAGAACTCTGGGATGTCAGAAGGAATGGATGACGAAATAGACAAAAATGGAACATCACCATGTACTCCCTGACAACCCCAGCTGGTTACCGACATAGAGTTCCAATCCAATACTGGATTATGGGTTTGTAGCCACGGCAACCCCAACACGACCACATCATGCAAATTATGCAGTACCAGAAAGCGAATAACTTCCTGATGTGCAGGAGCCATGCACATGGTCAGCTGGGCCCAGTACTGAGGCTTATTCTTGGCCAAAGGTGTAGCATCAATTCCTCTCAACGGAATAGGACACCGCAAAGGCTCCAAGAAAAATCCACAACGTTTAGCATAATCCAAATCCATCAGATTCAGGGCAGCGCCTGAATCCACAAACGCCATGACAGAATACGATGACAAAGAGCACATTAAGGTAATGGACAAAAGGAATTTGGACTGTACAGTACCAATAACGGCAGAGCTATCGAACCGCCTAGTGCGTTTAGGACAATTAGAAATAGCATGAGTAGAATCACCACAATAGAATCACAGTCTGTTCAGACGTCTGTGTTCTTGCCGTTCTACTTTAGTCATAGTCCTGTCGCACCGCATAGGCTCAGGTTTACTCTCAGACAATACCGCCAGATGGTGCACAGATTTACGCTCGCGCAAGCGACGACCGATCTGAATGGCCAAGGACATAGACTCATTCAAACCAGCAGGCATAGGAAATCCCACCATAACATCCTTAAGAGCTTCAGAGAGACCCTTTCTGAACAAAGCCGCTAGTGCAGATTCATTCCACAGAGTGAGTACTGACCACTTCCTAAATTTCTGACAATATACTTCTACATCATCCTGACCCTGGCATAAAGCCAGCAGATTTTTCTCAGCCTGATCCACTGAATTAGGCTCATCGTAAAGCAATCCCAGCGCCTGGAAAAATGCATCAACATTACTCAATGCAGAATCTCCTGGTGCAAGAGAAAACGCCCAGTCCTGTGGGTCGCCGCGCAAAAAAGAAATAATAATCAAAACCTGTTGAATAGGATTACCAGAAGAATGAGGTTTCAAGGCCAAAAATAGCTTACAATTATTTCTGAAGCTCAGGAACTTAGTTCTGTCACCAAAAAACAAATCAGGAATCGGAATTCTTGGTTCTAGCATCGATTTCTGATCAATAGTATCTTGAATCTTTTGTACATTTACAACGAGATTATCCATTGAGGAGCACAGAGCCTGAATATCCATGTCCACAGCTGTGTCCTGAAGCACTCTAATGTCTAGGGGAAAAAAAAGACTGAAGACAGAGCTAAGAAAAAAAAATGATGTCAGGATTTCTTTTTTCCCTCTATTGGGAATCATTGGTGTGGCTCCTTGTACTGTTATGGCTGGCAATCAGGCAACACAGCGTGCAGTAATCAGCGCACATACAGAGATCTGGCAATAACCAAAAACAATAGGACGAGCTCTGAGACGTGGAATCTCTGTAGACTGCAGTACCTGATCTATCCTCACACAACTATAAGCAGCAGTGGATTGCGCCTATCACTACCTATGCAACTCGGCACTGCCTGAGGAGCTAACTAGCCTGAAGATAGAAATACAAGCCTGACTTACCTCAGAGAAATACCCCAAAGGAATAGGCAGCCCCCCACATATAATGACTGTTAGCAAGATGAAAAGACAAACGTAGGAATGAAATAGATTCAGCAAAGTGAGGCCCGATATTCTAGACAGAGCGAGGATAGCAAAGAGAACTATGCAGTCTACAAAAAACCCTAAAACGAAAACCACGCAAAGGGGCAAAAAGACCCACCGTGCCGAACTAACAGCACGGCGGTGCACCCCTTTGCTTCTCAGAGCTTCCATCAAAAGTTAATAGCAAGCTGGACAGAAAAAACAGAAAACAAACTAGAAGCACTTATCTAGCAGAGCAGCAGGCCCAAGGAAAGATGCAGTAGCTCAGATCCAACACTGGAACATTGACAAGGAGCAAGGAAGACAGACTCAGGTGGAGCTAAATAGCAAGGCAGCCAACGAGCTCACCAAAACACCTGAGGGAGGAAGCCCAGAGACTGCAATACCACTTGTGACCACAGAAGTGAACTCAGCCACAGAATTCACAACAGATCCCCTCTATATACAGTGCCGTGCACACAGATCCCCTCTATATACAGCGCCATGCACACAGATCCCCTCTATATACAGTTCCGTGCACACAGATCCCCTCTATATACAGTGCCGTGCACACAGATCCCCTCTATATACAGTTCCGTGCACACAGATCCCCTCTATATACAGCGCTGTGCACACAGATCCCCCTCTATATACAGCACTGTGCACACAGATCCCCTCTATATACAGCACTGTGCACACAGATCCCCTCTATATACAGTGCCGTGCACACAGATCCCCTCTATATACAGTCCGTGCACACAGATCCCCTCTATATACTGCGCTGTGCACACAGATCCCCTCTATATACAGTTCCGTGCACACAGATCCCCTCTATATACAGTTCCGTGCACACAGATCCCCTCTATATACAGCGCTGTGCACACAGATCCCCTCTATATACAGCACTGTGCACACAGATCCCCTCTATATACAGCACTGTGCACACAGATCCCCTCTATATACTGCGCTGTGCACACAGATCCCCTCTATATACAGCACTGTGCACACAGATCCCCTCTATATACAGTGCCGTGCACACAGATCCCCTCTATATACAGTGCCGTGCACACAGATCCCCTCTATATACAGCACTGTGCACACAGATCCCCTCTAAATACAGCGCCGTGCACACAGATACCCTCTATGTACAGCACTGTGCACACAGATGCCCTCTATATACAGCACTGTGCACACATCTACTATATAATTGTCTAAGGGTCACTTCCGTCTGACCTTCTTTCTGTCTGTAATGGTTATTCGTTCGCTGATTGGTCTCGGCAGCTGCCTGTCATGGCTGCCGCGACCAATCAGCGACGCGCACAGTCCGGAAGAAAATGGCCCTCCTTACTCCCCGCACTCACTGCCCGGCGCCCACATACACCCTCCAGTCTGCCCTCACACAGGGTTAATGGCAGCAGTAATGGACAGCGTTATGCCGCGGTGTAATACAGCCATGTTACCGCTGCTATTAACCCTGTGTGACCAAGTTTTTTACTATTGACGCAGCCTATGCAGCGCCAATAGTAAAAACATTGAATGTTAAAAATACTAAAAACAATTTAAAAAATTGATTATATACTCACCTACGCCGCCTTTCCCACTCCTCGCGATGCAACCGGCACGTTCCGGTCGCACGGATGGTCTGGCAGAAGGACCTGCCATGACGTCACGATCACGTGACCGCGACATCATCACAAGGCCTGCACGACAAGGACCTGCCGTGACGTCACGGTCATGTGACCGCAACACGGTCACGTGAGCGCGACGTCAGCACACCCTGGGACCGAAAGATGCCGCCTGCATCCCACACAGGCGACAGTGCTACAACGCGCCTGCAGAAGGGGAGTATGTTTATTTTTTTTAACCTGTGTCATACGTGGTTGGGCAATGTACTACATGGGCTGTGCAATATGCTACGTGGCTCTGTACTGTATACTACGTGACTGGGCAATATACTACCTGACTGGGCAATATACTATGTGGCTCTGTGCTGTATACTACGTCACTGGGCAATATACTACGTAACTGGGCAATATGCTACGTAACTGGGCAATATACTATGTGGCTCTGCTGTATACTATGTCACTGGGCAATATACAATGTAACGGCAATATACTACACTGGGCAATATACGATGTAACTGGGCAATCTACTACGTGGCTGGACAATATACTACGTGACTGGGCAATATACTACGTCACTTGGCAATATACTACGTCACTTGGCAATATACTACGTGGCTGGGCAATATACTACGTGGCTGGGCAATATACTACGTGGCTGGGCAATATACTACGTGGCTGGGCAATATACTACGTGGCTGGGCAATATGCTACGTGGCTGGGCAATATACTATGTAGCTGGGCAATATGCTACGTAGCTGGGCAATATACTACATGGCTGGGCAATATACTACGTGGCTGGGCAATCTTGCCTTGCGCAGGCGTGTACTATGGAGGACAGAGAATGAACTTCAATCCAATATTGCAGCCAGCGGGTAAGGAAAGGGTGAATCAAACACCCAAAAACCCCGCCTCCATGGCTGAAGATTGTTCCCTCCAAATTCAGGTGACAGTGTCCCTTTAAGACTGACTTTTCAAAGGTTTTATGGACTGATGAAATGAGTGACTCTTGATGGGCCAGATGAATGGGCCAGAGGCTGGATCAGTAAAGGGAGGAGAGCTCCACTCCGACTCAGACGCCAGCAAGGTGGAGGTGGGGGACTGGTAGGGGCTGGCATCTTCAAAGATGAACTTGTGGGACCTTTTCGGGTTGAGGATAGAGTGAAGCTCAACTCCCAGACCTACTGCCAGTTTCTGGAAGACAACTTCTTCAAGCAGTGGTACAGGAAGAAGTCGGTATCGTTCAAGAAAAACATGATTTTCATGCAGGACAATACTCCATCACATGCCTCCAACTACTCCACAGCGTGGCTGGCCAGTAAGGGTCTCAAAGAAAAAAAAATAATTGCATGACCCCCTTGTTCACCTGATCTGAACCCCTTAGAGAACCTGTGGTCCCTCATAAAATGTGAGATCTACAGGGAGGGAAAACAGTCCACCTCTGGGAACAGTGTCTGGGAGGCTGTGATGGCGGCTGCACGCAATGTTGATCGTAAACAGATCAAGCAACTGACAGAATCTATGGATGGAGGCTGCTGAGTGTCATCATAAAGAAAGGTGGCTATATCGGTCACTATTTTTTTTGGGGGGGGGGGTTGTTTTTGCATGTCAGAAATGTTTATTTCTAAATTTTGTGCAGTTATATTGGTTTACCTGGTGAAAATAAACAAGTGAGATGGGAATACAGTACAGACCAAAAGTTTGGACACACCTTCTTATTTAAAGATTTTTCTGTATTTTCATGACTATGAAAATTGTTCATTCACACTGAAGGCATCAAAACTATGAATTAACACGTGGAATTATATACTTAACAAAAAAGTGTGAAACAACTGAAATTATGTCTTATATTCTAGGTTCTCCAAAGTAGCCACCTTTTGCTTTGATCACTCTTGGCATTCTCTTGATGTTCTTCAAGAGGTAGTCACCGGGAATGGTTTTCACTTCACAGGTGTGCCCTGTCAGGTTTAATAAGTGGGATTTCTTGCCTTATAAATGGGGTTGGGACCATCAGTTGTGTTGTGCAGAAGTCTGGTGGATACACAGCTGATAGTCCTACTGAATAGACTGTTAGAATTTGTATTATGGCAAGAAAAAAAGCAGCTAAGTAAAGAAAAACGAGTGGCCATCATTACATTAAGAAATGAAGGTCAGTCAGTCCGAAAAATTGGGAAAACTTTGAAAGTGTCCCCAAATGCAGTGGCAAAAACCATCAAGCGCTACAAAGAAACTGACTCACATGAGGACCGCCCCAGGAAAGGAAGACAAAGAGTCACCTCTGCTTCTGAGGATAAGTTTATCCGAGTCACCAGCCTCAGAAATCACAGGTTAACAGCAGCTCAGATTAGAGACCAGGTCAATGCCACACAGAGTTCTAGCAGCAGACACATCTCTACAACAACTGTAAACAGGAGACTTTGTGCAGCAGGCCTTCATGGTAAAATAGCTGCTAGGAAACTACTGCTAAGGACACACAACAAGCAGAAGAGACTTGTTTGGGCTAAAGAACACAAGGAATGGACATTAGACCAGTTGAAATCTGTGCTTAGGTCTAATGCATCCAAATTTGAGATCTTTGGTTCCAACCACCGTGTCTTTGTGCGACGCAGAAAAGGTGAACGGATGGACTCTACATGCCTGGTTCCCACCATGAAGCATGAAGGAGGTGTGATGGTGTGGGGGTGCTTTGCTGGTGACACTGTTGGGGATGTATTCAAAATTGAAGGCATACTGAATCAGCATGGCTACCACAGCATCTTGCAGCGGCATGCTATTCCATCCGGTTTGCATTTAGTTGGACCATCATTTATTTTTCAACAGGACAATGACCCCAAACACACTTCCAGGCTGTGTAAGGGCTACGTGACGAAGAAGGAGTAATGGGGTGCTACACCAGATTACCTGGCCTCCACAGTCACCAGACCGGAACCCAATCGAGATGGTTTGGGGTGAGCTGGACCGCAGAGTGAAAGCAAAAGGGCCTACAATTGCTGAGCATCTCTGGGAACTCCTTCAAGATTGTTGGAAGACCATTCCCGGTGACTACCTCTTGAAGCTCATCAAGAGAATGCCAAGAGTGTGCAAAGCAGTCATCAAAGCAAAAGGTGGCTACTTTGAAGAACCTAGAATATAAGACATAATTTCAGTTGTTTCACACTTTTTTGTTAAGTATATAATTCCACATGTGTTCATAGTTTTGATGCCTTCAGTGTGAATATACAATTTTTATAGTCATGAAAATACAGAAAAATCTTTTAAGTGAGGTGTGTCCAAAACTTTGGTCTGTACTGTATATTTGTTTTTTATTAAGTTGCCTAATAATTCTGCACAGTAATAGTTACCTGCACAAACAGATATCCTCGTAAGATAGCCAAATCTAAAAAAAAAAAAAACACTCCAACTTCCAAAAATATTAACCCCTTTACCCCCAAGGGTGGTTTGCATGTTATGGACCGGGCCAATTTTTACAATTCTGACCACTGTCCTTTTATGAGGTTATAACTCTGGAACGCTTCAACGGATCCCGGTGATTCTGACATTGTTTTCTCGTGACATATTGTACTTCATGATAGTGGTAAAATTTCTTTGATATTACCTGCGTTTATTTGTGAACAAAACGGAAATTTGGCGAAAATTTTGAAAATTTCACAATTTTCCAACTTTGAGTTTTTATGCAATTAAATCACAGAGATATGTCACACAAAATACTTAATAAGTAACATTTCCCACATGTCTACTTTACATCAGCACAATTTTGGAACCAAAATTTTTCTTTGTTAGGGAGTTATAAGGGTTAAAAGTTGACCAGCAATTTCTCATTTTTACAACACCATTTTATTTTAGGGACCACATCTCATTTGAAGTCATTTTGAGGGGTCTATATGATAGAAAATACCCAAGTGTGACACCATTCTAAAAACTGCACCCCTCAAGGTTCTCAAAACCACATTCAAGAAGTTTATTAACCCTTCAGGTGCTTCACAGGAATTTTTGGAATGTTTAAATAAAAATTAACATTTAACTTTTTTTTCACAAAATATTTACTTCAGCTCCAATTTGTTTTATTTTACCAAGGGTTACAGGAGAAAATGGACCCCAAACGTTGTTGTACAATTTGTCCTGAGTACGCTGATACCCCATATGTGGGGGTAAACCACTGTTTGGGCGCATGACAGAGCTTGGAAGCGAAGGAGCGCCATTTGACTTTTCAATGCAAAATTGACTGGAATTGAGATGGGACGCCATGTTGCGTTTGGAGAGCCACTGATGTACCTAAACATTGAAACCCCCCACAAGTGATACCATTTTGGAAAGTAGACCCCCTAAGGAACTTATCTAGAGGTGTGGTGAGCACTTTGACCCACCAAGTGCTTCACAGAAGTTTATAATGCAGAACCGTAAAAATAATTTATTTTTTTTTTCCACAAAAATTATCTTTTCGCCCCCAATTTTTTATTTTCCCAATGGTAAGAAAAGAAATTAGACCACAAAAGTTGTTGCACAATTTGTCCTGAGTACTCTGATACCCCATACGTTGGGGTAAACTCCTGTTTGGGCACACGGGAGAGCTCGGAAGGGAAGGAGTACTGTTTTACTTTTTCAATGCAGAATTGGATGGAATTGAGATCGGTCGCCATGTCGCGTTTGGAGAGCCCCTGATGTGTCTAAACAGTGGAAACCCCCCAATTATAACAAATCCTAATCCAAACACACCCCTAACCCTAATCCCAACGGTAACCCTAACCACACCTCTAACCCAGACACACCCCTAATCCTAATCCCAACCGCAAATGTGATCCTAACCCTAACTTTAGCCCCAACCCTAACTGTAGCCTTAACCCTAACCCTAGCTCCAACCCTAGCCCTAACCCTAACCCTATCCCCAACCCTAACCCTAGCCCTAACCCTAATGGGAAAATGGACATAAATACATTTTTTTAATTTTTCCCTAACTAAGGGGGTGATGAAGGGGGTTTGATTTACTTTTATAGCGGGTTTTTTAGCGGATTTTTATGATTGGCAGCCGTCACACACTGAAAGACGCTTTTTATTGCAAAAAATATTTTTTGCGTTACCACTTTTTGAGAGCTATAATTTTTCCATATTTAAGTCCACAGAGTCATGTGAGGTCTTGTTTTTTGCGGGACGAGTTGACGTTTTTATTGGTAACATTTTCGGGCACGTGACATTTTTTGATCGCTTTTTATTCCGATTTTTGTGAGGCAGAATGACCGAAAACCAGCTATTCATGAATTTCTTTTGGGGGAGGCGTTTATACCGTTCCGCGTTTGGTAAAATGGATAAAGCAGTTTTATTCTTCGGGTCAGTACGATTACAGCGACACCTCATTTATATCTTTTTTTATGTTTTGGCGCATTTATACGATAAAAACTATTTTATAGAAAAAATAATTATTTTTGCATCGCTTTATTCTGAGGACTATAACTTTTTTATTTTTTTGCTGATGTTGCTGTATGGCGGCTCGTTTTTTGCGGGACAAGATGACGCCTTCAGCGGTACCATGGTTATTTATATCTGTCTTTTTGATCGCGTGTTATTCCACTTTTTGTTCGGCAGTACGATAAAGCGTTGTTTTTTGCCTCGTTTTTTTTTTCTTACGGTGTTTACTGAAGGGGTTAACTAGTGGGACAGCTTTATAGGTCGGGTTGTTACGGACGCGACGATACTAAATATGTGTACTTTTATTGGGTTTTTTTTTTATTTAGATAAAGAAATGTATTTATGGGAATAATATATATGTATATATATATATATATATATATATATATATATATATATATATATATATATATACATACACATACATATATATATATATTTTTATTTATTTATTTATTTTTTTTACACACACTTGGAAATTTTTTTTTAAACTTTTTTACTTTGTCCCAGGGGGGGACAATACAGATCGGTGATCTGCCAGTTTGCACAGCACTCTGACAGATCACCGATCTGTCAAACAGCGCTGCAGCGTTACCAAGTGCCTGCTCTGAGCAGGCACTTTGTAAGCCACCTGTTATGAAGGCAATCCAGTGACACAGTGTGCCAGCAATCAGAGCACATACAGTGATCTGACAATAACCCAAAAACAATAGAACGAGCTCTGAGACGTGGAATCTCTGTAGACCGCAATACCTGAACCTATCCTAAACACAACTAAAGGCAGCTGTGGATTGCGCCTGACACTACCTATGCAACTCGGCACAGCCTGAGGAGCTGACTAGCCTGAAGATAGAAAAACAAGCCTGGCTTGCCTCAGAGAAATACCCCAAAGGAAAAGGCAGCCCCCCACATATAATGACTGTTAGCAAGATGAAAAGACAAACGTAGGAATGAAATAGATTCAGCAAAGTGAGGCCCGATAGTCTAGATAGAGCGAGGATAGCAAAGAGAACTTTGCAGTCTACAAAAAACCCTAAAGCAAAAAACCACGCAAAGGGGGCAAAAAGACCCACCGTGCCGAACTAACAGCACGGCGGTACACCCTTTGCGTCTCAGAGCTTCCAGCAAAACGAATTGACAAGCTGGACAGAAAAAGTAGCAACAAAAGCAAAGAAGCACTTATCTAAGCAGAGCAGCAGGCCACAGGAAAGATCCAGAAGCTCAGATCCAACACTGGAACATTGACAAGGAGCAAGGAAGACAGAATCAAGCGGAGTTAAATAACAAAGCAGCCAACAAGCTCACCAGAACACCTGAGGGAGGAAGCTCAGAAGCTGCAGTACCACTTGTGACCACAGGAGTGAATTCAGCCACAGAATTCACAACAGTACCCCCCCCTTGAGGAGGGGTCACCGAACCCTCACCAGAGCCCCCAGGCCGACCAGGATGAGCCACATGAAAGGCACGAACAAGATCTGGAGCATGGACATCAGAGGCAAAAACCCAGGAATTATCTTCCTGAGCATAACCCTTCCATTTAACCAGATACTGGAGTTTCCGTCTAGAAACACGAGAATCCAAAATTTTCTCCACAATATACTCCAATTCCCCCTCCACCAAAACCGGGGCCGGAGGCTCAACAGAAGGAACCATAGGTGCCACGTATCTCCGCAACAACGACCTATGGAATACATTATGTATGGAAAAGGAGTCTGGGAGGGTCAGACGAAAAGACACAGGATTGAGAATCTCAGAAATCCTATACGGACCAATAAAACGAGGTTTAAATTTAGGAGAGGAAACCTTCATAGGAATATGACGAGAAGATAACCAAACCAGATCCCCAACACGAAGTCGGGGACCCACACGGCGTCTGCGATTAGCGAAAAGTTGAGCCTTCTCCTGGGACAAGGTCAAATTGTCCACTACCTGAGTCCAGATCTGCTGCAACCTGTCCACCACAGAATCCACACCAGGACAGTCCGAAGACTCAACCTGTCCTGAAGAGAAACGAGGATGGAACCCAGAATTGCAGAAAAATGGAGAGACCAAGGTAGCCGAGCTGGCCCGATTATTAAGGGCGAACTCAGCCAACGGCAAAAAGGACACCCAATCATCCTGGTCTGCAGAAACAAAACATCTCAGATATGTTTCCAAGGTCTGATTGGTTCGTTCGGTCTGGCCATTAGTCTGAGGATGGAAAGCCGAGGAAAAAGGTCAATGCCCATCCTACCACAAAAGGCTCGCCAGAACCTTGAAACAAACTGGGAACCTCTGTCAGAAACAATATTCTCAGGAATGCCATGCAAACGAACCACATGCTGGAAGAACAAAGGCACCAAATCAGAGGAGGAAGGCAATTTAACCAAGGGCACCAGATGGACCATTTTAGAAAAGCGATCACAGACCACCCAAATGACTGACATCTTTTGAGAAACGGGAAGGTCAGAAATGAAATCCATCGAAATATGTGTCCAAGGCCTCTTTGGGACCGGCAAGGGCAAAAGCAACCCACTGGCACGTGAACAGCAGGGCTTAGCCCTAGCACAAATTCCACAGGACTGCACAAAAGTACGTACATCCCGTGACAGAGATGGCCACCAGAAGGATCTAGCCACTAACTCTCTGGTACCAAAGATTCCAGGATGACCAGCCAACACCGAACAATGAAGTTCAGAGATAACTTTACTAGTCCACCTATCAGGGACGTACAGTTTCTCCGCCGGACAACGATCAGGTTTATTCGCCTGAAATTTTTGCAACACTCGCCGCAAATCAGGGGAGATGGCAGACACAATGACTCCTTCCTTGAGGATACTCGCCGGCTCAGATGAACCCGGAGAGTCGGGCACAAAACTCCTAGACAGAGCATCCGCCTTCACATTTTTAGAGCCCGGAAGGTATGAAATCACAAAATCGAAGCGGGCAAAAAATAACGACCAACGGGCCTGTCTAGGATTCAAGCGCTTGGCAGACTCGAGATAAGTAAGGTTCTTATGATCAGTCAATACCACCACGCGATGCTTAGCTCCTTCAAGCCAATGACGCCATTCCTCGAATGCCCACTTCATGGCCAGCAACTCTCGGTTGCCCACATCATAATTACGCTCAGCAGCCGAAAACTTCCTGGAAAAGAAAGCACATGGTTTCAACACTGAGCAACCAGAACCTCTCTGTGACAAAACCGCCCCTGCTCCAATCTCAGAAGCATCAACCTCGACCTGGAACGGAAGAGAAACATCTGGTTGACACAACACAGGGGCAGAACAAAAACGATGCTTCAACTCCTGAAAAGCTTCCACAGCAGCAGAAGACCAATTAACCAAATCAGCACCCTTCTTGGTCAAATCGGTCAATGGTTTGGCAATGCTAGAAAAATTACAGATGAAGCAACGATAAAAATTAGCAAAGCCCAGGAATTTTTGCAGACTTTTCAGAGATGTCGGCTGAGTCCAATCCTGGATGGCTTGGACCTTAACCGGATCCATCTCGATAGTAGAAGGGGAAAAGATGAACCCCAAAAATGAAACTTTCTGCACACCGAAGAGACACTTTGATCCCTTCACAAACAAAGAATTAGCACGCAGGACCTGGAAAACCATTCTGACCTGCTTCACATGAGAGTCCCAATCATCTGAGAAGATCAAAATGTCATCCAAGTAAACAATCAGGAATTTATCCAGATACTCACGGAAGATGTCATGCATAAAAGACTGAAACACAGATGGAGCATTGGCAAGTCCGAACGGCATCACTAGATACTCAAAATGACCCTCGGGCGTATTAAATGCATTTTTCCATTCATCTCCTTGCCTGATTCTCACCAGATTATACGCACCACGAAGATCTCTTAGTGAACCAACTAGCCCCCTTAATCCGAGCAAACAAGTCAGATAACAATGGCAAGGGATACTGAAATTTAACAGTGATCTTATTAAGAAGGCGGTAATCAATACACGGTCTCAGCGAACCATCCTTCTTGGCTACAAAAAAGAACCCTGCTCCCAGTGGTGATGACGATGGGCGAATATGTCCTTTCTCCAGGGATTCCTTCACATAACTGCGCATAGCGGCGTGTTCAGGCACGGATAAATTAAATAATCGACCTTTAGGGAATTTACTACCAGGAATCAAATTGATAGCACAATCACAATCCCTATGCGGAGGTAGGGCATCGGACTTGGGCTCTTCAAATACATCCTGATAATCAGACAAGAACTCTGGGACCTCAGAAGGAGTGGATGACGAAATAGACAAAAATGGAACATCACCATGTACCCCCTGACAACCCCAGCTGGATACCGACATAGAGTTCCAATCCAATACAGGATTATGGGTTTGCAGCCATGGCAACCCCAACACGACCACATCATGCAGATTATGTAGCACCAGAAAGCGAATAACTTCCTGATGTGCAGGAGCCATGCACATGGTCAGCTGGGTCCAGTACTGAGGTTTATTCTTGGCCAAAGGTGTAGCATCAATTCCTCTCAACAGAATAGGACACCGCAAAGGCTCCAAGAAAAACCCACAACGTTTAGCATAATCCAAATCCATCAGATTCAGGGCAGCGCCTGAATCCACAAACGCCATGACAGAATACGATGACAAAGAGCATATCAAGGTAATGGACAGAAGGAATTTGGATTGTACAGTACCAATGACGGCAGACCTATCGAACCGCTTAGTGCGCTTAGGACAATCAGAAATAGCATGAGTGGAATCACCACAGTAGAAACACAGCCCATTCAGACGTCTGTGTTCTTGCCGTTCAACTCTGGTCATAGTCCTATCGCACTGCATAGGCTCAGGTTTAATCTTAGACAATACCGCCAAATGGTGCACAGATTTACGCTCGCGCAAGCGTCGACCGATCTGAATGGCCAAAGACATAGACTCATTCAAACCAGCAGGCATAGGAAAACCCACCATGACATCCTTCAGAGCCTCAGAGAGACCGTTTCTGAACAAAGCTGCCAGCGCAGATTCATTCCACAGAGTGAGTACTGACCACTTCCTAAATTTCTGACAATATACTTCTATATCATCCTGACCCTGGGACAAAGCCAGCAAATTTTTCTCAGCCTGATCCACTGAATTAGGCTCATCGTAAAGTAATCCGAGCGCCAGGAAAAACGCATTGACATTACTCAATGCAGGGTCTCCTGGCGCAAGAGAAAATGCCCAGTCCTGAGGGTCGCCGCGCAAAAAAGAAATAATAATCAAAACCTGTTGAATAGGATTACCTGAAGAATGAGGTTTCAAGGCCAGAAATAGCTTACAATTGTTTTTGAAATTAAGAAACTTAGTTCTATCACCAAAAAACAAATCAGGAATAGGAATTCTTGGTTCTAACATAGATTTCTGATCAATAGTATCTTGAATCCTTTGTACATTTGTAACGAGATTATCCATTGAAGAGCACAGACCCTGAATATCCATGTCCACACCTGTGTCCTGAAACACCCAAATGTCTAGGGGAAAAAAAGACTGAACACAGAGCTGAGAAAAAAAAATGATGTCAGAACTTCTTTTTTCCCTCTATTGAGAATCATTAGGCGGGCTCCTTGTACTGTTATGAAGGCAATCCAGTGACACAGTGTGCCAGCAATCAGAGCACATACAGTGATCTGACAATAACCCAAAAACAATAGAACGAGCTCTGAGACGTGGAATCTCTGTAGACCGCAATACCTGAACCTATCCTAAACACAACTAAAGGCAGCTGTGGATTGCGCCTGACACTACCTATGCAACTCGGCACAGCCTGAGGAGCTGACTAGCCTGAAGATAGAAAAACAAGCCTGGCTTGCCTCAGAGAAATACCCCAAAGGAAAAGGCAGCCCCCCACATATAATGACTGTTAGCAAGATGAAAAGACAAACGTAGGGATGAAATAGATTCAGCAAAGTGAGGCCCGATATTCTAGATAGAGCGAGGATAGCAAAGAGAACTTTGCAGTCTACAAAAAACCCTAAAGCAAAAAACCACACAAAGGGGGCAAAAAGACCCACCGTGCCGAACTAACGGCACGGCGGTACACCCTTTGCGTCTCAGAGCTTCCAGCAAAACGAATTGACAAGCTGGACAGAAAAAGTAGCAACAAAAGCAAAGAAGCACTTATCTAAGCAGAGCAGCAGGCCACAGGAAAGATCCAGAAGCTCAGATCCAACACTGGAACATTGACAAGGAGCAAGGAAGACAGAATCAGGCGGAGTTAAATAACAAAGCAGCCAACGAGCTCACCAGAACACCTGAGGGAGAAAACTCAGAAGCTGCAGTACCACTTGTGACCACAGGAGTGAATTCAGCCACAGAATTCAAAACAGCCACCTCCCTCCCTGCAGGACTCGGATCCGCGGCCATCTTGGATCCGGGACTTGCTGCAGGGAGGAGGTAAGAGACCCGCAGAGCAACGCGATCACATCGCGTTGCTGTGGGGGTCTCAGGGAAGCCCACAGGGAGCCCCCTCCCTGCGCGATGCTTCCCTGCACCGCCGGCACATCGCGATCATCTTTGATCGCGGTGTGCCGGGGGTTAATGTGCCGGGGCGGTCCGTGACCGCTCCTGGCACATAGTGCCGGATGTCAGCTGCGATAGGCAGCTGACACCCGGCCGCGATCCCCCCGTGAGCGCGGCCGATCGCGCTGGACGTAATATTCCGTCCTTGGGAATTAAGGCCCACCCCACATGGACGGAATATTACGTCCAATGGCAGAAAGGGGTTAAGCTTTGATTTTTATGAGTCTTTTGGGTTGATTGAGAACATAGTTGTTGATCAATAATAAAAATAATCCTCTAAAATACAACTTGCCTAATAATTCTGCACACAGTGTATACAGACACAGGGTGTAAATATAGTGTGTGTATGTGTGAATATACAATGGGTGAAAAAGTATTCAACAAGTCACCGATTTTCAAAGTAAATATATTTCTAATGGTGCTATTGACATAAAATACTCACCAGATATCAGAAACAACCCATCAAATCCACACAGGGAAAGAAAGCAAACCATAGATGTCCATAAATTAAGTTATGCGTAATAATGAGAAATAAACGTTGAAAGTATAGAACACATGAAGAAAAAGAGGTATAAAAAGCCATGGAAGGTCACAACAACAGCTGAAATCTGTCAGTAAATAGCAAGCATTAGTGAAAAATAACATCACAGTATACAGGTATATACTGTATAGTACTGTGCAGTCACAGCCGAATGTATTGGCACCCTTGAAATTGTTGTAGAAAATGAAGTGTTTATTCCGCAAAATTATTGCGATTACACGTTTTGTTATGCATATTTATTTCCTTTCTGTGTATTGGAACAACACATAAAAACAGAGAAAAAAGGAAAGGTGGACATAATTTCACACAAAAACTCCAAAATGGGCCTGACAGAATTGTTGGCACCTTTTTAACCCGTTCATGACCCAGCCTATTTTGACCTTAAAGGGAACCTGTCACCCCGTTTTTTCAAGAAGAGCTAAAAATATCATGAAATAGGGGCAGAGCTGGGCTTTACATTAGTGTATTTTGGAGCTTTTATTCCCCACCTATGCTGCCGAAATACCTTTGTAAAGTCGCCGTTTTGGGCTGTCACTCACGCTGGTCAGGTCATATGGGCGTGGTGACAGCGCTGTTTCTCCCCCAGATCTCCGTTGGTGGCGTAGTGGTGTGCGCATGTCCAAGTGGCGAATCCACTGCGCAGCTTCAAGGAAAATAGCGCGATCTGCGCTATTCGGTCGTTTATCGGTGGGCGCGGCCATTTTCCTGAAGCAGAGTTCGCATCTCTGCTGCAGGAAAATGGCCACCGCGATCTCCATCTGCGCACGCGCGGCATTCCGCGGCCATTTTCCTGAAGCCCCGGGAAGCCGAGAAGAACCATCTGCGCACGCGCGGCCTCACAAAGATGGCCGCGCCCACGATAAATGGCTGAATAGCGCAGATCGCGCTATTTTCCTTGAAGCTGCGCAGTGGATTCGCCACTTGGACATGCGCACACCACTACGCCACCAACGGAGATCTGGGGGAGAAACAGCGCTGTCACCACACCCATATGACCTGACCAGCGTGAGTGACAGCCCAAAACGGCGACTTTACAAAGGTATTTCGGCAGCATAGGTGGGGAATAAAAGCTCCAAAATACACTAATGTAAAGCCCAGCTCTGCCCCTATTTAACGCTAATTTTAGCTCTTCTTGAAAAAACGGGGGTGACAGGTTCCTGTTGTGAATTCTGTGGCTGAATTCACTCCTGTGGTCACAGGTGGTACTGCAGCTTCTGAGCTTCCTCCCTCAGGTGTTCTGGTGAGCTCGTTAACTGCTTCATTACTTAACTCCGCCTGATGCTGCTATCCTTGCTCCTTGTCAATGTTTCGGTGTTGGATCTGAGCTTCTCCTAATTGTTCCTGTGACCTGCTGCTCTGTATAGCTAAGTGCTTTTTGCTTTTTTGTTGCTTTTTTTCTGTCCAGCTTGTCTTTTGTTTTGCTGGAAGCTCTGAGACGCAAAGGGTGTACCGCCGTGCCGTTAGTTCGGCACGGTGGGGTTTTTTTTGCCCCCTTTGCGTGGTTTTGCTTTAGGGTTTTTTGTAGACTGCAAAGTTCGCTTTACTGTCCTCGCTCTGTCCTAGAATATCGGGCCCCACTTTGCTGAATCTATTTCATCCCTACGTTTTGTCTTTTCATCTTACTCACAGTCATTATATGTGGGGGGCTGCCTTTTCCTTTGGGGAATTTCTCTGGGGCAAGTCAGGCCTATTTTTCTATCTTCAGGCTAGCTAGTTTCTTAGGCTGTTCCGAGTTGCCTAGGTAGTTGTTAGGCGCAATCCACAGCCGCTTTTAGTTGTGTTTAGGATAGGATCAGGTGTGCAGTCTACAGAGTTTCCACGTCTCAGAGCTCGTTCTTGTATTTTTGGGTATTTGTCAGATCACTGTGTGCGCTCTGATCGCTAAGCACACTGTGTTTCTGGATTGCCTTCATAACACCTGTCATTAGCAAACATAACAGTACAAGGAGCCAAAACTAATGATTCTCAATAGAGGGAAAGAAAAAGTTCTGACATCATTTTTTTTTTTTTTCTGCTCTGTGTTCATTTTTTTTTTTTTTCCCCCTAGACATTTGGGTGATTCTGGACACAGGTGTGGACATGGATATTCAGGGTCTGTGCTCTTCAATGGATAATCTCGTTACAAATGTACAAAGGATTCAAGATACTATTGATCAGAAATCTATGTTAGAACCAAGAATTCCTATTCCTGATTTGTTTTTTGGTGATAGAACTAAGTTTCTTAATTTCAAAAACAATTGTAAGCTATTTCTGGCCTTGAAACCTCATTCTTCAGGTAATCCTATTCAACAGGTTTTGATTATTATTTCTTTTTTGCGCGGCGACCCTCAGGACTGGGCATTTTCTCTTGCGCCAGGAGACCCTGCATTGAGTAGTGTCGATGCGTTTTTCCTGGCGCTCGGATTGCTGTACGATGAGCCTAATTCAGTGGATCAGGCTGAGAAAAATTTGCTGGCTTTGTGCCAGGGTCAGGAGGATATAGAAGTATATTGTCAGAAACTTAGGAAATGGTCAGTACTCACTCAGTGGAATGAATCTGCGCTGGCAGCTTTGTTCAGAAAGGGTCTCTCTGAGGCTCTTAAGGATGTCATGGTGGGATTTCCTATGCCTGCTGGTTTGAATGAGTCTTTGTCTTTGGCCATTCAGATCGGTCGACGCTTGCGCGAGCGTAAATCTGTGCACCATTTGGCGGTACTGCCTGAGGTTAAACCTGAGCCTATGCAGTGCGATAGGACTATGACTAGAGTTGAACGGCAGGAATACAGACGTCTGAATGGTCTGTGTTTCTACTGTGGTGATTCCACTCATGCTATTTCTGATTGTCCTAAGCGCACTAAGCGGTCCGCTAGGTCTGCCGTCATTGGTACTGTACAGTCCAAATTCCTTCTGTCCATTACCTTGATATGCTCTTTGTCGTCGTTTTCTGTCATGGCGTTTGTGGATTCGGGCGCTGCCCTGAATCTGATGGATTTGGATTATGCTAAACGTTGTGGGTTTTTCTTGGAGCCTTTGCGGTGTCCTATTCCATTGAGAGGAATTGATGCTACACCTTTGGCCAAGAATAAACCTCAATACTGGGCCCAGCTGACCATGTGCATGGCTCCTGCACATCAGGAAGTTATTCGCTTTCTGGTGTTGCATAATCTGCATGATGTGGTCGTGTTGGGGTTGCCATGGCTACAAACCCATAATCCAGTATTGGATTGGAATTCCATGTCGGTATCCAGCTGGGGTTGTCAGGGGGTACATGGTGATGTTCCATTTTTGTCTATTTCGTCATCCACCCCTTCTGAGGTCCCAGAGTTCTTGTCTGATTATCAGGATGTATTTGAAGAGCCCAAGTCCGATGCTCTACCTCCGCATAGGGATTGTGATTGTGCTATCAATTTGATTCCTGGTAGTAAATTCCCTAAAGGTCGATTATTTAATTTATCCGTGCCCGAACACGCCGCTATGCGCAGTTATGTGAAGGAATCCCTGGAGAAGGGACATATTCGCCCATCGTCATCACCACTGGGAGCAGGGTTCTTCTTTGTAGCCAAGAAGGATGGTTCGCTGAGACCGTGTATTGATTACCGCCTTCTTAATAAGATCACTGTTAAATTTCAGTATCCCTTGCCATTGTTATCTGACTTGTTTGCTCGGATTAAGGGGGCTAGTTGGTTCACTAAGATAGATCTTCGTGGTGCGTATAATCTGGTGAGAATCAGGCAAGGAGATGAATGGAAAACTGCATTCAATACGCCCGAGGGTCATTTTGAGTATCTCGTGATGCCGTTCGGACTTGCCAATGCTCCATCTGTGTTTCAGTCTTTTATGCATGACATCTTCTGTGAGTATCTGGATAAATTCCTGATTGTTTACTTGGATGACATTTTGATCTTCTCAGATGATTGGGAGTCTCATGTGAAGCAGGTCAGAATGGTTTTTCAGGTCCTGCGTGCTAACTCTTTGTTTGTGAAGGGATCAAAGTGTCTCTTCGGTGTGCAGAAGGTTTCATTTTTGGGATTCATCTTTACCCCTTCTACTATCGAGATGGATCCAGTTAAGGTCCAAGCCATCCAGGATTGGATTCAGCCGACATCTCTGAAAAGTCTGCAAAAGTTCCTGGGCTTTGCTAATTTTTATCATCGCTTCATCTGTAATTTTTCTAGCATTGCCAAACCATTGACCGATTTGACCAAGAAGGGTGCTGATTTGGTTAATTGGTCTTCTGCTGCTGTGGAAGCTTTTCAGGAGTTGAAGCGTCGTTTTTGTTCTGCCCCTGTGTTGTGTCAGCCAGATGTTTCTCTTCCGTTCCAGGTCGAGGTTGATGCTTCTGAGATTGGAGCAGGGGCGGTTTTGTCACAGAGAGGTTCTGATTGCTCAGTGATGAAACCATGTGCTTTCTTTTCCAGGAAGTTTTCGCCCGCTGAGCGTAATTATGATGTGGGCAATCGAGAGTTGCTGGCCATGAAGTGGTCATTCGAGGAGTGGCGTCATTGGCTTGAAGGAGCTAAGCATCGTGTGGTGGTATTGACTGATCATAAGAACTTGACTTATCTCGAGTCTGCCAAGCGCTTGAATCCTAGACAGGCCCGTTGGTCGTTATTTTTTGCCCGCTTCGACTTTGTGATTTCGTACCTTCCGGGCTCTAAAAATGTGAAGGCGGATGCTCTGTCTAGGAGTTTTGTGCCCGACTCTCCGGGTTTATCTGAGCCAGCGGGTATCCTCAAGGAAGGAGTCATTGTGTCTGCCATCTCCCCTGATTTGCGGCGGGTGCTGCAAAAATTTCAGGCGAATAAACCTGATCGTTGTCCAGCAGAGAAACTGTTCGTCCCTGATAGGTGGACTAATAAACTTATCTCTGAACTTCATTGTTCGGTGTTGGCTGGTCATCCTGGAATCTTTGGTACCAGAGAGTTAGTGGCTAGATCCTTCTGGTGGCCATCTCTGTCACGGGATGTACGTACTTTTGTGCAGTCCTGTGGGATTTGTGCTAGGGCTAAGCCCTGCTGTTCTCGTGCCAGTGGGTTGCTTTTGCCCTTGCCGGTCCCAAAGAGGCCTTGGACACATATTTCGATGGATTTCATTTCTGACCTTCCCGTTTCTCAAAAGATGTCAGTCATTTGGGTGGTCTGTGATCGCTTTTCTAAAATGGTCCATCTGGTGCCCTTGGCTAAATTGCCTTCCTCCTCTGATTTGGTACCTTTGTTCTTTCAGCATGTGGTTCGGTTGCATGGCATTCCTGAGAATATTGTTTCTGACAGAGGTTCCCAGTTTGTTTCAAGGTTTTGGCGAGCCTTTTGTGGTAGGATGGGCATTGACCTATCCTTTTCCTCGGCTTTCCATCCTCAGACTAATGGCCAGACCGAACGAACCAATCAGACCTTGGAAACATATCTGAGATGTTTTGTTTCTGCAGACCAGGATGATTGGGTGTCCTTTTTGCCGTTGGCTGAGTTCGCCCTTAATAATCGGGCCAGCTCGGCTACCTTGGTTTCTCCATTTTTTTGCAATTCTGGGTTCCATCCTCGTTTCTCTTCAGGACAGGTTGAGTCTTCGGACTGTCCTGGTGTGGATTCTGTGGTGGATAGGTTGCAGCAGATCTGGACTCAGGTAGTGGACAATTTGATCTTGTCCCAGGAGAAAGCTCAACTTTTCGCTAATCGCAGACGCCGTGTGGGTCCCCGACTTCGTGTTGGGGATCTGGTTTGGTTATCTTCTCGTCATATTCCTATGAAGGTTTCCTCTCCTAAATTTAAACCTCGTTTTATTGGTCCGTATAGGATTTCTGAGGTTCTCAATCCTGTGTCTTTTCGTTTGACCCTCCCAGACTCCTTTTCCATACATAATGTATTCCATAGGTCGTTGTTGCGGAGATACGTGGCACCTATGGTTCCATCTGTTGAGCCTCCTGCCCCGGTTTTGGTGGAGGGGGAATTGGAGTATATTGTGGAGAAGATTTTGGATTCTCGTGTTTCTAGACAAGAACCCCAGGATCTGGTTAAATGGAAGGGTTATGCTCAGGAAGATAATTCCTGGGTTTTTGCCTCTGATGTTCATGCTTCCGATCTTGTTCGTGCCTTTCATGCGGCTCATCCTGGTCGGCCTGGGGGCTCTGGTGAGGGTTCGGTGACCCCTCCTCAAGGGGGGGTACTGTTGTGAATTCTGTGGCTGAATTCACTCCTGTGGTCACAGGTGGTACTGCAGCTTCTGAGCTTCCTCCCTCAGGTGTTCTGGTGAGCTCGTTAACTGCTTCATTACTTAACTCCGCCTGATGCTGCTATCCTTGCTCCTTGTCAATGTTTCAGTGTTGGATCTGAGCTTCTCCTGATTGTTCCTGTGACCTGCTGCTCTGTATAGCTAAGTGCTTTTTGCTTTTTTGTTGCTTTTTTTCTGTCCAGCTTGTCTTTTGTTTTGCTGGAAGCTCTGAGACGCAAAGGGTGTACCGCCGTGCCGTTAGTTCGGCATGGTGGGGTTTTTTTTGCCCCCTTTGCGTGGTTTTGCTTTAGGGTTTTTTGTAGACTGCAAAGTTCGCTTTACTGTCCTCGCTCTGTCCTAGAATATCGGGCCCCACTTTGCTGAATCTATTTCATCCCTACGTTTTGTCTTTTCATCTTACTCACAGTCATTATATGTGGGGGGCTGCCTTTTCCTTTGGGGAATTTCTCTGGGGCAAGTCAGGCCTATTTTTCTATCTTCAGGCTAGCTAGTTTCTTAGGCTGTGCCGAGTTGCCTAGGTAGTTGTTAGGCGCAATCCACAGCCGCTTTTAGTTGTGTTTAGGATAGGATCAGGTGTGCAGTCTACAGAGTTTCCACGTCTCAGAGCTCGTTCTTGTATTTTTGGGTATTTGTCAGATCACTGTGTGCGCTCTGATCGCTAAGCACACTGTGTTTCTGGATTGCCTTCATAACACCTGTCATTAGCAAACATAACAGGTTCCCTTTAATAACCTGGCTGTTTTTTGCAATTCTGACCAGGGTCCCTTTATGAGGTAATAACTTGGGAACGCTTCAACGAATCCTAGCGGTTCTGAGATTGTTTTTTCATGACATATTGGGCTTCATGTTAGTGGTAAATTTAGGTCGATAATTTTTGCATTTATTTGTGAAAAAAAATGGAAATTTGGCGAAAATTTTGCAATTTCCAAATTTAGAATTTTTATTCTATTAAACGAGAGAGTTATGTGACATAAAATAGTTAATAAATAACATTTCCCACATGTCTACTTTACATCAGCACAGTTTTGGAAACAAAAATTTTTTTGCTAGGAAGTTAAGGGTTAAAATTTGACCAGCGATTTCTCATTTTTACAACTAAATTTAAAAAACATTTTTTTAGGGACCACCTCACATTTGAAGTCAGTTTGAGGGGTCTATATGGCTGAAAATTCCCAAAACTGACACCATTCTAAAAACTGCACCGCTCAAGGTGCTCAAAACCACATTCAAGAAGTTTATTAACCCTTCAGGTACTTCACAGCAGCAGAAGTAACATGGAAAGAAAAAATGAACATTTAACTTTTTAGTCACAAAAATGATCTTTTAGCAACAATTTTTTTTATTTTTCCAAGGGTAAAAGGAGAAACTGAACCACAAAAGTTATTGTACAATTTGTCCTGAGTACGCCGATACCCCATATGTGGGGGGGGGACCACTCTTTCGGCGCACGACATGGCTCGGAAGGGAAGGAGCGCCATTTGAATTTTTCAATGAAAAATTGGCTCCAATCTTTAGCGGACACCATGTCGCGTTTGGAGAACCCCCTGTATGCCTAAACATTAAAGCTCCCCACAAGTGACCCCAATTTGGAAACTAGACCCCCCATGGAGCTTATCTCGATGCATAGTGAACACTTTGAACCCCCAGGTGCTTCACAAATTGATCCGTAAAAATGAAAAAGTACTTCTTTTTTTTTTCACAAAAAATTTCTTTTAGCCTCAATTTTTTCATTTTCACATGAGCAACAGGATAAAATGGATCCTAAAATGTATTGGGCAATTTCTCCTGAGTACACTGATACCTCACATGTGGGGGTAAACCACTGTTTGGGCACACGGCAGGGCTCGGAAGGGAAGGAGCGCCATTTGACTTTTTGAATTAAAAATTAGCTCCAATCGTTAGCGGACACCATGTCACGTTTGGAGAGCCCCTGTGTGCCTAAATATTGGAGCTCCCCCACAAGTGACCCCATTTTTTTTAAACTAGACCTTCCATGGAACTAATCTAGATGTGTGGTGAGCACTTTAAAGCCCCAAGTACTTCACAGAAGTTTATAACGCAGAGCCGTGCAAATAAAAAATCCTTTTTCCTCAAAAATTATTTTTTAGCAAGCAATTTTTTATTTTCACAAGGGTAACAGGAGAAATTGGACCCCAATATTTAATGCCCAGTTTGTCCTGAGTACGCTGATACCCCATATGTGGGGGTAAACCACTGTTTGGGCACACGTCGGGGCTCAGAAGGGAAGTAGTGACGTTTTGAAATGCAGACTTTGATGGAATGGTCTGCGGGCGTCACGTTGCGTTTGCAGAGCCCCTGGTGTGCCTACACAGTAGAAACCCCCCACACGTGACCCCATTTTGGAAACTAGACCCCCCAAGGAACTTATCTAGATACAGTGGGGCAAAAAAGTATTTAGTCAGTCAGCAATAGTGCAAGTTCCACCACTTAAAAAGATGAGAGGCGTCTGTAATTTACATCATAGGTAGACCTCAACTATGGGAGACAAACTGAGAAAAAAAAATCCAGAAAATCACATTGTCTGTTTTTTTAACAATTTATTTGCATATTATGGTGGAAAATAAGTATTTGGTCAGAAACAAAATTTCATCTCAATACTTTGTAATATATCCTTTGTTGGCAATGACAGAGGTCAAACGTTTTCTGTAAGTCTTCACAAGGTTGCCACACACTGTTGTTGGTATGTTGGCCCATTCCTCCATGCAGATCTCCTCTAGAGCAGTGATGTTTTTGGCTTTTCGCTTGGCATCACGGACTTTCAACTCCCTCCAAAGGTTTTCTATAGGGTTGAGATCTGGAGACTGGCTAGGCCACTCCAGGACCTTGAAATGCTTCTTACGAAGCCACTCCTTCGTTGCCCTGGCGGTGTGCTTTGGATCATTGTCATGTTGAAAGACCCAGCCACGTTTCATCTTCAATGCCCTTGCTGATGGAAGGAGGTTTGCACTCAAAATCTCACGATACATGGCCACATTCATTCTTTCATGTACCCGGATCAGTCGTCCTGGCCCCTTTGCAGAGAAACAGCCCCAAAGCATGATGTTTCCACCACCATGCTTTACAGTAGGTATGGTGTTTGATGGATGCAACTCAGTATTCTTTTTCCTCCAAACACGACAAGTTGTGTTTCTACCAAACAGTTCCAGTTTGGTTTCATCAGACCATAGGACATTCTCCTAAAACTCCTCTGGATCATCCAAATGCTCTCTAGCAAACTTCAGACGGGCCCGGACATGTACTGGCTTAAGCAGTGGGACACGTCTGGCACTGCAGGATCTGAGTCCATGGTGGCGTAGTGTGTTACTTATGGTAGGCCTTGTTACATTGGTCCCAGCTCTCTGCAGTTCATTCACTAAGTCCCCCCGCGTGGTTCTGGGATTTTTGCTCACCGTTCTTGTGATCATTCTGACCCCACGGGGTGGGATTTTGCGTGGAGCCCCAGATCGAGGGAGATTATCAGTGGTCTTGTATGTCTTCCATTTTCTAATTATTGCTCCCACTGTTGATTTCTTCACTCCAAGCTGGCTGGCTATTGCAGATTCAGTCTTCCCAGCCTGGTGCAGGGCTACAATTTTGTTTCTGGTGTCCTTTGACAGCTCTTTGGTCTTCACCATAGTGGAGTTTGGAGTCAGACTGTTTGAGGGTGTGCACAGGTGTCTTTTTATACTGATAACAAGTTTAAACAGGTGCCATTACTACAGGTAATGAGTGGAGGAAAGAGGAGACTCTTAAAGAAGAAGTTACAGGTCTGTGAGAGCCAGAAATCTTGATTGTTTGTTTCTGACCAAATACTTATTTTCCACCATAATATGCAAATAAATTGTTAAAAAAACAGACAATGTGATTTTCTGGATTTTTTTTCTTCTCAGTTTGTCTCCCATAGTTGAGGTCTACCTATGATGTAAATTACAGACACCTCTCATCTTTTTAAGTGGTGGAACTTGCACTATTGCTGACTGACTAAATACTTTTTTGCCCCACTGTATGTGGTGAGCACTTTGAACCCCCAAGTGCTTCACAGAAGTTTACAACGCAGAGCCGTGAAAATAAAAAATCATTTTTCTTTCCTCAAAAATGATGCTTTAGCAAGCAATTTTTTATTTTCGCATTGTAACAGAAGAAATTGGACCCCAATAGTTGTTGCCCAGTTTGTCCTGAGTATGCTGGTACCCCATATGTGGGGGTAAACCACTGTTTGGGCGCACGTCGGGGCTCGGAAGGGAGCGAGCACCATTTGACTTTTTGAACGCAAGATTGGCTGGAATCAATGGTGGCGCCATGTTGCGTTTGAAGACCCCTGATGTGCCTAAACAGTGGAAACCCCTCAATTCTAACTCCAACACTAACCCCAACACACCCCTAACCCTAATCCCAACTCTAGCCATAACCCTAATCACAACCCTAACCCCAACACACCCCTAACCACACCCCTAACCACAAGCCTAATCTTAAACCTATTCCCAACCCTAGCCCTAATTCCAACCCTAACTCTAATTCCAACCCTAAGGCTGTGTGCCCACGTTGCGGATTCATGTGAGATTTTTCCGCACCATTTTTGAAAAATCCGCAGGTAAAAGGCACTGCGTTTTACCTGCGGATTTACCGCGGATTTCCAGTGTTTTTTGTGCGGATTTCACCTGCGGATTCCTATTGAGGAACAGGTGTAAAACGCTGCAGAATCCGCACAAAGAATTGACATGCTGCGGAAAATACAACGCAGCGTTTACGCGCGGTATTTTCTGCACCATGGGCACAGCGTATTTGGTTTTCCATAGGTTTACATGGTACTGTAAACCTGATGGAAAACTGCTACGAATCCGCTGCGGATCTGCAGCCAAATCCACACCGTGTGCACATAGCCTAATTCTAACCCTAACCCTAGTTCTAACCCTAATTCTAGTCCTATCCCTAACCCCAGCTCTAACCCTAGTGGAAAAATAAAAGTAAATATATTGTCTTTATTTTATTATTGTCCCTACCTATGGGGGTGATAAAGGGGGGGTTCATTTACTATTTTTTTTATTTTGATCACTGTGATAAAACCTATCACAGTGATCAAAATGTACCTGTAACAAATCTGCCGGCCGATTTGGCGGGCGCACTGCGCATGTGCCCACCATTTTGGAAGATGGCGGCGCCCATGGACAAGACGGACGGACACCGGGAGGCTCGGTAAATATGAGGGGGTGGCATCGGAGCACGGGGGTGGATCGGAGCACAGGCGGGAGACAGGAGGATGGAGGAGCATACAGGAGGACAGAGGGGAGCGGAGCAGTGTACAGGACAGGATGGAGGACCGGGAGGAGATCGGTGGCGGTAGCGGGGACAGATCAGGGTTTCCAGCCATGGCCGATGATATTGCAGCATCGGCCATGGCTGGATTGTAATATTTCACCACTTTTTATAGGTGAAATATTACAAATTGCTCTGATTGGCTGTTGAAAGTGAAACAGCCAATCAGAGCGATCGTAGCCACGGGGGGGCGAAGCCACACCCCCTGGGCTGAAGTACCACTCCTCCTGTCCCTGTAGGTCGGGTGAAATTGGAGTTAGCCCTTTCACCCGGCCTGCAGGGATGCAATCATTCTGTAACACAGCATATGCATCACAGGTCGGATTGGCACCGACTTTCATGACACGTACGCTGTGTCACAGGTCGGGAAGGGGTTAAATTTGTGAGTAAAACAACTTTGTTTCAAGTATGTGAAGCTTGTACAAACACCTGTGGCAAATAACAGGTGTGGGCAATATGAAAATCACACCTGAAACCAGATAAAAAGGGGAGAAGTTGACTCAATCTTTGTATTGTGTGTCTGTGTGTGTGCCACATTAAGCATTGAGAACAGAAAGAGGAGAAGAGAACTATGTAAGGACTTGAAAACAAAAATTGTTGAAAAATATCAGCAATCTTAAGGTGATAAGTTTATCTCCAGAGATTTTGATGTTCCTTTGTCCACTGTGCGCAACATAATCAAGAAGTTTGCAACTCTTGGCACTGTAGCTAATCTCCCTGGATGGCGCAGAAAAATTGATGAACGGTTGCAACACAGAATAGTCCGGATGGTGGTAAGCAGCTCCAATCAAGTTCCAAAGAAATTCAAGCTGTCCTGCAGGCTCAGGGCGCATCAGTGTCAGCGACAACTTTCCGTCGACATTTGAATGAAATGAAACACTAAGGCAGGAGACCCAGGAGAAGCCCAATGCTGACACAGGGACATAAAAAGTTAGACTGCAGTTTTCCAAAATGTATGTGAGTAAGCCAAAATCCTTCTGGGAAAGCATCTTGTGGACCGATGAGACCAAGACAGAGCTTTTTAGTAAAGCAGATCATTGTTTACCGAAAACGGAATGAAGCCCGGAAAGAAAACAAAACACAGTACCTACAAATATGGTGGAGGTTCAAAGATGTTATGGGGTTGTTTTGCTGCCTCTGGCACTGAGTGCCTTGACTGTGTGCAAAGTATCATGAAATCTGAAGATTACCAAAGGACAACGACCCCAGACATACTTCAAGAATCACCCAGAAATGGATGGAAACAAGGCGATGTGGCCAGCAATGAGTCTAGATGTAAATCCCTTTGAACAACTGTGGAGAGATCTTAAGATTGCTGTTGGGAGAAGGCGTCTTGAGATATGAGTGACCTGGAGCAGTTTGCTAAAGAAGAGTGGTCCAAAATTACAGTGGAGAAATGTAAGAAGCTTGTTTATGGTTTATGGTTGTAAGAAGCAATTGATTGCAGTTATTTATTCCAAAGGATGTGCAACTAAATATTAAGTTGAGGGTGCCAACAATTTTATCCGGCCATTTTAGGGATTTTGTGTGAAATGATGTCCAATTTGCCTTTTTTTCCTAATTTTTTTTTGTGTTGTCCCAACACACACAAAGGACATAAATGTGTATTAGAAAACGTATAATTGCAATACTTTTCTGGGAGAAATACATTTTCTGGAACAATTTCAAGGGTGCCAACGGTATGTGTATATAGTGAATGTGTTTCTATATACGATATGTATGTTTATTAGCTGTATGTGTGTGCCCATATACACTCCCTGACAGAAGTTATGTCGCTTATCCATGTTATGTAAATAAAAGCGTATAACCTGACGTAAAATTTATCCATTGGTTGTATAAATTATTCTTTTGAAAGCTGAAACCCTCCGAAATGTGGTTTAGGTTAAGAAAATAAATTGCCATCAATGCAGAAATATTGATCAGTTAATGGATACAGAATGGTCAGATTTTGGCAAGACAAAAGTTGTCACCTGGTCATATAATGCACCCAATCCTTGTTTACATCCTCACCTGTGTTCAGTAAATGATCAGTTAATTCGTGTGTGTGTATAAAAAGAAACCCAGTACCCCAGACTTCATTGAACTGCAACTTGAGTTCTGACAGCAAGCCAAAAATCCACCCTGCGACCAAAGCCTGGATTATCAAGAGGCTGAAGACCACATCCACTGCAGACGTGGCTGGCACCTTTAATGTGTCTCAGCGTCAAGTACAAATAATTAAAAAAAGATTTGAAGAGACTGGAGATGTGTTTGACAAGCCCAGGTCCGGCAGACCCCACAAGACAACTGGACAACTGCTCAGGAGGAACATTTGTTGGTTAAAATCCAAAGCAAGCCCCTCTTCCACTGCTTGAGCTCCAGCAGGCATGGTTACCTCAAGTCCCTGTGTCAACTAGAGCAGTTTATAGGATTCTGTCTCGAAATGGCCTCCATGGTCGAATCAGTGCCCAGAAACCAGCACTAAACAAAAGGCAAATAAAAAACCGTGTGGCATTTGCAAAGTCCCACAGCCTGCTAAACAGATGAACGCTGGATAAGTGGCAGAAGGTGGATTTCTCTGATGAATCTTCTTACACCACAGCTGCCGCAAATACTGCAGGAGACCTACTGGAGCCCGTATGGATCCAAAATACACCCAGAAAACTGTTCACTTTGGTGGTGGAAAGATCATGGTCTGGGGTTACATTTAGTATGGGGGTGCGCGAAACATTTGCAGGGTGGAAGGCAATATCAATAGCCTAAAATATCAAGAAGTATTAGCTACCTCTTATATTCCAAATCATAAAAAGGGTTAAATTCTGCAGCAGGATGGTGCTCCATCTCATACATCCATCTCTACAACAAAGTTCCTCCAGGCAAAAAAGATCAAGGTGCTGAAGGACTAGCCAGCCCAGTCACCAGACATGAACATCATTGAGCATGTTTGGGGTAGGATGAAAGAGGAAGCTTGGAAGACAAAACCAAAGAATCTAGATGAACTCTGGGAGGCATGTAAGACTGCATTCTTTGCTATTCCTGATGACGTCATTAATCAATTGTATGAATTATTGTTGAACCGCATGGATGCAGTCCTTCAAGCTCATGGTAGTCGCACAAAATATTAAATATGACTCTAATAGCACTACAACGTCACTCACCAATGTTAAGCAACATATATTAGTATTTTAAGTTAATTATTTGTTTGAATATCACATTACTTTCTGTGGGCGACAAAACTTTTGTCTTGCCAAAATCTGACCATTATGTGTCCATTAAGTAATCAATATTTCTGCATTGATGCCAAATTATTTTCTTAACCTAAACCACATTTTGGAGGGTTTCAGCTTTCAAAAGAATAATTTATACAACCAATTGATGAATTTAACATCAGGTTATAAGCTTTTATTGATATAACATGGATAAGCGACATACCTTCTGTCACGCCAGCTGGCTTGTCAAGGTAAGGAGGCTTATTCGCCGTGCAATGCTTTTCTGGGAAATTAAATATGCAAATTGCCTCTTCTGAGAAAAAGAGGACTTAAACTCTATAGCGCCACCTGTTGGAAGTAGCGATCCTACAAGTCATAATCAACTCTTTAATGAGTTGTGCAATATGACTTAGGATAAAAGCCAAATCAGTATCTCAGTTCGCAGACACGGTGTTTCGGGCTGTTGGCCCTCGTCAGTGCGAAGCATGAGAACTGATTTCGCTAGGTGAGAGGCTCTGGACTGGGGTCTAAGGGGTAACGTTTCTCCTTATGGAAAGTGACATACCAGCTGGCTTGTCAAGGTAAGGAGGCTTATTCTTTAACTGGTATGTCACTCTCCATAAGGAGAAACGTTACCCCTTAGACCCAAGTCCAGAGCCTCTCACCTAGCCAAATCAGTTCTCATGCTTCGCACTGATGAGGGCCAACAGCCCGAAACACCGTGTCTGCGAATTGAGATACTGATTTGGCTTTTATCCTAAGTCATATTGCACGACTCGTTAAAGAGTTGATTGTGACTTGTAGGATCGCTACTTCCAACAGGTGGCGCTATAGAGTTTAAGTCCTCTTTTCCTCAGAAGAGGCAATTTGCATATTTAATTTCCCAGAGGAGCATTGCACGGTGAATAAGCCTCCTTACCTTGACAAGCCAGCTGGTATGTCACTCTTTCCCTTTACCCGCTGTGCTCTGCGGCTTACATCGCTATGGTGTTACAGGGAATTCCCTGTTACCACCTTCGTACCTGTGATCCGCCGCGGGTAACGCATGCGCGCTGGTGCTTCCTCCCCCTCTCATCCATGGCGGCGTCTGTATGATGCGGTGAGTGTACAGTTTCCATGGGAACCTTCCCAGCACTCCCCGCTTCTTGACGCCGGCCTGTATGATTGGGTGACGTAGGCTCCGCCCACATGCGCTCATCAGACACGGCGGGGGGGCCTTTCCGGCTCCACACAGGTGCTTGGTTTGGTATCACACATGGGATTATTTAAGGCTCCGTTTGGGCACATTGTCACACTGCCCCTTGAAAAAGCATCAGCGAAACGCGCGTTGGGGTATCTGCGCAGCTGGTTACGGCGTCTGTTATGATCTGGTGGCCTTGGAGCAGCATGAGACGTACTCTGGAGAAGGTGGTCCCTGTACTGACCGCAAACCCTGAACCTAGCAGCGCAACTAGAAGTAGCCGTGGGGGGTACCTAACACTCCCTAGACCCCTCGGCACAGCCTAAGATCTAACTACCCCTAAAGACAGAAACATGAAACCTATCTTGCCTCAGAGAAAATCCCCAAAGGATAGATAGCCCCCCACAAATATTGACTGTGAGAGGAGAGGGAAATAACATACGCAGATATGAAATCATATTTTAGCATAGGAGGCCATACTAGCTAAAAAGAAAGAATAGAACAGAGTACTATGCGGTCAGTAAAAAAACACTAGAAAATATCCACCTCAGAAAATACGGATCACCACATCTGACTAAAGACATGGGGGGTATATCTGCATCTCCAGAGAAATAGCTAGGCTGCAAAAAATCCTTCACAGACCAAGCTGGACAAGACAAAAACATGAAAATGCACAGAACTATAAGGTCCACTGCAGGTGGACAGCAAAAACAAAGCCAGGACTTATCTTTGTAGAAAAACACAGCAAACTGGAGAGACCAGCAGGGAAGTGAATCCTTCAAGAACAATGGACAACTGGCACTGACTAAAGGATCCAGCAAAGCTATATACCCCAGTCAGTCATGCAATTAGTAGACACACCTGTCCACTCCTGCAGTCCAGGCACAACTGCATTACCCTCTACAACCACCGGAGGGAGCCCAAAAGCTGAATTCACAACAGGCGTCCATGGGTAAGATATGCCTACTATTCAATCTTCATGCATTTTTGGCACTGCACTGCTAGTTTTATGATAACACGGCCAGGTCACTATGTGTTACTATCCATTATATCTTGGTCTGTTGCTGCCTGTGACATGTGGTATATTTTGTCCCCATTTATTTTAGTGGATTTCCATTAGGCTGCTCTGTCCTCCATACATACTATGTGACATGACATTTAGTCGTATATTCATTATGTATTTGGTATGTAGGTTTGTTACACATTTGTGAGCACCTTTTTTGTATTGGATCGCCGGCCCCTGCCAGTTTGTATCATCATCCTGTAGACCTGTCCAGTTTGTTCTCTTGTTTTTATGTTTCGTATTGGTGTGTTCGGCTTACATATTTATACATTAATAAAGTTATACATTTTTTATACTTTTTTGCCTCACTAGTTTATTTTTCCGTATTATTTCGGTTATGTTTTGGAACTTAAAGGCTCTTGTTTTCTTATATGTTTTCTATAGTTCTAGTGGAGTTTTCCTCTAAATATGGTCACATTATTATATCAGTTCTGGTATGTTATATATATATATATATATATATATATATATATATATATATATGTATATATATATATATATATATATATAGTAAGATTACGCTACCTGAGTGTGTTGGGGGACACTCGCTTGGCACAAGATTCAAGCACTCAGGCACGGTACCTCACATGAGTTTGGTTTATTAAACTGCATAAACCATATGATGTACAGTCCATTTCAATACAGCCACGAAACATTAAAGGACATCAGACAGTTCATGTAGCAGATAGGCTTCTCTGCTGTATATTACAATCCCCTTGTCCGGGGTTACCTCTCAGGAGTTCTACTCCTCACACTGACTTCACGTCAGTCCCAGGTCCTCAACACAGACCGTCCAGGTCTACGGTCTCCAGGTGCTTCCAGGACGACTCCACTCCCAGGAGCCTCCAACACCGACCGTCCAGGACCTTGCACAGGAACCTCACAGGCACCATTCAGATCCAAACACAGGAACCATGTGACCCACACCCTGGTCACATTACATACCTGTAACCACTCCCTTGGGTGGGAGTGTGGGTGTGGCTAGTCTGACCCTCCCATCTCATGACTAGCCCTGCCAATCTCCCATTAGAACTTACACATTTACATGTGGGACTACAGGTCCCAGACCATAACATAACTTTAGACTGACAGCGCAGAGTGTCCTCCTCTGCGACACACATACCGGCCATCTACAATTCTGCCAGACTTTGTCTCATCACAACTATGCCTCCAAGTGCATCTTGAAGTGCAGATGCAGCGCCCCCTGGCTGTAACATTGGTCACTGCACCACATACCTCCCCCCTTTGTTCAACCCTATTGGGGTGGACACATGACATAAACATGGGGTTCCGATACCGGGAACCCACATCACCTTTGACAGGCCTCCCCCGCCCCCAACGGTCAGTTTGTCGGTCTTGGGCTTTAACCCTTGAGTCACCATCTGTTTGTTTTAGCAGACCCTTTTTGGTCAACCCACTTACAGTTGAGCTGACTGTCTGGTCTGAGTCTGACCCTTCGCTACTACGTCTACCAGGTCTCCCACCTCGGTCACTCAGCCCTGAGCTAACAGAGGAGTCACTACTTTGGACTCTTCTACTCTTTAGGGTATCTTTCCATATCTCCATACTCTGGGTTGGATGTGGTCGCCATCTTATATTCTGCAGCTGTTTTTTAATCTTCAGACGTTCCAGTCTTAGCTGCTCTATCTCCTTTAGATACGTCACCCAGTATTCAAGAAGCACTCGAATGTTTCTAAGGCTTTCTACTGAGCCAATTACCACAAATGGAACCATCTCATCTTCACCAGTTACCTGGACTTCACCATCATCCGGAATCCTGAGTCTTACCACACCGGATCTATTCAACAGGTCCTGCTTCACTTTTCCAAATCTTCCAATGACTTTCCCCACCAAACTTCTGGGTACTCGAATGACGTCTTCCACAAAGCCCAGCCGACTTTGAGCTTTCCTGGCATGCTCCAAACGTCGAGCTGCTTCATTGTTCCTAAACAGGATCATTTGTTTCGTGTGAAGACATTGTAGGTGCATATCCTTCAGGATAGCCACCCGCTTCACTGTGACTTCCTTAGTGGACAGTATCACCAACTGTTTCGTCTCTGGGGCCCAGTTCACACTATGCGCTTCGACCCCCTTCTTAAAGGCCTCATGCACACCTTCACCGGTACAGGCTTCTTGCACATCTTCGGGTACATCTATCACACACTTGAATAGCGGGGTCTCACTCTCTTCATGGACAGACGGCTCCCCTTTTGCCATGGACCTTTCCATTAAGACATCTGCCACGACCGGGTGACTGTCTTGTTCTGTTTTTAGTGCCAATTCTTTCTCCCCTTTACAGTCTTCCAGAACCCTGGCCAGGATGGGCACTGGCAACTTCACCTCGTTACCACTCTGGTACTGCCGCTGTGAGTCTGTGACCAGCATCTCCTTCTCTTGCAGAAGACCATTAAATGCTTCCCTGAGCACATCCACATCTTCCCTTAAGGCTTTATTCACACTTTGCCACGTTGACAGGTGATGTTTGAGCTCAGAGACTTCCTTCGCTACAAACCAGGCCTTGACTGCTGCGAGCTCGGACTCCAGGTGACGCACCTGATCCAGCTGCGCGGAGTTGGCGACTTCTATCTCAGGGACATTATCTTTGTTGGCACCTGTCCCTGTCTCCTCTTTAAACACTTTTCTCCGAGGGTGCAATTTGTTCAGCCCCTTTTCCTCTTTTACGTCTCTGGCGACGGGAGGAAGCTTTGCTATTTATACCAGAGTCATATTTATACCAGAGTCAGTCTTACTGCCCTCTTTTCCGCTTTCGTCACCGTCTGAATGGGAGTCACCACCACCCGATCGGTCATCCGGGAACCAGCCGTTCCCATCTAAACAGGTCACATTTTCTGGAATGGGTACCACCGCTAGCATAACTTCAGCCTGTGGAGCCCTGTCGTTTCTCTCTGTCAGTACCTCTGATAGCACAGCGTCATACTCTGCTCTAGCGTTTGTTACTGGCCATGACATGTCACAGTCACCCCCAGAGCCAGTCTCACCCCCCACAACATGGTGAACCTTCCCGCTGCTCCCTAACCGGGTGTCAGCTTCAGGGGCTTTATTAACCACGTCACTTACAGTCTTCTTGGGGTACACATCAGGTGACATGTCCGTAAGTTGGGCAGACGCTCTCTCCCCACTGGTCAACCCGACCTTTGACCCTTCAACTTTGGGAGGAACACATGTTTTAAGGTACGAAACCTCACCAACTGAGAGCCCTCCATTCACCTGTTGTAAAGACACTCCCTTCTCCCACAAGTCTGTGAAGAACTTAGAGTCCCGGCCAATTATCACTGGGCAGGGTAAGGTTGAGACTACGGCCATATCATGGATTGCACGGTCTTTGGCCGTCTCTAGGACCACCCTGACTACAGGAAAATGCTTAGTGTGCCCATGGATGCAGGTGACCTTGATTTTCCTACCGGGTATTTAGAGTCCCTCAGGTGCAACCCTCAGTAGAGTCACCGGGCCCCCAGAATCGACCAGTCCATACATTTCCATCTCTTGCATCCGTAGGACACACCCCCCGTAAACTTTCACCAGGTGGATAGTTCACACAACATACCGGACACACATAACTCACAGGCCCCGGGCAACAATTTGTCTGTGGAACCTCTTTGGGACGCTCCTGCCCCTTTTGGGAAACCACCTTTTCTTGAGATTCCACCTCTTTTTTGGCTACTACCCTTCTTCGGGTTACCGCCCCCATTTGGGACTCCACCCCCTTTTGGGCAATCATCCCCATTTGGGTCACCGCCCACTTGTATGAACACTACCCCTTTTAGGGACACCCCGTGGACTTCCCCACGGCACTCAGGCCCCAGTTCGCACAGTACACCCCTATGTCTCTGGGCTTGTACTGGCCCTTTAAGAGTCTGCACAACTTGCAAAAAAAAAAATTTTTTTTTTTCTCTCTTCAACAGAGAGCTGCTGCTGAATCTCTTGCTGCAACTGCAGCTGTACTCCACAATACTCTGCCGCAGACTTCGTGGACCCGCCGATCCACAGCAAGCCGCTTGTCACCTTCGTAACATCACCGAGCCACAGCAAGCTGACTTGAGAAAAAAAAAAAAACTTCACAGTCTCTCACTGACACCAGTCAGCACAGACTCCTGTCTGTTATACCCGGTTCTCAGACCGTTTACTCCTCTGGGTCAGATCAGCAAGCGCTGCAACATGTGCTTCTTGGACCGTTGCCCCTCGCATTCTCCACCATATGTAAGATTACGCTACCTGAGTGTGTTGGGGGACACTCGCTTGGCACAAGATTCAAGCACTCAGGCACGGTACCTCACATGAGTCTGGTTTATTACACTGCATAAACCATATGATGTACAGTCCATTTCAATACAGCCACGAAACATTAAAGGACATCAGACAGTTCATGTAGCAGATAGGCTTCTCTGCTGTATATTACAATCCCCTTGTCCGGGGTTACCTCTCAGGAGTTCCACTCCTCACACTGACTTCACGTCAGTCCCAGGTCCTCCACACAGACCGTCCAGGTCTACGGTCTCCAGGTGCTTCCAGGACGACTCCACTCCCAGGAGCCTCCAACACCGACCGTCCAGGACCTTGCACAGGAACCTCACAGGCACCATTCAGATCCAAACACAGGAACCATGTGACCCACACCCTGGTCACATTACATACCTGTAACCACTCCCCTGGGAGGGAGTGTGGGTGTGTGAGGCTAGTCTGACCCTCCCATCTCTCATGACTAGCCCTGCCAATCTCCCATTAGAACTTACACATTTACATGTGGGACTACAGGTCCCAGACCATAACATAACTTTAGACTGACAGCGCAGAGTGTCCTCTGCGACACACATACCGGCCATTTACAATTCTGCCGGACTTTGTCTCATCACAACTATGCCTCCAAGTGCATCTTGAAGTGCAGATGCAGCGTCCCCTGGCTGTAACATTGGTCACTGCACCACAATAGATACATACATACAGTGGGGGAAATAAGTATTTGATCCCTTGCTGATTTGGTAAGTTAGCCCACTGACTTGACATGAACAGTCTAACTTTTATATTCTCACAATATTAACCCCTTTCTGCCATTAGACGTACTATTCCGTCCATGTGGGGTGGGCTTTACTTCCCAAGGACGGAATAGTACGTCATAGGCGATCGGCCGCGCTCACGGGGTGAGCGCGGCCGATCGCGGCCGGGTGTCAGCTGCTTACCGCAGCTGACATCCGGCACTATGTGCCAGGAGCGGTCACGGACCGCCCCCGGCACATTAACCCCCGGCACACCGCGATCAAACATGATCGCGATGTGCCGGCGGTGCAGGGAAGCATCGCGCAGGGAGGGGGCTCCCTGCGTGCTTCCCTGAGACCCCCGCAGCAACGCGATGTGATCGCGTTGCTCCGGGGGTCTCCTACCTTCCTCCGTGCAGAAAGTCCCGGATCCAAGATGGCCGCGGATCCGGGTCCTGCAGGGAGGGAGGTGCCTTACCATGTGCCTGCTCAGAGCAGGCACTTGGTAACGCTGCACTGCTCTCAGACAGATCGGTGATCTGTCAGAGTGCTGTGCAAACTGGCAGATCACCGATCTGTATTGTCCCCCCTGGGACAAAGTAAAAAAGTTAAAAAAAAATTTTACAAGTGTGTAAAAAAAATTCTGGCTAATTCTGCCTCACAAAAATCGGAATAAAAAGCGATCAAAAAATGTCACGTGCCCGAAAATGTTACCAATAAAAACGTCAACCCGTCCCGCAAAAAACAAGAGCTCACATGATTCTGTGGACTCAAATATGGAAAAATTATAGCTCTCAAAATGTGGTAACGCAAAAAATATTTTTTGCAATAAAAAGCGTCTTTCAGTGTGTGACGGCTGCCAATCATAAAAAATCCGCTAAAAAACCCGCTATAAAAGTAAATCAAACCCCCCTTCATCACCCCCTTAGTTAGGGAAAAATAAAAAAAATTAAAAAAATGTATTTATTTCCATTTTCCCATTAGGGTTAGGGCTAGGGTTAGGGCTAGGGCTAGGGTTAGGGCTAGGGCTAGGGTTAGGGCTAGGGTTAGGGTTAGGGATAGGGCTAGGGTTAGGGTTAGGGCTAGGGTTAGGGCTAGGGTTAGGGCTAGGGTTAGGGCTAGGGTTAAGGCTACAGTTAGGGTTGGGGCTAAAGTTAGGGTTAGGATTTGAATTACATTTGCAGTTGGGAATAGGGTTGGGATTAGGGTTTGGGGTGTGTCAGGGTTAGGGGTATGGTTAGGGTTACTGTTGGGATTAGGGTTAGGGGTGTGTTTGGATTAGGGTTTCAGTTATAATTGGGGGGTTTCCACTGTTTAGACACATCAGGGGCTCTCCAAATGCGTCATGGCGTCCGATTTCAATTCCAGCCAATTCTGCGTTGAAAAAGTAAAACAGTGCTCCTTCCCTTCCAAGCTCTCCCATGTGTCCAAACAGGAGTTTACCCCAACATATGGGGTATCAGCGTACTCAGGACAAATTGGACAACAACTTTTGGGGTCCAATTTCTCCTGTTACCCTTGGGAAAATACAAAACTGGGGGCTAAAAAATAAATTTTGTGGGAAAAAAAAAGAATTTTTATTTTCACGGCTCTGCGTTATAAACTGTAGTGAAACACTTGGGAGCTCAAAGTTCTCACAACACATCTAGATAAGTTCGTGGGGGGGTCTAGTTTCCAATATGGGGTCACTTGTGGGGGGTTTCTACTGTTTAGGTACATTAGGGGCTCTGCAAACGCAATGTGACGCCTGCAGACCATTCCATCTAAGTCTGCATTCCAAATGGCGCTCCTTCCCTTCCGAGCCCTCCCATGCGCCCAAACGGTGGATCCCCCCCCACATATGGGGCATCAGCGCACTCAGGACAAATTGGACAACAACTTTTGGGGTCCAATTTCTCCTGTTACCCTCGAGAAAATACAAAACTGGGGGCCCTTAGGGGGTCTACTTTCCAAAATGGTGTCACTTGTGGGGGGTTTCAATGTTTAGGCACATCAGTGGCTCTCCAAACGCAACATGGCGTCTCATCTCAATTCCTGTGAATTTTGCATTGAAAAGTCAAACGGCACTCCTTCCCTTCCGAGCTCTCCCATGCGCCCAAACAGTGGTTTACCCCCACATATGGGGTATCAGCATACTCAGGACAAATTGTACAACAACTTTTTGGTTCCAATTTCTTCTCTTACCATTGGGAAAATAAAAAATTGGGGGCGAAAAGATAATTTTTGTGAAAAAAAAATGATTTTTTATTTTTACGGTTCTGCATTATAAACTTCTGTGAAGCACTTGGTGGGTCAAAGTGCTCACCACACCTCTAGATAAGTTCCTTAGGGGGTCTACTTTCCAAAATGGTGTCACTTGTGGGGGGTTTCAATGTTTAGGCACATCAGTGGCTCTCCAAACGCAACATGGCGTCCCATCTCAATTCCAGTCAATTTTGCATTAAAAAGTCAAATGGCGCTCCTTCGCTTCCGAGCTCTGTCATGCGCCCAAACAGTGGTTTACCTCCACTTATGGGCTATTGGCGTACTCAGGACCAATTGTACAACAAGGTTTGGGGTCCATTTTCTCCTGTAACCCTTGGTAAAATAAAACAAATTGGAGCTGAAGTAAATTTTTTTTGAAAAAAAGTTAAATGTTAATTTTTATTTAAACATTCCAAAAATTCCTGTGAAACACCTGAAGGGTTAATAAACTTCCTGAATGTGGTTTTGAGAACCTTGAGGGGTGCAGTTTTTAGAATGGTGTCACACTTGGGTATTTTCTATCATATAGACCCCGCAAAATGACTTCAAATGAGATGTGGTCCCTAAAAAAAAATGGTGTTGTAAAAATGAGAAATTGCTGGTCAACTTTTAACCCTTATAACTCCCTAACAAAAAAAAATTTTGGTTCCAAAATTGTGCTGATGTAAAGTAGACATGTGGGAAATGTTACTTATTAAGTATTTTGTGTGACATATCTCTGTGATTTAATTGCATAAAAATTCAAAGTTGGAAAATTGCGAAATTTTCGAAAATTTCGCCATATTTCCGTTTTTTTCACAAATAAACGCAGGTAATATCAAAGAAATTTTACCACTATCATGAAGTACAATATGTCACGAGAAAACAGTGTCAGAATCACCGGGATCCGTTGAAGTGTTCCAGAGTTATAACCTCATAAAGGGACAGTGGTCAGAATTGTAAAAATTGGCCCGGTCCATAAAATGCAAACCACCCTTGGGGTTAAAGGGGTTAAAATTAACCTACCCTTAAAATTATAGACTGTTCTAGTCTTTGTCAGTGGGCAAACTTACAAAATCAACAAAGGATCCAATACTTATTTCCCCCATAGAATATACAGTGTATATATATCTAATATATAAAGCTGAATGTGTGTATGTGTGTGTGTATATATGTCCGGGATTGGCATCTGCACCGTCGCAGCTACAGCCACAAAATTTTGCACAGTCACACGTCTGGACCCCGAGAGCGTCATAGGCTACGTTGTGAGGTGAAATTTTAACCCCGCGCTTTCCAATTCACCAAACAATTTTGCCCCTATCTACATAATGGGGAAAAAGTGAAATGAAAAGTGTTGGAGGCGTCGCAGCTACAGCCACAAAATTTTGCACAGTCACACGTCTGGACCCTGAGAGCGTCATAGGCTATGTTGTGAGGTGAAATTTTAACTCTGCGCTTTCCAATTCACCAAACTATTTTTCCCCTATCTACATAATGGGGAAAAGTGAAAGGAAAAGTGTTGGAGGCAAATTGACAGCTGCCAGATGTGAACAAGGGGGACTTAAAGAATGAGAGCGATGGCACCAAAGAGTATATACCGTACAGTTGCTAAGGTGGGGCCCCGACATGAGATACTGACCACACATGGGGATATGAGCACACACACAAAATGCGCCACACACTACCACGTGCTTGAACACATATATCACCCTCAGCACACATTTCACCACACATACACCAACCTCGCCACATAAAAGTCAAAACACAAAAGTCACCGCTCAAAACTCGCCACGCGCAAAACTCGCCACATGCAAAAACTAGGCTCACGCAAAACTCGCCACAAGTGAAAAACTCACCTCATGGAAAACTCGCCACACGCAAAACTTGCACACGCGGAAAAATTGCCACATTCACAAAATTTGCAACACATGCAAAAGTTGCCTCACACAAAACTTGCACATACTCAAAAGGCACCAGACATAAAACTCACCATGCGCAAAACTCGCCATGCGCAAAACATGCTGCACACAACTTGCTACACTAACCTGTCACATGCAACTCGACACACAAAAAGTTGCTACACGCATGTTGCCACACAAAACTCATCTCACAAAAGTCGCTACATGCATGTTGCCACACGCAACTCAACACACACAACTTGACAAATGAAACTCGCCCTAAAACACACACAAGTCTGGTATTATCCTTCAAAAATAAAAATCTGATTAATAAGCAGACAAACTACAAGAGCAACAAATGTACCATATAGGAAATACAGCAGCTGTCAGTCACATGACCTGTCTATTATGTGTATGTGTGAGCTAATATATACTGCCAGAGGGAGGGCTTCCTGTTGGCTGGGGATTTATCAGGCTGCCAATTTATCTTACAAATACTGAGGTAAAAATACTGAGCAAATAATGTGTTAACGAGGTCTAATACAGGAGATCACACAGGTATATACTATATACAGGGGAGATGACACACAGATATATACTATATACAGGAGAGATGACACACAGGTATATACTATATAGAGGAGGAGATGACATACAGGTACATACTATATACAGGAGGAGATGACATACATGTATATACTATATACAGGAGGAGATGACACACAGGTATATACTATATACAGGAGCAGATTACCTACAGGTATATACTATATACAGGAGGAGATGACATACAGGTATATATATAGAAGATTACATACAGGTATAATAATAATAATAATAATTTTATTTATATAGCGCCAACATATTCCGCAGCGCTTTACAAATTATAGAGGGGACTTGTACAGACAATAGACATTACAGCATAACAGAAATACAGTTCAAAACAGATACCAGGAGGAGTGAGGGCCCTGCTCGCAAGCTTACAAACTATGGGGAAAAGGGGAGACACGAGAGGTGGATGGTAACAATTGCTTTAGTTATTCGGACCAGCTATAGTGTAAGGCTCAGGTGTTCATGTAAAGCTGCATGAACCAGTTACCTGCCTAAGTATGTAGCAGTACAGACACAGAGGGCTAATACTGCATAAAGTGTATGAGAACATGATGCGAGGAACCTTTTTTTTTTTTTTTATTATAAATAGGCCACACAGGGATCGTTAGGTTAATGCATTGAGGCGGTAGGCCAGTCTGAACAAATGAGTTTTTAGGGCACGCTTAAAACTGTGGGGATTGGGGATTAATCGTATTAACCTAGGTAGTGCATTCCAAAGAATCGGCGCAGCACGTGTAAAGTCTTGGAGACGGGAGTGGGAGGTTCTGATTATTGAGGATGCTAACCTGAGGTCATTAGCGGAGCGGAGGGCACGGGTAGGGTGGTAGACTGATACCAGGGAGGAGATGTAGGGTGGTGCTGAGCCATGGAGTGCTTTGTGGATGAGGGTAGTAGTTTTGTACTGGATTCTGGAGTGGATGGGTAGCCAGTGTAATGACTGGCACAGGGTAGAGGCATCGGTGTAACGGTTGGTGAGGAATATGATCCTGGCTGCAGCATTCAGGACAGATTGGAGCGGGGAGAGTTTTGCAAGAGGGAGACCGATTAGTAGAGAGTTACAATAGTCCAGACGAGAATGAATAAGTGAAACAGTCAGAGTTTTTGCAGAGTCGAAATTAAGAAAAGGGCGAATTCTAGAAATGTTTTGAGATGCAGGTAAGAAGAGCGAGCCAGTGATCGGATGAAGGGGGTGAATGAAAGGTATATACTATAGACAGGAGGAGATGACACACAGATATATACTATATACAGGGGAGATGACACACAGATATATACTATATACAGGAGGAGATGACATACAGGTATATACTATATATAGAAGGAGATGACATACAGGTATATACTATATATAGGAGGAGATGACATACAGGTATATACTATATATAGGAGGAGATGACATACAGGTATATACTATATACAGGGGAGATGACACACAGCAGGTATATACTATATACAGGGGAGATGACATACAGGTATATACTATATGCAGGAGATGACATACAGGTGTATACTATATATAAGGGAGATGACAAACATGTATATACTGAGGTGAAAATGAGAGGTGTGAGGTGAAAATGAAAAGGTGTGAGTGCAAAATGAGAGGAGTGAGGGAAAATAGTGGAGTGATCAGAAAATGACAGATGTGAGGTCGAAATGACAAGTGTTAGGGGGGAATGAGAGGAGTGAGGGAGAAAATGAGAGGTGTGAGGGAGAAAATGAGAGATGTGAGGGGGAAAATTAAAGATGTGATTGAGAAAATGAGAGGCGTGATGGGAAAATAAGAGAAGTGACGTGCTATAACTAACCACAGATATTTATTATGCCCAGGCAACGCCGGGCTCTTCAGCTAGTATATATATATATGTACTGTGTATATATATTGCGTGTGTGTATACACTGTATGTTCGCTGTTGTCAATCACAAGCCGCAGTGGTCCAGCTTCTGGTGGAAGAGTGACAGCACTGCTACCTGTTTCAGACACAGACCATGGAGGAGCGTGCACTGGATTTAGGCAGGTATTGGTAGGTGAGTATGACTGAGTTTGTTGTTTTTTTTACATGGAACATCTCTCTGGATAAAATTTGATTTCGCCTGGATGAACACTTTAATGTAGTGTAACCCATGGGTAACAATGCAGACCTCTTGAACCCGGGTATATTGTGCCACACAAATTGCCCCATTTCTCTACCCCCCAAAAAAAATAATAATCACTGTGCGCTGCATTGGTTATTGTATTTTAGAGTGTTTTATTCCCAGAAGTACTATTTTCAGAAATGTGGTGTTGAATTCCTCCAGGTACGAATATAGGAAGAGCCGTAAAACTGAATTGGAATTGTCAGGGGGAAAATAGTATAACGTGTGGTCTGATCATACCAGAACAATAAAGATGACCTTGACCATGGTACTCGTAAAAAACAATAATTTTATTAAGATATAATTTGTAAAACCAACGTATAAATACAGGGATACTGGACCATACAGAAACGAGGGACAAAAATTGCCATAGGCTACATCCTAAACCTGGGCCAAATTTCCATACAGATACATAATATCTATATGAAATACATATTATAATGTCTAGTTATAAGTTATACATGTAACATATATATTGAAAAATCATGGTATGCCAAATGTCACAGTACACTATATGGAGAAGAGTAATCTCTGATTTACCAAGATAACATATGTAGCTCTGCATAAAGAGATAGATATATGAATCCTCAAGTTAGCACTATCTCAACTTTGGAACAGACTGGTATAGTGAAAAAGTAACAAGGCTACCTTACAATCGGCCACAGGGGTGAAGTCCTCGGCGTCCCTCTGCCCCGACGCGCGTTTCGCACTGCTTCTTCGGGAGGCGTGTCAGGGCAGGGGGTTAGCCGGTATAAATATAATAGGCAGAGTGTTGATTGGGCTTTGGGCTCGTTGGGGATTCGCATCAGGTGTGTAATGGTTGCTGCTATTGTTAACACCAGACCTAGCTATTACTTTTCCGCGTATCAATGTGCAGTTTGTTCAAACCGGAAGTTCCCATAATGCAGTGGTGTACGGACCCCGGAACTTTCAGGTTTACAGCTAAGATGTACGGACCCCGGAAGTGTGGTTACTACTGTTGTTAATGCCGTGCCTAGATACTATTTTTCCGCGTATCAGTATGTAGTTTGTTCAAACCGGAAGTTCCCATAATGCATTGGTGTATGGACACCGGAACTTTCAGGTTTAGACCTAAAGTGTACGGACCCCAGATATGTATTTTTCACTGTATTATTATTTAAATAAAATGTCAATAAGTAATTATTTTAATCCGGTGATCATAATGATAAAATGCGGATCCCGGAAATTCGTTACTAGGACACGGTGTACGAAAGTCGGAAATGCCACAGAGAGAACCTCTAATGTAGCACAGGATACCGGAAGTTTAGAGGGAGGCTTCCTATGTCGTCAGTGTTCGGAAACCGGAAGTCGAAGTCTATGTTGTGGAGACCATAACGTCTCTAAGGTTACTATAGACGCCGCAATGGATTTAACCTACTAGAGTGTTACCCGATAGGCTGCGGGGCGCATCGGCGCCTGTGCTGATCTGCATAGACCTGTAATAAATGGAGGATCAGGTCGCAGCCATAGGGTCAGAGGCAGCAGGTCGTTCGTAAGTACAACTATGCTATCTCATTCTCCTCATTGGCCGCTCACAGATCCTCACAGTTCTGCGATCCACACAGGCGCTCTGCCCCTAAGGAAAAAAAGAAGAAATAATTTGGATAATAATAAAGATGAAAAAGATTGGAGGAGGAAGAAGAATGTATGATTAATAATAAAAATTAAAGATTAAAAATACAAGGGAATGTGTTGTGATCACAAGTTTATAAAAGTTTTTTCTGAAGGAAGTGGCAAAATGGAATACATATCATAGTACAATTAAAGTGACCATTGTGTGAAGCCATAAGGCTTAATTGTTGTTGTTGATAAATAGTGAGATGAATCTACTAGTAAACATGTGTGTAGAGATAAAATTGGTTTGGTGATGGTATAATGATTTATGGGTATATGTGTCTTATTATAGTGAGATGTTAACACAGATGTGACTATAACTGTCAATATACCTGACGGATTTAATATAAGTCCGCCATGTATATGCATATAAAGCTCAATTTGTGTAGACATATAAAATGACATAAAATATCCCTTGTATATAACCAAGGGGGCAAATATCAATCCCCAATAATAATTAACAAACTCCCTCAATATATATCAAATAATCAGCGTCATAAACAATATATGTTTTGATATTAAACACATAAATTTTCAAAATTACAACCCAATTGACACTGTATAATTTAAAATAGACTATTTGACGTTACGATTTTCCAATTTAGTATGTTTTTCTCCTGTTTTTCCTTATTTCCTTTCTCACAACGATATCTTCCTTCAGGACCTCCACTCGACAACATCCCTCCAGAGTATTCTCCAGGTCAGTTCGTATTTCCTCCATCCAAGACAAGCAAAGCCCAATTGATCACAAACCAAAAGGTAAGTATACTATAAGAAATACAAAACACCAAAATTAATAAAGACAAACTACGACTAAATAAAACATTAAAAAGAGAGTATGCATGTAGTCTCAAATTGAGCATGTATAACCCCCTGCCGTACTACCACCTCGATATCCTAAAGTTACGTTACAAAAAAGCACCAAAGCCAAAGCTTTCATTTAGGCCCTGTGGGACCATTGTTCCCAATCTGTAGATCCATTGGCACTCTTTCTTTGCCAGTCTCTTGCCCATGTCACCCCCCCTGAAACCCAAGTCCAACATATCAATACCCTTAACTGACAGCAGTCTAGAATTACATTGGTGGTACCGCTTAAAGTGTCTAGGTAGGGTTTTCAATGTGGTGTCATCAAGGGCTGTTTTGGCTTTGTTAATATCAAGGCAATGCTCACGAACCCTGATTTTGAGCTCCCGACTAGTCATACCCACATAAATTTTATCGCATGGGCATGTGGCATAATAAATTATGCCTTTAGATGAACATGTAATGTTTGTTCTAATTTCAAAGGTACGTGTGCCTTCTTGATTTTTGAATGTAGTACTTTTCTTCATGTTGGCACAGCCCTTGCACATTCCACATGGAAAAACCCTTTCTTCATGACATTTCTTTTATCCCTAGTTGTTTTTTTGGGATCATAAGTACTGTGCACCAATATGTCTCGTAAGCTCGGGGCTCTCTTGGCTACAAAAGAAGGGCCCTTCGGGAGGATTTTATTGAGGATCGGGTCAGTAAGCAATATATTCCAATGTTTTTGGACTATATTGCGTAGTTTGTACCATTCATTACTGTAGTTAGTAATGAACCTTACCTAGTTATCCTGTTCTTTTGTCATTGGGATAGGTTGATTCTTATGTAACAGTTGTTGTCTTGGAGTGTTTTTTGCTCTCCAATATCCCTTTTGGATAGTCCTTCGATTGTATCCTCTGTCCTGGAATCTTTCCCTCAGTGCTTTCGATTGTGCCTCAAACTGTGTTTCTTCCGAGCAAATTCTCTTGACGCGTAAGAATTGACCAATAGGTATGCTGTTAGTGGTGGATTTCGGATGTAGCGAAGACGCATGTAGAAGCGAATTAGTTGCTGTGGGTTTACGAAATATAGTTGTGGATAAGTGTCCATCGGGAAGTGTTGTTATACATAGATCTAGAAAATCAATCTCACGTCCATATTTGAATGTTAATTTTATATTTCTATCATTTTGATTTAATCTGTCCATGAGAGCATTGAGTTCCTCAATTGGTCCTTCCCAGATGAACAGAATGTCATCAATGAAGCGAATCCAATTTTGGATTCGCTCCATTCCTTGAATCTCACCTTCCTGGAATATCAACCATTCCCATGCTCCCATGAACAAATTTGCGTACGAGGGGGCACATGAGGCCCCCATCGCCGTACCCTGCCGTTGCAGGAAAATTTTTCCCGCAAAGGTAAAGACATTATGTGTTAAGATAAATCTCAGTAGGGCGAGAACAAACTCAGATATGTCCCTCTCCAAATTACTGTTTGCAAGATATTTCTCCACTGCTTGTAAGCCATCTGAGTGTTTTATACATGAGTACAGAGCCTCAACGTCTGCCGTAACTAGGACCATATCTTCTGTAAGTTGGATGTTTTCTAGATGTCCTAGAGTGGCAAAATAGAGGGGGAAAATAGTGCATGCTACAAACTGGTGTATCGTTCAGCTATGTGCCAGTACTAGTTAATGTGGCCAAGTATTCCTCCATATTGACCACACATAAGGTGCTGCTGATCTCCTATCATCACTGTCTATGGACCCTCAGGAGTAAGAACCCATTTGCCTCTCTTACCTCTGCACTCCCTATGATCAGTATTCTATTTTGCAGTACTGAGGAGTGCCATTATTTTGTGTCATTACAATAGATGCTTGATTAGAGAATTTCACAGGTAAATGTAGGCAACTGAGCAGAAAACAAGTCACAATGCTAACACAGCCTGACACATCACTAAATAGGTGGAGTATTTTCAAACAAATGTGTTCACAGTTGTAGACTGATGGGGATTTTTAGATAAGTTTAATGCTTATTGCAGTTTTCTGATTGTTCTGGCTGTTTTCTATTAAAGAACCTAATGCATCAGCATTATGAACACAGAACACTGCTGGAATACAATTAGGGCCCCCTCCCCAGCTCTGCTCACACTCCCGCCCCTGCATGTACTCTCTATGCCAGCACTGAATAAAGGGCCACATGACAATAGCTTTTCTCCCTGTATGGTTCATCCTAATGCTGGACCTGTGTTGTTTTGCTGATGTCTGTTGTTTAGCTTAAATCTGCATTCAATTTTCTGTCCTTGCTCTGCATGAAAAACAAAATGAGGGAAAAAATAATGAAACTCGTATCATTAATTATACTGCAAAAAGTTCAAGTGCTGTCGATGGAAATGAAATATGGAAGAGATAGGGAAACCCGAAGATACAGACACATCATATTCATACATTATACTATGTAATTTCCCTATTCTACACCAAACTAAATAAATGTTACACTATTGTAAGCTGTGCATACAGAATTCAGCCAGAACATTCCAATATTCCTATGTTCACACATCACAGAAGTTTCCAACAATTATTATCTGCAATGGTTGCACTCTGGGGCAGATTTTATTACACAAATTTCTAGCAGAAATCATTTTAGCCATTTATTAACTGCGACAAAAAATAAAAGTCTACAAGCGACTGATACCATGGTTCCTCCTCTCATGCAATGTCTGACTTTCATTTGTTAATTTTCATAGATTTTTTATTTATTATTACTTTTGTCAGATTCAAGTTATTTCTGTGACCATTGTGGGTTTTTCTGTCATTAAACGAGAGGTACCAACAATTTTGACTATGTGTGTGTGTGTATATATATATATATATTACATACATACATAGATAAAAGAACAGCCTGCAATTCATGTGCCGAGTACATTAAAATCATAGAGTGACAGGTTAGAAAAGAATAGATAGAATAGATATATACACATAGAATAAATAGATACTGTATATAGATGTCAGTGACACACACACATATATGTATATATAACATACATAGATAGAAGAACAGCCGGCAATTCATCTGCTGTGTACAGTGAAATAACAGAGTGACAGGTTAGGATATAATAAATAGAATAGATATATACACATAGAATACATAGATATAAAGATGTCAGTGACACACACACTGCTCAAAAAAAAAATAAAGGGAACACTTAAACAACAGAATATAACTCCATGTAAATCAAACTTCTGTGAAATCAAACTGTCCACTTAGGAAGCAACAGTGTTTGACAATCAATTTCACATGCTGTTGTGCAAATGGAATAGACAATAGATGGAACTTATTGGCAGTTATCAAGACACCCCCCATAAAAGGAGTGGTTCTGCAGGTGGGGACCACAGACCATATCTCTGTGCCAATGCTTTATGGCTGATGTTTTGGTCACTTTTGAATGTTGGTTGTGCTTTCACACTCGTGGTAGCATGAGAAGGACTCTACAATCCACACAAGTGGCTAAGGTAGTGCAACTCATCTAGGATGGCACATCAATGCAAGCTGTGGCAAGGTTTGCTGTGTCTGTCAGTGTAGTGTTCAGAGGCTGGAGGTGCTACCAGGAGACAGGCCAGTACACCAGGAGACGTGGAGGGGGCCGTAGAAGGGCAACAACCCAGCAGCAGGACCGCTATCTCAGCCTTTGTGCAAGGAGGAACAGAAGAAGCACTGCCAGAGCCCTGAAAAATCACCTCCAGCAGGCCACAAATGTGCATGTGTCTGCACAAATGGTTAAAAACTGACTCCATGAGGATGGTCTGAGTGCCCGTCTTCCACAGATGGGGGTTGTGCTCACAGCCCAACACCGTGCAGGACGCTTGGCATTTGCCGCAGAACACCAGAAAAGGAAAGCAGGTTCACACTGAGCACGTGACTGACGTGAGAGTCTGGAGATGCCACGGAGAGCGATCTGCCTGCAACATCCTTCAGCATGACCGGTTTGGCAGTGGGTCAGTAATAGTGTGGGGTGGCATTTCTTTGGAGGGCCACACAGCCCTCCATGTGCTAGCCAGAGGTAGCCTGACTGCCATTAGGTACCGAGATGAGATCCTCAGACCCCTTGTGAGATCATATGCTGGTGCGGTTGGCCCTGGGTTCCTCCTAAATCAGATAAATGCCAGACTTCATGTGGCTGGAGTGTGTCAGCAGTTGCTGCAAGATGAAGGCATTGAAGCTATGGACTGGCTTGCCCGTTCCCCAGACCTGAATCCGATTGAACACATCTGGGACATCATGTTTCGCACCATCCACCAATGTCACTTTGCACCACAGACTGTCCAGAAGTTGGCGGATGCTTTAGTCCAGGTCTGGGAGTAGATCCCTCAGAAGACCATCCGCCACCTCATCAGGAGCATGCCCAGGTGTTGTAGGGAGGTCATACAGGCACGTGGAGGCCACACACACTACTGAGCATCATTTCCTTGTCTTGAGGTATTTCCACTGAAGTTGGATCAGCCTGTAACTTAATTTTTCACTTTGATTTTGAGCATAATTTCAACTCCAGACCTATGTGGGATATTAGTTGTGATTTATGTTGATCATTTGTAGGTTTTATTGTTCCCAACACATTCCACTATGTAATGAATAAAGATTTAGTACTGGAATATTTCATTCAGTGATATCTAGGGTGTGGGATTTTAGTGTTCCCTTTATTTTTTTGAGCAGTGTATATTTATATATTACATACATAGATAGAAGAACAGCCGGCAATTCATCTGCCGTGTACAGTGAAATCACAGCAGGAGCCGACAGGATAGAAGAGATGGATTACATACAGAAAATACAAATAGCCTCTGCACTGTACAACTTTCTCATGGTGCTAGCCGGTATCTCACCGAGGTCACTGACGTTCTGCCTGGCTGGAAATTCAGCCTCAGTGACGTCACTGAGGCTGCGCTCGCAGCAGCTCATTCACCAGTGGTTCTCAGCCTGGTCGGTCGCATCTTGGCACCGTCCAGGTTGAAAACAAATTATCCCCCAGACATAGATTACTGCGTGGGATAGAACGACTGACAGGTGAGGGATATGGTTGTTTAATGTTTTGGGTTTATTACAGGAGAAAGAGGGCTTTGGTGGAATAGGCGTTAGGTGAGTATAACTGTTTTGTTATTTTTAAATAAAAATGGAAAAGTGTGTTTTGCTTTATTACTAATAAAAGACTTTATTCTGACTGTGTCTTTAGTTACCATACAACTATAAGATTAGTAATGGATAGGTGTCTTATAGACGCTTCTCCATAACTAATTCGTGGCCTTGATGTCACCTGACACTACAAAGGTGACATCAATCCCACAAATATGAACCCCACCTGTCACAGATTCAGGGCATCTAATAGATGGGCCTTTTCTGGGCAGCTGCGGGCTGCTATTTTTAGGTTGGGGGGCCAATATCCATGGCCCCTTACCAGCCTGAGAATACCAGGCTACAGCTGTCTGCTTTAGCAAGGCTGGTTGTCAAAATTGGGGGGACCCCAAGCCATTTTTTTATTATTTGTTTAAATAATTAAAAAAATGTGGGGACCCTTCTATTCTGGAAAAGTAGCCTTGCTAATGCTGACAGCTGAGGGTTGCAGCCCACAGCTGTGAGATTTGCCTGGCTTGTAATCAAAAATAGGGGGAACCCATGCAGGTTTTTTTTTTATTATTTATTTACAGCGCATGAGTGGCTGATGAATACCCCCATCATCTGCTCCTGCTCTTACTGTTATTAGCGGCAGCAGGCGTCGGATGATGGGAGCAGTAGTCCCATCAGCTGACACCAGTGACCGGATCACAGCTGAGTGTTCACTCTGTCTTTTTGGGGATGATTTCAATGCCGATCAGAAGAGGTGTGTGCCACGCAGTCATTTATATGACAGTGTGTCAAACACTGTATTGACGAGCCCCCCCATTCAAGTGAATGGGGTTCAGGTCCGCTCTGCTGGATGACAAGCTGTGTGGACGCATCATGCAACCATGCAGCCTGCCATCTAGATATATCAGAGCTTTCTGTGAGGTCACATCCTGCTGTCCTTGCCTTTCCTTCAGCAAATACGCTGCAAAAAAAGTCATCCTGCATATCTGCAGCATTTTTTTTACCATCCATTCAAGTCAATGGGTGAAAAACGCTGCAAAATCACTGAAAGAAGTGTCATGCTCTATGTAAAAAAACCGCTGCAAAGCACAAAATCCTGATGACAAAAAAACAATGTGTGCGCATGAGATTTCTGAAATATCATAGGCTTTGCTGGTACTGTAAAAAGCAGCTGAATATTTGCATAAAAAAGCAGCAAAAAAAAAACCCCCAGCAAAAACACCCAAGGTGAATGAGTCGCCCGCCAGGGCCGTGGCGTACTCGGTACCGGTGTTTACCGGAGAATGTCATGGTGGCTGCGACCCGGTCCATGGCCCTGGGCACCCATGTAAAAGGGAAAGGTCTTTAAAGGGAATAAAGTTTATGTTCATGATGCCACCTGTGGTATTCGGTCAGTGGGGACTGATGCTGCTTTAAGGGTCCCCCGTGGGGTGATGTTATGGCAGCTAGATGGTATACCTTCCCACAAGTGAAGTAGATCCCCAGGGCTTCCCAGTGTGAAGATGGTAGAATGGTGAGCTTATGGCCAGAATATCAACCAATACCTTACATATATTGATGTTTTTTTGCACATTATATTTTTTTCAGGGTGAAGTTGGGCCCAAATGGTTCTGTAAACTGTGGCCTCTGTTCACACAGGATGCATCATAGTTAGCACTGAGCAGCCCGCCATAGCGCGTCATTAATAGGCTGAGAACCAGATGCTCTGCATTCCTTGTGTGAACATTGCCACATACAGAGTATATTTTTTTGCATTGGTGCACTACACGGCCAATCCCTGATTGAAGGCTGGCTGTTTCATTTGGTATTGAACCTGTGCAGTTGCCATTTTACTTGGGTCCGCTGCACCCTGGTAGTGCAATTGTATTGAGGCCCATTTAGACAGGTAAGCATCTCTGCCTGTTTTTGATTTTTTTCTAGAATGGTGAGGGATGCAGTAAGGAACGAGAACACAGGTTTGCAGTCTCTTTACCTCGTTTACTGAAGACTTCAGCAGCCACAGTCCAGGGCACTGGATCACAGGGCAAGTAGGGTCTGGCTGGTTTGGAGGCAAGTCCAGAGTCCCCTTATCCAGGTGGAAAATAGAAGCCTTCCTTTGTGCTGTAGTGGTGTAGTCCCTTACTGCTAGAAGCTTCACATTAGGACCTCACAGATGTTATCTCTCTCTCTCTGTTCCCCGGGTAGGATAGGACATAACCCATATGACTGATGATAAAAAAGGAAGGCAGCTGAGAGCACATCAATAGTGGGATGCACGCTCCAGTCCAACGACCCAATTGGAAATTATTTCCAATTGGAAATAAACAGTCTTCAAAGTAAAAGACGTTACGACCTTAAAAGGCTTGATAAAGACCATTTTAGGTCGAAACGTCGCATTATGGCAGAATAAAGATATTGGATTCTTTTATCACCTGGACTGGATGCTGTTCCTTTTACTTTGATAACCCGTATGACTGGTGACTTGAGCCTGTTTACAGGCTCTCTTAGATGACCCGGCTCTGAAGGGTGTCACCGTGCCTCCTGGGTGTTGGGTCAGACAGGGAACTTGAAGTTCGTCAGTCCTGCCGGTCTCTGATGTAAGGCGTGGAGGTCTTTACAACCTGTTCCGGCTACCGGATTTCTGCGCCTCAGAAGGAGGCAGCCTGCTCGGGCCTGGTCTCCCTCTGGTATCCTCTACTGTGCTTTCTCTTCTGCACACTCACTGCAATCAGTTCTGCTATCTAAATTTAGGAGCTGTAGCACTGTGGTCTACACAGCTCTGTAAACCCTCTGTCCTCCTCAGACTGCTGTCTGGAACTCACTAACTTTCCCTACAGACTACCAGTTATATATATATATCTATAATATAACGCTGGGAGCGTCACTCTGTCCGAAGCCTTTATAGACTGCGCAGGCGCAAGCGCCGGCGCAGTCTGGCCCCCACAGAGTGATGCTCCCAGGAGATCGCAATATGCGTAAGCACTGAACGCATACCGCGATCTCCACCGGAGAGTCAGGGACCGCCAGGAGGGTAAGTATATTCACCTTTCCCCGTTCCAACGCTGCGTGCGGCTCAGTCTCCCGGCTCCTCTGCTGTGACAGTTCAGAGGGCGCGATGACGTGCTTAATGCGCGCTGGCGCCGCCCTCTGACTTACCAGTCACAGGCAGAGGAGCCGGAGTGTGTCTTCAAGAAAATGGCGCCGGAAAGCGTGGACTGCGCAGGCGCCGATTCCTGCTGCCGGAATCGGCGCCTGCGCAGTCCGCGCTTTCCGGCGCCATTTTCTTGAAGACACACCTGCAGTGGAGCCGGACGATAGGTGAGTATGGTATTTTTTATTTTTTTTTATATGGCAGCAGCACACTGGAGCGTCTTATGGGGGGCATATAATACAATGGTGGCGCAGGATGGGAGCAGCACATGACAGAACGGGCGCAGGATGGCAGCAGCACATGACAGAACAGGGGAGCAGGATGGGAGCAGCACATGACAGAACGGGCGCAGGATGGCAGCAGCACATGACAGAACGGGCGCAGGATGGCAGCAGTACATGACAGAACGGGCGCACTATGGGAGCAGCACATGACAGAACGGGCGCAGGATGGCAGCAGCACATGACAGAATGGGTGCAGGATGGGAGCAGGACAGGGGAGCAGGATGGGAGCAGCACATGACAGAACGGGGGCGCAGGATGGGAGCAGCACATGACAGAACGGGCGCAGGATGGCAGCAGCACATGACAGAACAGGGGAGCAGGATGGGAGCAGCACATGACAGAACGGGCGCAGGATGGCAGCAGCACATGACAGAACGGGCGCAGGATGGCAGCAGCACATGACAGAACGGGCGCACTATGGGAGCAGCACATGACAGAACGGGCGCAGGATGGCAGCAGCACATGACAGAATGGGCGCAGGATGGGAGCAGGACAGGGGAGCAGGATGGGAGCAGCACATGACAGAACGGGGGCGCAGGATGGGAGCAGCACATGACAGAACGGGGGCGCAGGATGGCAGCAGCACATGACAGAATGGAGGCGCAGGATGGGAGCAGCACATGACAGAACAGGGGAGCAGGATGGGAGCAGCACATGACAGAACGGGGGCGCAGGATGGGAGCAGCACATGATAGAACGGGGGCGCAGGATGGGAGCAGCACATGACAGAACGGGGCACAGGATGGGAGCAGCACATGACAGGATGGGAGCAGCAAATGACAGAATGGAGGCGCAGGATGGGAGCAGCACATGACAGAACGGGGGCGCAGGATGGGAGCAGCACATGACAGAACGGGGGCGCAGGATGGGAGCAGCACATGACAGGATGGGGATGCAGGATGGAGCAGCACATGACAGGATGGGGATGCAGGATGGAGCAGCACATGACAGGATGGGGACGCAGGATGGAGCAGCACATGACAGGATGGGGACGCAGGATGGAGCAGCACATACCAGGATGGAGACCATATACCAATATAAATGCTTGCCACCCGGGCGTAGAACGGGTTCAATAGCTAGTATATATATATATATGGGGAGTCACCTAATAAATAGGATCAAAAGCTCCCATTGGTGGCCTGGAGTGTGAATGTGTTGCATGTTTGTGGTACCTGATTACAGTTATCCTTTCTTGCCTCCAAAAGCGACATTACTGTGATGACCAGGACCCTGGGGCACCACACTCCCCCCCGTTAAATCCAGTTCTCCCGGACTGGGAAAAGAAGAACAACAATACATGTTAATGCAAGAAGACATACAATTTTTAAAATGCTATATGAGTAAACAAGTTAATGCAAACTGGTGCTTCCCTTTATGGGAGGTAAGGACACTTAAACGTTGCAAAACATATTTACATTGTGGGCCTATTTTGATAAGAATAGAAAACAATATAACAACTACTAAGTGCAAGTACCCTCTAGGGGTATACTATCTTTTAAGTGCTACATAAACATTTTCATTATCTTCTAAGTGCAAAACGTTCGACTAATCCCCACGGGTTTACTGCATCTCGTTCATTTTATTCAAAAGTGGATCATCTTGAGTTATCTTCATAACTATCTGTCTAAATTCAAGTCTCAATTTTATTTTTATTTACTATATTAACTCTTTAATATATTAACTTTCTAGCGTGCAACATACAATTCTAACTAGCAAAGTGCAACAAGTCAACTTTCAAGTCTTTCAATACTGAGTGCAATTAATACTCAAGTCAATCATTAACTTTTGAACAGCAGCCACGATGCGAGGGACCCGTTATTAACCCCCAACGTTGCCTTGGGCGGTCTACAAGGCGTGTATCCAGACCTGGAATTCTGCCGCGCCAAACGGGTTTTTCTTCAGGTCTCTAGAAAACAAAGCAACTTTCACAGTGACATTAGAAGCAGTCTTTTTAAAAGCTCCTTTGTAAAACCAGTAGGAAGCACCTTTAAGAAGGTGCAAACTATTTACAATTGAAAGTTTGTGAGCCACTCACTGTCCACGACTCGAGTGTCTTTAAACGAAATGTAACTTTTGCAAACATAGGATCCCTTTAAACGTGGGAACCCTTTAACCCCTTTCTGCCATTGGACGTACTATTCCGTCCATGTGGGGTGGGCCCTACTTCTCAAGGATGGAATAGTATGTCCTGCGCCATCAGCCGCGCTCACGAGGGGAGCGCGGCCGGGTGTCAGCTGACTATCGCAGCTGACTTCTGGCACTATAAGCCAGGAGTGGTCAAACATGATCACAGTGTTCCGGCGGTATAGGGAAGCATCGTGCAGGGAGGGGGCTCCCTGCGTGCTTCCCTGAGACCCTTGGAGCAACACGATGTCATCACGTTGCTCCGAGGGTCCTTACCTCCTCCTCCCTGCAGCAGGCCCAGATCCAAAATGGTTGCGGGGCTGCATCCGTGTCCTGCAGGGAAGTGACTTCACAGCGCCTGCTCAGAGCAGGCGCCGGGAAGCCTCCAGGAGTGCACGTCAGATCGCTGATCTGACACAGTGCACAGCAAGGTGTCAGGTCAGCGATCTGTCACTTTACTGTGATGTCCCTCCCTGGGGCAAAGTAAAAAAAAAAATTCACATGTGTAAAAAAAAAAAAATCCTGAATAAATAATAATAATAAAAAAATATTGTTCCAATAAATACATTCCTTTATCTAAATAAATAAAAAAACAATAAAAGTTCACATATTTAGTATCGCCGCATCCATAACCTTCAGTGAATACCGTAAAAAAAAAAACGAGGCAAAAAACGCTTTATTATCATACCGCCGAACAAAAAGTGGAATAACACGTGATCAAAAAGATGGATATAAATAACCATCATCTTGTCCCGCAAGAAATGAGCCACCATACAGCATCATCAGCAAAAAAATAAAAAAGTTATAGTTCTCAGAATAAATCGATGCAAAAATAATTTTTTTTTCTGTAAAATAGTTATAGTATAAAAGCGCCAAAACATAAAAAAATGATATAAACGAGGTATCACTGTAATCGTACTGACCCGAAGAATAAAACTGCTTTATCCATTTTACCAAACGCGGAACGGTATAAATGCCCCCCCCCCCCCCCCCCAAAAAAAAAAAAAGAAATTCATGAATAGCTGGTTTTTGGTCATTCTGCCTCACAAAAATCTGAATAAAAAGCGATCAAAAAATGCCACGTGCCCGAAAATATTAACAATAAAAATGTCAACTCGTCCCGCAAAAAACAAGACCTCAAATGACTCTGTGGACCAAAATATGGAAAAATTTTGTCGCTTTGTGGTTGTCATCTTTTTGATCAGGGACTCCTTCCGTGCAGTCACCGCTGTCATCTGGGTCTGCAGGAGTCGTCGGGCCAGCTCCTCCATCTCTCTCGGCAGGAGGTCCGGGCTCATCGTCGGTGACGGGTGCAGTTCTTGCAGGTCCCGGCTGGAAGAGTCCTCTTGCTCCATCCCACACTCCGGGGTCTGCTCACCTCACTCTGCTATCTTGATTCCCGGTTCTTCCTCACATCACAGTGCTGGCAGGGGGCGGGCATGTTCTTCGCGCCGCTCTGCTGGGCCCACCCACAATAACACTCACTTCTTCTCCAGCGCTCCTCATGACGCTTTAATGGCGGCTGTTATGATAAGGTAATTCAGTACCACAATGGACATAGAAGTCAGAGCACATACAGTGACCTGACAATAACCCAAAAACATAGAACGAGCTCTGAGACGTGGGAACTCTGCTGACCGCAATCCCTAATCCTCTCCAACCACACTAGAGGCAGCCGTGGATTGCGCCTAACGCTCCCTATGCAACTCGGCACAGCCTGAGAAACTAGCTAGCCTGAAGATAGAAAATAAGCCTACCTTGCCTCAGAGAAATACCCCAAAGGAAAAGGCAGCCCCCACATATAATGACTGTGAGTTAAGATGAAAAGACAAACGTAGAGATGAAATAGATTTAGCAAAGTGAGGCCCGACTTTCTGAACAGAGCGAGGATAGGAAAGGTAACTTTGCGGTCAACACAAAACCCTACAAAAAACCACGCAAAGGGGGCAAAAAGACCCTCCGTACCGAACTAACGGCACGGAGGTACACCCTCTGCGTCCCAGAGCTTCCAGCAAGCAAGAAAAAAAAACAAATAAGCAAGCTGGACAGAAAAAACAGCAAAAATAGCAAAAGCAGAACTTAGCTATGCAGAGCAGCAGGCCACAGGAACGATCCAGGAGGAAACAGGTCCAATACTAGAACATTGACTGGAGGCCAGGATCAAAGCACTAGGTGGAGTTAAATAGAGCAGCACCTAACGACTTCACCACATCACCTGAGGAAGGAAACTCAGAAGCCGCAGTACCACTCTCCTCCACCAACGGAAGCTCACAGAGAGAATCAGCCGAAGTACCACTTGTGACCACAGGAGGGAGCTCTGCCACAGAATTCACAACAGGCGGCGGCTTTGGCGGCATTTTACGATACACAGTCTCTCAGCACAAAACAGTTAGGCACAGTCTTTTAGGCACACATGACCCGGTTTGCTGGGTCAGTTCATCCTGTTCGTGACGCCAAAGATGAGTCGCCCGCCAGGGCCGTGGGGTACTCGGTACCGGGTCCGGTGTTGACAGGGGAATGTCACGGTGGCTGCGACCCAGTCCGTGGCCCTGGGCGCCCATGTAAAAGGGAAAGGTCTTTAAAGGGAATAAAGTTTATGTTCGTGACACCACCTGTGGTATTCGGTCAGTGGCGACCGACGCTGCTTTAAGGGGCCCCCCTGGGATGATGTTATGGCAGCTAGATGGTATACCTTACCACAGGTGAAGTAGATCCCCAGGGCTTCCCAGTGTGAGGATGGTAGAATGGTGAGGGGTGCAGTAAGGAACGAGGGCACAGGTTTGCAGTCTCTTTACCTTGTTTACTGAAGACTTCAGCAGCCACAGTCCAGGGCACTGGATCACAGGGCAAGTAGGGTCTGGCCAGTTTGGAGGCAAGTCCAGAGTCCCCTTATCCAGGTGGAAAATAGAAGCCTTCCTTTGTGCTGTAGTGGTGTCGTCCCTTACTGCTAGAAGCTTCACATAAGGTCCTCACAGATGTTAGCTCTCTCTCTCTCTGTCCCCCGGGTAGGATAGGACATAACCCGTATGACTGGTGACTTGAGCCTGTTTATAGGCTCTCTTAGATGACCCGGCTCTGAAGGGTGTCACCGTGCCTCCTGGGTGTTGGGTCGGACAGGGAACTTGAAGTTCAGCTGTCCTTCCGGTCTCTGATGTAAGGCGTGGAGGTCCTTACAACCTCTGTGTTCCGGCTACCACAGAAGGAGGCAGCCTGCTCGGGGCTGGTCCCCTTCTGGTATCCTCTCCTGTGCTTCCTCTTCTGCACACTCACTGCAATAAATTCTGCTTTCTAAATGTCTCTTTCCAGGGGCTGTAGCACTGTGGCCTACACAGCTCCGTAAACCCTCTGACCTCCTCAGACTGCTGTCTGGAACTCACTAACTTTCCCTACAGACTACCAGTTATATATATATATATATATATATATATATATATATATGGGGGAGTCACCTAGTAGATAGGATCAAAAGCTCCCCCTGGTGGCCTGGAGTGTGAATGTGTTGCATGTTTGTGGTACCTGGTTACAGTTATCCTTGGTAGCAAAAGACGAAAGCAGGATGCACTCACCAATCTTCAAAGTAGCAAATTTTATTGAGTCTTCACAATTAAAACTCCATGGCCGGGGGAGAAGAAAAGGAGCTCGTGCGAAGATTATGGATTTAGTTGGGGCAGTGCCGTCCATATGCTATTTTCTCTCTTTTATTCGTTACAGTTATCCTTTCTTGCCTCCAAACGTAGCATCACTCTCCCCGTGAGGAAAGCGACATTACTGTGACCCTGACCAGGACCCTGGGGCGCCATATGAACATACCCTAAAGCAAACATGGGGCTTTTATTTTCATCCAAAATGCAGCAAACAGTAAAGTAACCAAAAAACAATAAAGATTTGCCTGGCTGGACACTAACTAATACACCATATCCCTGACTCGTGCTACCAGGGATGTATGCGGGATTTGACCCTCCGGCAGCTCAGCTTTTAGCACATTTAACGGTCGTGCATATCCTTCCAAGAAATACACCATTTCAGTCCAGAGGCTGTGTCACTCTCTGAGGTTTTTCTTCAGCCCTTTATGTGTCTGTACTACATATTCTGGAATGAGAGTGGGAGTGATCAATCCCACTACTAAATCCTACTCATCTCTCCAATAAAAACCGTCCCAGAGCTACAATAAATAAAACGGCTCATCACCTAAGCAGCTGCACCAACCAGTACTACCCGGCTTTTAATATCTCACTTTCTGGGAGAGAAATACACTCCGTCCAGTATCCTCCCTGTCGGCTACCTACATGATCTAAAAAAGAAAAGTCTGAAGGGAGTCAGAAATGCGCCAAATCAAACAGTGTTTACCACTGTGACTGTATTATCTGACTTCCACATCTATATTCACACTGTCCAAATATCACACAACAGTAGTAAATCTGCCCCAATGGACCAAGAACTCCTGGAATTGAATATATGCTTTTCTGACAGTTTTTTGATGCTATAAAGTACCGCAAAGGCCAAAAAGCTCAAAATCTGCTAAGAGTGAATCCTCCCTAAAGCCAACTTATTTGGCCACTTAAATCTAGTCACAGCATTTTACAAATCCAGCAGAAAAAATATAGTCCCATGTTATGTCTCTTTAGAGTTCCACTAAAGTAATCTAGAATAAGAAATACTGAAAGGGATCGTTATCCTGTCTGGAACTCCACTAGTAGTAGCAATGATCAGGTCTATATTTCGTGTGACAACCTTTAGTTTTCTATCAAATTTAGCCATTTGTACACAATTATAATAAACTAGATGGCAGCCCGATGCTAAAGAATCGGGAGTCTAGAATCCATATATACTTGAAATTCGGCAGGAGCTTGAAGAGCAACGTCACTGGGCCCGCCTCCACGCAGTAGAAACTTGCTGTGAGGTAAAAATTCAAAAATCACACCAAAATGGCGGGCGGAGTGTGTCACAGTACGGCACGTTTCTGATTGGTCGCTCGCAGCAGGCGGCAACCAATCAGACACTGGACACTGTTGACGTCACTTATCTCCGGACATTAGCTCCGGACATTAGCTCCGGACATTAACTCCGGACAAAGCCACGGAAGTTGGCACAAATTGCAGGAAGTAGTATTCTAGGCAATTATATATAAGATATAAAAAAATACTCTGGATGACATTTTATGTTGCTTTAAAGCAGGGGTGCACAATCTGTGGCCCAGGGGCCACATGCAGCTCACAATGCTCTTCTGTGCAACCCTCAACCCATCTGCTAACTGACAGGCTTCTGGCAGCTGCTCACATGTATTTTGCATATTAGGAAGAAGAAAAGTGTCAGGGAGCACCAAAGGGGAAGGTACTAATGGTGCACTATGTAGTCATCTGGAGGACTGTATATTTTGACATAATGGGACTCGGAAAGAACTAGATGAGATGTCATAGCCACGCACGAGTGCTGCAATATTCATTGTGGTTTATGTGAGAAGGGAAACACTTGACCGTTTCAGCATCTTGCATTAAAGAGATCGTCCCTGTGAAGCCCTACTCCAGCATTTTTTTCCAGAGCTAGGGTGGTGCCACTAAGGTAAGGACCCTTGCCCCTAGTATTATGTGTCTGTCACATTCTCCACCTTTTATCGATGCCATCTTGTGACTGCATTGAAAAGTGACCTGTGGCATACTGCAGCAGGCACTGGAGCAATCCAGCAGGTCACAATCTGCTGAAGACCAGCCAGAGCTGCACTGATAGAAGGTTAAGATGGCAATGGGTAAGAGTAACACTACAGTCAGAGACCTTAAATTAGAAACACCACTCCAGCACTGCAATGAAAAAATGCTAGAGTGGTGCTTTAAAACAAGTTATCACCTATATATAAAACAAGTAATAACTTACTGATCAGTGGGGTCTAGCCATTGAGACCAGCACTGAAGAGCAGCACGTGCCCAATGGGTCCATTTTGCCCCTGTTACAAAATGGAGCAGCTGGTCAGATGTCCAACCACTGCTGGGTAAAATCTCCATTAATTCCCTATGGGGCTGTCAGATATAGCTGTGCACATATCTCAGCAGCCCTATAAGAAATGAATGGAGAAGTGATCGTTTATGCGCAGTTCCACTCCATGATAATGGGGATAAAAATTACAAATTGGCTCAGTGGTTAGCACTGCAGCCTTACTATAGGGGTGCTGCCTTATATTACAGGGTCTGTCTATAGGGGCGCTGTCTTATACTGCAGTGTCTGCCTATGGGGGTGCTGCCTTATACTACAGGGTCTGCCTATAGGGGTGCTGCCTTATACTACAGGATCTGCCTATGGGGTGCTGCCTTATACTACAGGGTCTGCGTATGGGTGTGCTGTCTTATACTACAGGGTCTGCCTATGGGGTGCTGCCTTATATTACAGGGTCTGCCTATGGGGGTGCTGTGTTAAACTACAGGGTCTGCCTATGGGGTGCTGCCTTATATTACAGGGTCTGCCTATGATGGTGCTGTCTTATACTACAGGGTCTGCCTATGGGGGTGCTGGTTTATACTACAGAGTCTGCCTATGGGGTGCTGCCTGATACTACAGAGTCTGCCTATGGGTGCTGCCTTGTGCAATAGAGTCTGCCTATGGGGGATGCATTATACAGTATAGAGTTTGCCTATGGGGGCTGCCTTGTGCTATAGAGTCTGCCTATGGGGCTGCATTATACAATATATAGTAGGCCTATAGGTCCCTACTTTTTATTAACCAGTAAAGGCTACGCAGACAGCTGTGAGCTGTTATTAATAGGCTGGGAACCTTTATGGACATTAGCACTTCCCAGAATAACAACACCAGCTCACAGCTGTCAGCTTTTCTTACTACAGTGATTAACTCTCAGTGTCTTTTAAAGTACTGTTACACTAAACGACTTACCAACGATCACGACCAGCGATACGACCTGGCCGTGATCGTTGGTAAGTTGTTGTGTGGTCGCTGGGGAGCTGTCACACAGACAGCTCTCTCCAGCGACCAACGATCAGGGGAACGACTTCGGCATCGTTGAAACTGTCTTCAACGATGCCGAAGTCCGCCTGCAGCACCCGGTTAACCAGGGTAAACATTGGGTTACTAAGTGCAGGGCTGCCCTTAGTAACCCGATATTTACCCTGGTTACCATTGTAAAAGTAAAAAAAAAAAACACTACATACTCACATATCGATGTCTGTCACGTCCCCCACCGTCAGCTTCCCGCACTGACTGTCAGCGCCGGCCGTAAAGCAGAGCCAGAGCACAGCGGTGATGTCACCGCTGTGCTCTGCTTTACGGCCGGCGCTGACAGTCAGTGCAGGGAAGCTGACGGCGGGGGACGTGACAGACATCGGAATGTGAGTATGTACTGTTTTTTTTTTTAAAACTTTTACAATGGTAACCAGGGTAAATATCAGGTTGCTAAGCGCGGCCCTGCTCTTAGTAACCCGATATTTACCCTGGTTACAAGTGAACACATCGCTGGATCGGCGTCACACACGCCGATCCAGCGATGACAGCGGGTGATCAGCGACCAAAAAAAGGTCCCGATCATTCCCCAACGACCAACGATCTCCCAGCAGGGGCCTGATCGTTGGTCGCTGTCACACATAACAAGATCGTTAGCGGGATCGTTGCTACATCACAAAAAGCGTGACGTTGCAACGATATCGTTAACGATATCGTTATGTGTGAAGGCACCTTTAATGAATGGATGGATATTTACGCATGACATTGATGAGAATAGTCTACATTGACTTACATTGATTTTGGTCTGTATGTTGTCTAGCCTCACATCATTCTATTGATTCTATCCAGTCTGTTGGGTAAACTAATTAACTCAATGTTTACTGATTAATTTAAGGGATTTAAGTATCCACATTTCTTTGCAGGGCAATTGTCATGCTCTTACCCCAATTTTGCTTCCTTTTGCATCCCCATAGCCCTTACTAAAGGTACCATTACACTAAACGACTTACCAACGATCACGACCAGCGATACGACCTGGCCGTGATCGTTGGTAAGTCATTGTGTGGTCGCTGGGGAGCTGTCACACAGACAGCTCTCTCCAGCGACCAACGATCCGGGGAAAGACTTCGGCATCGTTGAAACTGTCTTCAACGATGCCGAAGTCCCCGGGTAACCAGGGTAAACATCGGGTTACTAAGTGCAGGGCTGCGCTTAGTAACCCGATATTTACCCTGGTTACCATTGTAAAAGTAAAAAAAAAAAAAAAACAGTACATACTCACATTCTGATGTCTGTCATGTCCCCCGCCGTCAGCTTCCCGCACTGACTGTGTCAGCGCCGGCCGTAAAGCAGAGCACAGCGGTGACGTCACCGCTGTGCTCTGCTTTACGGCCGGCACTGACAGTCAGTGCAGGGAAGCTAACGGCGGGGGACGTGACAGACATCGGAATGTGAGTATGTACTGTTTTGGTTTTTTTTACTTTTACAATGGTAACCAGGGTAAATATCGGGTTACTAAGCGCGGCCCTACACTTAGTAACCCGATGTTTACCCTGGTTACAGGTGAACACATCGCTAGATTGGCGTCACACACGCCGATCTAGCGATGACAGCGGGGTGATCAGCGACCAAAAAAAAGGTCCTGATCATTCCCCACGACCAACAATCTCCCAGCAGGGGCCTGATCGTTGGTCGCTGTCACACATAAAGATAGCTGGATCGTTGCTACGTCACAGAAAGCGTGACATTGCAACGATATCATTAACGAAATCGTTATGTGTGAAGGTACCTTAAGACCATTTTACAGCACCAAAGTTTGGGTCCCAATTAACTTCAATTGGGTTCAGGGTCAAGTTCGGACCTGAACCCAAACTTTTAACTCAAGTTCAGCCGAACTCCAACTTCCACGGGTTCTCTCATCATTACTTTCAATATGCCCTCAGGTTACACCCCTAATATCCAAGTTTTATTGCGCCCACTGGTGATGGAAAAATCTGGCAATGCGGCCATCCATCTGTTTACCTTTCCCCATTAAAATAATGGGAAACACTTATATTAAACAACAAATGAAACAGCAGAAGTATGTAACCTTAGTCTTAGATCTTGACTATTTTTTTGTTTTTTAATTATTATTTTTTTTGCATAGAATAGAGGCATCACCTTATTTTTCTGAACAGTTGTTCCCAGTTTTAATATCCCTTTGATGTTATTGCACATTTGTCCCACATTTATTTCTGAAGATAAAAGAAGTTCATTATAAACAGCACAATAGTCACCAAGGGAACAAGAGGGATAAGACCTGGTCCAAACAGCTGCACTGCTCACCTTGCTATTCACATAGTGGTTTGATCACCACAGCAACTATGGCTTCATATAATGATTTCCAGGCAAGCAAAATTCATAATGCAAAGATAACTTGTGAGCTTGCAAAATCCATAGAATGTAGTACAATACATCCTGTTTACAACAATTTTTTTTAACTATAAATTAGTTTTGATACTTTTATCATATTTACTGGGACTCAATAAAAATAAGGGAAGATGAAAGGAAAAAGGAAACTTTAGACATAATATGAAGTCTTTAGGAGGCGTTACGTTCACAGAGGAGGGCAATCTGTAGGAGTGGATGATATCAAATAAAAGCTTCAGGTTATATATTCATACACATTTCCATTAGCATTGAGCGAGGATGGTTATCAAAGAGGTAGGTAAAATCCTTAAACGGTCTTCATGGGTATAACTTAAGTAATAACATAAGTAATTGTAGAAGAACATTTAAATATTTAGAATATAACACAATATTTATTAATTACACAAAAGATTACCCTAGCGACTTCTAAGAAGCCATGTACTGCCACTGTGATTACTGCTGTGTGTGTTGTTTGTCATGTAAATGAAAGGAATCTAAATTAATTTAGCACTTACCTTTGATTTTGCAGAAACTGAGACAACATCGTTTTTGGCGCTCTGTTTTAGCAGAATTTTTGGGAACATTCATGCTGTTAACAGTGGTGCTAGGATCATCTTGCCTGGGAATTGGAACATCACAATCTATAGCTCCACCACTAGCTGCAGGTCTGTCAGTTGTTAGTCTGGTACAGAGTTTCGGTGAAATTAGTGGTGCCCAATTAAACCCAGCTATCACATTTGCCTTGATATTTGCACGGAAATTGGATATTCTTCATGGGCTGGCTTTTGCCATAGCTCAGTGTCTAGGTGGAATATGTGCATCAGCCATTTTTTATTTATCTATACCTACATCTGTCTACAATCAACTCGTCACAAGGGTAAGTTTATTAGCAAATACGCTTAATTATACTGTACATAGTCTTATTTTTATCAATCAAGAGATTTATTTTAAGAGACTAAAACATGCACTTGAAATTTGTAGTCTTAATGTATTTACATTGAGTATAACTACATGGAAAAGTAGTTCTGCTAGTGAATTTGCAGTCTGAAACTTTGGCTACAGAAACAAAAAAAAGAACGGAGTATAGCGTCCACAAACATTATAAAAAATATAATTTTAATGACAATTCAATAAATACAACAAACATTAAATTACAAGAGTATGCAAAATCACAAAATTAAATCAAAGAGACACAGACAATGAAGGATCAGGTAGAAAAACGGCTGGTGTGTCCTGACCAAAAACCAATAGGGGTATAATGTAAAGTGCTAGTGCTTTTTACTTCCCAAAAGGGGATCAAGGGGGTAAAAATCCTATTGCTCAATGTATATGTTCGGCTACGTTCACATTAGCGTCGCGTCGCTGTTGCATTTTGCGACGCGTGCGTCGTTTTTTGACGAAATCGGACGCACAGAAAATGCAACTTGTAGCGTTTTCTTGCGTCCGACGCTAGCGTCTAAAACGATGCACGTGTCGGAAAACGCGTGCAAAAAGACGCACGCGTCCCCTACGTGCAACAGCGACGCACATTAGCATAACGCTAATGTGAACGTAGCCTTATGCTTAAAAATACTGTCCTCTTTCCCCAAAGTGCTTACCCATACAGGTGATCGGGCAGGAACACATGCCTCTCCACCAACGACGCGCGTTTCGCCTGAGCTTTATCAAAGTGCGGTAGTGTCAAGTATCAGGCAGAGGTTTATATAACGGTCCCATAGGTGCCCCTAGTATCGGCGCATGTATCCGGCGATGCGTGCCGGATATTGCATTACTTTCGGCAAGGAAAACGCTGTGGGTCACAGCAACCGTCGTGATGACGTCACTGGAACCCAAGCGTCATAACCCAGCGCCATTGGCAATGCATCCGACTCCATAACGCCGGGGACATGCGCATAAGGCACCTGTAATCCCGTAAGTCCTAACACCAAATCATTGGTGAAAGAGCAGAACTATCCTCCCCAATGTAAACCAAATATCTCAAAAGCGTGTATCACTAATAATGTGAATAAGACATAGTGAATAGTGCTATGCTGAAAGTAATACAACTCTATAAAAAGCAAACATAATAATAATAATAGATCCAGTAATGAAAAGTGACAACATATGAGACTAAAAAATGCACTTGAAAATTGTAGTCTGAATGTATTTACATTGAGTATAACTGCATGGAAAAGTAGTTCTGCTAGTGAGTTTGCAGTCTGAAACTTTGGCTACTAGTGATGAGCAAATATATTCGTTACTCGAGATTTCCCGAGCACGCTCGGGTGACCTCTGAGTATTTTTTAGTGCTCAGAGATTTAGTTTTCAGCGCCTCAGCTGAATGATTTACATCTGTTAGCCAGCATAAGTACATGTGGGGGTTGCCTGGTTGCTAGGAAATCCCCACATGTACTTATGCTGGCTAACAGATGTAAATCATTCAGCTGAGGCAATAAAAACTAAATCTCCGAGCTCGGGAAATCTCGAGTAACGAGTATATTCGCTCATCACTATTGGCTACCCTTTGATGTCCTTTTCCCTACATAGTTTCACATATAATAGAAGCCATAGTGTACTGTTGGATCCATCATATGACCTTCACCATCAAAGTCTCATAAAGGCCATTGACTAGCAATGTTGTCCCTTTCGGTGACTGTTGTTCTTACAGGAAGAGAGTTTTAAAGTTAAACTAGCAGAAATTGAATTGTTTGGTAGTACAGTGGAAAATTGTATGGTCACTGATATCTTAATGCACAGTTATATGAATAACGATAATGTGGACACAATAATATAGTAGGACTTACATCTGCAGCACGTTATTATGTTGTTTCACAAATGGTGGTTAGCCATTTACTCATAACATATACTCTTGGTTGGTCTAGAATGAAAGTAGTGTATAGCTCCAGAGTTCTGATCTGCTTGACATCTCATCACATTGAGTGATCGGTGATTTGTACCAACCAGTAGTATCAGTAAAAATCCTGTATTGTTTTCCTTCCATTGTCCCAGAGATTATTCAGAATATACTACATAAACCATATGCTGAGTAGTGTGCATATATTAAAATGCAAATGTAAATTATATTGTTAAATAAAAGATTATATATATATTCTATTTATATGCCTATTTATCCATCAATCAAGAGAAGAGAGGAAAATGTAAAACAAAAAGAACAACTATACCTGACATAAGGAGAGTCTGTCAGCAACACTTCAAAAAACAGACCGTCACATCCAAACATAGACTAAGTGTGAACAGGTGCTGAACCTAGAGTCACCAACTCGTATACAGTCAAATAAATAAGGCAGCACACTGTGGCGCCAAAACCTGCAAACATGAAACATGAAAATTGAATTGCATTACTGCACTAGAAATATGAAAAATTGAGAAAGTTTAGCGCATAAATTGGCCAATTTATGTGTACCTTGTAGCCACGTTAAAGCATTTCTCGTATACAAGGTCCTAGCAATGCCTTTCCTCTCTGAGAATAAAGTCCTCATCTGAATGGGAACCTAAAAGGGCGTACTCTCTTTGACTAAAAATCTCTCTCTCTGTGGAGGGGTAGTGGACCTACTGTGATTAAAAACACCTGTGGCTAAAAGGAGGAGTGCTCAGTCAGAAGGCTAATGAATACAAACTTCAAAAAACTGACCGTCACATCCAAACATAGACTAACTGTGAACAGGTGCTGAACCTAGAGTCACCAACTCCCAGCAGCACTTCCAGTCGGGTCTCTAGCAATGCTCTAAGGGCATGTGTGCGTGCGCTCCCGCCCACTTGATGAGCCAGCGCGTGCACTTGCTATTTCCTGCCCAGCCAATGGTTATGAGGCATTATGTAAATATTGCTTCCTCTCCACTGGGGAGGTGCCTGAGCAACCTTCCTGTTTACAGTCTATGTTGAGAAAGGTCGCATACCAGTGCAAACCCTGTTTGCTGTGCTCTAAGTACAAATCCTGCTTGCTGCACTCAGATGCAAATCCTGCCTTCTGCACTTGGATACGAACTTGGTCAGCTGCACTCTGATACAAGCTGTACCTGCTGCTCCATCCAGTCTGTCCTTCAGGGTCCATCTGCTGCGTGATAGTTGGTCTGTCCTGGAGTGGCACTTGGTGTTCATCGGGAGCCAAGTCTAACCTCACCATCAGAGGCTCTAGTGAAGAGTCCGATGCTCGCTTAGTCACGCCCCTCCTGGCTCTCCGCGGTCTGTGGCACAGTGGTTCCACAAACTATGTCCGTGACATAGCCAGAGAAGTGGGCTGAGGTGTTGGCCTTACAAGATGCCCGGAAATATGCCAAATTAAAAACTAATATACTGGCAGGCTCAGGGCTGACTATGTCTGTCCGAGCTCAAAGGCTCTACCACTTTGCAGTGATAAACCTCCTCGCACCCAAATGTTTGATTTGCTGCATCTGATACAGAAGTGGTTTCAGCCGGAGTCCTCCACCCCAATCCAGATGGTAGAGTGGGTTGTAATGGGCAGATTTATCCACTCCCTTCCCAGCCTGTTGCAGACCTGGGTTGCCCAGGGGGATCCCCAAAATATGGATGACCTAGTTGGCTTAGTAGAAAGGTACCAGGTGGTCAAGAGGTCCCTAAGTCGTATGGTGTTGAATCCTCATACAGAGGGAGCTCAAATCCCAAAAAGGGTTAGTAGAGCCACCACTGTTGGGAGTCGTGATCACAAGGGGTCGCTGAGCAGATGCCAAAGTCTGCGGAAAAGACTTGCTCTGCTGGAGATGTCACTGTCCTGGTCATATAGCCAGATGGACTGTAGCATGGGGAGGCACTGCTCGTACTATGCCTACCCCTACTGTAGTGTGGACTATCAACCCAGTGAGGGTCCGCAGGCATCTCCCATAACAATAAATGGGGTACTGGTATGAGGAATCTTGGACTCGGGGAGTTTGGTGACCCTGGTAAGGGCCACACTCCCTCCCCAGTTGATCCCCAGAAGACACATAGGCATCTGCTGTATTCATGAGGATGCTAAGGACTACCCCTTTGCCAGAGTGCCTATCAAAATGATCTGTTGGGCTGAGTCGCATGAGATCAGAGTGGATAAGGACTTGCTACACCCGGTAAAAATAGGTCAGGACTTTAGCCTGTTCTGGGGCTTAGGTGTTGAGAATTCTGTGGCCAAGCTCCCTCCTGTGGTCGAGAGAGGTACTTCGGCTGGTTCTGTCTATGAGCTTCCTTTGGTGGATGAGAGTGGTACTGCGGCTTCTGAGTTTCCTTCCTCAGGTGATGAGGTTAAGTCGTTAGGTGCTGCTCTATTTAACTCCACCTGGTGCTTTGATCCTGGCCTCCAGTCAATGTTCTAGTATTGGTCTTGCTTCCTCCTGGATCGTTCCTGTGGCCTGTCTATCCTGCATAAGCTAAGTTGTGCTTGTGTTATTTTTGTTTGCTATTTTTTCTGTCCAGCCTGCTATATTGGTTTTTCTTGCTTGCTGGAAGCTCTGAGACGCAGAGGGAGCACCTCCGTACCGTTAATCGGTGCGGAGGGTCTTTTTGCCCCTTTGCGTGGTTGTTTGTAGGTTTTTGTGTTGACCGCAAAGCTATCTTTCTTATACTCGGTCTATTCAGTAAGTCGGGCCTCACTTTGCTAAATCTACTTCATCTCTGTGTTTGTATTTTCATCTTACTCACAGTCATTATATGTGGGGGGCTGCCTTTTCCTTTAGGGAATTTCTCTGAGGCAAGGTAGGCTTATTTTTCTATCTTCAGGGCTAGTTAGTTTCTCAGGCTGTGCCGAGGTGCATAGGGAGCGTTAGGCGCAATCCACGGCTACCTCTAGTGTGGTGTGTTAGGATTAGGGATTGCGGTTAGCAGAGTTCCCACGTCTCAGAGCTCGTCCTTTGTTTTTGGTAATTGTCAGGTCACTTTGTGTGCTCTGAACTTCAATGTCCATTGTGGTTCTGAATTACCTGTTCATAACACTTAGGGAAACAAGCTCTTTCTGAGCAGCCGCAGCTCCAGCGGGATCCATGGCCTTTGCGTACTATCAGGACTAGGAAGTGGACCCTCTGGGTCACGACTTCAGAGCCCCCGAGGGCGAGTGAACCAGATGGTGCCCCCTGTACAGGGAGTGTTAGGCATAGGCCCGAAGAGGGTGAAGCCGCAACTGCCGGAGCCAAAGGGGCGTCTGAAGGTAGAACAGAGAGAGAACTGCGGCTTCTGAGTTTCCTTCCTCAGGTGATGAGGTTAAGTCGTTAGGTGCTGCTCTATTTAACTCCACCTGGTGCTTTGATCCTGGCCTCCAGTCAATGTTCTAGTATTGGTCTTGCTTCCTCCTGGATCGTTCCTGTGGCCTGTCTATCCTGCATAAGCTAAGTTGTGCTTGTGTTATTTTTGTTTGCTATTTTTTCTGTCCAGCCTGCTATATTGGTTTTTCTTGCTTGCTGGAAGCTCTGAGACGCAGAGGGAGCACCTCCGTACCGTTAATCGGTGCGGAGGGTCTTTTTGCCCCTTTGCGTGGTTGTTTGTAGGTTTTTGTGTTGACCGCAAAGCTATCTTTCTTATACTCGGTCTATTCAGTAAGTCGGGCCTCACTTTGCTAAATCTACTTCATCTCTGTGTTTGTATTTTCATCTTACTCACAGTCATTATATGTGGGGGGCTGCCTTTTCCTTTAGGGAATTTCTCTGAGGCAAGGTAGGCTTATTTTTCTATCTTCAGGGCTAGTTAGTTTCTCAGGCTGTGCCGAGGTGCATAGGGAGCGTTAGGCGCAATCCACGGCTACCTCTAGTGTGGTGTGTTAGGATTAGGGATTGCGGTTAGCAGAGTTCCCACGTCTCAGAGCTCGTCCTTTGTTTTTGGTAATTGTCAGGTCACTTTGTGTGCTCTGAACTTCAATGTCCATTGTGGTTCTGAATTACCTGTTCATAACACTTAGGGAAACAAGCTCTTTCTGAGCAGCCGCAGCTCCAGCGGGATCCATGGCCTTTGCGTACTATCAGGACTAGGAAGTGGACCCTCTGGGTCACGACTTCAGAGCCCCCGAGGGCGAGTGAACCAGATGGTGCCCCCTGTACAGGGAGTGTTAGGCATAGGCCCGAAGAGGGTGAAGCCGCAACTGCCGGAGCCAAAGGGGCGTCTGAAGGTAGAACAGAGAGAGAACTGTTGTGAATTCCGCTCTTGGGCTCCCTCAATTTGTTGTAAGTGGCACTTTTGTGAGTTCTGCTCTTGGGCTCCCTCTTGTGGTTTCTAGTGGTATGGCTGCTCCTTGGAGTTAGCTGTCATCAGCTGCCTCCACTTATCGTCTCTTCTGCTCGGCTATTTAGGCCTGGCTCTTTCTTCAGCCAGTGCCACTTGTAAATGGTTCCTGGTTGGATTCACATCTCTTTGGAGTTCCCTGTTATCCTGACCAGTTCAGCTATGCTAAGTTTTTGCTTGCTCTTTTCTGTCCATAGATTGTGGACTTATCCATTCTGTGCTTTCTATGTTTGTCCAGCTTATCAGTGTGAATTAATTCTGTCTTGCTGGAAGCTCTGGGAAGCAGATTTGCCCTCCACACCTTTAGTCAGGTGTGGAGATTTTTTGTAAACTCTGCGTGGATTTTTGTAGTGTTTTATACTGACCGCACAGTATTCCATCCTGTCCTATCTATTTAGCTAGACTGGCCTCCTGTGCTCATCCTGGTTTCATTCTGTGTATGTCTTTTCCCTCTCCACTCACAGTCATTATTTGTGGGGGGCTAATCTATCCTTTGGGGATTTTCTCTGAGGCAAGATAGCTTTCCTGCTTCTTTCTTTAGGGGTAGTTAGCTCTTAGGCTGTGACGAGATGCCTAGGGAGAGTTAGGAGCATTCCACGGCTACTTCTAGTGTTGTGTTGAGCTTAGGGACTGCGGTCAGTACAGTTACCACTTCCTTCAGAGCTCGTTCCATGTTGCTCCTAGACCACCATATCATAACAGAGAACGGAAGACGGAGGGAAGATGAAGCTACTGAAAAGGCTAGAATGGCAGAGGCACTGGACAGATAGGGGCAGTAAAAGACTAAGTACTGACCGGAAAGATGAAGGCACACGTAGACGAAAACAACGGAGACTCAGAACTAGCAGGCACAACAGGAACACAGGACTGGCAGGAACACGGGACTGGAAGGCACGGCAGGAACACGGAACTGAAAAGCACAGCAGGAACACGGGACTGGAAGGCACAGCAGGAACATGGGACTGGAAGGCACAGCAGGAACACGGGACTGGAAGGCACAGCAGGAACACGGAACTGGAAGGCACAGCAGGAACACGGGACTGGAAGGCACAGCAGGAACACGGAACTGGAAGGCACAGCAAACTGAGACAATCTAGAGACAAAGCAAGAGATGCACGGAGCCTAGGAACCTAAGGTGATGCTGGAAATAACCAGCAAACGCAATAGACGCAAAGGTGTCTTACCCAGTCAGATGCAAGAGAGAAATACCTGACGAGCACCGCCATATTGGGGGCGGAGCCAGTGGGTCACGACCTCCCAGAAGCCCCGGCGGTGAGAGGATCACGTCTGCGCATGCGCGGACTGCCGAAGGGACAAACACCAGGGAATACAGATGGAGAGGAGAAAGGAGGAGCGTTGGGAGCACGTCGGCCAGAGAGGTAAGTATTGAATGGTGTAACAATCCCACTTTCAAAGACCCCTAGTGCCATTTGACTGGATTGCCATGGACCTTGTAGATCCCATAGTTATGTCTGCCAGGGGGCACCAATACATCCTAGTACTGATGGACTATTCAACACGATACCCAGAGGTGGTACCCCTGAGAAACTCTTCCGCCAGGAGCATAGCTCGAGAGTTAGCCCATATTTTTTCCCAGACGGGCCTGCCTATAAGGACTTGGACTGTATATCTGTTTCTGTTTGCTGTTTGCCCTCAGTTCAGTTACTTTTGCCCTTACCTAAGATGGAGTCATTGGCCTCACGGGGGCCATCTTGTTTCCTGTCAGATTTTCCTTGTTCCTGTCTGTGGTGTATTTAAGGGAGCTCTGTATATATACTCATTGCTTGAGTATCTTGTTTCTGACTTGTGATCAAGCTGGAAGAACTGCTATCTTGCTGGTTTCTTCGTTACTTTGGGATACCCCGTCTGTCTCCGGTTATACATCTCTTCATTGCAAAGACTTGTTTCCCTGGATCTGCTCTGCACTCGTCTCTGCCACTGGACTGCTCCCTGCTAGGAGGCCTGGTCTGGTCTCCCGCTCCCCGGACCTGACATACTTGGACTTCCACGGTCTGTACACGTGCTTACTGCTTATTCAGCTGTCTGCTACTAACCTGCTGTGCCATAGCTGTTTACCTGCATATCATTATAAATATTCTTGAACTCTTAACCTATTGTCTCTCGGCCTCTTTTCTGACCCATGATGCTGATCTTCACTGCACTTATCACTAAGTTTATTACACTGCCAAAGGAGAACCTGATGGACTAAGAGACTGTTTATGTCTAAAGAGATGAGGGAATTGTGTAATGGTCTCCAGGTTACACAAATACGGACATCAGTATACCATCCACAGACAGCTTGGTGGAGAGGTTCAACAAGACCTTGAAGTTCATGTTTAAGATGGTGGTGGAGAAGGATGGCCAAGACTGGGATTACCTACTACCTGTTGTTCTCTATCAGGGAAGTCACACAGGCCTCTACAGGGTTCTCACCGTTCGAGCTGCTATACAGACGGCACCCTCATGGACTTCTGGATGTTGCAAAGGAGACCTGGGAAGTAGAGGTTACTCCCCACCAGAGCATCATCGAGCATGTGATCCATATACAGGACCGAATCAAAGCGGTCATACCGATTGAGAGGGAGAGCCTCCTTTAAGCACAAGAAATCCAGGATATGGTCTACAATCAGGCAGCGAGACTAAGACAGTTTAGTCCTGGAGACAGGGTGTTGGTGTTGATTCCGACAGTGAAAAGTAAGTTCCTGGCCAAGTGGCAAGGGCCATATGAGGTGGTCGAAAAGTTGAGTGACGTCAACTACAAGGTCCACCAACCAGGGAGAAGAAAGCCATGCCAAGTGTACCTACGTTAACCTGCTCAAAACATGGCAAGATAGGGAACCGGTGGAAGTTACGTGCCTGAGGGTCAATCCTGAAGCCAGGGTCGAGGATATTACAGTGGCAGAGACACTGCCACCAGCCCAGAACCAACAGTGCCAAGAGCTGCCTCAGTGGAATCAGGACCTGTTTTTGAAATTACCAGGTTGTATGCAGGTTGTGGAGTATGAAATCCTGATGGAACCACATGTGAGGGTGAACCGAAAGCTATATCGGATTTCCAAAGCCCGCCGAAAGGTGATCTACAAGGAGGTGAGGAGAATGTTGAGCCTGGGAGTCAATGAGCAGTCAAAGAGCGGCTGGTCCAGGCCCATTGTCCTTGTGACAAAGCCAGACTTAGTGGTGTTTCCATAACGACTACAGAAAGCTAAACGAGGTGTCCAAGTTAGACTCATATCCGTTGAGCTCATTGAGAGGCTATGGTCAGCCAGATATATCACCACTCTGGACCTAACAAAAGGGTACTGGCAAATTCTAATGTCCCAAGTGCAAAGGAGAAGATGGCTTTCTCTGCAACTGACAAGTGCTTTCAATACACCAGGATGTCTTTCAGTCTGTAGGGAGCCCCAGCTGCCTTCCAGACCATGGACCGGCTCCTAGCCTCTCACTAAAATTATGCTGCCACTTATCTGAATGACATTGTGATCTTTAGCCCAAATTGGGGAAGTCACCTGGAGAAGAGCCAGGTGGTACAGGATGCACTGAAACTTTGTTCCCAGCTCTCTTCAGGTCATTGACCAGGTCCTTCCATGTAGTTGTGGGCTGATTCCTGAACTTTCTCAGAATCATCCTTACCCGACGAGGCGAGATCTTGCATGGAGCCCCAGACCGAGGAAGATTGGCAGTCATCTTTGTTTCATCCATTTTCTAATAATTGTGCCAACAGTTGTTGCTTTCTCACCAAGCTGCTTGCCTATTGTCCTAAGCAAAACCACAGAAAAAGCAATGTGTGCATATACCCTAATGAAAATAAATAAGTAAAAAGGCAAATGCCTGTTGTCTTGTAGGCTATCGCAGCCAAGTGCAGGTCTACAATTTTGTCCCTGGTGTCCTTAGACAGGTCTATGGTATTGGCTATAGTGGAGAGATTGGAGTGTGATTGAGTGTGTAGACAGATATCTTTTATACAGGTAACAAGTTCAAACAGGTACAATTAATACAAGTAATGAGTGCAGAGTAGAAGGACTTCTTAAAGAAAAACTAACAGGTCTGTTAAAACCAGAATTCTTGTTAGTTGGTAGGTGATCACATACTTTTTTTCATGCAATAAAATGTAATTATTTCAAAATCATACAATATGATTTTTTTTTATTTTAATTTGTAGATTCTGTCTCTCACAGTTGAAGTGTACCTACGATAAAAATTACAGATCTCTCCATTTTTTGTAGGTGGGAAAACTTGCAAAATCGGCAGTGTATCAAATACTTATTTTCCCCACTGTATGCCAAAAATGTTGCTCTTTATCTGTCCTCTGTTTGCAGGTGAGTAGTGAAGGAAATGCAGGACAAGCTCTCGGGATGGAAATTATATCTACCTTCCAGTTGGCTTTTACAATTTTTGCTGTGGATGATCGACGGCGTAGAGATATTACAGAGCCAGGAAGCCTTGCCATTGGTTTCTCGCTAACAGCAGGAGGATTAGCAGCGGTAAGATGTGTAACTGGTATCTCTTGTATTAAAAAAAATAACATATTCAAATAGAAAGCATCCAAACACTAAATCTACACATAAAAACTATGTCACAAGGGTAAAACATCAATAGCCCATATTTACTGTAGAGGACTGGTGTGTCTGTGGTGGTAGTTTAACAAGACCCATCATTTACAATGACAGCCATGTGCACGCAAACCTTGTGTTTTACTACAGGGTTCCTAATCAGTACCCTAGACAGTCTGCATTGTGGAGTGTCCTGCTTTCCTCACTCCTGTGTCACTAAAATAAAGATGGCTGTATGTCTTTTGTGCCATTTTGTGCAGAGACATAACACAATTATGCGTTTAATATGCTACCCTTAACATCCTTACCGAAGATCAGCTTTAATGGGAGCAGGAACATATATAAAAATCTTGACGCCCCATACTAAAAGCCCAAAATGGCCTTCTCAAAAAAAAAAAAAGGTCAGACATGATCATGACACATACAGTTGTGCTCAAAAGTTTACATACCCCTGCGGAATTTTTGCTTTCTTGGCCTTTTTTCAGAGAATATGAATGATAACACCAAAAGTGTTTCCCCACTCATGGCTAGTGGTTAGGAGAAGCCATTTATTGTCATTCTGTCTTTTCTCTTTTTAAATCATAATGACAACCTAAAACATCCAAATGACCCTGATCAAAAGATCACATACCCCATTTCTTAATACCGTGTATTGCCCACTCTAACATCAATGACAGCTTGAAGTATTTTGTGGTAGTTGTGGATTAGGTTTTTTATTTTCTCAGATGGTAAAGCTGCCCACTCTTCTTGGCAAAAAGCCTCCAGTTCCTGTAAATTCCTGGGCTGTCTAGCATGAACTGCGCGCGTGAGATCTCCCCAGAGTGGCTCAATGATATTTAGGTCAGGAGACTGAGATGGCCACTCCAGAACCTTCACTTTGTTCTGCTGTAGCCAATGACAGGTGGACTTGGCCTTGTGTTTTGTCTTGTTGTCATGTTAGAACGTCCAAGTACGTCCAAAGCGCAGCTTGCGGGCTGATGAGTGCAAATTTACCTCCAGTATTTGATGATAAGGTGCTGCATTCATCTTTCCTTAAACTTTGACCAAGTGTCCTGTGCCTTTGTAGCTCACACATCCCCAAATCATCAGCGATCCACCTCCGTGCTGTACAGTAGGAATGGTGTTCCTTTCATCATAGGCCTTGGTGACCTTTCTCCAAATGTAACGTTTATGGTTGTGGCTAAAAAGTTCAATTTCAGTCTCATCACTCCAAATTACCTTGTTCCAGAAGTTTTGAGGCTTGTCTCTGTGCTGTTTTGCGTATTGTAGGTGAGATACTTTGTGGCATTTGCGCAGTAATAGCTTTCTTCTGGCGACTCAACCATGTAGCCCATTTTTCTTCAAGTGCCTCCTTATTATGCATCTTGAAACAGCCACAATGCTAGTTTTCAGAGAGTACTGTATTTCAGCTGATGTTGTTTGTGGGTTTTTCTTTGCATCCCAAACAATTTTTCTGGCAGTTGTGGATGACATTTTATTGGTCTACCTTTTGTTTTTACAGAGCCCCCGATTTTCCATTTGTTAATCAGAGTTTGAACGCTGCTGACTGGCATTATCAATTCCTTGGATATCTTTTTGTATCCCTTTCCTGTTTTATACAGTTCAACTACCTTTTCCTATAGATCCGTAGACAATTCTTTTGCTTTCCCCATGACTCACAATCCAGAAATGTCAGTGACTGGATGAAAGATGCAAGAGTCTGTCTGGATCCCAGAAACTTACTCAACTTTTATTCACACACACTGATTACAATCAAACAGGTCACAGGTGAAGATGTTACCTGCCATTCAATCCCATTTGTGTCAACTTCTGTGCATGTTATCAGTCCAAAATCACCAGGGTATGTGCACTTTTGATCAGGGGCATTTAGATGTTTTGGGTTGTCATTATGATTTAAAAAGAGAAAACACAGTAGTTTGACAATAAATGGCTTCACCTAACCACTAACCATGAGTGGAGAAAAAGTTTTGGTGTTATCATTCATATTCTCTGAAAAAAGGCCAAGAAAGCAAAAATTCTGCCGGGGTATATAAACTTTTGAGTACAACTATAGGCGCAGTCACACAATTGCGAACTTCCTAATTTTTCAAGACCGAGAGAAGGACATGTATTGTGGCATTTACACAGTAATTGCACCCCGTTCATGATCACTATACGGTATGATGCCCCAGAAATGCAACCCCACATACAGTATGATGCCCCCACAGTGAATTCACCAACAGTACATTCTTTTACACACAGTATGATGCCCCCACAGTGCTCCATACTGAAGGATGGCCACACAATACCTCCTAAGTTTATATGATGCCTCCATAGTGCTCCAAAACATACAGATCCCCAAAAGTTGCTCGACCTCAGTATGAGGCCTCCAAATCAGTGTGATGACACCAGTGTCCCAACATAGTATAATGCCACTTAGTATGATGCCTCCACTATGCTTCCCAACACAAAATGATGCTCCAACAATAACCCTCATACACACAATATGATGCCCCCACATAAATAATGAGGCCTCACAGTCCCCTCCAACACAGTACGTGCCCCACAGTGACCTTTAAACATTAGAATGCCCCCACAGTTCCCACAAACACACATTATATGGATCTACTGTACAGTGCCTCTTAACACAGTTCTAAATTGACAAAATAATAACAAAAAAATACTCACCTAGTTGCATTTTCCCAATGTGCTGCTCCAGTCTGTTGTGAGTGTGTGTGGCTCCATGTGATCTTCAGTTGCCATCATGCCTGCTTCACCAAAACTCACAGGCTGATGATGCCCTGCTTTACCAATTAATTCAACTGTACCTGTATCTTAAGGATGCAGATAAAGGTGAAATCAAGACTCTAACAATGGGGCAGTCCAGTTCAGCACTGAGCTACCCCAACCCATGAGCCTCATAGCGGTAGTCTGGCACTATTAAAGGTACACCACTACTAAATAGATACAAGATAGTTCCTTATAGACTTAAAATGTAGCAAAAGTCTGCTTTCTAGGAGAAACAGTTGCTGTCCTTTGGTCGGTCACTTTAATACTGTCCATCTTAAAAGTAATCTACTATATAATTGTCTAATGGTCACTTCCGTCTTTCTGTCTGTCCTTCTGTCTGTCACGGATATTCATTGGGCAAAACAGCCACGACCAATCGGCAACGGGCACAGTCCGGAAGAAAATGGCCGCTCCTTACTCCCCGCAGTCACTGCCCGGTGCCCACATACTCCCCTCCGGTCACCGCTCATACAGGGTTAATGCCGGCGGTAACAGACCAAGTTATGCCACGGGTAACGCACTCAGTTACCGCCGCTATTAACCCTGTGTGTCCCCAACTTTTTACTATTGATGCTGCCTATGCGGCATCAATAGTAAAAAAATGTAATGTTAAAAATAATAAAAAAACAAAAATCCTGCTATACTCACCCTCCGTAGTCCGCCGAGCCGCTCGCGCCTGCCGCCATCTTCCGTTCCCAGCGATGCATTGCGAAATTACCCAGAAGACTTAGCGGTCTCGCGACCGCTAAGTCTTCTGGGTAATTTCGCAATGCATCGCTGGGAACGGAAGATGGCGGCAGCCACGCGCGCATTGGGAGAGCTTCGCTGGATTGGATCCCAGCGGGTGAGTATAGAACTATTTTTTTTTTAACAGGGATATGGTGCCCACACTGCTATATACTACGTGGGCTGTATTATATACTGCGTGGCTGCTATATACTACCTTGCCAGTGTTACATACTATGTGGGCTGTGTTATGTACTGCGTGGGCTGTGCTAGATATTACGTGGCCACTGTTATATACTGTGTGGGCAGTGTTATATACTACATGACTGGACAATATACTACGTGACTGGGCAATATACTACCTGGCTCTGTGCTGTATACTACGTGGCTCTGTGCTGTATACTATGTGCTGGGCAATATACTATGTGGCTCTGTGCTGTATACTACGTCGCTGTGCAATATACTACATCGCTGGGCAATACACTACGTGACTGGGCAATATACTATGTGACTGGGCAATATACTACGTGACTGGGCAATATACTATGTGACTGGGCAATATACTACGTGGCTGGGCAATATACTACGTGGACATGCATATTCTAGAATACCCGATGCGTTAGAATCGGGCCACCATCTAGTTTGTAAATAACACCTGAAAATTTGCACAACCTACCTGGATCACTTTTGATATCAGTGGTAATGGGAAATGCAGCTAAATTATATGCCAAAAATACATTGGTTTATGACGGGGTTTTCTCATTCATATATATTGTCTGTCGTGGGAAATTTACTAAAAATGGGATGTAACAGGACATCCTTTTTTTGTGGTTTTAAGGGGTTGTCCAAAACCCATAATAATCTAACCATTTTTCCAATGTACTTCAATTCAAAATCCCCTACTCTTTTTGTCTTTACTCTAACTTTGTAAGTTTTTTTGTAGGTTTTTTTTCTGACTTCAAATATGAATATCCCAGCAACGACTGGTTATTCCCAAATGGGACTTCATCAGGGAGCCGAGGCTAAAGTTAATGTCCCAGCTGCTGTTACCACCCTGAAATAAAGTCTCATCAGTGACATCTATGTGAGGGTCTTGGCTAGTCCCTGCTCTACTGAGCATGCGTCGGTTATTAATTTTGACGCATATGTAAAAGTGAGCTGCACTTTCACTGCCCCAGAAGACAGCCGCTGTATAATGTGAATAGTATTGTGCGTTTTTACTACGATTTATTGTGTCATGTCAAATGTGTAATATATAAGTAATGTGAATAATGCATAGTGTGGTAGGTACTGATGCTACTGTGTGGGTAATTGCGAAGATAATGCCTAGGGTGACTCAGATATACTCAGCACAGGTATAGGGAAAGTATAGGAAAATATATAATATAGAGTGTGATAGGCACTGTAAGTGAAATATGCTTAGTGCATACTGTTAGGAGATAGCGACTGTAGTTAAGTAGGTGAAAGGTTATGTTTGCCCAGCAACAGACTGCGGGGGCAGACAGAGTAAAGAGACAGTTAATAATTGGTCTAGCCCACAGTGGGAGGGGTTAGGGACAGAAAAAGGGAACCACTTCCTGGTTTAATCAGTTAGTTAGTGTGTTCGTTGAAGACAAGGTCAAGTTAAAGTGGCAGTGGGCAAGAAGCATGGGGTGGACAAAATCATTCTGGCGGTATGAGGTTATACAAATCTCCCTGTGGACATTACTCTAATTACGGCTCAAGTCGGGGGCTATGAAGAGCTTCCGTACAGATGAAGTTGGATGTGGAACCGCATGAGGGAAACATAGCGGATCTCGAGAATACTGCAGTGCTGGACTAGCAATTCCTGGGGCTAAAAGGAGGATCAAGCATAGGGATAGTCTGAGATGAATGTAAGCAAATGATGGAAGTGTATTAGGTTGCCGTAGAAAGTGGTGAATGTGCTATGTCAGATATTCTGTGTTAAAGACAGATGTACTTGAACTGCCTAGTAAAGTTGAACTTGTTAAAAGGAACTGGGTGTCCCCTGATGTGTGTGCGGCTGTTCGTGGAACTGAGGTTGTGGATACAGAGGAGGCCTCCGGCCTACAAGTGAGTACAATGCAATCTGCACAGCACAAGTGATGAGCTGGCAAGAGAGCACTGTAGCAAATGGAAGTGGAGGCACAGATGTTGCAGTGTATATTCGTTTATTGCTATTTTAGAGGAACCACTGGACCACAGCCCTGGGGGCTCCTCAGGGGGCGTGACTATGCGAGCTCCAGAAACCCATAGTATGACCCCTCGAGCAGGGTCAGATTGGAATGTCCGAGGGACGCAGGTGCTACCTCCAGTTAGACCCCGGACACGTGGCAGCGGGCCCAGCAGAACAGGTGGACTGGCTGGGATAGCAGGTAGCGGTGAGTAGACTGACAGCAAGAGGCTGAGTAAGATGAAGCTGGCACTGGCAGTACAGATGTCATCCTGGATGCCGGAATGACGAACAGTTGAACAAGACGGGAGCACAGGTATTGTCCTGGGTAGCGAAGTAACAAGCGGCAGACAGTCTGAGACAAACAGTGTTAGCAGGATACTGGCCGGACACTGACGGTACACAGACAGAACGCAGGCACGACAGTACAGGGAACCGGAAGCTAGCAACAGGAAGCACTTGTTGCTCCGGCACCTTCCCTATTGGAGAGGCGCCAGAAATAGTACTCACTATTCTATCATTGGTTTGGGGCATATTTGAAAAATGTGTGTCTTTTTAAGAGACAGGGAGCGCGTGCGCCCTCAGAGTCATACCCGCAGACCTGCTGGCTGCGCTCCAGGAAGCAGCAGCTGAAAGAGAGCCAGGGACCGAGGTCAGGCAGCGGGGAGCGGACCGAGAGCAGGGATCCCGATGGACCCCTACGGAGGTATGGGCGCCGGTGCTACAAGCACAATGTCAGTGTGTATTGAAAAATAGTGCGCGGTGCGCAAAGAGAACAGGGACCAGCTCAGCCCTTCAAATGGATATTACTGTCCTGATACGGTTTTGAGAGTCGGTCTCTGTTTTCCTCGCTTGTTGCTTTCTCTCATTTTCAATGTGTACTGACTCTCTTCACCCCATTTAGAACCAGCAAGGGAGCACAGTGTCAGTGCAAGTTCAAAGAAATATACAGCAGGGAGCACAGAGTGAGCATGTGTCGGAATTGACACCTCAGTAGAACAGATCATAGCCCAATCCCTAAAAATGGAGGTCACTGATGACTCTTCATTTCAATTTGGTTACAGCAGCTGGGCAGTGACTGCAGCACCAGGCCACTAGAAAATTATACATGTTCTTAGTTTCTCCTCTATTTACCCCCAGGGACACTTTTCAGGTGGAAGCATGAACCCAGCTAGATCCCTTGGTCCAGCTTTGATCTCTGGAATTTGGGAGCACCACTGGGTAAGTCAGTGCTAATAATAAAGATGATATACACTGCTCAAAAAAATAAAAGGAACACTTAAACAATAGACTATAACTCCAAGTAAATCAAACTTCTGTGAAATCAAAATGTATACTTAGGAAGCAACACTGTTGGACAACAATTTCACATGCTGTTGTGCAAATGGAGTAGACAACAGATGGAAATTATTGGCAATTATCAAGACACACTTAATAAAGGAGTGGTTCTGCAAGTGGGGACCACAGACCACATCTCTGTACCAATGCTTTCTGGCTGATGCTTTGGTCCCATTTGAATGTTGGTTGTGCTTTCACACTCATTGTAGCATGAGACGGACACTACAACCCACACAAGTGGCTCAGGTAGTGCAGCTCATCCAGTATGACACATCAATGCGAGTTGTGGCAAGAAGGTTTGCTGTGTCTGTCAGCGTAGTGTCCAGAGGCTGGAGGCGCTACCAAGAGACAGGCCAGTACACCAGGAGATGTGGAGGGGGCCATAGGAGGGCAACAACCCAGCAGCAGGACCGCTATCTCAGCCTTTCTGCAAGGAGGAACAGGAGGAACACTGCCAGAGCCCTGCAAAATGACGTCCAGCAGGCCACAAATGTGCATGTGTCTGCACAAAGGTTATAAACTCCATGAGGATGGTCTGAGTGCCTGACGTCCACAGATGGGGGTTGTACTCACAGCCCAACACCGTGCAGGACGCTTGGCATTTGCCACAGAACACCAGGATTGTCAAATTCACCATTGGTGCCCTGTGTTCTTCACAGATGAAAGCAGGTTCACACTGAGCACATGTGACAGACGTGACAGAGTCTAGAGATGCCGTGGAGAGTGATCTGCTGCCTGCAACATCCTTCCACTTGACCGGTTTGGCAGTGGGTCAGTAATGGTGTGAGGTGGCATTTCTTTGGAGGGCCACACAGCCCTGCATATGCTCGCCAGAGGTAGCCTGACTGCCATTAGGTACCGAGATAAGATCCTCAGACCCCTTGTGAGACCATATGCTGGTGCGGATGGCCCTGGGTTCCTCCTAATGCAGGACAATGCCAGACCTCATGTGGCTGGAGTGTGCCAGCAGTTCCTGCAAGATGAAGGCATTGAAGCTATGGACTGGCCCGCCTGTTTCCCAGACCTGAATCAGATTGAGTACATCTGGGACATCATGTCTCACACCATCCACCAACTTCACATTGCACCACAGACTGTCCAGGAGTTGGCAGATGCTTTAGTCCAGGTCTGGAAGGAGATCCCTCAGAAGACCATCCGCCACCTCATCAGGAGCATGCCCAGGTGTTGTAGGGAGGTCATACAGGCACGTGGAGGCCACACACACTACTGAGCATCATTTCCTTGTCGTGAGGCATTTCCACTGAAGTTGGATCAGCCTTTAGCTTCATTTTCCACTTTGATTTTGAGCATCATTCAAACTCCAGACCTCCGTGGGTTATTAGTTGTGATTTATGTTGATCATTTTTAGGTTTCATTGTTCTCAACACATTCCACTATGTAATGAATAAAAATTTACAACTGGAATATTTCATTCAGTGATATCTAGGATATGGAGTGTTAGTGTTCCCTTTATTTTCTTGAGCAGTGTATATTATATGCTGCATATTACATGAATATATTGCTCTTCAGTCATATAGATATATATGCTTAGGCTACTTTCACACTGGCGTTTTTTTGAATACGTCGCAATGCGTCGTTTAGGGGAAAAAACGCATCCTGCAAAGTTGTTTGCAGGATGCGTTTTTACACCATAGAGTAACATTACCAACGCATTGCAACGTATTGACACACGTCGCAACTGTCGTGCGACGGTTGCGCTGTGTTGTGGCGGAGCGCCAGGAGCAAAAAACGTTAAATGTAAAGTTTTTTGCTGCCGATTGACCGCTTTTCCGACCACGCATGCGCGGCCGGAACTCCGCCCCCACCTCCCCGCACCTCACAATGGGGCAGCGGATGCACCGGAGAAATGCATCCGCTGCACCCGTTGTGCGGCACATCAAATGCTAGCGTCGGAATCTCGGCCCGACGCACTGCGACGGGCCGAATCCGACGCTAGTGTGAAATTAGCCTTACCTACTGTGACATTCAGGTGTGAAACTGTTGTCACCTGCAGCCATATTAGATGTTAATCAATCTGGATGGCTAAGCTGCGTATTTCTTTGGCCTGTCAACCTCAACCTTTTCTAATGGTTGTTTCTATTAAACAATTGTCAATTTTAGTTTTCCTGTTGATACCAGAGTTATTGATTCAAAACTTTTACATTGCATTCTAGAGAATAATTGTGTTATACTCCAAATTACGGTAATTCAATTAAATAAATATGGAGGGCACCACTAGATGAAAAGAGATTATCCTGCACATACCGTAAATAACAATTTGTAAAGAAAGAGAAAAAGAAGTATGCAAAAAACAGGGGATCCACCTTCAAGAATATACCGTAATAGATAAATATGTATTAACAGATAACCAAACAAACATGCACATAAAAAAACAGGTAAGAAGCTGGAAAGCTATAGAGTTAAAACGGATGAAAATAAACGATATACTGTAAGTACAATATAAATGCCAAATATAACAGAAAGCCCACCAATAACTATGTCTGACCGAATGTGATAAAGTTCTGGTGTGTGCTAAATCATTCAGCACAACAAAGCTTTAAATGCCTGAATAAAATAGATACAGTACCCAGATATAAACTGAATAAGTACACCATTACAATGAACAATGTACTTATAAAAAAAAATAATCATCCTTGCACAAATATAAAGGGAATAACACAGGAATATGTGCAAAAATTAAAGAAAAATATATGTAGCATACTACAGCACAACCAAGGGATCATTGATGTATGAAAACATAAAGATGTGGAGGCAACCTGTATAAATATAAATGAAGCAGGTAGGTAGGTAGGGGTATAGACACTTGCATACTTCTTTTTCTTTCTTTGCGTGCTCCAAGTTATTGGTGTTTATTTACAGTTTTCCATTAATATTCAAAACCTCATAAACGAATTACTCATAAACTAATTAAATTTTTGGTTCTTTCTAGGTGTACTGGATTGGTCCCATTTTGGGTGCTTTCCTTGCAGGGGCTTCCTATGAATTTTTCTTTGCATCAAGCGCATCAAGAGAAAAGCTGGTCGCCTGTCTAACTTGTAAAGATATAGAAATCGTAGAGGCGGCCAGTGTCTCTCGTTCTTCCCTTTCCATGGCCACACAAACAGCTGCACGAACAAGACCAACTGAACAAAAACATGAACAAAATTAACAAAAAAAACAAAGGAAAGACAGATTTATGTGCAGATTACATATAACAAAGTCTCAGCAGAGACTGATAGACTACAGAGTACTGTAACCATGTACTGAATACATGGTTAAAATGTTTATATACATGTTGAATACTATGGTAAATACATATCTTGGATCATTAGCGGGACTGTTACACTATATACATTTATCACCTATTATCACCTATCCATGTGCTTGGTGTGAATGGAGCAGTAAAGGAACACTAGTTCACATGGGAAGCAACTGCAACAGTTACAGGTGTTTCTCACAAAATTAGAATATCATCAAAAAGTTAATTTATTTCAGTTCTTCAAAACAAAAAGAGAAACTCATATATTACATAGATGGAGTGATCTATTTCAAGTGTTTATTTCTGTTAATGTTGATGATTATGTATTACAGCCAATGAAAACCCAAAAGTCATTATCTTAGTAAATTAGAATACTTTATAACACCAGCTTGAAAAATGATTTTAAAATCCGAAATGTTGGCCTACTGAAATGTATGTTCAGTAAGTGCGCTCAATACTTGGTCAGTGCTCCTTTTGCATCAATTACTGCATCAATGCGGTGTGGCATGGAGGCGATCAGCCTGTGGCACTGCTGAGGTGCTATGGAAGCCCAGGTTGCTTTGATTGCAGCCTTCAGTTCGTCTGCATTGTTGGGTCTGGTGTCTCTCATCTTCCTCTTGAGTCTTGACAATACCCCATAGATACTCTATGGGGTTAAGGTCAGGTGAGTTTGTTGGCCAATCAAGCACAGTGATACTGGTGTTTTTAAACCAGGTATTGGTACTTTTGGCAGTGTGGACAGGTGCCAAGTCCTGCTAGAGAACAAAATTTTCATCTCCAAAAAGCTTGTCGGCAGAAGGAAGCATGAAGTCTCTAAAATTTCCTGGTAGACAACTGCGCTGACTTTGGTCTTGATAAAACACAGTGGACCTACACCAGCAGATGACATGGCTCCCCAAACCATCACTGACTGTGGAAACTTCACACTAGACCTCAAGCAGCTTGGATTGTGTACCTGTCGACTCTTCCTCCAGACTCTGGGACCTTGATTTCCAAATGAAATACAAAATTTACTGTCATCTGATAACAACACCTTGGACCATTGAGCAACAGTCCGATTTTCTCCTTGGCCCAAGTAAGACGCCTCTTGCGTTGTCTATTGGTCATGATCGGCTTGACACAAGGAATGTGACACTTGTAGCCCATGTCCTGGATACGACTGTGTGTGGTGGCTCTTGAAGCAATGACTCCAGCAGCAGTCCACTCTTTGTGAATTGCCCCCAAATTTTTGAATGGCCGTTTCTTAAAAATCCTTTCAAGGCTATGGTTATCCCAGTTGCTTGTGCACCTTTTTCTACCACACTTTTTCCTTCTACTCTACACTAATATGCTTGGATACATAACTCTGTAACAGCCAGCTTCTTTAACAATGACTTTTGTGGCATACCCTCCTTGAGGAGTGTGTCAATGACTGCCTTCTGTCAAGTCAGCAGTCTTCCCCATGTGGAGCCTACTGAAACACACTAAGGGAACTTTTTAAAAACTTAAGAAGCCTTTGCAGATGTTTTTGTTAATTATTTTAATTTACTGAGATAATGACACTTGGGTTTTCATTGGCTGTAAGCCATAATCATCAACATTAACAGAAATAAACACTTGAAATAGATCACTCTGTTTGTAATGACGCTATATAATATGAGTTTCACTTTTTGTATTGAAGAACTGAAATAAATTAACTTTTTGATGATATTATGGCCATAAAGGAACAGCTATCTCCATTAAACTCACAGTAGTGAATGGACAAGAGGTTGTGCATGCACGCTACCACTTTATTCACACAGGCACTTTGAGACCCCCATTCTTAGTATGGGTAAGATTTACAGGGCTGTTGGACCCCCAGTTTTCATACATTTATCAGACATTCTATCAATAGGTGATAAATGTGTTTAGTGGGAAAATCCATTTACCGTATTTTCTGGTGTATAAGACAACTGGGCGTATAAGACAACCTCCAACTTTTCCATATAAAATATGGAATTTGGGATATACCCACCGTATAAGATGGGGGTCATCTTATACACCCAGTCATCTTATACGGCGTGTGCGGTGCGTATGGTTCCCAGGGTCTGAAGGAGTGGAGACTCTCCTTCAGGCCCTGGGATCCATATTCATGTAAAAAATAAAGAATAAAAATAAAAAAATATTGATATACTCACCCCTCCGATGGCCCCTGGCTCTCAGCGCTGCTGTCGTCTGCCTCCGTTCCTAAGAATGCATTGAGTGTAGGACCTGCCATGACGTCGCGGTCGCGTGACCGCGACGTCATCGAAGGTCCTTCACTCACTGCATTCTTAGGAGCGGAGGCAGACGCTTGCACCGCTGAGAGCCAGGGTCCATCGGAGGGGTGAGTATATCCATATTTTTTATTTTTATTCTTTATTTTTTGCATGAATATGAATCCTAGGACCTGAAGGAGAGTCTCCTCTCCTTCAGACCCTGGGAACCATCCAGGATCGCCCCCTGCACTTGTACCCGGCGTATAAGATGACCCCCGACTTTTGGGACGATTTTCAGGGGTTAAAAAGTCGTCTTATATGCCGGAAAATACGGTAAGTATGCAAGTGTCTAGGGTTTTTGCAATTACAGAGAATCTCCACTGATGGCTATATCCTGATCTCTCACTATTTCTCACTGAAATTAGATTTAGTAGAGCAGCACAGGTTTGCATAATCTAAGATAGTTTTCAGCTATTTATTTCAGTCGTTCAGTAATGTAGAATCATGTTTCTCCATTAAATCCTAACACCTTGAGAAAGAACTGGGGATCAGCAGCCCGAATTACTGAACTGTGAGAGTCCCATCAGTGAGACCTGCAGCAATCAGAGATTTATCACCGTTTGGATGGGTGATAAATGTAATTTGTGGGACATCACTGAAGCAGGGGTTTTTATTTATTTCTTTATCCTTTACCCTTGCCTGTTCCACCACTCTTTCTGTGTAACCAGATTCATTTCATAATATAATGTATTTGATTCAGTATATTCCTTATGTGTTTTTATATATCTACATGTCGACTTCAAGTGGATACAGTGGGAGGTAAATGTACAACCAAACAGATAATAAAGAAATACATCAAAAGTGTAACCTTTCATACCATCTAGCCTCCTATGCAAAATAAAACAAACAGTACATTTTATTATAGATGTAAATGCCCCAATATAAAAACATATATTTGTAGACACAAGTGCTTTACCACTCTGTGCATAGACTATGACATGATGAGTTAGGGCTTGTTCACACAGTTTTGACAAGTTTTTCTAGAAGTGTTTTTGCCACAGAAAAAACCCACCCTGTTTTACTGTAGCACAAAAGTGAATGAGATTTCTGAAATCTCTTGCACACGTTGCTCATTTTTTCATTACAGATTTGAACAATCCAACGTTTTTTCAAATCTGTAGTTTGTCAATTCATTCAATATTTTTCAATGGGGAAAAAAACGCATAAAAAATGTGTATGTTTCACACAGCGTTTTTCCTGCCAACATTCGGGGTTTGCTGCAGAAAAATCTGCTGAAAATGCTCACTGTGTGAACCAGGGGCACACATACCGCAAGTGCAGCTGGTGCAGCTACAACGAGACCTGGAGGTGGAGGGGGGCCCCTGCTGGGTGGCTAACACTGAGGGCAATCTGGCGATCCCTGCAGCTTCGTTGCCTACAGGAGAAAATGGCAGCGGAGCGGAGCTGCAGAGATCAGTCCTACTTCCTGCCCGCGCTTCCTGTCTGACCCAGCAGCACGGGTGGTTGACGTCAGTATTCAGCGCGCTTCTGTGTCAGACAGAAAGCTGCCGGCGATGACGATGCTGCGGAGAACGTGCGGAGAGGTGAGTGGTGCTGTGTGTGTGTGTGTCTGTCTGTGTGAGTATACAGTACAGACCAAAAGTTTGGACACACCTTCTCATTTAAAGATTTTTCTGTCTTTTCATGACTATGAAAATTGCACATTCACACTGAAGGCATCAAAACTATGAACACATGTGGAATTATATACTTAACAAAAAAGTGTGAAACAACTGAAATTATGTCTTATATTCTAGGTTCTTCAAAGTAGCCACCTTTTGCTTTGATGACTGCTTTGCACACTCTTGGCATTCTCTTGATGAGCTTCAAGAGGTAGTCACCGGGAATGGTATTTACTTCACAGGTGTGCCCTGTCAGGTTTAATAAGTGGGATTTCTTGCCTTATAAATGGTGTTGGCACCATCAGTTGTGCTGTGTTGAAAGAAGTCTGGTGGATACACAGCTGATAGTCCTACTGAATAGAATGTTAGAATTTGTATTATGGCAAGAAAAAAGCAGCTAAGTAAAGAAAAACGAGTAGCCATCATTACTTTAAGAAATGAAGGTCAGTCAGTCCAAAAGATTAGGAAAACTTTGAAAGTGTCCCCAAGTGCAGTGGCAAAAACCATCAAGTGCTACAAAGAAACTGGCTCACATGAGGACCGCCCCAGGAAAGGAAGACCAAGAGTCACCTCTGCTTCTGAGGATAAGTTTATCCGAGTCACCAGCCTCAGAAATCGCAGGTTAACAGCAGCTCAGATTAGAGACCAAGTTAAGGCCACACAGAGTTCTAGCAGCAGACACATCTTTACAACAACTGTTAAGAGGAGACTTTGTGCAGCAGGCCTTCATAGTAAAATAGCTGCTAGGAAACCGCTGCTAAGGACAGGCAACAAGCAGAAGAGACTTTTTTGGGCTAAAGAACACAAGGAATGGGCATTAGACCAGTGGAAATCTGTGCTTTGGTCTGATGAGTTCAAATTTGAGATCTTTGGTTCCAACCACCGTGTCTTTGTGCGACGCAGAAAAGGTGAACGGATGGATTCTACATGCCTGGTTCCCACCGTAAAGCATGGAGGAGGAGGTGTGATGGTGTGGGGGTGCTTTGCTGGTGACACTGTTGGGGATTTATTCAAAATTGAAGGCATACTTAACCAGCATGGCTACCACAGCATCTTGCAGCGGCATGCTATTCCATCCAGTTTGCGTTTAGCTGGACCATCATTTATTTTTCAACAGGACAATGACCCCAAACACACCTCCAGGCTGTGTAAGGGCTATTTGACCAAGAAGGAGAGTGATGGGGTGCTACGCCAGATGACCTGGCCTCCACAGTCACCAGACCTGAACCCAATCGAGATGGTTTGGGGTGAGCTGCACCGCAGAGTGAAGGCAAAAAGGCCAACAAGTGCTAAGCATCTCTGGGAACTCCTTCAAGATTGTTGGAAGACCATTCCCGGTGTCTACCTCTTGAAGCTCATCAAGAGAGTGCCAAGAGTGTGCAAAGCAGTCATCAAAGCAAAAGGTGGCTACTTTGAAGAACCTAGAATATAAGACATAATTTCAGATGTTTCACATTTTTTTGTTAAGTATATAATTCCACATTTGTTAATTCATAGTTTTGATGCCTTCAATGTGAATGTACAATTTTCATAGTCATGAAAAGACAGAAAAAAGTTTAAATCCTTCATGACCCAGCCTATTTTGACCTTAAAGACCTTGCCGTTTTTTGCAATTCTGACCAGTGTCCCTTTATGAGGTAATAACTCAGGAACGCTTCAACGGATCCTAGCGGTTCTGACATTGTTTTTTCGTGACATATTGGGCTTCATGTTAGTGGTAAATTTAGGTCAATAAATTCTGCGTTTATTTGTGATAAAAACGGAAATTTGGCGAAAATTTTGAAAATTTCGCAATTTTCACATTTTGAATTTTTATTCTGTTAAACCAGAGAGATATGTGACACAAAATAGTTAATAAATAACATTTCCCACATGTTTACTTTACATCAGCACAATTTTGGAAACAAAATTTTTTTTTGTTAGGAAGTTATAAGGGTTAAAATTTGACCAGCGATTTGTCATTTTTACAACGAAATTTACAAAACCATTTTTTTTAGGGACCACCTCACATTTGAAGTCAGTTTGAGGGGTCTATATGGCTGAAAATACCCAAAATTGACACCATTCTAAAAACTGCACCCCTCAAGGTACTCAAAACCACATTCAAGAAGTTTATTAACCCTTCAGGTGCTTCACAGCAGCAGAAGCAACATGGAAGGAAAAAATGAACATTTAACTTTTTAGTCACAAAAATTATCTTTTAGCAACAATTTTTTTATTTTCCCAATGGTAAAAGGAGAAACTGAACCACGAAAGTTGTTGTCCAATTTGTCCTGAGTACGCTGATACCTCATATGTGGGGGTAAACCACTGTTTGGGCGCACGGCAGGGCTTGGAAGGGAAGGAGCGCCATTTGACTTTTTGAATCAAAAATTGGCTCCACTCTTTAGCGGACACCATGTCACGTTTGGAGAGCCCCCATGTGCCTAAAAATTGGAGCTCCCCCACAAGTGACCCCATTTTGGAAACAAGACGCCCCAAGGAACTGATCTAGATGCATAGTGAGCACTTTGAACCCCCAGGTGCTTCACAAATTGATCCGTAAAAATGAAAAAGTACTTTTTTTTCACAAAAAAATTCTTTTCGCCTCAATTTTTTCATTTTCACATGGGCAGTAGGATAAAATGGATCATAAAATTTGTTGGGCAATTTCTCCCGAGTACGCCGATACCTCATATGTGGGGGTAAACCACTGTTTGGGCGCACGGCAGGGCTCGGAAGGGAAGGCGCGCCATTTGACTTTTTGAATGGAAAATTAGCTCCAATTGTTAGCGGACACCATGTCGCGTTTGGAGAGCCCCTGTATGCCTAAACATTGGAGCTCCCCCACAAGTGACCCCATTTTGGAAACTAGACCCGCCAAGGAACTTATCTAGATGCATATTGAGCACTTTAAACCCCCAGGTGCTTCACAGAAGTTTATAACGCAGAGCCATGAAAATAAAAAATAATTTTTCTTTCCTCAAAAATGATTTTTTAGCCTGGAATTTCCTATTTTGCCAAGGATAATAGGAGAAATTGGACCCCAAATATTGTTGTCCAGTTTGTCCTGAGTACGCTGATACCCCATATGTGGGGGTAAACCACTGTTTGGGCGCACGGCAGGGCTCGGAAGGGATGGCACGCCATTTGGCTTTTTAAATGGAAAATTAGCTCCAATCATTAGCGGACACCATGTCACGTTTGGAGAGCCCCTGTGTGCCTAAACATTGGAGATCTCCCAGAAATGACCCCATTTTGGAAACTAGACCCCCAAAGGAACTAATTTAGATGTGTGGTGAGGACTTTGAACCCCCAAGTGCTTCACAGAAGTTTATAACGCAGAGCCATGAAAAAAAAAAAAAAAATTATTTTCTCAAAAATGATCTTTTAGCGTGCAATTTTTTATTTTCCCAAGGGTAACAGGAGAAATTTGACCCCAAAAATTGTTGTCCAGTTTCTCCTGAGTACGCTGATGCCCCATATGTGGGGGTAAATCACTGTTTGGGCACATGCCGGGGCTCGGAAGTGAAGTAGTGACGTTTTGAAATGCAGACTTTGATGGAATGCTCTGTGGGCGTCACGTTGCGTTTGCAGAGCCCCTGATGTGGCTTAACAGTAGAAACCCCCCACAAGTGACCCCATTTTGGAAACTAGACCCCCAAAGGAACTAATCTAGATGTGTGGTGAGGACTTTGAACCCCCAAGTGCTTCACAGAAGTTTATAACGCAGAGCCGTGAAAATAATAAATACGTTTTCTTTCCTCAAAAATAATTATTTAGCCCAGAATTTTTTATTTTCCCAAGGGTTACAGGACAAATTGGACCTCAAAAGTTGTTGTCCAGTTTCTCCTGAGTACGCTGATACCCCATGTGTGGGGGTAAACCACTGTTTGGGCACACGTCGGGGCTCAGAAGGGAAGTAGTGACGTTTTGAAATGCAGACTTTGATGGAATGCTCTGTGGGCGTCACGTTGCGTTTGCAGAGCCCCTGATGTGGCTTAACAGTAGAAACCCCCCACAAGTGACCCCATTTTGGAAACTAGACCCCGAAAGGAACTTATCTAGATGTGTGGTGAGCACTTTGAACCCCCAAGTGCTTCATAGAAGTTTATAATGCAGAGCCGTGAAAATAATAAATACGTTTTCTTTCCTCAAAAATAATTATTTAGCCCAGAATTTTTTAATTTTCCCAAGGGTAACAGGAGAAATTTGACCCCAATATTTGTTGTCCAGTTTCTCCTGAGTACGGTGATACCCCATATGTGGGGGTAAACTACTGTTTGGGCACATGCCGGGGCTCGGAATTGAAGTAGTGACGTTTTGAAATGCAGACTTTGATGGAATGCTCTGCGGGCGTCACGTTGCGTTTGCAGAGCCCCTGATGTGCCTAAACAGTAGAAACCCCCCACAAGTGACCCCATTTTGGAAACTAGACCCCGAAAGGAACTTATCCAGATGTGTGGTGAGCACTTTGAACCCCCAAGTGCTTCATAGAAGTTTATAATGCAGAGCCGTGAAAATAATAAATACGTTTTCTTTCCTCAAAAATAATTATTTAGCCCAGAATTTTTTATTTTCCCAAGGGTTACAGGAGAAATTGGACCCCAAAAGTTGTTGTCCAGTTTCTCCTGAGTACGCTGATACCCCATGTGTGGGGGTAAACCACTGTTTGGGCACACGTCGGGGCTCAGAAGGGAAGTAGTGACTTTTGAAATGCAGACTTTGATGGAATGGTCTGCGGGCGTCACATTGCGTTAGCAGAGCCCCTGGTGTGCCTAAACAGTAGAAACCCCCCACAAGTGACCCCATTTTAGAAACTAGACCCCCCAAGGAACTTATCTAGATATGTGGTGAGCACTTTGAACCCCCAAGTGCTTCACAGACGTTTACAACGCAGAGCCGTGAAAATAAAAAATCATTTTTCTTTCCTCAAAAATTATGTTTTAGCAAGCATTTTTTTAGATTCACAAGGGTAACAGGAGAAATTGGACCCCAGTAATTGTTGCGCAGTTTATCCTGAGTATGCTGGTACCCCATATGTGGGGGTAAACCACTGTTTGGGCACACGTCAGGGCTCGGAAGTGAGGGAGCACCATTTCTTTTTGAATACGAGATTGGCTGGAATCAATGGTGGCGCCATGTTGCGTTTGGAGACCCCTGATGTGCCTAAACAGTGGTAACCCCTCAATTCTAACTCCAACACTAACCCCCCCCACACCCCTAACCCTAATCCCAACTGTAGCCATAACCCTAATCACAACCCTAATTCCAACCCTAACCCTAAAGCTATGTGCCCACGTTGCGGATTCGTGTGAGATATTTCCGCACCATTTTTGAAAAATCCGCGGGTAAAAGGCACTGCGTTTTACCTGCGGATTTTCCGCGGATTTCCAGTGTTTTTTGTGCGGATTTCACCTGCGGATTCCTATTGAGGAACAGGTGTAAAACGCTGCGGAATCCGCACAAAGAATTGACATGCTGCGGAAAATACAACGCAGCGTTTCCGCGCGGTATTTTCCGCACCATGGGCACAGCGGATTTGGTTTTTCATATGTTTACATGGTACTGTAAACCTGATGGAACACTGCTGCGAATCCGCAGCAGCCAATCCACTGCGGATCCGCAGCCAAATCCGCACCGTGTGCACATAGCCTAATTCTAAAGGTATGTGCACATGCTGCGGAAAACGCTGCGGATCCGCAGCAGTTTCCCATGAGCTTACAGTTCAATGTAAACCTACGGGAAACAAAAATCGCTGCACACATGCTGCGGAAAAACTGCACGGAAACGCAGCGGTTTACATTCCGCAGCATGTCACTTCTTTGTGCGGATTCCGCAGCGGTTTTACAACTGCTCCAATAGAAAATCGCAGTTGTAAAACCGCAGTGAAATGCGCAGAAAAAAACGCGGTAAATCCGCCATAAATCCGCAGCGGTTTAGCACTGCGGATTTATCAAATCCGCAGCGGAAAAATCCGCAGAGGACCAGAATACGTGTGCACATACCGAAACCCTAACCCTAACCCTAGCCCTAACCCTAGCCCTAACCCTAGCCCTAACCCTAACCCTACCCCTAACCCTACCCCTAACCCTACCCCTACCCCTACCCCTAACCCTACCCCTAACCCTAACCCTAACCTTATTCTAACATTAGTGGAAAAAAAAAATTTCTTTATTTTTTTATTGTCCCTACCTATGGGGGTGACAAAGGGGGGGGGGGGGTCATTTATTATTTTTTTTATTTTGATCACTGAGATAGATTATATCTCAGTGATCAAAATGCACTTTGGAACGAATCTGCCGGCGGGCAGATTCGGCGGGCGCACTGCGCATGCGCCCGCCATTTTGGAAGATGGTGGTGCCCAGGGAGAAGACGGACGGGACCCCGGCAGGATCGGTAAGTATGATGGGGTGGGGGGGACCACGGGGGGGGGATCGGAGCACGGGGGGGGAATCGGAGCAAGGGGGGTGTGGAACGGAGCACGGGGGGGCTGGAACGGAGCACGGGGGGGCTGGAACTGAGCATGGGGGGGTGGAACGGAGCATGGGGGGTGGAACGGAGCACGGAGGGGGGTGGATCGGAGTGCAGGGGGGGTGATTGGAGCACGGGGGGGAGCGGAGCACTGGACGGAGGGGAGCCGGAGCAGTGTACCGGCCACATCGGGGGGCTGGGGGGGCGATCGGTGGGGTGGGGTGGGGGCACACTAGTATTTCCAGCCATGGCCGATGATATTGCAGCATCGGCCATGGCTGGATTGTAATATTTCACCAGTTATAATAGGTGAAATATTACAAATCGCTCTGATTGGCAGTTTCACTTTCAATAGCCAATCAGAGCGATCATAGCCACGAGGGGGTGAAGCCACCCCCCCTGGGCTAAACTACCACTCCCCCTGTCCCTGCAGATCGGGTGAAATGGGAGTTAACCCTTTCACCGGATCTGCAGGGACGCGATCTTTCTGTGACACAGCATATGCGTCACAGGTCGGATTGGCACCGACTTTCATGACGCATACGCTGTGTCACAGGTCGGGAAGGGGTTAAAAGACAAAATGTGTCCAAACTTTTGGTCTGTACTGTTTGTGTGTAGGTGGTGGAGATGTGTTTGTCTGTGTGTGTGTGTAACATGCAGAGAGGTGTTTGTGCTTAGGTGGTGGAGAGGGAAATGATGGAGGTGGTGGAATGGGAAATGATGGGGTGGTGGGGGAGAAAGCAATGATAGAGGTGGTGGGAAGGGCAATGATGGGGGTGGTGGGGGAGAAGGCAATGATGGAGGTGATGGAAAGGGCAATGATGGGGTAGTGGGCGAGAAGGCAATGATGGACATGGTGGGGGCTGCCAGTGTCCACCCCTGGTGTGCACATACCCTAAGTGCTTGTTCACACACTAGATTTGCAGCATTTTAGAGTGCAACTAAAGAGAATGATAGTTCTGAAATTGAATGCATGATGACCTTTCACGCACAGTGTAGGAAAGACTAAGTGCAACACAAAGAGATAAGGGGAAGGGAACCCAACCCTAGGGAAGGGAGGGAGTGGAGACCCCTAGGCAGATCTAACATCACACTGTCTGCCCTAACGTCCCTATATAGGCTCTGCACCTATCGCCGAGCAGGATACCTAATCCCTGCCTGACCCTTGCAGTAAGCCCTGCATAGGGAAGGACAGTATAGGCACCAGCCAATCCCCACTACAACCAAAAACAGAAGAGGAAAGACGAACAAGGGGAACACTTAACTTGAATAGAGTGAGAGAAACACAGAAGTCCTCCAAACACCAAAGAGGATGATAGCTGACTGCTATAGCTCCAAGCCTCAACAAGGAAATGGAAATATCACCAGCAACTTCCATCAAGCTGGGAGTATAAGCACCCGGTCCCAGGTTTATCCATTAGAGTAGAAGGAAGGTTGCAACTGGGTCCTAGAGTCAGAAGGACCAGGAAGATGTCTGCAAAACAAACTGGTGAGACCTTCTGCAGTTAAATGCAGTGCGACAGTCTGCAGCCTCTGACACACTCGTGACAAGATCACAGTACCATCAATTTACAAGTTCATGTATTATTAATTATAGAGGACAACTAATCTGAAATATCAGATCATGTTATAAACCCTCATATTTTATATTTTACATCCTATCAATAATTTATAATAGTGAAAATGGGTTTTAGGTGACCCGTTTTGGGATGTGCTATCACTTTGAAAATGTGTCTATCCAAACTCTTATTAAATTATAAAAATGTTTTTGAGCTCCCTCTAATGGAAACTGGAGTTGGTTTTTTAACAATGTTTTGTTTTTATTATGGGTCAAAATGATAGTTTCATAGATGATTTATCTCCGTGCACCTATGCATTTATTTATATTTATGTTTTAGATCTCTGCTGACAGTGCAGTTTACAGAAAGGGAGATGGATCTGAGTTGAATGAAACATCAAACACAGCAAGTGCTTTTGTTCACAGGGATGCTCGCACAGCGCTTTGCAAACAATTCCAACTGCACATGGGATAATCCCATAGGGGAGCTGTGGATTTAGGATGCCTCCCCCAGACTGAACAGAGCCAGAGTGGAAAAATTCAGCTGATATACAAACTGTCAGTGCAATAAAATCAGCTGGAGAGGATGCCAGCTAGAAAGGACAACGTAAATATTAACAACCACCCTTTATTTTAGTTGAGCCCCAAGCACCATTTTATATGATTACCTTCACTTATATCCTCCGTATATGTATATTTTTGCAAATATGGTTTAGACAAATATGTAATCTGGGGCAGACTTGTCCTGTTCATCATTTTCCGCATAAAATAAACAGAAAAGTCACTAGTGGTAAAAGGCTCACTAGATATAGTAACATAATTGTAACATAACTGATATAAGTTTTATTAAGCTTAAAAATAGGGGAAATGTTGATGATTAACGATGAATAAACATTGGATTAATATGAATGCTAGAAAAATATCCATTGTCAGCCACGACTGAAGGAAAACACAGATTTTCCCTAATATCTTTGAATCTTAAATTGAAGAAGGAGACATTTTTGTGTAACACATTTATCCTGTTTCTCTTCATAAATAGAGATGTAATTTTACCACCCTAATTTTATCAAAATGTGTTGTGCGTAAAATACAAAATACATGTATATTATGAACAGGTTATGAGCAAATATATTGATGTCAGATAAGCCTAAAAATGGCTCTGATCTCACTGCTGAGCACAACTGAACAGCAGCACTGATTAATGTAATATCCGAGCAAAAATTCCTGCTGTGGCCTTATATTATGTTTTAACCTGAGGGAGGAGACAGTGCACAGGGAAGAGTTAAACACCAGCTCTTTGACATTACCCCTCCTGTCGGGGGGGCGGATAGTATCTGTATAGAAGGATTAAATATGTCACTGCCTCTGCCCCTTATAAATCCCCCCGCCACTCTATAAACAGGTTGGGGGGGAAGTATCCACAGCAGTTAGGAGTTTGGAGCAGTTACTTTGTCTGTGGCTTTTTGAGTTGTTTTTTTTTTTTTTAACGTTTAGTTTTTCTTTGTAGGTTTACATTTTTTGTTAACTTTTTTTTTTCTATTGCTCTAAAGAAACACTTCCATAAAAATTTGGGGCATCTCCCAGCAACTCTGTAAATTTGCCCTTGCCCCTTTTCTCTCTCCCTGCTCCTTACCTTCAACCTGCCATCATGTGGGAATTCCGCTCCTTCTCCTTTTGGAGAGCAGTTTTTGCAGAATTCTTTGCTACCATGTTCTATGTTTTCTTTGGCTTGGGTGCATCTCTAAAGTGGACTGCTGGGCCAGCTAATGTTTTGCTTATAGCATTATCATTTGGTCTGATTCTGGCCACTATGGTCCAATCTGTTGGCCATGTTAGCGGTGCTCATATTAACCCAGCTGTCACCTTTGCCTTCCTCATCGGCTCCCAGATGTCCCTTTTCCGTGCCATTTTTTACATTGCAGCACAACTGCTGGGAGCGGTGGCTGGAGCTGCTGTTCTGTATGGCGTTACTCCTGCAGTAATTCGTGGCAACATGGCTCTTAACACGGTAAATACTTTTCTAAAAAAAAAAAAGGTTTAACAGAGGGTGATTAATTTCTGCAGTGTTTTCATGTGCAATGTTTTGAAAGGCACTTTTGTTTCTTCTACAATATCTCTTACAGAATGAGGCACAGGAGTTGAATGTTGGCATCTATCTGCTTTAAAGCCTACCTGCACATCAAAAACAAAACATTTTACATTTACGGTACTTAGTGTCCCTCTAGTTTGCCATATTATACACACTTGGCTCCAGCAAGCTTGTTTGGAATATAACAGAAGTGGATCCTAAGTAAAAACAAAACAAAAAGTAACTTACAAAATAGCAGCTTTTGGATCTATCTAGGTTACTATCTGGTAACCAGTATGGCTGTATATATATTATAGCTAGGTTGGTTCTGTCATAGAATTTAGGAGCCCTGACATCCAATTCTCCACCTCATGAGTGTTACATGGAGAATGGTGTAGTTAAATGTCAAGGATACTTGTAGTCAAAACTAAGTTGAGTTAAGCTTTAAAGGTGTTGCACAATACAACTGTAAAATAGAATTACAGAGTGTGAGAATATGGCATGCTAAAGCTTTTGAGATTTACATATATATAGACCCTAGGCTGAGAATTTGTAGTCCTGTTTGTACGATCCAATGTAATGTTGGAGGTGTACAATTTATTCTTTGGATTGCTGCTTACTGCCTCCTCATACCTACTGATGTACTGTAGCTTTCACTTCCAAAATGCTACCTGTTTATATATTTTGAGCTTTCAGCAATCCTTGTACTCTTATTTACTACTGTTTAACTGATACAAACTGTGCATAGGTTTGTGTATATCAGTCAATTTGTTACTTACATCCTAATATTGAATGGATTTTTTTCATGGGGGTATGAACCGACAGGCATGTAGTTGCTAACTACCTGCTTTTTCTGCTCGGCGCCGCCTCAGAGCAATCACAGCCGGCTCCAGCCGGCGATCCTGCTACTTCACGTCAACAGTGCACCACTTTCTCTTCCAGGCTGCTCTTTTGATGGAGCATGACTGTCAACGTCATGCTTATTGATGGCCAGGTCCCTACAGATACGCAGCAGGGAGCCGGCTGTCAGTCAGCATAACATTAGCAGTTATGCCCGTCAACAGAGCACATCAAGAGAGAAGCAGCTACTCTTTCGACTTGACATCACTGGAAGCCACAGAATCTCCAGCAGGAGCAGTAGTTACCTGCTTGTAAATTCTTAGGTAGGTAAGAAAAAAGAAAATAGTTTTGGATAACCCCTTTACGCATGTAGATATATTCATTCAGCATTGATAAATTAAAGGAAAGATTAAGCAAGAAATGTCTACACCATATTTTTGGCGTAAGATAACATGCGCAGGACTATGGATCACAACCAGGTTTAGACAACAGAAAAAAGGATAAATAATACGTTATACCTTTTATTATTATTATTTATTGTTATAGCGCCATTTATTCCATGGCCCTTTACATGTGAAGAGGGGTATACATAATGAAAACAAGTACAATAGTCTTAAACAATACAAGTCATAACTGGTACAGGAAGAATGAGGACCCTGCCCGCGAAGGCTCACAATCTACAAGGGATGGGTGAGAATACAGTAGGTGAGGGTAGAGATGGTCATGCAGCGGTTTGGTCGATCGGTGGTAGCTGCAGGTTGTAGGCTTGTCTGAAGAGGTGGGTCTTCAGGTTCTTTTTGAAGGTTTCGATGGTAGGCGAGAGTCTGATGTGTTGTGGTAGAGGGTTCCAGAGTAGGGGGGATACGCGAGAGAAATCTTGTATACGATTGTGGGAAGAGGAGATAAGAGGGGAGTAGAGTAGGAGATCTTGTGAGGATCGGAGGTTGCGGGTAGGTAAGTACCGGGAGACGAGGTCACAGATGTATGGAGGAGACAGGTTGTGGATGGCTTTGTACGTCATGGTTAGGGTTTTGTAGTGGAGTCTCTGGGCAATGGGGAGCCAGTGAAGGGATTGACAGAGGGGAGAGGCCGGGGAATAGCGGGGGGACAGGTGGATTAGTCGGGCAGCGGAGTTTAGAATAGATTGGAGGGGTGCGAGAGTGTTAGAGGGGAGGCCACAGAGCAGGAGGTTGCAGTAGTCAAGGCGAGAGATGATGAGGGCATGGACTAGGGTTTTTGCAGATTGGTGGTTGAGGAATGAACGGATTTGTGAAATATTTTTGAGTTGAAGTCGGCAGGAAGTGGAAAGGGCTTGGATATGTGGTTTGAAGGAGAGATCAGCATCAAGGATTACCCCGAGGCAGCGAGCTTGTGGGACTGGGGAGAGTGGGCAACCATTTACTGTAATGGATAGGTTCGTTGGGGGGGGGTCGCGTGAGATGGGGGAAAGATGATGAATTCTGTTTTGTCCATGTTAAGTTTCAGAAATCTAGCGGAGAAGGATGAAATAGTGGACAGACATTGAGGGATTCTGGTTAGAAGGGAGGTGATATCTGGTCCAGAGATGTAGATCTGTGTGTCGTCAGCATAGAGGTGATACTGAAAGCCATGAGATTCTATGAGCTGTCCCAGGCCAAAGGTGTAAATGGAGAAGAGCAAGGGCCCAAGGACTGAACCTTGTGGGACTCCGACAGATAGAGGGCGAGGTGAGGAGGTGGTGTGTGAGTGGGAGACGCTGAATGTCCGGTCTGTTAGGTATGATGAGATCCAGGATAGGGCCAAGTCTGTGATGCCAAGGGATGAGAGGGTTTGTAATAATAGGGAATGGTCCACTGTGTCAAAGGCAGCCGACAGGTCGAGGAGGAGGAGGACAGAGTAGTGTCGCTTGCTCTTGGCGGTTAAGAGGTCATTGGTGACCTTAGTTAGGGCAGTTTCAGTGGAGTGGTGTGACCGGAAGCCAGATTGTAAGCGGTCAAAGAGGGAGCAAGAAGAGAGATGGGAGGACAGTTCAAGGTAAATGTGTTGTTCCAGTAGTTTGGAGGCATAGGGGAGGAGTGATATAGGGCGATAGCTAGATACAGAGGATGGGTCAAGAGAGGGCTTTTTGAGGATAGGTGTGATGGAGACATGTTTAAAGCTTGAGGGGAAAACACCAGTTGTTAGAGATAAGTTGAAGAGATGGGTTAGGGTTGGGATGAAGATTGTGGTGAGGTTTGGGATGAGGTGGGATGGGAGTGGGTCAAGTGCACAGGTGGTGAGATGTGATCTTGAGAGTAGAGTGGAGAGTTGATCTTCTGTAATGGTGGAGAAGTTGGTTTTGGAGGTGGAGGGCTGGGAAATCGGGAGGAAGAGCTCTGGGGGTTGTTGACCAAAACTGTCTCTAATGCTATCAATCTTCTGCTTGAAAAATGAGGCAAAGTCTTCAGCAGAGATAAGTGGGGAGGGAGGAGGTGCTGGGGGACGGAGGAGAGAATTGAAGGTGTTGAATAACTGTTTAGGGTTGTGAGAGAGAGAGGATATGAGAGATGAGAAGTAGGTTTGTTTAGCTGTGGCGAGTGTGGTCTTGAAAGTAGTGAGGGACTGTTTGAATGTGATGAAGTGCTCGTTAGAGTGGGATCTTTTCCATCTGCAGCCCTGGAAGCTCGCCTAAGTTCTTTGGTCAGGCTGGTGTGCCAGGGCTGTCTGTTGATTTTGCGAGCTTTGGTATGTGTAAGTGGGGCAGCAGATTCCAAAGCTACAGCTATTGTGGTGTTATATAGAGCAGCAGCGTCATCCGCATTGTGTATGGAACTTATGTCTGTGAGAGGGAGGAGGGATTCAGAGAATGAATGTAGGTCAAGATGCTTAATATTTCTGTGAGGGTGTGAAAGTTTGTTTAAAACTTTATGTTAACGAACTAGAGTTGTGATGTTACTAACTTTGATGGGCTGGAGTAAAAGATGAGGTTTTATCACCTATTGGTCTTTTATATTCACAAACTGATATTGTTAGGAAATATAGTCAGCTGCATGTACATAAGCAACTGCTGCAGCAAGTAGACTCATGCCATGTATTAAAGGAAATGTATAATCAGAAAATAATTAATTTTGTGTTACAATGTTGTTTTTTAATGGTAATTTTTTTTTACATTAGGATCTGTACTAAAAAAAAATGTTGCAATTCTCGCACTGGCCATTGGGGCTATTTTAGACTCCAATCTTCTGTATTTTCAGCAACAGTTTTCAGCAGCCTAGGGCCTCATTCAGATGCCATGTTGCATGTATGTGTGGTATCCTCTTTTTCACAGATACAAAATGTACCCATTGTAATTTATGCTAGTGTTCACATGTCAGTGTTTTTCACTGGCCATGTGTCTGTGGAAGACACACAGAGATATGACCATTTTGTCCGTCAGCATGGATGAAAAGGGCCATTGCAAGTCTATGGGTCCGTTCACTAAATGCCAAAACTGAACTGCCTGTCTAGGTTCTTTTTTAATTAAGTGGTGAAAAAAAAATCCAAAATTTGTTTAAAAAAAAAAAATTGTGCCATTTTCCAAGACCTGTAGCGTCTTAATTTTTCATGATCTTGGGCTGGGTGAGGGCTTAATTTTTGCGCGCCAAGCTGATGTTTTTATTGATACCATGTTGGTGTAGATACAATCTTTTGATCACCCGTTACTGCATTATATTGCAATGTAGCGGCGACCCCCAAAAATTAATACTGACGGTTTGAATTTTTTTCTTGTTGCGCCACTTAGTAATCGGGTTCTTTCTTTATATTGCTAGATCAGGTGATTCTGAACATGGCAATACCAAATATGTGTATGTTTGTTTTTTTTATTTTTTTTATTTTGAATGGTATGAAAGGGGGGCGATTTGAACTTTTATATTGTTTTACATTTTTAAAAACATTTTTTTTAACTTTTTGCATGCTTCAATAGCCTCTGCAGTACTTCCATCACTTCTGCTACACAAGTGCGATGATCAGATTGCTTGTGTGTAGCAGAAATGCTCACTTGCTATGAACGCTGACCACAGGGCGCCGCTCATAGAAATCCGGCAATGGCAACCGTAGAAGTCTACTTCAAATCTCTGGTTTTCATGCCGACCCATCGGTGATCCACGACCATGTCAGGGGGTCACCGATGGGCGGGATTAGCAACGCGCGTCCGGTAAGCGCGAGGTAAATGCCATTGAAAGAAATCGACAGCGGCATTTTTCAAGTTAACAGCCACAGGTGGATCGCAATTCCACTCACAGCTGTTGCGGGCACATGTCAGCTGTATAGATCAGCTGTCATGTGTCCGGGAAGGTGTGGGCTCAGCATCGGAGCATGCACCAAACAGGGGGAGTCCGACATTGACGTACTATTTCCCAATGTCTGAAAGGGGGTAAAGTCTAAATTACAAATTTAGAATTTATGTACAAATTTTAATTACATGTAGCCGACGGTTAATTCACATATTAATTAACCTTTCTGCCTCACTGCCCAAAGCTCATCAGCATATCTCCTTCACTGTCTTCATTTTCAAAATAATATGATCCTCTTTATTGCGCCAAGGTATACTACGCTCTCCTTTTAACATCCACTTGTGCATTTTACTAGGGCAGTTGGCAGGTAGGAGCCTGGCTTCACTACTGTCCACATCCGCTCAGCTGCTCCTTCTAACAAGTGTCAGGAAGCTAAACACTTTGTGCACATCAGAATCAGCTTCAACTCCTGCCTTTCACTTATTAAACAGAACAATGTCAGGCTAGGAGAGAGAGAGTTGCACAGTTATGAATTGCTCCACAGTTCTCACCATGATAGAAAGCTGAATGTGATATGCCACATCAGATTCAGCTTCTCTTGCTGCCTTGCCTTGATTAGACAGATCAATCTGGGGAATGAAGGTAGAATTGAGCACCTGCTTAATGAGTAGTGGGCCCAATGAGCCATTTCCATTTCAGACATTTGCCAGAAAAGAGAGAGAACGTAATAAAAATAGGAATACTGCATACTACTTAGAACTGAACTTAATTTTTTTTAATGTTCCACCATTGTTGTATTATTTATTCATGATTACATACTTTCATTTCTATCTATCTAATGACAAACTTATCATTTATAGAGGAGATTCACTGTGCACCTTTAGTGTAAAAAAAATGTCAGTTCCACCAATTTCAATTGGAGTGTTGTAAACATAGCTCAGAGATCCATGAATATCAGAGTTGGTAAAATCTTTATCCTAATTATCAGCGGCACCAACTATCAAACCGCCTCAATAATATGTCAGAAGATAAACATAAATTAACCCCTTTAACTAAGCTTGATTGTTAATAGCTATCACAATGATCTTGTGCCACTGCACCCACAAGATGAATGATATGAGGGTGGCTGGTATACACACAGCTCTATTCCAGCTGCAACCTCTACTTCCAACTGGTGTTTAAAGCTAACCTGTCACCAGGTTTTTTCCACACAAGGTAAGGCCAGTACCTGTAAGCCCTCATATATAGCATTCTAATATGCTGTATATCTGCCCTTAATCTGGCCTGCAAGACAAGAAAAAGACCTTTTGTTATATTCATCTAAGGGGTAGGTCTTGATCCAGCGCCTACTCTCTTTTTGTGATGATCACTATCATCCTTTCCTTCATTCGTACGGATGACTCGTACTATATCATCCACACAGTATCCTCCATCACGCTCATGCGCAGACATACTTCTGTCTGCCTTGCCATGGGCAGAGCAAAGCACTGTAGGGTCCATGTGCCAGCGCTGTTTGGTCTTTTCCTGTCCATGTGAACTGCAGTACTTTGCTCTGCCCTCGACAAGCCAGAGAAAAGTACGCCTGCGCAGAAGTGTGATGCTGACCACTGTGTGGATGATGAAAGACACATCACAGGAAAGGAGGACAGTGATCGCAAGAAAAGAGGAAGCGTCAGATCAAGACCAGCAATGCCCATCAAACCAGACCTCCCTGTAGTGGAGTATAATAAAAGCTCTTTGTCTTGACTTGCAGGCCCGATTTCTTGCCTTGCAACCGCTTTAACACAGGATAGTTTCCTCCCCTTCCTGTGTCGTTGACCTGGTTGTAAGGGGCTGAATGTCAATTTCATTTTGATAGATAAGCCAAGTCTCTTCTCTGTCACAGATGTTGAAGAGACAGACAAGGGGATTGGCTTAGCTAATGAAATGAGCTAACAAACCCATTTTCATCTGCTTCCTCTTTTACTGCTGCTGAAGTTGCACAAGATAAATGTTGTCAATCAGTGAGCAGAGACTCAGATTGGCTCATGAATACACTTGGACTTGTGCTCTCTCGCTCATAAAGTACTCATTTTAAACAGTCAGCGTCATTTCACCAAACTTTGCATAAAAGTAATACTATATGATATTTAAGAAACCTTGTAATATATCATATCAGGGAGACTCATCTCAAATGATCATTCACTCTGAAAAACAAGACAACTCAAATGGTCTTGGCCAAAGCAGGATGGACTGCCAGCTTGCTGAAGTATCATATTATGGCTCCTATTAAAGTCTACAGATAGGAGAGGGGGAAGGGAAGAAAGGAGCATTTAGCACAATGAGAGACACAAAAGTGGTGTTACAGTTACTTATTTCACTTCAATGCAGAAATGACAGCTATACCACTCAGTTCTACTGTATTTTGTCCTTCATGATGCTGCTGTTTCTGACTGTACACTACACAGAGACAGCAGGAATCTCTGTTTGATATGTATTAGAAAACTAGTCTCCAGCTACTAGCCCAGAGACAACTGAAAACAGGAGACATTGCCTGCAAAGGAGAAAACTGGTGAAAAATGCAGGATAAAAGTCATATAATGGCCCAATATCTCCTGCACAAAAGCAAGCTGGATAATGGCCACAAAACAGTGAAATTCCTAATTTACACACACGCTAGCTTCTGCTGAAAAGTTCTTTGAAATTACACTAGCTTCATCAGGTCTAAAAGATTCATTTAATAATGGATGCAGTGTGCATTCTGACATTTTTTAACAGATCCTTTTTTAATATTTTTATATTTTAATATTTGTTGCATATACCTGGTATTAGAAGTATTTGTGGTTAATTAAAAAAAATCCATATTCAAAATCATAATAGCGATTTTGTAAAAAAAAAAGTGTCATATCGTTGTAATTATGACAATTATAGCAAACAGCTATGGAAGTAAGCAGTTGTAAATCCAGATTGTAAGACAAATACCACCAGAGTTTGACCTCAATAACTTTTAATGTGGTCATGTTGTATCTTTTAATAGAAAGCGTAGTGCTGCATGTGGCAATGTTTTTCTCATCAAATCTGACAGCATCTGTGATGGAGGCTTAAAACAGAGATGCCAATTCAGATATGAAAAGTTATTAAACTGCAGAAATAGATGTATAAGTCTGGATAGATTTATAGCCAGATTAACATATTATTATTTCCCTCTATAAAGCTTCATCCAGGTGTGAGCCTTGGTCAGGCGACGACAGTGGAGATATTTCTCACCCTGCAGTTTGTGCTTTGTATTTTTGCCACCTATGATGAGAGGAGGAATGGACGACTTGGCTCAGTATCTTTGGCTATTGGATTCTCCCTTACTTTGGGACACCTCTTTGGGGTAAGTGGGGAACAATGCCTATAGTACTAGAACTGTTATTATACATTGTTATATCTGACTTCTGTTAACATACATTATCGCACTATCATACTGGGAGGCGAATAATAACATAGCATCCACATAGATAAAGAGGATTTCTTGTTCACCGATAAGGACAGACTATCAATATCGAGTTGGCGGGCTATGACCCTCAACACTCCCCAACGATCAGCTGTTGAAGGGTCGGCAAATTCAAGCTGTGTTGCTACTAAGTTTACAACTCTCTGATATATGCAGCAACATAAACAATCAAAAGGCAGAAATGTTCACCCTAATGCAATGGCCGCTATAAACAGCTGATAGTAGGGGGTGTTAAACATTAACTTGGTAATAAACTTACCACAAAAAGTACTGATCCAACATTGAGTAATACTCATTGGTAGTGCTGTAACATGTTGATTTTTCTTTTTTGTTCATCCACTATACCTATGCCTTCACCCTGTGTCTGTCATTGCACTGGTTACCCATCCGCTACAGAATACAATATAATCTTATCACTCTCACCTACAAAGCTCTTCACAGTGCTACAGTACCCTACATCTCTTCCTTCATCCCTGTCTACCACCCTATCACCTCACTTCACTAATCTGACTTACCTTTCCACCTTCTTAAATTTTCATCAGAATCTGGCCCCTCCTATTAATCTGTCTATACATCCTCCATACACCCCAAAGCACTTGGCACTTGGTAACTGTACTAAGACAGATATTGGCTGATGATGAATCATGAAGCTTTTTAAATCTTTATTTATTAAATGATGGCTGGACCTACATGACAAGCATAATCTACCTATTGTGTCCCCTCTATTTCCTTATAGATTGTATACTTGTGAGTAGGACCCTCACTCCTCCTGTAACTGTTGAATTATGTGTCATTCGGTAATGTCTTTATTGTCTGTACATGTTCCCGCTTAATTGTAAAGTGCTGCAGGATATGTTGGTGCTATATAAATAAAATTATTATTAACCTGTTGACCTGTTAAAGCACAATGTAAGCGCGAAATGATCGTCGTCTTTATTTGCTCCATCGTTTTATCCGCCTGCTGTTGGTATCATGATGCCACAATAAAGGATTTTGTTGCACGGGACGGTATGTGCCTATCCGCTTTCTTTTCAATGGATATATAAAAATTATTACTAAGCATTATGCCCTTCTAAGTCTGTTAATGCCCTTCTAAGTCTGTCATTGGCACTCTAAATTCTGGACTGAAAAGTGGTTGTAATTTATAAAGGTCCTATTCTTATCTAAAATTTTGTGTCTTTACAGCTTTACTATACTGGAGCCGGTATGAATCCTGCAAGATCATTTGCACCAGCTGTACTCACCAGAAACTTCACCAACCACTGGGTAGGACATGATTCCACTATGTTCCAAATTATTATGCAGATGACATTTTTCTCGGATTTTCCTAAATGGTCGGTGCAAATGACAGTCAGTCTAATAAAAGTCATCACCCGCTAGAGTATACATCAAATTTTATTGATGAAACTTCCCAATGATAACAGTATAATCTCCAAAATGTATAAAAAGTCAAAATGCACTGTTTCAAATTATTAGGCACAGTAGAATTTCTATATATTTGATATGTTTTAAAGAACTGAAAATGGTCATTTGTGGAATTTGCAGCATTAGCAGGTCACATTCACTGAAAAAAAAGCTATTTAACTCCAAAACATCCTAACAGGCCAAGTTACATGTTAACATAGGACCCCTTCTTTGATATCACCTTCACAATTCTTGCATTCTTGAGTTTTTGGAGAGTTTCTGCTTGTACGTCTTTGCATGAAGTCAGAATTGCTTCCCAGAGCTGCTGTTTTGATGTGAATTGCCTCCCACCCTCATAGATCTTGTGCTGGATGATACTCCAAAGGTTTTCTATAGGGTTGAGGTCAGGGGAAGATGGTGGCCACACCATGAGTTTATCTCCTTTTATGCCCATAGCAGCCAATGACTCAGAGGTATTATTTGCAGCATGAGATGGGGCATTGTCATGCATGAAGATGATTTTGCTCCTAAAGGCATGTTTCTGCTTTTAGACCATGGAAGAAAGTTGTCAGTCAGAATCGCAATTTACTTTACAGAGGTCATTTTCACATCTTCAGGAACCTTAAAGGGCCCCACCAGCTGTTTCCCCATGATTCTGGCCCAAAACATGATTTCTCCACCTCCTTGCTGACGTCGCAGCCTTGTTGCAACATGGTGGCCATCCACCAACCATCCACTACTCCATCCATCTGGACCATCCAGGGTTGCTCGACACTCATCAGTAAACAAGAGTGTTTGAAAATTAGTCTTAATGTATGTCTGGGCCCACTGCAACCGTTTCTGCTCATGAACACTGTTTAGGGGTGGCCTAATAGTAGGTTTATGCACCACAGCAAGCCTTTGAAGGATCATACACCTTGAGGTTCGAGGGACTCCAGAGGCACCAGCAGCTTCAAATAACTGTTTGCTGCTTTGTAATGGTATTTTGGCAGCTGCTCTCTTAATCCAATTAATTTGTCTGGCAGAAACCTTCCTCATTATGCCTTTATCTGCATGAACTCTGTCTGTGCTCTGTTTCAGTCACAAATCTCTTCACAGTATGATGATCACAAAGTTTTTGTGAAGTATCTAATTTTTTCATACCTTGTCCAAGGCATTGCACTATTTAACGCTTTTCAGCAGCAGAGACATCTTTTTTTATTTCTCATATTGTTTGAAACCTTTAACCTGCTTAATAATGTGGAACAACATTTTTAAGTAGTTTTCCTTTAATTAGAATCACCTGGAAAACTAATTATCACATGTGTTTAAGATTGATTTCAGTTATCTATTGAGCCCTGAGACACAATACCATCCACAAGTTTATTTGAAAAACAAAACAATAAATCTTTATGACACTTAAATTCAATTTGCATAATAATTTGGAACACAGTGTAGACATTTATTTAGTTTGCATTAGCAATACATAAGTAAAAATAACAATGATGGGAAGTTAATTTTACTCAAAATTGAGCACAAACTAAAACATCTGTTCAAAATGCATAATTGTTTATTGCCTCTTACTTATTACAGGTCTACTGGGTTGGTCCCATCATAGGTGGAGCACTTGGAGGTCTAGTGTACGACTTCATTCTCTTTCCAAGAATGAGAGGGCTTTCCGAGAGACTTTCAATCCTTAAAGGAGCAAGGCCCGCTGAGCCTGAAGGCCAACAAGAAGCAACGGGCGAGCCTATAGAATTAAAAACACAATCCCTATAAATAAAAAACTGCACAGTTACATAGCAGCACACAAGCATCACATATGCACACAATTTGGGCATAGTTAGCGTATTATCCGTCATGGGAAGTGTGTTGGGAGTCGGGTTAAACTTTGAAAGATGTTTCTTTTCTTACCAGGCTGTGGGCATTGTGTTAAGGTATAAACAGAAAGGAACAGTTAATGTGTTTGACTTTCTCATTAAAGTGGAGATGGAGGCAAAGAAAGTGGGGTTGTTTGAAGGGGCCATACAACTCAGGGGCAATTCATATAGCATATATCCCATAGAAGGATGTTTATTGCTTTAACCCAAAGGATATTTTTACCAGTCAAAAAAAAATATGTATCACTTCAGTGGACATTGCATATTAATGCATCCCTTAATTGACAGCTATTGATATCTAACTACCCGTAAAAGACATCCCCATCAAACTTTCCACCCACCTTCCTAACTGTGCCTTTGATGCTGCTGTACATCTCAGACAAATTATTTTCTTTATACTGCGTTTTACTTTTTGCTAGTTTAAGGAAATGTTTTCTTTTTGTGTTTTCTTTTTTTTTGTTTGTTTTTTAAGAGGATAGAGGAAAATGTTTGGCCAAAACCTCTATTATTTTACACTAAACATTCTGTAGACATCTTATAAGAATCATAACTTATACTTATTATTTCTTTCTGTTTGGCATTGTTTTCCCTGAAAATCGTAATGAAAATCTGGATTTCCAGGCAGAATACAATTAATGGGCAGAAAGGAAAATGTATAATGCTTTCAAAATTATCATAACAGTCATAGCAATCTTCCCTTTGTCACACTGGAACCATTATGTTGCTTGTCCCAGTTTCCATAGATCCCTCAGCTTTTTGTCTTTTTAATATTGTCTTTTTTTTAGCTATTTCCCTTTGCTGAAATTTTCACCATAGAGAATTCAGCTTTATGAGGACTTTTATGAGTTAACGATGTGTTTAATTATACTTGATTAATATACTTAATAATACTTGGTTTGATTATAAACACAAATCTTTGGGTAAGTAAGTGTGTCTTTTAAAATTGGATTTCACTCTAGATTTATCTATTAAGCTAGGTCTAATCACACAACGATACGACCTTTTCTAGCAAAGAATTCTATTTTGTGTTAGACATCTCTTAATTTCAAACACCCAGACCATTGTCTGCATCTCTGGAAATGGCATAAATGTTTATTGCATGTAAAAATAACAAATGCTACTCCTGTTTTAAAGATTCTGTGCCTGGGACTCCATGTCATTGAATGGGAATTTTGCTAAAATATTGGCACTCATGGAATTTAGGATGGTGTTTATAGGTGTGTAATTACATGCTACTGTTCAAGTCCCAACACATCTCTGATAGCAATAAACCAATTATTAAGGGCGATTGTGGGTCAGAATCTTTAATATTTTTTGATTATTAAACATGCAATTATTAAACGTTGCTACATTACATAATGACACAAATAACATAAAATGGTTTCTATCTCTTTCAATTATGGGTAGCTACTGTGTTAAAAAAAAGCTCATGTATAAGAAAAAGCACCACATCACCACAGTCTATATGCTTGTGAAGTACTGTGCCTTTGACTTGCCTTTGGCGTGTGTTCATAGCAGAAGAAACATATGCCCAGCATGTGTGATAAAAGCAGTTTAGGCTTTTTTTTAATGATTATTCAGATATCTATTAAAAATACATACAAGGGAAGTTTCCAAAAGATCAGTACATCTGCTTCTGTGTTTTGTCTATATGCTATGACTAACAGTCAGTAAGCATTTGTACTCTTTCGCTGCATGGATATTTTAATGGATTTCTAATAAGGCCTGACCTGCTTTACCCATGTGCTGCTCATCATTGTTTCTGTTGTTAAAGGGTTAGTTATTACATGCTCAGTATTTCATGAATCAGTAATAACTCCATCTAGGCCCAAGCCAAAGCAGATCTGGCTGTGAAATTGATGAGTGAGCTTGAGCTACGCTGTTTCCAGTATTCCCATTATAGATTAATGCAAGTCTCAGAAGTAGTATAGCAAATCCAGAGTTACTGAAGCAGCGAAGCTCGCTGTATAAGGGTATGTGCACATGTTGCGGATTCTCTGCGGATCCGCAGCGTTTTTTGCGGTGCAGAAACGCCGCAGATCCGCAATTGATTTACAGTACAATGTGAATCTGCAGCGTTTTTGTACCCATTCCATTATAGAAAACCGCAGGGGTAAAAACCGCAGCAAATCCGCAAGAAAACCGCAGCAAAAACGCACAAAAAACGCTGCGGAACCTCACAAAAAACGCTGTGGAACCGCATGTGCGTTTTCTGCCAGGATAGGCAGAATCCGCACCAGAAATTCCTAAGCCTAATCTGCAACGTGTGCACATAGCCTTATGCTGTTTCCATAGCCCACCCCTTGTGGACAGTGCATAAGTTATTACCATCTCAGCCATGAAAGGCTGCAATATGAATAACCCTTTTAAAAATGTCACCATACATATCTGGAGGACGTGACTTCACTGAGAACATATAATACTTTCCACTTTCATACTACAATATCTTGGTCAATGTTTATAAATCAGTGTTTGTAAGCCTAATGGAACTTAATGCGGGTGAAAATCTTTCTGTTACAGTTTCCCTCTGTAGGTTTCATCACTCCTGGTATTGGCTTACAAAAAGCAAGACAAAACAATGACTAAAATATGCAAGTGTGAAAACATATAGTGTGGAGAGCAGTTTATGGGGCAGACTTTACGTGTGTTGCTGAATGTTGTACAGTCAAGTTCATTTTTGCAGAATGAGATTTTGTACGTTTCCTATTATTGGTCTGCCCCTCCCCCCCATTAATTATATATGTTAAAACAAGCAAAAATATAACAGTGGAAGGGAGGTTAATAAATTATAGTTCTCTATGATATACATTAGGGATTGCAAAAATGTATACGGATACTGTACATTAAAGTGAACCTGCCAATCGATTCATGCCGCCGAAATCACAGGCAGCCAGAACAAGTCACTGGCTACATTGTTGCAATCGGAGTGTTTCAGAGAAAACACAGTTTAGCGATCCGACAAAAGACCACAGGCGCCACCTTTGACCAGTTTCTCGCTGCTACGTTCTAGGTGATTGACAGATCTCCCCGAATGTACACACTTGTGAGAGCCCTGTCAATCAATTACAGTGTTGCGGGGAGAATCCATCTGGGGCGCTGTCAGACAAATCTCATCTCTGACTATGGTCCCTGGATCTTTAAAGCAAGCGTGTCTCAGAGAAAAACATACCAAGCTACAATCTTGCAGCCAGACTCTGATTCATGCTACTCATGGTTTGGGCAGCATGAATCGCCTGACCGCTTCCCTTTAAAAAAAATCAAATCATATTGATTCTTTGGCAATTGCTGTACTTAAAAAATATTTCACAGGTTTAGAGAAAAAATTATTTATTGTTTACAAGGAAACTAAGACTGTTTTAACAGCATATAAATACAATAGACAAAAAAAAAAATGTTCAGCTGCACAGTGTGCACAAACCTACAGAACTGCATTTTTAATCAGAGTACCTTCAGTGTTTCTTCACTGTGCTGCTGCAGTACCATTTATCAAAAAAACAAAACTTACTTTCTTCGTGTTAGTTTACTTATTTTAGGAGATGTCAACTTATTGCTTTTAAAGGACTGCCTGTGGCAAAGGGATGGAAACAAAATGGGAAAACCATATTATTATGTATATGGAAATATTGATACATAGCAAAACGGAGAGACATACTATATACAGATTTACCTATGCATCGGAATAATTCACTTAAATTATTATGATTTAACTTCAAGATATAATGTGATGTTTACAAAGTGTAATATGTATGTAAGTATATTAAAGTTATTCAGTCTTTCACTGTCTTGTATGTACTAACTTTTAAATTATCATTAGAACTGGGTATACAGTACGAAAACACTTAGGAGAGAAATCTGTAAATCAGTGGAGCTGGAAGGAATTCATACTTGATAATGGTCATTACTGACTTCAGCACACAGTATGTTATTTTAGGAAATAATAAAAGCTATTATATGTATCAGTATGAATCATACAATTTCCATTTTTTTCCCTGTGAATACATTCTAGAAATATGTAAATATAAACTATATGCATATATGAGTGTGTATATGCTTTCACGTATACACATCCATATGAACATATATGTAGAAGTTATCTGCGACTTTAGTATTTAGCTGAGCACAGGACTTGTCATTGTTCATCTATGTGAACTGATTATTTCTTTCGAAAATCCATCAATAAACGTTTGAATATTTGAATAAGTAAAAGGTAAAGCAGCTTCTGTGACATTATTTTTAAATCATATGTTTGTTACCTGGAAAAGCTGCCATCCATAACGTAGTAGAACAATATCAAAGTTATAGCCAGATGAAAAATAGATGAGAACTGAACTACTAGAGAGTGGAAAACAATACAGAAAAAGACAGCAAAGTTTGGTTTTGTTTATTTGTCACGCTGCTGCAATGCAGGTAAGTGCAGGCTCCACTAAATGGCAGTAGAGTGGAAGCAGGTCTGCACCTAAACAGAGCAGGCCTGCAGTGCAGCAGAGAGGCTATATACAGTGGGGCAAAAAAGTATTTAGTCAGTCAGCAATAGTGCAAGTTACACCACTTAAAAAGATGAGAGGCGTCTGTAATTTACATCATAGGTAGACCTCAACTATGGGAGACAAACTGAGAACAAAAAATCCAGAAAATCACATTGTCTGTTTTTTTAACATTTTATTTGCATATTATGGTGGAAAATAAGTATTTGGTCAGAAACAAAATTTCATCTCAATACTTTGTAATATATCCTTTGTTGGCAATGACAGAGGTCAAACGTTTTCTGTAAGTCTTCACAAGGTTGCCACACACTGTTGTTGGTATGTTGGCCCATTCCTCCATGCAGATCTCCTCTAGAGCAGTGATGTTTTTGGCTTTTCGCTTGGCAACACGGACTTTCAACTCCCTCCAAAGGTTTTCTATAGGGTTGAGATCTGGAGACTGGCTAGGCCACTCCAGGACCTTGAAATGCTTCTTACAAAGCCACTCCTTCGTTGCCCTGGCGGTGTGCTTTGGATCATTGTCATGTTGAAAGACCCATCCACGTTTCATCTTCAATGCCCTTGCTGATGGAAGGAGGTTTGCACTCAAAATCTCACGATACATGGCCCCATTCATTCTTTCATGTACCCGGATCAGTCGTCCTGGCCCCTTTGCAGAGAAACAGCCCCAAAGCATGATGTTTCCACCACCATGCTTTACAGTAGGTATGGTGTTTGATGGATGCAACTCAGTATTCTTTTTCCTCCAAACACGACAAGTTGTGTTTCTACCAAACAGTTCCAGTTTGGTTTCATCAGACCATAGGACATTCTCCCAAAACTCCTCTGGATCATCCAAATGCTCTCTAGCAAACTTCAGACGGGCCCGGGCATGTACTGGCTTAAGCAGTGGGACACGTCTGGCACTGCAGGATCTGAGTCCATGGTGGCGTAGTGTGTTACTTATGGTAGGCCTTGTTACCTTGGTCCCAGCTCTCTGCAGTTCATTCACTAGGTCCCCCCGCGTGGTTCTGGAATTTTTGCTCACCGTTCTTGTGATCATTCTGACCCCACGGGGTGGGATTTTGCGTGGAGCCCCAGATAGAGGGAGATTATCAGTGGTCTTGTATGTCTTCCATTTTCTAATTATTGCTCCCACTGCTGATTTCTTCACTCCAAGCTGGTTGGCTATTGCAGATTCAGTCTTCCCAGCCTGGTGCAGGGCTACAATTTTGTTTCTGGTGTCCTTTGACAGCTCTTTGGTCTTCACCATAGTGGAGTTTGGAGTCAGACTGTTTGAGGGTGTGCACAGGTGTCTTTTTATACTGATAACAAGTTTAAACAGGTGCCATTACTACAGGTAATGAGTGGAGGAAAGAGGAGACTCTTAAAGAAGAACTTACAGGTCTGTGAGAGCCAGAAATCTTGATTGTTTGTTTCTGACCAAATACTTATTTTCCACCATAATATGCCAAAAAAATGATAAAAAAACAGACAATGTGATTTTCTGGATTTTTTTTCTCAGTTTGTCTCCCATAGTTGAGGTCTACCTATGATGTAAATTACAGACGCCTCTCATCTTTTTAAGTGGTGGAACTTGCACTATTGCTGACTGACTAAATACTTTTTTGCCCCACTGTAAGTGGCAGCAGAATAGTCAAACAAGCAGGGTAAAATCCTACACTGTAGCGCAGTACCAAAGAAATAAGCAAATTTATGGTCCGAGACAAGCCAGGGAGTCAGTAACGGTCAGGAGCGGATTAGCCAAAAGACAAAAGACAGAAGCAAGTCAGGATACAAGCCAAATCAAAACCAGGAAGTTAGCACACTAAGGCTGCCGTCGCACTAACAGTATTTGGTCAGTATTTCTCATCAGTATTTATAAGCCAAAACCAGGAGTGGGTGATAAATACAAAAGTGGTGATGCGTTTCTATTACACATTTCCTCTGATTGTTCCACTCCTGGTTTTGGCTTACAGATACTGATGTAAAATACTGACCAAATACTAAAAATGTGACTGCAGCCTAAAGGGAAACACGGAGTCAAGATGGAAATAAGGAAAACAGAGACACAGGTTCAGACAGCAAACACAGCAGGACAAATCAGAGCAATCAGAGTCAGCTACAGCAGCACTAGGCAAAACTATAACTGACATTGCCTGCAGGAAGCAGCGGCGATAAATAGCCAACCTGAACCCAGACAGAGGCTGAGAAACGTTAACTCTTGACATGACCAGACCAGGAAAAAGGGAAAACAGGACTGAAAACCCGGTCAAGATCATGACAGTACCCTCCTCTCAAGGGAGGGGGCCACCGGATACCCAGGATACCGCTCATGAAATGCCCGAACCAATCGATCGGCATGAACCAATCACGCCAGAACCCAGGATCGATCCTCAAGACTGTAACCCCTCCAATGGACCAAATACTGCAACGAACTGCGGACCATGTGGGAATCCACAATCCGTTCCACATCATACTTCATCTGCCCATCCACAGAAACCGGAGGCCGAGGGGATGGAGACCCATCAGAGGAAGGTAAAAATGGCTTCAGGAGAGACTTATGGAACACAATGGGGATCCGAAGCGACAGAGGTACACGTAAGCGAAATGCAACTGGATTGAGAACCTCAATTACCTCATAAGGACCTATTAACCTGGGACCTAGCTTAGCGGAAGGAGCGTTCAGTCGAATGATCTTGGTTGACAACCATACTTTATCTCCCACCAGCAATATGGGTCCTGTAGATCATCGCTTATCCACAAACTGTTTATGTTTGACTTGATCTCCTCCAATGTTCCTCTGGACCTCGCTCCACACCTCCCTGAGCCGCTGAATGGCCGAATCAGCCCCAGGACACCCCGAGTCCATCCTGGAAAACTCACCAAAATGGGGATGAAAGCCATAATTACAATAGAACGGAGAGGTGCCCGTGGACTGATTAATACGACTATTAAAGGCAAACTCAGCCATTGGTAAGAAAGAACACCAATCATCCTGCTGGGATGTGGCAAGACACCGCAAAATTTGTTCAAGAGGCTGATTGGTCCTCTCAGTCAGACCATTGGTTTTGGGATGATAGGCCGAGGAGAAGGCCAAAGTAATACCTAACCTTTTACAAAAGTCCTGCAAAATTTGGACACAAATTGTACCCCCCTATCTGAAACCACATTCAAAGGCACACCATGCAATCACACCACGTGCTCAACAAACAACCCCAGAAAGTGTTTCAGAATTAGGCAGTCCCGCCAAAGGTACAAAATGTGCATGTTTACTGAATCTATCCACCACAATCCAAACCAAAGTTTTGGCATTGGATGGAGAGAGATTAGTGATAAAGTCCATGGACAAATGAGTCCAAGGTCTATCCGGAATTGGCAATAGCACCAATTCCCCAGCCGGCCGGTTATGGGAGCTCTTAACACGGGTATAAGTATCACAGGAAGACACGAATATGATGACATCAGAAGCGATAGAGGACCACCAAAACAGCCTAACAATAGTTCTACAAGTGGTCGAGATCCCAGGATGCCCACTTAGGCTACGTTCACATTTGCGTTGTGCGCCGCTGCGTCGGCGACGCAACGCACAACGCAAATAAAAACGCACCAAAACGCACGCAAAAATGCTGCGTTTTGTGACGCATGCGTCCTTTTTTGCAGAAATTTGGACGCAAGAAAAATGCAACTTGTTGCGTTTTCTGCGCCCGACGCTTGCGGCAAAAAAAACGCATGCGTCGCACAACGCAGCACAACGCATGTCCATGCGTCCCCCATGTTAAATATAGGGGCGCATGATGCATGCGTCGCCGCTGCGTCGCCCAACGCAAACACGTAAAACCCTAATGTGAACGTAGCCTTAGAGCAGAATCGTGGAACTCCTGAAGCACCCTCAACCGATACTGAACTGGGACAAAGAGTTTGTTGTCAGGCAAAGACGGAGGAGCAAGAGACTAAGCCTCACGAATCTCCTGCTCCAATTCTGAGGACACTGCTGCCACGACCACCCCGTGCTGAAGAATGGATGAAGGAGGTTCAGGAGGTTATATCGGATCCAAGCTGCGAGATAAGGAATCTGCCTTGACATTCTTGGAACCGGGCCAAAACGTGATAGAAAAATTAAAGCGTGAAAAAAGCGACCACCTCGCCTGTCTGGGAGTCAAACGTTTGGCCGACTCATTGTAAGACAGATTCTTGTGGTCCGTAATCACCTTGATCCCATGAACAGCCCCCTCCAAAAAGTGCCTTCATTCTTCAAAGGCCAACTTGATAGCTAAAAGCTCCTGATTCCCAACATTGTAGTTTCTCTCAGCAGGAGAACATTTTTCAAGAAGAAGGCACAGGGCCTCAGGTTGGTCAAAGTGGCGGGTCTTTGGGACAACACTGCCCCCACCCCCTCCTCTGATGCGTTTACCTCAACGATGAACAGTTCAGATACATCAGGCTGGATCAAAACAGGTGCAGACATAAAGCATTTCTTTATCCGCTTCCTGAACGCTGCTGGTAGATTAACGTCAGCGCTAGCAGTGCTTTGTGCAGCGCCAATGTTTGTCTACGGTCGGCGGTTTTGTGCTGATCGGGGCCCCCACTTACCTTATAATGAGGGGATCCCGGCGCACAATGCTTCCTGTGACCACCGACCTCATTGAGACTTGATTGGTTCAGGTCCTGATGATGTCATTGTCACAACAGCCAATGAGATATATCTTTAGGAACGTTTCTTGTAGCAACGAACTTTCCTGGGCGATCTGCCTCATAAAAACGCTGTTTCTCCTCAGATCTCCTGTCAGTGAGAGATTTGAGGAGAAACAGTGTTAAAGGGCTGCTGGCAACATCTGTGTCAGTCAGCGCTCTTGCTATCAAGTTAAAAAGACAGATAAGGCAGGTTAGGGTTTAGTGCTATAGTAAAGGTACCGTCACACTAAGCGACGCTGCAGCGATACCGACAACGATCCGGATCGCTGCAGTGTCGCTGTTTGGTCACTGGAGAGCTGTCACACAGACAGCTCTCCAGCGACCAACGATCCCGAGGTCCCCGGTAACCAGGGTAAACATCGGGTTACTAAGCGCAGGGCCGCGCTTAGTAACCCGATGTTTACCCTGGTTACCATCGTTAAAGTAAAAAAAACAACCACTACATACTTACCTACCGCTGTCTGTCCCCGGCGCTGTGCTTCTCTGCTCTGGCTGTGAGCGCCGGGCAGCCGGAAAGCAGAGCGGTGACGTCACCGCTCTGCTTTCCGGCCGCTGTGCTCACAGCCAGTGCAGGAGGAGAGCAGAGAAGCAGAGCGCCGGGGACAGACAGCGGTAGGTAAGTATGTAGTGGTTGTTTTTTTTACTTTAACGATGGTAACCAGGGTAAACATCGGGTTACTAAGTGCGGCCCTGCGCTTAGTAACCCGATGTTTACCCTGGTTACCAGCGAAGACATCGCTGAATCGGCGTCACACACGCCGATTCAGCGATGTCAGCGGGAGATCCAGCGACGAAACAAAGTTCTGGACTTTCTTCCCCGACCAGCGATATCACAGCAGGGGCCTGATCGCTGCTGCCTGTCACACTGGACGATATCGCTAGCCAGGACGCTGCAACGTCACGGATCGCTAGCGATATCGTCTAGTGTGACGGTACCTTTAGGGTTAGTGTTAGGCTAAAGTTAGGGTTACTGTTAGGCTAAAGTTAAGGTTACTGTTAGGGTTACTGTTAGGTTTACTGTTATGGTTAGGGTTACTGTTAGGCTAAAGTTAGGGTTACTGTTAGGGTTAGGGTTACTGTTAGGCTAAAGTTAGGGTTACTGTTAGGGTTAATGTTTGGCTAAAGTTAGGGTTACAGTTAGGGTTACTGTTAAGGTTATGGTTAGGGTTACTGTTAGGCTAATGTTAGGGCTACTGTTAATGTTAGGGTTACTGTTAGAAGAAAGTTAGGGTTACTGTTAGGCTTACTGTTAGGCTAAAATAGGGTTACTGTTAGGCTAAAGTTAGGGTTACTGTTAGGCTAAAGTTAGGGTTACTGTTAGGCTAAAGTTAGGGTTAGGGTTTATTCTAAAGTTAAGGTTAGGCTAAAGAATTAGGCTTTTCTCAGTTGTCTCCCAAATAATTTGGTCACATCAGTCATGTCACATCAGTCAGTCAGCCACGTCATGTAAGTCACGTGAGAGGTTTCTATTTCTGGAATAAAAAAATAAAAACGAACAAAATGGCCCGTCAGTATTATAGTGCAGAGGAGGCTTTTGTTCTGACAGCGAAGAGAGTGTAGTGTCAGATGGCAATGTGGATTTCGAGGGCTTTAGTAGCAGCGACAGTGATGGCTCAGAATTGAGCAGTCATTCTGGTCCATCCTCACACACAAGGACCAGCACAACAAGAAGAGCAAATAGTGTTTCTGGAGAAATGTCTCCAACTCAGTGAACAATGCCCAATACTAGCGCTGTCCCTCATGCTCGTGAATTGGTGCACACCAATGTCCAAGGGGCTTTGCCTCTTGATGTAGCATTTCCAAGATGAGAGGCTTCGGGTTCGACTACTCCATTCATCCCTAATTTAATGCCATTCCTGGTATAAAAGTGGAGGTGGAAAATTTTGGACCAATTAATTTTTAAAATTTGTTTTTGACAGATAGCTTGCTAGAGCATATTGTCCTACAAACAAATTTATATGCGTCCCAATACATCAGCCAGAATCCATGATCCTATTATGCTAGGTCAAATTTATGGACACCAACTAATGTCCTGGAAATAAAAAAAATTCGGACTTACATTCGCTATGGGGCTTGTTAAAAAAACAAGCATTCGGTCCTTTAGGTCCAACCACCCTGTCCAAGCCACCCCTATGTTTCCTGCCATTCTTCCTATGACCAGTTATGAAATGCTCATGAGGTTTTGGCATTTTAACGACAATGGTCAATCCCTGCCCAGAGATGCCCCAGAACATGACAGACTATTCAAAATCAGACCCATCATCAAAGACTTGACAGAAAATTTCTAAATGCTCTACACCCCAACAGATGGGTCCCTTGTAAAATTCAAAGGAAGACTGCACCTCAAGCAATGTATTCCTTCTAAGAGGGCAAGGTTCATAATAAAGATCTATAAAATGTGTGAAAGTTCAACCATATACACATCAGCTTTTCACATTTATGAGGGGAAAGATAGCCAACTAAACCCACCAGGATGCCCTACTTCTCTGGGGACATCTGGAAAAATCGTTTGGGAGCGGATAACTCCATTTTTACAAAAAGGCTACAATCTGTTGACAATTACTACACCAGCATACCCCTATTTAAAAGTCTGGTTGAACATAACATAGGGGCTTGTGGGACCATTTGCAAAAACCGTCAGGGGTTTCCACAATTGGTCAACGAAAGTTAGAAAGGGGCAGTCAGGGGCTTTACGAAATGGAGAGTTGCTTGTCCCTAAGTATAAGGATAAAAAAATATATTTTTATCCTCAGCTCAGTCCACACAGATGCCACAAGGGCCACTGAAGACCAACAGGGATCCACTACTCCAAAACCTGTGTCTGTGATTGACTACAACAAATATATGGGTGGTGTGGACCTTGCATATCAGGTTCTACAGCCATACCAGGTGTCAAGAAAATCATATACCTGGTATAAAAAGTTAGTCATTTATTTGTTTCAGGTGACCACATATAATTCTTATATGTCATACAAAAAAAGCTGGAAATGCAGATACTTTCCTTAATTATCAGGAAAAGGTCATTGAACATCTTGTTTTTGAAAATTTTGTCCCCGCCAATCCTTTAGAATCTGAAGATGTCAGAAGACTCACTGAGCGACATTTTATTGCACTCATTCCAGCAAATGAAACAAAAAAGAACCCCCAGAGAAGATGTTGTGTATTTTCCAAGAGAGGAATAAGGCATGATACCCGCTATTATTGCTCACAATGCCTATCATTGCCAGCCTTATGCCTCCTTGATTGCTTTAAAATCTTCCACAGAGAACCACATTTTTAAACTGTTTTGACATTCAAGTATTTGGTTTATTTAGTGACAGACACATTTGAGTAGCGCTGACTTAACAATTTCCGGGGATAGGTGGGGGATGAGACACAAGCTGGGCACAATATATTGGGCACTGCAATTAAATTTTTGCTCTAAAGCCAGGGTCACACTTGCGAGTACAATGTGAGAAAGTCGCATGAGTCTCTCGCATCAATACCCGGCACTCGGGAATGCATGCTCCGGTCCCGAAGTGCTGACGGCTGTGCTGGGTATTGACTCGTGCAAGTTTCTCGCATTGCACTCGCAAGTGTGACCCCGGCCTTAAACTTCCACTACGTGTTTCTGGAAATCATCCATGTAGTGAAAATGGTCACTATATTCATAAATGAGTTCCCAGAGGGGTGTTATTTCCAAAATGGGGTCACTTCAGGGGGGATTTTGTTGCTCTCCAAAGTGCCAAAATAGCAGAATCCCCCCTGAAGTGACCCCATTTTGGAAATCACAACCCTCTGCAAATTCATCTATGGCTGTAGTGACCATTTACCTATCTAGGTATTTTCCAATGTAAAATCTGGGGTTAAAAAAACATTTTAGAGTCTCTGACAATGTGACGTTACCCACAAACAATTCCACCAAAATCTGCTCTCCAATATGGCGCTCCCTCCCTTCCGAGCTCTGCCTTGCGCCCAGTGGGAGCTCTGCCTTGCGCCCAGTGGGTTACCCGCACATATGGGGTGTCTGCATACTTAGGACAAATTGCATAACCACTTTTGGGGTCCAATTTCTGCTGTTACCCTTTGGAAAATAAAAAATTGAGGTAAAAAAGATAATTTGTGGAGAAAATATGATTTTTTTTTATTTTCATGGCTCTACATTATTAACGTCTGTGAAGCACTTGGGGGTTCAAAGTGCTCACCAAATATCTAGATAAGTTCCTTGGGTGGTCTAGTTTTCAAAATAGGGTCAATTGTTGCGAGTTTCCACTGTTTAGGCACCTCAGGGGCTCTGACAATGTGACATGTCACCCACAAACAATTCCCGCAAAATCTGCTCTCCAATATGGCGCTCCTTCCCTTCCGAGCTCTGCCATGCGAACAAACCCGCAGAGCATTCCATCAAAGTCTGCATTTCAAAACGTCACTACTTCACTTCCAAGCCCCGGCATGTGCCCAAACAGTGGTTTACCCCCACATATGGGGTATCAGCGTACTCAGGACAAATTGCACAACAACTTTTGGGGTCCAATTGCTGCTGAAAAATAAAAAAATGAGGTTGAAAAAAATCATGTTTGTGGAAAAAATATGATTTTTTTTATTTCCACGGCTCTACGTTATTAACTTCTGTGAAGCACTTCGGGGTTTAAAGTGCTCACCACACATCTAGATAAGTTCGTTGGGTGGTCTGGTTTCCAAAATGGGGTCACTTGTTGAAGGGGTTTCCACAGTTTAGGCACATCAGCGGCTCTCTAAACGCAACAAGGCGTCCGCTATCGATTCCAGACAATTTTGCATTCCAAAAGTCAAGTGGCGCTCTTTCCTTTCCAAGCTGTGCCGTGCGCCCAAACAGTAGTATTCCCCCACATAGGGGGTATCAGCGTGCTCAGGAGAAATTGGACAACAAATTGTATGGAGCTATTTCACCTTTTACTCTTATGAAAATGCAAAACATGGCGATAAAGAAACATTTCTGTTGGAAAAAGTGAAATGTTAATTTTTTCCTTCCACATTCCATTCATTCTTGTGAAGCACCTGAAGTGTTAATAAACTTCTTGAATGTGATTTTGCGCAACTCTAGGGGTGCAGTTTTTAGAATGGTGTCACTTTGGGTATTTTCTTTCATATAGATCCCTCAAAGTGACTTCAAATGTAAGGAGTTCCCTAAAAAAAATGGTTTTGTAAAATGTGTTGAAAAAATGAAAAATCGCTGGTCAAATTTTAAACCTTATAACTTTCTAACAAAAAAAAATTTTGGTTCCAAAATTGTGCTGATGTAAAGTAGACATTATTTATTTTGTGCAATATGACTCTGATTTAAGGGCATAAAAATTAAAAGTTTGAAAATTGCAAAACTTTCAAGATTTTCACCAAATTTCAGTTTTTTTTTTCACAAATAAACATTATATCGAAGAAATTTCACCACTATCATAAAGTACAATGTCACGAGAAAACAATATCAGAATCACTGGGATCCGTTGAAGCATTCCAGAGTTATTGCCTCAGAAAGTGACAGTAGTCAGAATTGTAAAAATCGGCCTGGTAATGAAGGCAAAAACAGGCTCGGGTGCAAAAGGGTTAATAAAGCAAACGCCTCCACAGCAGGAGCTGGCCAGTTTCTGAGATCAGCCCCCTTAGTCAGATCTGTGAGGGGCTTGACCACCTGTGAAAACCCCTTAATGAATTTCCTATAATAATTTGCAAACCCCAGAAAACGTTGAAGACCCTTTAAGTCTCTGGGTTGCACCCAATCCACAATGGCTCCTACCTTCCCAGGGTCCATACGAAATCCCTTGTCAGGCAGAATGAACCCCAGAAAGGACAATTCTTGGACAAAAAATGTGCATTTTACAGGTTTCACAAAGAGCATGTTCTCCCGTAATCTCTGCAGAAACGTACGCAGATGATCCATGTTAACTTGTTTGTTAGATAAAAACACAAGGATATCATCTAAATATACCACCATAAAGCGCCCAATAAAATCAGAAAATACATGGTTGATAAAATTCTGAAAAACAGCTAGCGCATTAGTGAGACCAAAGGGCATAACCGAATTCTCAAATAACCCTTCAGATTATATGCTCCCTTGAGGTCCAATTTAGAAAACCATTCGGCCGACAATTAATTGTACAAATCAGGGATGAGCAGGAGGGGATAGGTATTTCTCACTGTGATCTTATTTAATTCCCGAAAATCGAGGCACAGGCGCAATCCACCTTTATTTTTTTTATAAAAAAGAATCCAGCCACCACAGGAGAGACAGAGGGACGGATATGGCCTTTACGTAGGCTTTCAGAAATATACTCCTTCATAGCTGTTCGCTCCAAGCCACAGAGGTTGTACAAACGGGCCTTGGGCAATTTAGCATCCGGATCCAGATTAATAGTACAGTCAAAAAGGCAGTGTGGTGGCAAGACCTCGGCCTCCTTTTCGGAAAAAACATCCTCAAAATCCTTCAGGCACTCCAAAATACCTTCCAGATTAACGTATGACACAAGTACAGTAGTAAGGCAACTTTTGACACAATTAGAACCCCATTTGACAATGTCCCGAGATTCCCAATCTATCACAGGGTTATGTAACTGTAACCAGGGGAACACCAACTCCAGTCCCGCAGGCAGATTGTCAAGAACAAAACATGAAATACGTTCCTTGTGCAAGGAACCCACTTTAAGGAGGAACTCCTCTGAGACAAATTTAATGACATTCTTAGCCAGTGGTGTTTTGTCAATGGCAACAATATGAGTAGGAGTCTCCTGACTAACTGCCCCTAACTTACACTTGGTCACCAAGTCAGAGTCAATAAAGTTCATGGATGACCCGCAGTCCACGAAAGCAGAAGTGGGCGTGAAGCAACTCCCACAACTAAGTTCCACTTCCAACAATACTTTAGAGAATGAGTAAAATGGTAACTGAGAGTCTGGATGACCTCATCAACAATCACCCAGACTCAGCCGCTTGTTAGTCGCTGGACAGGAGGAACAGTCCTTTTTTCAATGTCCGGGATCTCTGCAGTAAAAACACAGCTTTCCTTCATGTCACCATCTCCTCTCCTTCTCCTTGAGGTTGGTAGCACCACCTTCATAGGTTCAGACGGTGGCAAACCAAAAGGATTAACAGGGAGCAACGGAACCTCTCACTGTGCAACACCTATCTCCCACAGCCTCCGATCAATATGGATAGCCTGCTTCATAGCCTCCTCCAATGAGCTGGGTGGTGGATGGAGAGGCAGAGCGTCCTTCAGGTGACCTGACAGTCCTCTCCTGATCTGACATCTCAGCGCAGAGTCATCCCAGGACACCTCAGTGGACCATTGACGAAACTCGGAGCTATACCATTCAGCCGAGAGCTTACCCTGAAAGAGACTCATGAATGTGTCCTCTGCCACTCTGACCCAGTCAGGCTCGTCAAAAATAAGTCCTAGGGCCTTAAAGAACCTGTCCACAGACATATGTTCAGGGACGGAAGCAGGTAAAGAGAAAGCCCACGATTGAGGCCTCTCCCGTAGTAAGGAAATGATTATCCCCACTCGCTGACTCTTATCTCCAGAAGATTGGGGTCTAAAAGAAAACAATAGCATGCAACTGTCCTTAAACGTATGGAATCTCTCCTTTTCCCCGGAGAAGGTATCTGGGAGCCTGACCGTAGGTTCAGGAGAGTGCAATGAGACATCAACAGTGTCAGAGTGCTTACAGACAGACTTGGAAGAAGATCCCTGCAAAGATTTTACTGTGCCAGAAAGCTCTCTTTGCAGGTGGTTATGAGATGTGACCAAGACCCTATTTTCCTCAGACAGATCCTGCATCATTTGTGTCAAACAAGTCATTTGATCTGCAGAGAAAAAAACCTGTCTGTTTCTGGTAAGTTAAAATGTCACGCTGCTGCAATGCAGGTAGGAACAGGCTCCACTAGATGGTAGTAAAGTGGAAGCAGGTCTGCAACTAAACAGAGCTAGTCTGCAGGGCAGCAGTGAGGTTACCACAGGTGGCAGCGGAATAGTCAAACAAGCTAGGTAAAATCCTAGTCTGTAGCGCAGCACCAAAGGAATAAGCAAACTGACGGTCAGAGACAAGCCAGGGAGTCAGTAATGGTCAGGAGCAGACTAACGCAAAGACAAAAGACAGAAGCAAGTCTGGATACAAGCCAAACCAAAACCAGGAAGTCAGCACACTAAAGGGAAACATGGAGTCAAGATGGGAATAGGCATACCTCCCAACCGTCCCTCATTGTACGGGACTTTCCCGGATTTGAGTCTTTGCCCCGCTGTCCAGCGCAGGACGCTCTCATCCCGGGATACAGCAGGAGAACTCCGTCACACCCTCTTTTGTTAGGCCATGCCCCTTCCCCATGTTTCTGAGTCTCCCAGCGTCACTGGTCAGAGAGGGAGAGAGAGGGGACACTAGTTTGAGGTAACAGCCGAGCACAGCCTGGGTGCCGGCGGCAATGTAAGCAGCAGAGCAGTGTGAGTGGAGCTGCTAATTCTAATGCCTGGCTAGTGTAATCGTGCTTGGAATGTGGAATGAGTGGGGCTCAGCAGGGAGGGACGGACACACTCACAGCCTCCTCTGTTTACCTCAGCTGCTCAGTGCTCACTGCTGTGTTATCTGCAGATCAGTGTGAGTGAGATCGATGACTCCTTAAAACCCTTTCCCCCTCCCCCCCGCATAAAAAGGGCTAAACCAAAGCCCCTGTGACAGTCTGACACTGTAATGTAGCAGAGCCGTGTGTGTACAAGGAGTATGAATCGGAGCAGCGTGTGAAAGGTGTATGGAGCAGAGTCGTGTGTGTAAGACGTGTACGGAGCCGTGTGTACGAGGTGTACGGAGCGGAGCAGCGTGTGTACGAGGTGTGCGGAGCAGAGCCATGTGTGTACAAGGTATACGGAGCGGAGCAGCGTGTGCAATGTGTATGGAGCGGAGCCGTGTGTGTATAAGGTGTATGGAGCTGAGCCGTGTGTGTGCAATGTGTACAGAGCGGAGCCGAGTGTACAAGGTGTACGGAGTGGAGCCGTGTGTGTGAGAGGTGTGCGGAGCAGCGTGTGTACGAGGTGTGCGGAGCAGAGCAGCGTGTGCAATGTGTATGGAGCGGAGCCGTGTGTGTATAAGGTGTATGGAGCTGAGCCGTGTATGTGCAATGTGTACGGAGCGGAGCCCAGTGTACAAGGTGTACGGAGTGGAGCCGTGTGTGTGCGAGGTGTGCGGAGCAGCGTGTGTACGAGGTGTGCGGAGCAGAGCCATGTGTGTACAAGGTATACGGAGTGGAGCAGTGTGTGCAATGTGTATGGAGCTGAGCCGTGTGTGTGCGAGGTGTATGGAGCTGAGCCGTGTGTGTGCGAGGTGTACGGAGTGGAGCCGTGTGTGCGAGGTGTACGGAGTGGAGCCGTGTGTGTATGAGGCGTACAGAGCGGAGCCGCATGTGCAAGGTGTATGGAATGGAGTCGTGTGTGTACGAGGTGTACGGAGCAGAGCCGCATGTGTACGAGGTGTACGGAGTGGTGCCGTGTGAGTACGAGATGTATGGAGAGGAGCCGTATGTGTATGAGGTGTACGGAGTGGAGCCATGTGTGTGCAAGGTATACTGAGCGGAGCAGCGTGTGCAATGTGGACGGAGTGGAGCCGTGTGTGTACGAGGTGTACGGAGTGGATCCGTGTGTGTATGAGGTGTATGGAGCGGAGCCGCATGTGCAAGGTGAATGGAGCGCAGTCATGTGTGTACGAAGTGTACGGAGCAGAGCCGCATGTGCAAGGTGTATTGAGCGGAGCCATGTGTGTACAAGATGTATGGAGAGGAGCCGTGTGTATGAGGTGTACGGAGCGGAGCTGTGTGTGTATAAGGTGTATGGAGCGGAGCCGTGTGTGTATGAAGTGTATGGAGTGGAGCCGTGTGTGTACAAGGTGTATGGGGAGGAGCCGTATGTATGAGGTGTACGGAGCGGAGCCGTGTGTGTACGGAGCGGAGCCGCATGTGCAAGGTGTATGGAGCGGAGTCGTGTGTGTACGAGGTGTATGGAGCGGAGTCGCATGTGTACGGAGCGGACGCTGGCTGTGTCAGATCGGAGCAGATATTGCTCCTCGCTCTGACTGGCACAGGAGACACGGAGAGGTCTTTATCAGTAGCATATCACAGCTGCAGCGATGTGAGCAGTCAGCGGCGCAGCTGGATGACACCATTCAGCGCCGTGGGTGTTGAAGCTGCCGGCTGCTGCGAGGGAGCGCGGTGAAAGGTGTCTGTGTGTAGTGATGAAGAAGGCAATGATGGGGGTGGGGTAACCATGTGTGGCCAGTATACTGTACCCAGCATTATGTGTGGCCATTATTCTATACCCAGCATCGTGTGGGGCCATTATACTATACAAAGCATAAAGTGGCACCATAATACTGTATGAACCATCACGTGGGGCAAGTATGCTGTACGCAGCATCATGTGGGGCCGTTATACAGTATGGAGCATAATGTGGCCAATGGCCATTGTACAGTATGGAGCGTTGTGTGTGGCCGTTATACAGTATGGAGCATCGTGTGGGGCCATTGTACAGTATGGAGCGTCGTGTGTGTGGCCATTGTACAGTATGGAGTGTCGTGTGTGTGGCCATTGTACAGTATGGAGCGTCGTGTGTGGCCATTGTACAGTATGGAGCGTCGTGTGTGTGGCCATTGTACAGTATGGAGCGTCGTGTGTGTGTGGCCATTGTACAGTATGGAGCGTCGTGTGTGTGGCCATTGTACAGTATGGAGCGTCGTGTGTGGCCATTGTACAGTATGGAGCGTCGTGTGGGGCAATTGTACAGTATGGAGCGTCGTGTGGGGCCATTGTACAGTATGGAGCGTCGTGTGGGGCCATTGTACAGTATGGAGCATCGTGTGTGGCCATTGTACAGTATGGAGCGTCGTGTGTGGCCATTGTACAGTATGGAGCGTCGTGTGTGGCCATTATACACTATGGAGCGTCGTTTGTGGCCATTGTACAGTATGGAGCGTCGTGTGTGGCCATTGTACAGTATGGAGCGTCGTGTGGGGCCATTGTACAGTATGGAGCGTCGTGTGGGGCCATTGTACAGTATGGAGCGTCGTGTGTGGGGCCATTGTACAGTATGGAGCGTCGTGTGTGGCCATTGTACAGTATGGAGCGTCGTGTGTGTGGCCATTGTACAGTATGGAGCGTCGTGTGGGGCCATTGTACAATATGGAGCGTTGTGTGTGGCCATTGTCCAGAAACATTGTGATCAGAAGTGCTAAATGGGTGTGGTTGGGGCGTGGCTAGTTGTGAAATGGGTGTGGTCAGAGGTGTGGCCTAAAATTTGCCGCGGCGCGCTATGCGCGCCGCTGACTTTGTCCCTCTTTACCTTCCTCGAAAGTTGGGAGGTATGGGAATAGGGGAAAACAGAGACACGGGTTCAGACAGCAAACACAGCAGGACAAATCAGAGCAATCAGAGTTAGCTACACCAGCACTAGGCAAAAACTATAACTCACATCATCTGCAGGAAGAAGCTGCGATAAATAGCCAACCTGAACTCAGACAGAGGCTGAGAAAGGTTAACTCTTGGCATGACCAGACCGGGAAAAAGGGAAAACAAGCCTCAAAACCCGTTTAGGATCATGACAATTTGTACTTTACTGTGACTTATCTGTATCTGAATGTGGAGCTCCTATTTAGCTTGCAAGGGTTCACTCACATCTGTGTATAAAACAATCGCTACAATGTTCATCCTAAAAAGTTGGACGATTGTCATGTGTATGACATGCAAGTGCTATGTGAGTGTGCATTTTTTTTTTCACCTTGCACCCTTTAGTGCCTTTCATATGGAGTTTATTCTACAGCTGTTCAGGCTTGTTTAACTTACTAAATAAATAAATAAATATAAAAAAAACATGTGGTGTCCCCCCTATTTTATGAAGCCAGCAAAGGTAAAGCAGACAGCTGAACCAGGTGGTAGGACTGAGTGAGTGGCATACAGCCACTCAGGACTTTATACTGGACACCGGATCTTGCAAGTGGCCCATGGCCACAGATTCCAGTTGAGAGGAAAAAAAACCCTGCAAGAAGGGTTTGGGTGTGTCAGTTTGGTTTCTGGAGTAGTACAGAGCAGTCGGCTCTGCGGAGCTCCATCTGTGTGAGGCAATAAAGGCAAATGGAGCCAAAAGACCCAGCACCTTCACTATACATGGCGGTGCAGTCGCCCACGGCAATCCGTCATGGTCTATCTTCTGTTTTTCCAGCTGCGAACTGGAGGACACGGTTTCTTTTGTTTGTGAGTTTACTTTGAAATTTCCTAAGTCCCTGCCTCATCACTTGTTATGGACCTGGTGGTTAGGAGCACCCGGAACGACCTGATGGTTAAACTCACACAGGACAAGCTCTGGGAAGTGGGAGCTCTGCTGACCGCAAACCCTAATCCTATCACACAACTAGAAATAGCCGTGGAGCGTACCTAACACTGCCTAGACGCCTCTTCACAGCCTAAGAGCTAACTAGCCCTAGAGATAGAAAATAAAGTCTACCTTGCCTCAGAGAAATTCCCCAAAGGAAAAGGTAGCCCCCCACATATATTGACTGTGAGTTAAGATGAAAGTCACAAACACAGAAATGAAACCGGTTTCAGCAAAGGGAGGCCAGACTTACTAAACAGACTGAGGATAGGAAAGGTATCTTTGCGGTCAGCACAAAAAACTACAAAAAGACCACGCAGAGTGTGCAAAAAGACCTCCGCACCGACTCACGGTGCGGAGGTGCCACTCTGCATCCCAGAGCTTCCAGCTAGCAAGACAAAATCATGATAGCAAGCTGGACAAGAAAACAATGAACAAATAATTAACTAGCAGGGACTTAGCTTCTGCTGGAGTAGACAGGTCACCAGAAAGATCCCAGAGCGAACTGAACCAGTACAAGAACATTGACAGCTGGCATGGAGTAACGATCTGAGTGGAGTTAAATAGAGCAGCCAGCCAAAGAATAAACTACTTCACCTGTGGAAGGAACCTCAGAAGCAGCAGCTCCACTCACAGCCACCAGAGGGAGTCCATGGACAGAACTCGCCGAAGTACCATTCATGACCACAGGAGGGAGTTCGATAACAGAATTCACAACATCACTGCACAGTGCGGACACCACTACGCTACATACATTAAAAATAAATGACAATCAGCACAGATTTATAAAAGATAACTTGTGTCTAACCAACATGTTTGGTTTCTATTAGGAGGTAAGTGCAAATCTAGATGTTGGTACTGCAGCTGATGTGATTTATCTGGACTTTGCAAAGGCATTTGGTACAGTATCACATAACAGCTTTATACTGAAGCTACAGAAGCAGGGACTAGGAGAAACTATATGCAGATGAGTAAGGATCTGGCTAAAAGTTTATCAAGTTTAGGGTACCTTCATGGAAGCTGGGTCCTAGATTTATTGGCCCCGATAAAATAACCACCGTCATTAACCCCACAGTGGTTCGTCTTGAGCTAACCCAGGCCCTTAAGATCGACGATGTTTTTGACAGGTTTCTGCTCAAAAAATACGTGGAATCTTTTGGGACCTCACCCTTACCGCTAACCCCAATAATGGTTGATGGTAATCTAGAGTTTCAGATTTTGTGCATTGTAGATTCTCACCTCCAACGTCGTTCCCCACAATACTTGGTGCATTGGAAGGGTTTAGGCCGAGAGGAAAGGATGTGGGTTTCAGCATCAGAGGTGAATGCCCCCAGGCTGGTTCGGTCATTCCACACCTCTTATCCTGAGAAACCTGGTCCTGAGTGTCCGGAGGCCACTCGTAGAAGGGGTGATACTGTCAGATGCTACAGACAGTCTCTCTGCATCTAGCTGCAGAACGGCTCTGCATTTGGCATTGCAGACACGTTCTTAATCCTTCTGACTTTTGGACCCAAGTCACAACCTCCCTCCAGCTCTAATTGACACACCTGGACCTGGGTCTTTATAGACTCTCAGTCTGCTTCAGGGAGTCGCCGGTGAGATTCACATTTTTGCCTTGTGAAGGCTTGGAGCTATAGCAGTCGGCTTTCTTCCTCTCTGGTGCTGTTGAAGGATGTTTGGTGTTACCTCTCTGAATCTGCTCAAGCTAAGTTGCTTCCCTTTTGTTTGTCTCCCTTCTTCTCTTTAGTGTACAGTGGGGACTGATTAGTGCTTATCCCCCCATTCCCTATTCAGGGCCTAGCTCTAGGGATTTACAGGGCTTAGGTTCTTGCTCAGCGATTAGTTTGGAACCAATATAGGGATTGTAGGGGAGGCAGGGTGATATTAGATCTGCTTAGGGGTCACCACTCCCTCTTCCCCTAGCATTTGGGCTTTTTTCCCCTCATGTTGCACTTAGTCTTTCAACACTGTGCGTGACAAGTGGGTGGCTCCTTCTAGAGTTGGGATAACTCCACCTGGTGATCTCGCTCGGCTTGAGCCTGTGGCTCTGCTCTCTCAGCTGGTTGCTCACCAAAGTTTAACTTGGCCTGGGCCTGCCATTCGGCCCTCTCCTTCTGGCTCTGAGTTTTTAGAAAAAACACCAGAAAAAACAGGCAAAGGTGCTTACCTGTCTAGGCCTTGAATCAAGTGCACTGTCATGGTGCAGCGGGCCCAAGTAAAAACGGCATCTTTACTTGGGCCCACTGCACCATGATAGTGCATTTGATTCAATGCCTACACAGGTAAGCACCTTTGCCTGTTTTTCTGGTGTTTTTTTTCTAGAATAGTGGAGGTTTTTCCTCTTTTTCCTTCTTTTGTGGTTTTAGGTTTGAGTTTTTGTAGCACAAGCTGCATCCACATTTGAAGGTCACATACTCCCATTTGCTGCAGAATGAGTGGCAAGCAAGAATCCATTCCACTCTGGGAGTTGTGGCTACTGCTGGCCCCCTCTGAATCTGACAGTTCTGGAACCGGATCCACGACTGGGCATCCTGGTGACCCACTGGTCCCGGACTTTAGTGTCACATCATGTTGATGCCTGGCATCGCCCTCCACACAGATCAGCAACTCTTTAGTCTTGTTTGACCCATAGAGACCTCACTACTCACACAAACGGATCATAACAGCCTTCTCGTGCTTCTTATAAGCAGCTGCAATCTTAGCAGTCACTTGACAAACAAGTACAGTATTGTCCCAGTCTGAGTCTGATCCTCAAATCTCTGCACAGAATCCTTGCAGGGACCTTGCAAGTTTTTAGTGACAGGAATGATTGCTTACTCCAGCCACTAATACTCTAATATCTCACAGCACATGCAGATCCCAACTTTGTTACCACTTTGTCAAAGATTATGAAAACAAGAAGGGGGTGGTGCATATAAGGCACTAAAATATGCCATATAATATAATGAATACAAGAATGTATGATCAGTCAGAAAAATATTTTTATTGATACCAAAAACACGATACAAACAATTAACCCCTTCCCGACCTGTGACACAGCGTATGCGTCATGAAAGTCGGTGCCAATCCGACCTGTGACGCATATGCTGTGTCACAGAAAGATCGCGTCCCTGCAGATCGGGTGAAAGGGTTAACTCCCATTTCACCCGATCTGCAGGGACAGGGGGAGTGGTAGTTTAGCCCAGGGGGGGTGGCTTCACCCCCTCGTGGCTACGATCGCTCTGATTGGCTGTTGAAAGTGAAACTGCCAATCAGAGCGATTTGTAATATTTCACCCATTATAACGGGTGAAATATTACAATCCAGCCATGGCCGATGCTGCAATATCATCGGCCATGGCTGGAAATACTAGTGTGCCCCCACCCCACCCCACCGATCGCCCCCCCAGCCCCCCGATCTGGCCGGTACACTGCTCCGGCTCCCCTCCATCCAGTGCTCCGCTCCCCCCGTGCTCTTGTCCGCTCCCCCCGTGCTCCAATCACCCCCCCGTGCTCCAATCACCCCCCCTGCATTCAGATCCACCCCCCCGTGCTCCGTTCCACCCCCCCGTGCTCCGTTCCAGCCCCCCCGTGCTCCATTCCACGCCTGCCGCGCTCCGATCCCCCCCCCGTGCTCCGATCCCCCCCCCGTGCTCCGCTCCCCCACCCGTGGTCCCCCCCCACCCCATCATACTTACCGATCCAGCCGGGGTCCCGTCCGTCTTCTCCCTGGGCGCCGCCATCTTCCAAAATGGCGGGCGCATGCGCAGTGCGCCCGCCGAATCTGCCGGCCGGCAGATTCGTTCCAAAGTGCATTTTGATCACTGAGTAGATTATATCTCAGTGATCAAAATAAAAAAATAATACATGACCCCCCCCCCCCCCCTTTGTCACCCCCATAGGAAGGGACAATAAAAAAATAAAGAACATTTTTTTTCCCACTAATGTTAGAATAGGGTTAGGGTTAGGGTTAGGGGTAGGGTTAGGGGTAGGGTTAGGGCTAGGGTTAGGGCTAGGGTTAGGGGTAGGGCTAGGGTTAGGGCTAGGGCTAGGGGTAGGGTTAGGGGTAGGGCTAGGGGTAGGGTTTCGGTATGTGCACACGTATTCTGGTCCTCTGCGGATTTTTCCGCTGCGGATTTAATAAATCCGCAGTGCTAAACCGCTGCGGATTTATGGCGGATTTACCGCGTTTTTTTTCTGCGCATTTCACTGCGGTTTTACAATTGCGATTTTCTATTGGAGCAGTTGTAAAACCGCTGCGGAATCCGCACAAAGAAGTGACATACTGCGGAATGTAAACCGCTGCGTTTCCGTGCAGTTTTTCCGCAGCATGTGTACAGCGATTTTTGTTTCCCATAGGTCTACATTGAACTGTAAACTCATGGGAAACTGCTGCGGATCTGCAGCGTTTTCCGCAGCGTGTGCACATACCTTTAGAATTAGGCTATGTTCACACGGTGCGGATTTGGCTGCGGATTGGCCGCTGCGGATTCGCAGCAGTATTCCATCAGGTTTACAGTACCATGTAAACATATGAAAAACCAAATCCGCTGTGCCCATGGTGCAGAAAATACCGCGCGGAAACGCTGCGTTGTATTTTCCGCAGCATGTCAATTCTTTGTGCGGATTCCGTGGCTTTTTACACCTGTTCCTCAATAGGAATCCGCAGGTGAAATCCGCACAAAAAACACTGGAAATCCGCGTAAAATCCTCAGGTAAAACGCAGTGCCTTTTACCCGCGGATTTTTCAAAAATGGTGCGGAAATATCTCACACGAATCCGCAACGTGGGCACATAGCCTTAGGGTTAGGGTTGGAATTAGGGTTGTGGTTAGGGTTGTGATTAGGGTTATGGCTACAGTTGGGATTAGGGTTAGGGGTGTGGGGGGGTTAGTGTTGGAGTTAGAATTGAGGGGTTACCACTGTTTAGGCACATCAGGGGGTCTCCAAACGCAACATGGCGCCACCATTGATTCCAGCCAATCTCGTATTCAAAAAGTCAAATGGTGCTCCCTCACTTCCGAGCCCTGAAGTGTGCCCAAACAGTGGTTTACCCCCACATATGGGGTATCAGTGTACTCAGGATAAACTGCGCAACAATTACTGGGGTCCAATTTCTCCTGTTACCCTTGTGAATCTAAAAAAATGCTTGCTAAAACATCATTTTTGAGGAAAGAAAAATGATTTTTTATTTTCACGGCTCTGCGTTGTAAACGTCTGTGAAGCACTTGGGGGTTCAAAGTGCTCACCACATATCTAGATAAGTTCCTTGGGGGGTCTAATTTCTAAAATGGGGTCACTTGTGGGGGGTTTCTACTGTTTAGGCACACCAGGGGCTCTGCAAACGCAATGTGACGCCCGCAGACCATTCCATCAAAGTCTGCATTTCAAAAGTCACTACTTCCCTTCTGAGCCCCGACGTGTGCCCAAACAGTGGTTTACCCCCACACATGGGGTATCAGCGTACTCAGGAGAAACTGGACAACAACTATTGGGGTCCAATTTCTCCTGTTACCCTTGGGAAAATAAAAAATTCTGGGCTAAATAATTATTTTTGAGGAAAGAAAACGTATTTATTATTTTCACGGCTCTGCATTATAAACTTCTATGAAGCACTTGGGGGTTCAAAGTGCTCACCACACATCTAGATAAGTTCCTTTGGGGGTCTAGTTTCCAAAATGGGGTCACTTGTGGGGGGTTTCTACTGTTAAGCCACATCAGGGGCTCTGCAAACGCAACGTGACGCCCACAGAGCATTCCATCAAAGTCTGCATTTCAAAACGTCACTACTTCACTTCCGAGCCCCGGCATGTGCCCAAACAGTGATTTACCCCCACATATGGGGTATCAGCGTACTCAGGAGAAACTGGACAACAACTTTTGGGGTCAAATTTCTCCTGTTACCCTTGGGAAAATAAAAAATTGCAGGCTAAAAGATCATTTTTGAGAAAATAATTTTTTTATTTTATTTTCATGGCTCTGCGTTATAAACTTCTGTGAAGCACTTGGGGGTTCAAAGTCCTCACCACACATCTAGATTAGTTCCTTTGGGGGTCTAGTTTCCAAAATTGGGTCATTTCTGGGGGATCTCCAATGTTTAGGCACACAGGGGCTCTCCAAACGTGACATGGTGTCCGCTAATGATTGGAGCTAATTTTCCATTTAAAAAGCCAAATGGCATGCCATCCCTTCCGAGCCCTGCCGTGCGCCCAAACAGTGGTTTACCCCCACATATGGGGTATCAGCGTACTCAGGACAAACTGGACAACAATATTTGGGGTCCAATTTCTCCTATTATCCTTGGCAAAATAGGAAATTCCAGGCTAAAAAATCATTTTTGAGGAAATAAAAATTATTTTTTATTTTCATGGCTCTGCGTTATAAACTTCTGTGAAGCACCTGGGGGTTTAAAGTGCTCAATGTGCATCTAGATAAGTTCCTTGGGGGGTCTAGTTTCCAAAATGGGGTCACTTGTGGGGGAGCTCCAATGTTTAGGCACACAGGGGCTCTCCAAACGCGACATGGTGTCCGCTAACAATTGGAGCTAATTTTCCATTCAAAAAGTCAAATGGCGCGCCTTCCCTTCCGAGCCCTGCCGAGTGCCCAAACAGTGGTTTACCCCCACATATGAGGTATCGGCGTACTCGGGAGAAATTGCCCAACAAATTTTATGATCCATTTTATCCTACTGCCCATGTGAAAATGAAAAAATTGAGGCGAAAAGAATTTTTTTGTGAAAAAAAAGTACTTTTTCATTTTTACAGATCAATTTGTGAAGCATCTGAGGGTTCAAAGTGCTCACTAGGCATCTAAATAAGTTCCTTGGGGGGTCTAGTTTCCAAAATGGGGTCACTTGTGGGGGAGCGCCAATGTTTAGGCACACAGGAGCTATCCAAACGCGACATGGTGTCCGCTAACGATGGAAATAATTTTTCATTCAAAAAGTCAAATGGCGCTCCTTCCCTTCCGAGCCTTACCATGTGCCCAAACAGTGGTTTACCCCCACATGTGAGGTATTGGTGTACTCAGGAGAAATTGCCCAACACATTTTAGGATCCATTTTATCCTGTTGCCCATGTGAAAATGAAAAAATTGAGGCTAAAAGAATTTTTTTGTGAAAAAAAAGTACTTTTTCATTTTTACGGATCAATTTGTGAAGCACCTGGGGGTTCAAAGTGCTCACTATGCATCTAGATAAGTTCATTGGGGCGTCTAGTTTCCAAAATGGGGTCACTTGTGGGGGAGCTCCAATTTTTAGGCACACGGGTGCTCTCCAAACGTGACATGGTGTCCGCTAAAGAGTGGAGCCAATTTTTGATTCAAAAAGTCAAATGGCGCGCCTTCCCTCCCAAGCCCTGCCGTGCGCCCAAACAGTGGTTTACCCCCACATATGAGGTATCAGCGTACTCAGGACAAATTGGACAACAACTTTCGTGGTTCAGTTTCTCCTTTTACCATTGGGAAAATAAAAAAATTGTTGCTAAAAGATAATTTTTGTGACTAAAAAGTTAAATGTTCATTTTTTCCTTCCTTGTTGCTTCTGCTGCTGTGAAGCACCTGAAGGGTTAATAAACTTCTTGAATGTGGTTTTGAGTACCTTGAGGGGTGCAGTTTTTAGAATGGTGTCACTTTTGGGTATTTTCAGCCATATAGACCCCTCAAACTGACTTCAAATGTGAGGTGGTCCCTAAAAAAAATGGTTTTGTAAATTTCGTTGTAAAAATGACAAATCGCTGGTCAAATTTTAACCCTTATAACTTCCTAACAAAAAAAAATTTTGTTTCCAAAATTGTGCTGATGTAAAGTAAACATGTGGGAAATGTTATTTATTAACTATTTTGTGTCACATATCTCTCTGGTTTAACAGAATAAAAATTCAAAATGTGAAAATTGTGAAATTTTCAAAATTTTCGCCAAATTTCCGTTTTTATCACAAATAAACGCAGAATTTATTGACCTAAATTTACCACTAACATGAAGCCCAATATGTCACGAAAAAACAATCTCAGAACCGCTAAGATCCGTTGAAGCGTTCCTGAGTTATTACCTCATAAAGGGACACTGGTCAGAATTGCAAAAAACGGCAAGGTCTTTAAGGTCAAAATAGGCTGGGTCATGAAGGGGTTAAAAGCAGGGAAAAGAATTACCCCATTATGACCAAAACGTATTTGCCCTGTCAAAATGCACAGGGAAAGTGGTGAGAAAATTGCACAAAATTTGGATTAAACAGAGAAAGGGGTTGATTATCTGCAGACTGTGGAGCAAATAAGAATAAGCACACAGAAGGACTCCTCTATAATTTGATCGTATGACTAAAGTATAGTATAGTGTATGTATCATAATCAAGGGTATCTAGTAACATTAGTCAGGTAAGGACTACTGCAGTGGTCCCCAACTCCAGGCCTCGAGGGCCGCCAACAGTGCAGGTTTTCAGGATTTCCTTAGTATTGCACAGGGGTTGGAATCATCACCTGTGCAGATGATCACATTACCACCGATGCAATACTAAAGAAATCCTGAAAACCTGAACTGTTGGCGGCCCTCGAGGCCTGGAGTTGGGGACCCCTGGACTAGTGTATAAATCCAAATAGCATCTAAATAGATTTCAGTATTTGCAATATCATTACATGAATATCAAAAGAGCTATAATACTATACAAGTCATAACCCAATGGGAGAGAGAGTGAAAAAATCTTAATATATACCACAGGTAATATAACCCCCCATGAGGAGGAATGGACAAGACCCCACGCGTTACGCTACTACCATGTAGTTTCCTCAAGGGTAAACACTTTACTTGTGGTATGTATTAACATTTTTTCACTCTCTCTCCTATTGGGTTATGCCTTGTATATTATAGCTCCTTTGATATTCATCTAATAATATTGAAAATATCGAAAGCTAATTAGATACTATTTAGATGTTATACAATAGCCCTTACCTGACTATCATTATCAGATACCCTTGATTGTGACGATTCACAAGGAAAAGCAAAAAGTGGACCCACTGGACCGTGACGACGATCCCCTCATGGACGAGCTGGCCTGATGGAGCTCCCCCTATACAGGGAGAGTTAGGGGCAGGCCTGTGAGGGACTATCACTACGGAGGCTGGAGGACCAGGACGAAATGGAGAGACCAAAGGAAATACAGGACCAAAGGAAGAGAAGGAGGTACAAGACTTGCAGGAGCGGAAGAGACACAGGATAGGCGAGAGTACCACAGAGAAGCAGAACTACAGAGGCTTGGGACTGTAAAGGCTTGATACTGAAAAGAGGACTGTAGAGACACAGGAAATGGCGAGAGACTGCAGAGATACCGGAATGGCGAATGAGGCTGCAGGGATACCGGAATGGCGAGTGTGGCTGCAGGGACACCGGAATGGCGAGTGAGGCTGCAGGGTCACCGGAATGGCGAGTGAGGCTGCAGGGACACCGGAATGGCGAGTGAGGCTGCAGGGACACCGGAATGGCGAGTGAGGCTGCAGGGATACCGGAATGGCGAGTGTGGCTGCAGGGACACTGGAATGGCGAGTGAGGCTGCAGGACACCGGAATGGCGAGTGGGGCTGCAGAGACGTAGAGAGAGAATCGAGGTCGGGAAGCATGGAGTACACGGAAAGGCGTACGGCCAAGAACACTTGTAGGTACAAGTTATTATCAGGCACAGAGGGGCGGCAGGAAGCGGTTTACATACCAGCGCGATGAGCACTTCTGGGTAACAGTCCTCCAGGATGATAGAAAGGATGAGAAAGAGCGCCAGCAGGAAGATTAGAAGTGCGTGCGCACAGTGCTGAATCTGGCGTGCACGCGCGCCCGACGAGCAGCAGAGGCCGGGGGCAAGCGCAGAGAGGAAGACACCGCAGGAGAGGAGGCGCGCCGGAACGCCGAAGACAGGTGAGTATGACAGGGCGCAGGAGGCGGCAGCGGCATGACATTGATTATGCTACATATACTATACTTTAGCCATACCATCAAATTACAGAGGAGTCCTTCTGTGCAGCATTTTTTCCACATTAGCCTACAGTTGTGTATAGTTCTTTGCCAAGCTTGCCAGCTACCTCAAAGGTGTCTGGTCTCCTAAGCAAGTGGTGCACGCTTCCAAAGTGTTTGCTATACACATTATTTTTTTTTATTAGCTGCAAATTATTAAATTACACATCGGATAATAGATGAAACTGGCTTCCTCAATTTGTTGCAAAATTTCTCGCAAATGCAGTGATATGTCCTTATATTTCCTTGGACACTACAGTTTGGCCTCAAGGCAGGGCTTAGCAAGAAGAAGAGGTCTTTAACTTTTGGTGCAAAGATTTTGCTTAAATAGTTCTGCTTTGCAGAGCCTCAAAGGTACCAGAACAACAGAAACCCCCCAAAAGTGATACCACTTAAGAAATTGCACCTTTCAATGAATTCATATATGGCTGCAGTGACTGTTTTGGCCCCACAAGTGACTTTGTAACATCCATGTCATACTTTTGGGAGAGAATTACAAATATACCAGTTTATTGCCCATACGTTGTGCGCAGCTTGTGCTTCTAGACACAAGGCATCCTGTAAATTGCTACTTGGGCTTTCCCAGGTACAGTAAAGCTAGACATGAGGCATCTTACTACAGTTTAAGTACAGTAGGACTCAGAAGGAGGGGTGCATTTGGAATTGGAAGGGCAGACTTCACTGGATTTTATTTTAGGGAATGGGAGCGATGTTGCATTTCCAGAGTCTTTGTTCTATGATCAGTAACATGGGAAACCCCATATTTCCAATAACATATGATGGAACTGAGTGGGGACTTTCTTTGTGCGGAATAAACTAGGGTTTTTATTAGTAACATTTTGGGGAACATAACGTATTTTGATCACTTTCAGTACAAGGATGGGATCACATTCTTGTGCTCTATGCTGAGCACTTATGATGGGGTTTCCGTGTAAATACTTCCAAAACTGTGATTCAGATGAAACCCCCTGATGGAACAACTAGGGCAGATGGAGTCATGTTGAAGTCCCCGTCTGATATCTGTTCTGGTAGTAGTCATCTTTTTAGGCGTGCACACCTCTGTGGCGGTCTGCAGTTCTGTGTTAAAAAACAAGCCTAAAATTATGGGACACCACCGGAACAGAGACTAGACAGAGTCCAAAGTGTCTCCATCTGCCTCATTATAGTGAGTGTTTCTGTTGGGGGCCCTGTTTGAATAATGGTCTTTGGGAGTTTTCACAGAAACCCCAATGTAAGTGCTCAGTGGAGAGCACAGTGTAAATGTGAACTGAGCCTTATACTTTTTTCATCATATTCCGAGGACTGTAATTTTGTTATTTTTGCTTAACAGAGCTCTATGAGGGCTTATTTTTTGCTAAACCAGTTGAAGATTTGTTTTGGTACCAGTGAAGACATGGGGGTCAATGGGTGCTCTAATTCACTGGCCTGGCTGTCTTTAGAAAGACCACATGAACTGGGGCTCATCCCACTGAATGCCCATACTCCTTTACCGTGGGCAGAATACTACTGAGACAACACCATAGACAATAACATATAATAGTAATTCAACAAACATCAATTCAATCTACAACTGTCAACATTAAGACTCATATGAACAATAGCTCACGTCCCTAGGCCCACTGAATATACGTCTGGCATAATTAACCCCTTTTTGACATTAGACGTACTATCCCGTCGAGGTGGGGTGGGCCCGTATGCCCACCAACGGGATAGTACGTCATACGTCACGGGGGGAGCGCGGCCGATCGCGGCTGGGTGTCAACTGCCTATCGCAGCTGACATCCGGCACTATGTGCCAGGAGCGGTCCCGGACCGCCCCCGGCACATTAACCCCCGGCACACCGCGATCAAACATGATCGCGGTGTGCCGGCGGTGCAGGGAAGCATCGCGCAGGGAGGAGGCTCCCTGCGGGCTTCCCTAAGACCCCCGCAGCAACGCGATGTGATTGCTGCGAGGGTCTCCTTACCTCCCTCCCTGTAGCAGGCCCGGATCCAAGATGGCCGCGGCATCCGGGTCCTGCAGGGAGGGAGGTGGCTTACCAAGTGCCTGCTCAGAGCAGGCGCTTGGTAAGCCTGCAGTGCTCTCAGACAGATCGCTGATCTGACAGAGTGCTGTGCAAACTGTCAGATCAGCGATCTGTGATGTCCCCCCCTGGGCCAAAGTAAAAAAAAAAATGTCCATATGTGTAAAAAAAAAAATCCTAAATAAAGAAAAAAAAATATTATTCCCATAAATACATTTCTTTATAAGGTACACATATTTAGTATTGCCACGTCCGTAACGACCTAACCTATAAAACTGTCCCACTAGTTAACCCCTTCAGGAAACACCGTAAGAAAAAAAAAAAAGGCAAAAAACAACGCTTTATTATCATACTGCCGAACAAAAAGTGGAATAACACGCGATCAAAAAGACAGATATAAATAACCATGGTACCGCTGAAAACGTCATCTTGTCCCGCAAAAAACGAGCTGCCACACAGCATCATCAGCAAAAAAATAAAAAAGTTATAGTCCTCAGAATAAAGCGACGCAAAAATAATTATTTTTTCTATAAAATCGTTTTTATCGTATAAAAGCGCCAAAACATAAAAAAATGATATGAGGTATCGCTGTAATCGTACTGACCCGAAGAATAAAACTGCTTTTTTTTTACCAAACGCGGAACGGTATAAACGCCTCCCCCAAAAGAATTTTATGAATAGCTGGTTTTTGGTCATTCTGCCTCACAAAAATCGGAATAAAAAGCGATCAAAAAATGTCTCGTGCCCGAAAATGTTACCAATAAAAACGTCAACTCGTCCCACAAAAAACAAGACCTCACATGACTCAAATATGGAAAAATTATAGCACTCAAAATGTGGTAACTCAAAAAATATTTTTTGCAATAAAAAGCGTCTTTCAGTGTGTGGTGGCTGTCAATCATAAAAATCCGCTAAATAACCCGCTATAAAAGTAAATCAAACCCCCCATCATCACCCCCTTAGTTAGGAAAAAATTAAAAAAATGTATTTATTTCCATTTTCCCATTAGGGTTAGGGCTAGTGTTAGGGTCAGGGCCGGCGTCAGCACCCGGCGTACCCGGGCAAGTGCCGGGGCCCTGGCGAGACGGGGGGGGGGGGCCCATTTATGGTGTGCAGCTGCAGCTGGAATACTCACCTCTGGGAGTCCGGACCGTCCGTCACCATGGATACGCAGCCAGAGTCACTTCCAGGCCGTGTCTGCTGCTGGGACTGAGTTTCACACAGCTGCAATACTCACCAGTCACCGCCGGCGCCGCCATCACCATGGATACGAGTCACTTCCGGGCCGGCGGTCGCTCTGTCCTGACACTTCCGGTCGTGAGAGCTCGTCATCCTAAGAGCTCAGAGAAGAGATCCGGCTGCTGTAATCCACGCGTCCACCATCCAGGAGTCCAGCGGCAGGGCAGGTGCAGTGGCAGCGCCAAGGAAAAAGACGAGCGGAGCAGGAGGCCAGAGCAGCAGTCAGGTGCACGGATGGTGCACCAGGACCTGGTCTCAGGCTGTATCCACAATGGAAGCAACGGCGAGTGAGTGAGTCTTCCTCCAAGTTCCTGGACCTGGTCCTAATGCATTGCGGGGGTGGGGGTGGGGTCAGAATTGCAGCCTGCTGTGAGCCAGGCCTGGTTGACTAGTCCTAGTCTAGACTGTCTATACTAAATGGCTGGCAGTCTGTGCTATATACTGCGTGGGCTGTGCTATATACTGCATCTGCGTGGGCTGTGCTATATACTACGTGAGCTGTGCTATATACTACGTAGCTGTGCAATATATTACGTGGCTGGGCAATATACTACGTGGCTGTGTTATATACTGCGTGAGCTGTGCTATATACTATGTGAGCTGTGCTATATACTACGTGGGCTGTGCTATATACTATGTGGCTGTGCTATATACTACGTGGCTTGGCAATATACTACGTGGCTGTGTTATATACTGCGTGAGCTGTGCTATATACTATGTGAGCTGTGCTATATACTACGTGGGCTGTGCTATATACTATGTGGCTGTGCTATATACTACGTGGCTTGGCAATATACTACGTGGCTCTGTTATATGCTATGTGGGCTGTGTTATATACTACGTGGCCTGTGTTATATAATATGTGGGCTGGGCTATATACTGCGTGGGCTGTGCTATACACTGCGTGGGCTGTGCTATACACTGCGTGGGCTGTGCTATACACTACGTGGGCTGTGCTATACACTACGTGGGCTGTGCTATACACTACATGGGCTGTGCTATACACTACATGGGCTGTGTTATACACAGCGTGGGCTGTGCTATATACTACGTGGGCTGTGCTATATACTACTGGGCTGTGCTATATACTACGTGGCTGTGCTATGTGCTACGTGGCTGTGCTATATGCTACGTGGCTGTGCTATATGCTACGTGGGCTGTGTTATATGCTACGTGGGCTGTGTTATATGCTACTTGACTGTGGTATATTTCTCTGCTGTATCTGTGCATCATGAATCGTGGTATGTGTTAAAGAGGGGGGCCCACTGAGGCTCTTTCGCCTGGGGCCCACAAAAACCTGGAGCCGGCCCTGGTTAGGGTTATGGCTAGGGTTGGGGCTAGGGTTAAGGCTACAGTTAGGGTTGGGGCTAAAGTTAGGGTTAGGGTTGGGGCTAAAGTTAGGGTTTGGATTACATTTACGGTTGGGATTAGGGTTAGGGGTGTGTCTGGGTTAGAGGTGTGGTTAGGGTTACCGTTGGGATTAGGGTTAGGGGCGTGTTTGGATTAGGGTTTCAGTTAGAATTGGGAGTTTCCACTGTTTAGGCACAACAGGGGCTATCCAAACACGACATGGCGTCCGATCTCAATTACAGCCAATTCTGCGTTGAAAAAGTAAAACAGTGCTCCTTCCCTTCCCAGCTCTCCTGTGTGCCCAAACAGGGGTTTACCCCAACATATGGGGTATCAGTGTACTCAGGACAAATTGGACAACAACTTTTGGGATCCAATTTCTCCTTTTACTCTTGGGAAAATACAAAACTGGGGGCTAAAAAATAATTTTTGTTGAAAAAAAAGGATTTTTTATTTTCACGGCTCTGCATTATAAACTGTAGTGAAACACTTGGGGGTTCAAAGCTCTCACAACACATCTAGATGAGTCCCTTAGGGGGGTCTACTTTCCAAAATGGTGTCACTTGTGGTGGGTTTCTACTGTTTAGGTACATTAGGGGCTCTGCAAACGCAATGTGATGCCTGCAGACCATTCCATCCAAGTCTGCATTCCAAATGATGCTCCTTCCCTTCCGAGCTCTGCCATGCGCTCAAACGGTGGTTCCCCCCCACATATGGGGTATCAGCGCACTCAGGACAAATTGGACAACAACTTTCTTTTGGGGTCCAATTTCTCCTGTTACCCTTGGAAAAATACAAAACTGGGGGCTAAAAAATAATTTTTGTGGGAAAAAGTTTTTGTTTTATTTTTACGGCTCTGCATTATAAACTTCTGTGAAGCCCTTGGTGGGTCAAAGTGCTCACCACACATCTAGATAAGTTCCTTAGGGGGTCTACTTTCCAAAATGGTGTCACTTGTGGGGGGTTTCAATGTTTAGGCACATCAGTGGCTCTCCAAACGCAACATGGCGTCCCATCTCAATTCCTGTCAATTTTGCATTGAAAAGTCAAACGGCGCTCCTTCCCTTCCGAGCTCTCCTATGCGCCCAAACAGTGGTTTACCCCCACATATGGGGTATCGGCGTACTCAGGACAAATTGTACAACAACTATTGGGGTCCATTTTCTCCTGTTACCCTTGGTAAAATAAAACAAATTTGAGCTGAATTAAATTTTTTGTGAAAAAAAGTTAAATGTTCATTTTTATTTAAACATTCCAAAAATTCCTGTGAAACACCTGAAGGATTAATAAACTTCTTGAATATGGTTTTGAGCACCTTGAGGGGTGCAGTTTTTAGAATGGTGTCACACTTGGGTATTTTCTATCATATAGACCCCTCAAAATGACTTCAAATGAGATGTGGTCCCTAAAAAAAAATGGTGTTGTAAAAATGAGAAATTGCTGGTCAACTTTTAACCCTTATAACTCCCTAACAAAAAAAATGTTGGTTCCAAAATTGTGCTGATGTAAAGTAGACATGTGGGAAATGTTACTTATTAAGTATTTTGTGTGACATATCTCTGTGATTTAATTGCATAAAAATTCAAAGTTGGAAAATTGCGAAATTTTCAAAATTTTCGTCAAATTTCCGTTGTTTTCCACAAATAAACGCAGGTTATATCAAAGAAATTTTACCACTACCATGAAGTACAATATGTCACGAGAAAACAATGTCAGAATCACTGGGATCCGTTGAAGCGTTCCAGAGTTATAACCTCATAAAGGGACAGTGGTCAGAATTGTAAAAATTGGCCTGGTCATTAACGTGCAAACCACCCTTGGGGGTAAAGGGGTTAAAAGGTTAATTCACAAAAAAAAACTGGTGTGGGCTCCCGCGCAATTTTCTCCAGCCAGTGACTGAGGGCAGATATTAATAGCCTAGAGAGGGACCATGGTTATTGCCCCCCCTGGCTAAAAACATCTGCCCCCAGCCACCCCAGAAAAGGTGCATTTGTAAGATGCACCTATTCTGGCACTTAGCCTCTCTCTCAACTGCCCTGTGGCATTGGCATATGGGGTAATAAGGGGTGAATGTCACCTTGCTATTGTAAAAAAAACACAAAATAAAAAAGCAACAATATCCCATACCTGTCCGCCATACAGTCAAGTCCCACGCAGTAATCCATATCAGGGGCATTTACGTTTACAACCAGGAGCGCTGTTAATGCTGTAAAAGACTGTGGAATGAATGAAATGTAGGGAGCGGAGCTTCAGTGACTAGCGGTACTGTCACCAAAGCTGCGCCCCCTGGCGGCATGAACTCATATGAACTGTAGCGTTGGAAAATTTCTGAATATTTTCCCACGCTACAGTTCATATGAGTTTATGCCGCCAGGGGGCACAGCTTCGGTGACAGCACCGCTAGTCACCGAAGCTCTGTTCCCTGCATTTCATTCATTCCACAGTCTTTTACAGCCGGGAACGGCCGCATTAGCAGTGCTCCCGGTTGTAAAGTATTTAAACCCTTTGAGATGGATTTACAGCGTGAGACTTGACTGTACGGCGGACAGGGATGGGATATTGTTGCTTTTTTAATTTTTTTTACAGAAGAACGAGGGATTCGCTTTGGATTGAGCGTACAATAAAGATGTTAAAACCTGTGTGTTTCTTTCTTTCATTGAAAGACTTTATTCTTAAGTAGATGGTGGCCCGATTCTAACGCATCGGGTATTCTAGAATATGCATGTCCACGTAGTATATTGCCCAGCCCAAATTCAAGTATTTCTGTACCATATATTGTGATTATATAGCTGGATTTGTTGTTTCTAATCAATTTTATATTGCTAGATGTGCATTAATAAATATTAAATTTTATCTGTACTTCTCGAGTCGATATACTTCATGTTTCTGGTTTTTGATCTTTGTGGAAGTATCTCAGGGTATTTACCCCATTGGTCCCGTGTAATCCAGACGGGACTGTTTATTTGGCAATGGTATCTGTTTCCGAGATTTTGTTTCTGATTATTATCTGTGTTTTCACAGTGCTTATCTCAGACCAGATGGATTTCCGCGAACGTGAAAAGGCGTGGCGGACACAATTAGACAGAGTATTTGATGAGGGTCTGGGTGCCCCATGTGATCCGAAATCCAGAGATGATATTGAACTTACTAAAAAATATAAAGAGTTGCTCAAAAAACGCACCCGCCTTTGGTGGAATAAGGCGTTTTTGGAAAAGTATGTTGGTTGTGGTCTTATTCCAAGGGGTTTAAGGATTCAAGTCTTTCCCTCCTTCCCCATCACTAATGAAGATTTCATTAAAGCCTGGGAAGGGGCTTCTTCTAATTGCTCTAAAATATTTTTGGAGCTATTAATTAGATCTAATGAATTAACCCTCTTGGAGATCGATGGGGAATTGAAAAAAATACAAGATGATATTAATGAACATCTAACCCCTGAAAAAGTCACTAAGCTCAAAGGAGAAATAGATATGGAACAACAAAAATGGGAAAAAGACATTGTGGAGGGTAAAACGAAGAAGTACTTACGTGACCAATTAGATTTCCAGAATGACCAGGTGTATAAATGGAAGAGGAAGGGAGTGGGCCAGAGGTCATTTTCAAGGGCACGTTCTACATCTATTTCATCTATGTCCTCAACTGAAGACAGAATTCAGGGCCCTGAAATCCCTAGGACAACATGGGAAAGGAGAGATTTCTTTAGAGAAAATCGCCCCAGAGGAGGTGGTAAGAGAAATCAGAAACGTAAGATACCTTCCTCACCCCCCTTGGATAAAAGGACGAAAAGTAACACATTGGAGGTGATTAATTTATCCTCTCATGTGCTATCCCAGACCCAGAAGGATCTTCTGGGTCTTGGTTTATCTTTTGTACCAACTAACAACTTTAATTTTTTTCTAGCGCTAAAGGATCTCCACCTCTTTTCTCGAAAACTGGTACTACGCAAATTACACTTTAAATCAACTAGCGACCAGGGCAACGGATTTGTAACGGAACAGGAGGCGATTGAGGCCTTGGAGGACCTGGAACGAGAATCTAATCCAGAATTTGCAGGTATCTCTCCACCACCTATTTTGTCCAGATCTACTACATTCCCCCCCTTGGCTCTATGTCCGCAGGTTGACATATTTACTAGATTGGTAACAGAGGAATTTAAAACAATTTACAATAATGGGAAGAGAGACAACCTAACCCCCCTACAACGTAAGTCATTGGAAGATCTTAAGAAATTGGATGATGTAGTTATTAAACCGGCAGACAAGGGGGGGAATGTGGTCATCTGGCCAGTGGAGAGATATGAGAAAGAGGCATTTAGGCAGTTGAGGGATAAACAGACATACACCCAACTAACACAAAATCCTTTGGTTTCTTTTCAAGCAGAACTTGCTTGTATTTTGGAGATAGCACATGAGAGGGGTATCATCTCCAAAAAGGTCCTAGATGGTCTTCTGGTTAAATGCCCGGTCGTGCCCACGTTCTATCTCCTGCCCAAGGTCCATAAGGACCCTATTAATCCCCCGGGGCGTCCGATTGTTTCTGGCATTGGAGGGCTGTGTGACCCTATTTGTAAATTTATCGAACATTATTTGCACCCTCAGGTGGAAACGCTGCCCTCCTATGTCAGGGACACTACGGACGTCTTGAGGCGTCTGGATGGCCTGTCCCTCGACCCGGGCACATTTCTTGTAGTAGCGGACGTCGAATCCCTATATACAAGTATAAACCATGAGGACGGGTTGCGAGCATCGCAGTTCTTTTTGGAGACAAGCAACTTGGATGCTGATGTGAGAGAACTGGTGTTGGACTTGTTGCGGTTCATTCTCACCCATAACTTTTTTACATTCAAGGACCGGTTCTTTTTACAGAAACGTGGGACCGCTATGGGAGCGGCGTGTGCGCCCTCCTACGCAAACCTCTTTCTCGGTTTTTGGGAGAGGGGTTTGCTGTTGGACGGTGCACAGGCCGCTCCCCAAGTCCTTGGATGGTTTCGTTTTATTGATGACATTTTGTTTTTATGGCAGGGCTCTGCCATTGATTTAGAGGCATTTATGGTGGGTCTGAACCGTAATGAGTCCAACATCAGGCTCACTTACGTATACGATCTAAAGGTGGTATCCTTTCTGGATGTTGAATTAAGGGTGCAGGATGACGGATTGATCCATACTGATATGTATCGCAAAAAAACATCTGTTAACGCGTTGCTACACGCATCTTCTGCACATCAGTATTCTACGATTGCCGCCATTCCAACAGGTCAATTTCTGCGTGCTCGCAGAATATGTACTTCTGATGCGCTATTCGAGGGACAGGCCAGGGACCTTGGGCAGAGATTCAGAGATCGTGGGTACAGTAACCGGAGCATTAAGAAAGGCTATGTGAGAGCCAAAAATACCAGGAGAACAGATCTCTTGGGGCTACAAGAGAGTAACTCTGGCCGGAAAAAAGGAAAAGACACACAAGTACGCTTCATCTCTACGTACAATCAACAGTGGGATCTAATGAGAACTATCCTTAAAAAACATTGGTCAGTTTTACTGACCGATCCAATTTTGAAAACACAACTATCCCCAACACCACTTATGACAGCACGTAGAGGGAGAAATTTTCGTGATGTCTTGGTGTCAAGCCACTATGTTTCTAAACCAACCCCCTTATTTGGTAGTAGGGGTGTTAAAAAAGGTTTTTTTCCCTGTGGTAAATGTTTGGCATGCAAGAACCATATAAGATCCACGTCCTTCACATCATCGAGCGGCCTCAAGACATATGACATTAGAGAAAACATAACATGTGCGACTACACATGTCGTTTATTATGCCATGTGCAGTTGTAATTTGATATATATTGGCCTTACATCTCGTGAACTGCGGGTTCGAACCCGCGAACACGTACGTGACATTGAGGCCGCTCGTGATGTGGATGATGTGGAGTCTTTAAAAACAATCCCCAGACATTTTAAACTCAAACATAAATGCAATTCTAAAGAATTGAGGGTCTGGGGGATTGATTGTGTGCACATGGGAATTAGAGGGGGTGATGGTGTGCGGGTCTTAATGCAAAAAGAATGCCGCTGGATAGTTAATCTTGATACTATAGTCCCTAATGGACTTAATGAGCAACTCAGTTTTTCATCATTTTTGTAGTTTGTGTCATCTCTGGACGTAGGATCACTGGTTTTTTATTGATTTTAACATTTTGTCTCTCTTTCTCTTTCCTTTTTCTTTTAATTTATTATTAACATTTTAGTGTTTTGGTACTATTATGGATTCGTGTCATGAATACATCTTATTAAAAGCCGGCCTGGAGATAGACTCTTGCCTGTCATTGATTGGAAGAAGACTTCTGGATGCCTCTTTTATATATTTTTTTTTTTTTTTTTTTTTTTTTTCATATTTTATTATATATATATATTTTTGCACTATGTCACTTTCGGCTCTTAGATGTGAGCCTTATTATTATTATTTATTATATTTCTTTGTCTGTTATTGATGTTGTAAAAAAATTTTTTACAATTTTTCTACATATTAATTGTCCTTTGTTCACTTGTTTTGTATCACATTGTATTGTATTTAAATTATGTAATGGTGAGGTGTGATTTCTGGGTACACCGCTTATTAATAATTAACTGGGTATTTCTTTTTATACTATAGTAGGTTTTAATAGCATCCATTGATCTTAGTGCTGATGACGAAATAGTGATGCGCTTGGTGGGCGTTGCACATTTGTAAACCGTCCTTACCGTGCATAGCAAGATTCCATCTGTGCCTGCATGGCAAGCTGGCATGTAGCCAGTGCGCATGTCTGTGACGCGGTCAATAGCTGCGGCATCCTCCGGGCGCCTATTTGTGACGTGTGCGGGTCAATGACGTCACCGGTTTGTTTCGGTGACCCGCACCGCCATATTGGCGCGTAGTATGATGCGTCATGCAGCGGCCGCCATCGTCAGAGACATGCGCCATTTTATTGGCACTGCCGCAGATTATAAAAAGCAGGAATGGGAGACACATGCATTATGCGGGCCCCCCGACGAAGCTGAGGGCGAAACGCGCGTAGGGGCGCGTGTTGTGGACCATGGAGAAGCAAAAGGGTAAGATATGGATAAGGGACTAATCCTCCTATATATGGACTAATGTGGGGTGGCTGAACTATAGGGTACTTACCCTTTACTTGATAGCATGTTCGCACCCCATTTAGCTGCTAGGGAATTTATTCAGCACTGAGCACTTTATTTTTCCCTATTGGTAGTTATTGATTTTGTGCTACTGAGCCTCCATATACCTCCCCCTTTTTGCTACTTCCATGATACAACATGGTCTTTACTGCACCCATTTTCAATATTCAAGTATTTCTGTACCATATATTGTGATTATATAGCTGGATTTGTTGTTTCTAATCAATTTTATATTGCTAGATGTGCATTAATAAATATTAAATTTTATCTGTACTTCTCGAGTCGATATACTTCATGTTTCTGGTTTTTGATTATTGCCCAGCCACGTAGTATATTGCCCAGCTACGTAGTATATTGCCCAGTGACGTAGTATATTGCCCAGCCATGTAGTATATTGCCCAGCCACGTAGTATATTGCCCAGCCACGTAGTATATTGCCCAGTGACGTAGTATATTGCCCAGTCACATAGTATGTTGCCCAGTCATGTAGTATATTGCCCAGTCATGTAGTATATTGCCCAGTCACGTAGTATATTGCCCAGTGACATAGTATATTGCCCAGTGACGTAGTATATTGCCCAGTGATGTAGTATATTGCCTAGCCACATAGTATATTGCCCAGCTACGTAGTATATTGCACAGCAACGTAGTATACAGCAGAGCCACGTAGTATACAGCACAGACACGTAGTGTGAAGGAACAAATTATGAAAGATTCTCCAATTTGTGCTAGATTCTCCATTTTGTGCTTTGACTCCATTTTCTTGTTGGTTAAAGATAAATTCTGTTATTTACTTAGGTAGAAGGTTACAGCTGCCATGAAATAACTCTGTCCTGTTTCTCACAAAGATAACATTTTGTTATTCATCTAGGCTATGGTTTATAATTGGTATAAAGATCTTGAGTGTTCTAACTCGAGCCAGGGAGGGGACTCGGGAGTGTATCGCTAGATAAGACTTTGAGGCACCTGTTAATATATTTTTTATGCCAAAAAGACACGACCATATCTGTAGTTTCCGTTTGCTGTTACTATATAGATCCCAATAGTACAATGAAGTTAAAGTTAAAGTGAGAGGACATTCAAAGACTTAGAGATCAATATGAGAAAGACAATGACCGTAATAGGGACAGTTGGTGGGCAGATATCTTCTCCTTTCTTAATCCAGCCAATTGGTTTGAGGGACTTGGGGGCTGGATAGCTGGAATCTTGCAAAGTTTGTTACACATCGCTGCCTTTATCCTTGTCATGTATGTAATACTAAAACTTGTTCTTTGGTGTATTTCTGTATGTATTAGGAAATCCTGCACTAAGACAACTAATGATGAAACCAAAAGCGTTACCACCCCTGCTCTTCTCTACACCGATTTCACAAAGTTACCTGATGAAGATGTTGAAGCTAAGCGCATGGCTATCTTCAAAAGATCCCCACCACTGTCATCAATAATTGTTATTCGTAAATTCTAGTATACAGGGGGGACGGGTACGCCGCAACAGCCATGGCTGGTAACATGGCACCAGTCATGTGAAGACCAGTACCCCTCAAGCTTATAGCTTGGGATAGTACCTCTGATGCTGGACATTAATTAACAAAATTTATCTAGGGGGGAATGTGAAGGAACAAATTATGAAAGATTCTCCATTTTGTGCTAGATTCTCCATTTTGTGCTTTGACTCCATTTTCTTGTTGGTTAAAGATAAATTCTGTTATTTACTTAGGTAGAAGGTTACAGCTGCCATGAAGTAACTCTGTCCTGTTTCTCACAAAGATAACATTTTGTTATTCAACTAGGCTATGGTTTATAATTGGTATAAAGACCTTGAGTGTTCTAACTCGAGCCAGGTAGGGGACTCGGGAGTGTATCGCTAGATAAGACTTTTAGGCACCTGTTAACATATTTTTTATGCAAAAAAGACACGACCATATCTGTAGTTTCCGTTTTTTCCTGTATCTTTATGGGTTAAGTTTTTCCTGCATTCTTATAGGTTAAGAACTGTGAGTGTATTCTTATGCTGATTGAAGTATAATTTCTATGACTATGAAAACTCATACACAATAAACGGGGGCCCAGAGATCTGCTCGATCCCCCACACAGAGGCACGCGTCTCCGTCTGGTCATTTTCAGTTGCCGGCAACGCCCTGTAGATTAATTTGGAAATCACTGAGTGAACCGTGAAGGATCACTTTAGATACTCCCTCAACAGCTTGGCGCCCGTAACGTGGGGCCCCAAACAGGAACGCCTCTGCCCCCCGGAGGACAACAAGACAAAGGACCCTCGGACCGGATACAGGCACTGGAAAATTGGGACTGATCATCCCCCACAACAACCACGATAAGTTGGCAGTTATACTGTCCAGACTGACCGTTTGGTGTGGTTTTCCTGTGTTTGTGCTGCAAAGAGGATCTGAGGTTTGTCCCCGATGGTGGGGTGATTTTTGGGTGGAATCATATAGAGGTGTAATTCCGTTGGGAGTCCAGTGCTCGAACCGTACCTCATAAGGGACGGACACCCCGGATTGACCAGTGATGTAATTCTCTTTATAGTCAAAGTATCCTGAATTCCTGATCATTGTTAGAATCAGGCGCGGTGAGGTGATCGAAGATTGGGTAGGATGCGTAACTCAGGAATATATAGAAGTATACAGTATACATATATCCAGAGGTGTCCGGAGGGAAGTCTAAGACGCCCTCCTCCTTTCACTGAGTACCGTGTTTATGGGTTGTCCCAGCGGGGGACAGGAAGACACAGTAGAATAGACTATATACAGCCGCTCTAGTACTATGCACGACTAAGTAAGGATATTTAGCTCTAAAGGAGAATCATGTTTCCATGGAAGTAAGAGAAGACTTTGAATTTGTGTGTTGAATCTCCCCAGTCCCACAAGCCCGCTGTCTTGGGGTAATCCTTGACACTGACCTCTCCTTTAAACCACATATCCAAACCCTTTCCACTTCCTGCCGCCTCCAACTCAAAAATATTTCACGGATCCGCACATTCCTAAACCAAGAATCTGCAAAAACCCTAGTCCATGCCCTCATCATCTCCCGCCTTGACTACTGTAACCTCCTGCTCTGTGGCCTCCCCTCTAACACTCTTGCACCCCTCCAATCTATTCTAAACTCTGCTGCCCGACTAATCCACCTGTCCCCCCGCTATTCCCCGGCCTCTCCCCTCTGTCAATCCCTGCACTGGCTCCCCATCACCCAGAGACTCCAGTACAAAAGCCTAACCATGACATATAAAGCCATCCACAACCTGTCTCCTCCATACATCTGTGACCTCGTCTCCCGGTACTTTCCTGCACGCAACCTCCGATCCTCACAAGATCTCCTTCTCTACTCCCCTATTATCTCCTCTTCCCACAATCGCATACAAGATTTCTCTCGTGCATCCCCCCTACTCTGGAATGCTCTACCACAACATATCAGACTCTCGCCTACCATCGAAACCTTCAAAAAGAACCTGAAGACCCACCTCTTCCGACAAGCCTACAACCTGCAGTAACCACCGATTGACCAAACCACTGCACGGCCAGCTCTACCCTCACCTACTGTATCCTCACCCATCCCTTGTAGATTGTGAGCCCTCGCGGGCAGGGTCCTCTCTCCTCCTGTACCAGTTGTGACTTGTATTTTTCAAGATTATTGTACTTGTTTTATTATGTATACCCCTCCTCACATGTAAAGCGCCATGGAATAAATGGCGCTATAATAATAAATAATAATAATAATATTGTTAGCCCAAAGATGAGGAAAATATTCTCAATCATTGGTTTTTCTAAGGTGTTCTGGCATATGAATTGTGTGATGAAGGTTTTGTAGAAATTAATTAAGTCTGAGAACTGCTGTATTCCGTTACTGTGTGTAGATTTTTAAGATACCCAATGGGAGGGGTAGGTCAAACATCTGCACTATTGCTTTCTTCTTTCTGTGTTGAGGAATGCTGTGATGTTCTTATCTGTTCTGTGTCTCTGGTATGGAGGGGGCACATAGCTGCGTCCTCTCTGAATTTTATATCCTTGGTGTAGAATGCGCTGGGAGATCTGTGTTTTGTTTAAAACAACAATATTGTATTGAATTAGAAAGAAATATTGTAAGTTTAAGGTAAAATATTGTGCCTAGATTTAGAAGGAAACTTGTAAGAGATTGTTTGGTTATCAGTGTGATTGAAAGATTGGTAAAAGATTCATCTGCTTCAAGTCGAATGGTTGATATATAGCAAATTAAGGATTAACAGAAGAAGTGAATTCTGATTTGTTTTTGTTACGTTGAAAAAGGAAAGTTGTCTACTCCTATGATAAAGTCCGGATGCTTTGTGGTGCAGGAAGGTATTGAGAAAGCGATTGAGAATAATGTGTCAGAAAGACAAACAATTAAAAATGATGATCTGGAACAGGGGGTCTCCCTGCTAGATGATAAGGTCCCTCCCCAGGAAATCAAGCCTCTTCTCCCAACTGTAAGCTCTGTGCCCCTTAACCCCAAAGCTCCAATATATCCTGGGTTGCCAAAACTTAGTGCGCCCCCACCCTATGATCCTGCCGGGTGGATTTGTGATGTATGCAGAGTTACTAATTCTCAGTGGAGACAGGTCTGTTACAATTGTGAAGCAAGAAGACCCGGAGTTGTAGCCCCCACCTTTCTCTTGCTAAACGCTGACGGCACTTATTATCAGCCACCGCCAGCACCAGTCCCTGCTATGCCTATTATTGCTAGTGGTTATGAGTATTTCACCCCCTCCTACTTTAATTACCCGATTCAGAAACATCCCCCATGGCCTTCTATAGACAAATAGCAGCGAATCGAGAGATTTATTCCACTCCCCGGAGAGATCTGTTACACTTACTCCATGTGAAGGCTGGAGAGGGGTATTTTCCAATTATTGAGGGTGGCATAATGTATAATGTGAATGGGGAACCTATGAGAGTGATGTTGATTTCTGTAATGCTTTAAAGGTTTGGGCACAAGACAGACTAGCGGACCAAGCTACCTCCCTCACAGATGTCACACAGGACAAGGGGGAGACTGCCGAGAAGTTCTATGGGCGTCTTATGGTAGTATTTAAAGATTTGGGGTTTTCACTGTATAATAAAGCCCATTCACACCTTTTTGTGGCAGCTTTGATGTCCGGCCTTAAATCTGAATTGAAAGAGGCAATAATGTCAGTTAGACCTGACATCGAGAATTCCATTCCAGACGATGCATTAAAAGTAATTAAAAGTTTTCAGAAGAATTTAGCACGTTCCGCATCAACTGGGAAATCAAAGGTTAAAACTGTAGCTGCAGGGATTTCTGCTCCAATCACAGCCCCCCCCCCACAGCTGCAAGGACTCAGCTCCATTCCTTATCAGTGGCCCACCAGACTCCGGCTCCTGCCCTCCTCCCACCTTACACAAATCCAGTCCCATACTCCAATATCCCTTTTTAACCCTATGTCTGGGAATCTCCCTCGCCATGTTAATTCTCAGATCAAGAGCTTGTTTTAATTAGAGTAGATGGCAGACCCAATAAATATACTCTCACAAAACCCATCCCTGTGGGACCTTTCCCTGAAGTTACTGCTCAGTTCGTAATCTCTCCATCATGTCCGGTAAATTTACTGAGGGCAGATTTATTATCACAGTTCCGCTCTAGAATATAATTCCAAGATGATGGTCTGATGGTCCTTGCGTTATATAACCCCTATGCAGATGAACATAATGAGATGTGTATCTTACATGCCCTTTCCACGGTTATGATGGCCCTGATAGGCCCAGATCCACCCCCAATAATGCCTGTAGGACCAGTAATAGTGTTTCTCAATCTGGTGCCCCTTTTCCCAAAGTCCATCAGTACCCTTTGAAACATGATCAGGAGCAGGGCTTCAAGGGGCAAATACAAACGTTACTCGATAATGGTGCCCTGGTACCCTGTGTTTCCCCATGTAACACGCCCTTGTTCCCCGTTAAGAAAAAGACCCCACCCGGCCAACCCCCTGTGTACCGGCTGGTACAAGACCTACGGGCAGTTAATGCAGCTACTGTTCTAGAAACTCCAGTGGTGCCTAAGCCACATACTCTTGTCCCATATATCTCAGGATGCTGCTTGGTTCACAGTTATCAACCTCGCCAATGCCTTCTTCAGCATTACATTACACCCAGATTGCCAGTTTCTGTTTGCATTCACTTATCAGGGATGACAATTGACGTGGACAGTTATGCCACAAGGGGCCCAAAACAGTCCCAATCAGTTTGCAAAAAATATGGGCCAATGTCTTTTACCCTGGCAGTTAAATCACCCCTATGTCACGCTGCTTCAGTATGTGGCTGATCTTTTCTTGTGTGTATGGACAGAGCAGGAAGCCATTGTTGCCACTGTTAGCCTCCTCAAGTATCTGGCAGATTTGAACTGTCGGGTTTCGGCCTCGAAACTTCGGTTCTGCCTTGGTCAAGTGATATTCTTGGGTCACTGTCTCCTTCAGGGTGTCAGACACCTCACAGAAGAAAAAAAAATAGCCGTCAGCTCCCTTCCTTTCCCAAAAGATGAGACTGAACTCCAGCGTTTTCTTGGACTATGTACTTATTGTTGTCAGTGGATACCGGACGCATCCCGCATAATGCAACCTCTCTACAATGCCCTGAAAGACGGTTGAAGATATGCTGATGATTTTGGCAGATACCACACCGGATACGCTGTTACTACGGAAAACACTGTAGTGCACGGAGCTGCACTCCCTCCCTCACTGTCAGCACAAGAAGCAGAACGTCAGGCTCTGTCTACTGCATGTGTTCTGGCCAAAGACAGGCGGGTTAATATATACACGGACTCACAGTATGCATTTGGTATTGCTCATGGTTTCGGAGCCCAATGGGCCAATCGAGGATTTGTTACTACCGCCGGGACTCCAGTGAAGAATGCTAAGCTGTTAAAACCCTCATGGACTCAATCAAATTACCTACTCAGGTGGCCATTATCAAAGTTAAGGAGCACGGTCCTAGGAACAGTCCACAGACTGTTGGTAACGCCTCTGCAGATATGCAAGCAAAAGCTGCTGCTCTCCTACCCGTTGAACCGCCCATACCAACTATGGTGACCACACGCTCTCAGCGTAAACAGTTACAAGAAACACTGACTCTACAGGAACCTGATCATCCACGCCAGACTGAGGTTTTCTGCCGGACCCTGCGAGACCGCTTAATGACGATGCAGAGAATGTCTCCAAAGGAAGAAGTGAAACAGTGGAAAGCTGATGGAGCACGTATGGACAATGGTCACTGGAAAAAGGACCAACTTGTGTGTCTCCCTAAGCGGATGTACCCTGCTATTGCCATGTGGGCACATGGGCCCACACATCGAGGAAAAAAAAAAAACAGGCCCTTGACCTGGTACAAAAATTCTACTGGGCTCCAGGTATTTCTACAGTCCTGACAGCACTCAACTGTATATGTAATATCTGTCAGACCTGCAATCCCGGTCAACTTCAACGTGTACCCCCGAAGCGCCTTGTAAGCCCGACTATTTTTTCCAAAGGCTCCAGGTGGACCACATCACGTTGCCTATGTCTTGAAGGTATGAATATTGTCTGGTGGTTGTCGATATGTTCTCCAATTGGCCGGAAGCATTCTCCGTTACCAACACGACTGCAAAGACCACAGCAAAGAAACTGGTGATGGAAGTTACGTGGCAGCACGGTGGCGCAGTGGTTAGCACAGCAGCCTTGCAGCGCTGGGGTCCTAGGTTCTAATCCCACTCAGGACAACATCTGCAAAGAGTTTGTATGTTCTCTCCGTGTTTGCGTGGGTTTCCTCCGGGCACTCCGGTTTCCTCCCACATTCCAAAGACATACTGATAGGGAATCTAGATTGTGAGCCCCATCTGGGACAGTGATGATAATGTGTGCAAAATGTAAAGCGCTGCGGAATATGTTAGCGCTATATAAAAAAATAAAGATTATATGCAGATATGGTGTTCCAGAAGTTGTCGAAAGTGACCAAGGCCCGGCCTTTTCTTCTCGTGTGTATCAGGAGGTTCTGACAATGCTTGGATCCACTGTAGCCCTCCATACTCTCCACAATCCAGTGGGAAAGTTGAGAGGCTGAACAGCACACTGAAGGGACAATTGACCAAAATGATGCAGGAGACTACGGCTCGATGGCCAGGGCTCTTACACATTCGTACTACCCCTATTGCAAAACATGGCCTGTCCCCATATGAGATATTGTTTGGTGCTAGGCCCCCAGTTGCAAATTTCAAGCCTCAGTAGTTATCAGAAGAAATTGACCGTGCTGTTCAATATGTTATTCAGCTTAGTAAAAATTTTGCTAACACCCATGTTCTAGTTTATTCTTCCCTTCCAGATTCAGCAGAAACCGATACTTGTCACAATTTGAAGCCTGGTGGTTTTATGGTCATGAAAAGCTATGTCAGAAAACACGGACTAGAACCCTTGTATGACGGTCCCTACCAAGTCCTCCTCATTACTCCTATGTCAGTAAAGCTGGAAGGAAGTCCGACGTGGATCCACGTATCGCACTGCAAGCTGGTCAAACAGACTAGTAGCAAATAAGTTTTTTGTATTTCCATTTAATAATATTGGTAACCGCATGGGACAGCCTAAATTTTCCAACATCCTTGAATAATAAGTTTGTACAATATTATGAAAGATTAGTAGTACAGATGGGTATAGCCAATAAAATTGTCAGTTCTATTTTCATTTACCCTATGATTACACAAATGTGGGATAAATTGCTTAGGGCTACAGACTATCTAGATGATCAAATTTTGGGATATATTGGATATACTTAATACTACTGTTGCTGTCCAAAACCAACTTATCAAAGTTAACATAGTAACATAGTTAGTAAGGCCGAAAAAAGATATTTGTCCATCCAGTTCAGCCTATATTCCATCATAATAAATCCCCAGATCTACGTCCTTCTACAGAACCTAATAATTGTATGATACAATATTGTTCTGCTCCAGGAAGACATCCAGGCCTCTCTTGAACCCCTCGACTGAGTTCGCCATCACCACCTCCTCAGGCAAGCAATTCAAAATTCTCACTGCCCTAACAGTAAAGAATCCTCTTCTATGTTGGTGGAAAAACCTTCTCTCCTCCAGAAGTAAAGAATGCCCCCTTGTGCCCGTCACCTTCCTTGGTATAAACAGATCCTCAGCGAGATATTTGTATTGTCCCCTTATATACTTATATATACAGTTAGGTCCATATATATTTGGACAGAGACAACATTTTTCTAATTTTGGTTATAGACATTACCACAATGAATTTTAAACAAAACAATTCAGATGCATTTGAAGTTCAGACTTTCAGTTTTCATTTGCGGGTATCCACATTAAAATTGGATGAAGGGTTTAGGAGTTTCAGCTCCTTAACACGTGCCACCCTGTTTTTAAAGGGACCAAAAGTAATTGGACAGATTAAATAATTTTAAATAAAATGTTCATTTTTAGTACTTGGTTGAAAACCCTTTGTTGGCAATGACTTCCTGAAGTCTTGAACTCATGGACATCACCAGACGCTGTGTTTCCTCCTTTTTGATGCTCTGCCAGGCCTTCACTGCAGTGGTTTTCAGTTGCTGTTTGTTTGTGGGCCTTTCTGTCTGAAGTTTAGTCTTTAACAAGTGAAAAGCATGCTGAATTGGGTTGAGATCAGGTGACTGACTTGGCCATTCAAGAATATTCCACTTATTTGCTTTAATAAACTCCTGGGTTGCATTGGTTTTATGTTTTGGGTCATTGTCCATCTGTAGTATGAAACGACGACCAATCAATTTGGCTGCATTTGGCTGGATCTAAGCACACAGTATGTCTCTGAATACCTCAGTATTCATTCGGCTGCTTCTGTCCTGAGTCACATCATCAATAAACACTAGTGACCCAGTGCCACTGGCAGCCATGCATGCCCAAGCCATCACACTGCCTCCGCCGTGTTTTACAGATGATGTGGTATGCTTTGGATCATGAGCTGTACCACGCCTTCGCCATACTTTTCTCTTTCCATCATTCTGATAGAGGTTGATCTTGGTTTCTTCTGTCCAAAGAATGTTCTTCCAGAACTGTGCTGGCTTTTTTAGATGTTTTTAGCAAAGTCCAGTCTAGCCTTTTTATTCTTGATGCTTATGAGTGGCTTGCACCATGCAGTGAACCCTTTGTATTTACTTTCATGCAGTCTTCTCCTTATGGTAGATTTGAATATTGATACACCGACCTCCTGGAGAGTGTAGTTCACTTGGTTGGCTGTTGTGAAGGGGTTTCTCATCACCATGGAGATTATTCTGCGATCATCCACCACTTTTGTCTTCCGTGGGTGCCCAGGTCTTTTTGCATTGATGAGTTCACCAGTGCTTTCTTTCTTTCTCAGGATGTACCAAACTGTAGATTTTGCCACTCCTAATATTGTAGCAATTTCTCAGATGGGTTTTTTCTGTTTTTGCAGCTTAAGGATGGCTTGTTTCACCTTCATGGAGAGCTCCTATGACCGCATGTTTGCTTCACAGCAAAACCTTCCAAATGCAAGCACCACACCTCAAATCAACTCCAGGCCTTTTATCTGCTTAATTGAGAATGACATAACAAAGGGATTGCCCACACCTGTCCATGAAATGGCCTTGGAGTCAATTGTCCCATTACTTTTGGTCCCTTTAAAAACAGGGTGGCACATGTTACGGAGCTGAAATTCCTAAACCCTTCATCCAATTTTTGTGGATACCCTCAAATGAAAGCTGAAAGTCTGAACTTCAACTGCATCTGAATTGTTTTGTTTAAAATTCATTGTGGTAATATCTATAACCAAAATTAGAAAAATGTTGTCTCTGTCCAAATATATATGGACCTAACTGTAGTTATTAATCAACATACTGTAGTACTGGACTACTTAACAGCAGCACAGGGTGGTATGTGTCAGGTTATTGGACCCGCTTGCTGTCACTATATAGATCCCAATAGTACAATGAAGTTAAAGTTAGAGGACATTCAAAGACTTAGAGATCAATATGAAAAAGACAATGACCGTAATAGGGACAGTTGGTGGGCAGATATCTTCTCCTTTCTTAATTCAGCCAATTGGTTTGAGGGACTTGGGGGCTGGATAGCTGGAATCTTGCAAAGTTTGCTACACATCGCTGCCTTTATCCTTGTCATGTATGTAATACTAAAACTTGTTCTTTGGTGTATTTCTGTATGTATTAGGAAATCCTGCACTAAGACAACTAATGATGAAACCAAAAGCGTTACCACCCCTGCTCTTCTCTACACCGATTTCACAAAGTTACCTGATGAAGATGTTGAAGCTAAGCGCATGGCTATCTTCAAAAGATCCCCACCACCGTCATCAATAATTGTTATTCGTAAATTCTAGAATACAGGGAGGACGGGTACGCCGCAACAGCCATGGCTGGTAACATGGCACCAGTCATGTGAAGACCAGTACCCCTCGAGCTTATAGCTTGGGATAGTACCTCTGATGCTGGACATTAATTAACAAAATTTATCTAGGGGGGAATGTGAAGGTACAAATTATGAAAGATTCTCCATTTTGTGCTAGATTCTCCATTTTGTGCTTTGACTCCATTTTCTTGTTGGTTAAAGATAAATTCTGTTATTTACTTAGGTAGAAGGTTACAGCTGCCATGAAGTAACTCTGTCCTGTTTCTCACAAAGATAACATTTTGTTATTCAACTAGGCTATGGTTTATAATTGGTATAAAGACCTTGAGTGTTCTAACTCAAACCAGGGAGGGGACTCGGGAGTGTATTGCTAGATAAGACTTTGAGGCACCTGTTAATATATTTTTTATGCCAAAAAGACACGACCATATCTGTAGTTTCCGTTTTTTCCTGTATCTTTATGGGTTAAGTTTTTCCTGCATTCTTATAGGTTAAGAAATGTGAGTGTATTCTTATGCTGATTGGTTGAAGTATAATTTCTATGACTATGAAAACTCATACACAATAAAGTGGGCCCCGAGATATGCTCAATCGCCCACACAGAGGCACGCGTCTCCGTCTGGTCATTTTCAGTTGCCGGCAACGCCCTGTAGATTAATTTGGAAATCACTGAGTCAACCGTGAAGGATCACTTTAGATCCTCCCTCAACAGTAGTATACTGCCCAGTCACGTAGTATATTGGCCAGTCACGTAGTATATTGCCCAGCTACGTAGTATATTGCCCAGCCAGGTATGTAACAGGTTAAAAAATAAAAAAGAAACATATACTCACCTTCCGAGGGCGCCTTGTAGCCCTCTCGCCTGTGTGCGGTGCACGCGGCAGCTTCCGGTCCCAGGGTTGGTATGAGCGCAGGACCTGTGATGACGTCGCGGTCACATGACCGTGACGTCATGGCAGGTCCTTCTCGCATACCATCCTTAGCACCAGAACCTGCCGCTTGCACTGCCGAGGGCAGGGTGACACGTCGGAGGGTGAGAATAACGTTTTTTATTATTATTATTTGTAACATTAGATCTTTTTACTATTGGTGCTGCATTTGCAGCATGAATAGTAAAAAGTTGGTCACACAGGGTTAACAGCTGCTTAACCGGAGTGCTGTTATGACCTGGTGGCCTAGGAGCAGCATGAGACGGACTCTGGAGAAGGTGGTCCCTGTACTGACCGCAAACCCTGAACCTAGCAGCGCAACTAAAAGTAGCCGTGGGGGGTACCTGACACTCCCTAGACCCCTCGACACAGCCTAAGATCTAACTTCCCCTAAAGACAGAAACAGGAAACCTATCTTGCCTCAGAGGAAATCCCCAAAGGATAGATAGCCCCCCACAAATATTGACGGTGGGAGGAGAGGGAAATAACACACGCAGAAATGAAATCAGATTTTAGCATAGGAGGCCATACTAGCTAAAAAGAAAGAATAGAACAGAGTACTATGCGGTCAGTATAAAAACACTAGAAAATATCCACCACAGAAAATACGAATCACCACATCTGACTAAAGACATGGGGGGTATATCTGCATCTCCAGAGACACAGCTTGGCTGCAAAAAAATCCTTAACAGACCAAGCTGAACAAGACAAAAACATGAACATGCACAAAACTTTAAGGTCCACAGCAGGTGGACAGCAAAAACAAAGCCAGGACTTATCTTTGAAGAAAAGCACAGCAAACTGGAGAGACCAGCAGGGAAGTGAATCCTTCAAAAACAATGGACAACTGGCAGGGACTAAAGAGTCCAGCAAGGCTATATACCCCAGTCAGTTTTGCAATTAGTAGGTACACCTGTCCAATCCTGCAGTCCAGTCACAACTGCATTACCCTCTACAACCACCGGAGGGAGCCCAAAAGCTGAATTCACAACAGTACCCCCCCTTGAGGAGGGGTCACCGAACCCTCACCAGAGCCCCCAGGCCGATCAGGATGAGCCCGATGAAAGGTACGAACCAAATCAGCGGCATGGACATCAGAGGCAGAAACCCAAGAATTATCCTCCTGGCCATAACCCTTCCATTTGACAAGGTACTGAAGCCTCCGCCTCGAAAAACGAGAACCCAAAATCTTCTCAACCATATATTCCAACTCCCCATCGACCAACACAGGGGCCGGAGGATCAACAGAGGGAACAACGGGCTCCACATATTTCCGCAACAGAGATCTATGGAAGACATTATGAATAGCAAAAGAGGCCGGAAGCGCCAGGCGAAAGGACACCGGATTAATAATCTCAGAAATCCTATAAGGTCCAATAAATCGAGGCTTAAACTTAGGGGAAGAAACCTTCATAGGAACATGACGGGAAGATAACCAAACCAGATCCCCAACCCGAAGCCGGGAACCAACACACCGACGACGGTTAGCAAAATGTTGAGCCTCCTCCTGAGACAACACCAAATTGTCCACCACATGAGCCCAAATCTGCTGCAACCTGTCGACCACAGAATCCACACCAGGAAGGTCAGAAGGCTTCACCTGCCCAGAAGAAAAACAAGGATGAAAACCAAAATTACAAAAAAAAGGCGAAACCAAAGTAGTCGAACTTTGTCTGAGATGTCATTCTAGCGATGCAGATTTCATTCATATGATCTGGAGGTGCCCTGTTGTTTTTCATTATTGGGGAGAGGTGACGACATTACTGTCACCCTTGTTGTTGATTCCTGTCCCACTTGAGCCTCTGATCTGTTTATTTGGAGTGTGGGATGCTGAATCCTGGGATCATTACACTGGGATTTTTCTGCGAGAGACACTCTTTTTGGCGCGGAAGGTGTTGGCGTTACGATGGATGGTTGGCTCTTGCCCAACTCTTAGAGCTTGGGTGGATTTGGTAAATTCAATTATCCCATATGAACGAACATTATATCAGAATAGAGGATGTCCAAATAAATTTGAGAAAATATGGGGTAGATGGAATTCCTCTCATCACACTTTATAGTCTACACTAACTTAATATCTATGTAAGAAGTAGGGTTCTTGGTTTTGGGGGCATCACTTACAGAGTGAAATTTATGCGGAATTCTCTTTTAAGGCGGCGTACTGTTAGTAGTTAATGTAGTTAAGGTTATATAATAGGAGATTTATAGGATGTTAATGATTGACATACACCATTTGTTATTTCTTTGTAATACTCCTGAAGTGACGATGCATTGTGATTATTTGTAAATGATGGACATGAATGCAAATGTGTGTATTATTTGATTTATTCTGCAATTAATAAACGAATTTAAAAAAAAAAAAAGTAGTCGAACTAGCCCGATTATTAAGGGCAAACTCGGCCAATGGCAAAAAAGCCACCCAATCATCCTGATCAGCAGACACACAGCATTTCAAATAGGTCTCCAAGGTCTGATTAGTTCGCTCAGTCTGGCCATTTGTCTGAGGATGAAATGCAGAAGAAAAAGACAAATCAATGCCCAGCTTGGCACAAAAGGCCCGCCAAAACCTAGAGACAAACTGGGAACCTCTGTCGGACACAATATTCTCCGGAATACCATGCAAACGTACCACATGCTGAAAAAACAACGGAACCAAATCAGAAGAAGAAGGCAATTTAGGCAAAGGCACCAAATGAACCATCTTAGAAAATCGGTCACAGACAACCCAGATAACCGACATTCTTTGGGAAACCGGAAGATCGGAAATAAAATCCATAGAAATATGTGTCCAGGGCCTCTCGGGGACCGGTAATGGCAAAAGCAACCCACTAGCGCGGGAACAGCAAGGCTTAGCCTGTGCACAAATCCCACAGGACTGCACAAAAGAACGCACATCCCGCGACAAAGAAGGCCACCAAAAGGACCTACCGACCAAATCTCTGGTACCAAAAATCCCAGGATGGCCAGCCAACACAGAACAATGAACCTCAGAAATCACTTTAGTAGTCCATCTATCAGGAACAAATAGTTTCCCCACAGGATAGCGATCAGGTTTATTAGCCTGAAATTCCTGAAGAACCCGTCGTAAATCAGGGGAGATGGCAGAAAGAATCACCCCTTCCTTCAAAATGCCGACCGGCTCAAGAACCCCAGGGGAATCAGGAAAAAAAACTCCTAGAGAGGGCATCCGCCTTAACATTCTTAGTACCAGGAATGTACGAGACCACAAAATCAAAACGGGAGAAAAACAGGGACCATCGAGCCTGTCTAGGATTCAGCCGTTTGGCAGACTCGAGGTAAATCAGATTCTTATGATCGGTCAGGACCACAATACGGTGCTTGGCCCCCTCAAGCCAATGTCGCCACTCCTCAAATGCCCACTTCATAGCCAACAACTCCCGATTGCTGACATCATAATTGCGTTCCGCAGGCGAAAACTTCCGAGAAAAGAAGGCACATGGTTTCATCAAGGAACCATCAGAATTCCTCTGAGACAAAACGGCCCCTGCCCCAATCTCAGACGCGTCAACCTCAACCTGAAATGGAAGAGAAATATCTGGCTGACGCAACACAGGGGCAGAAGTAAATCGGCGTTTAAGCTCCTGAAAGGCAGAGACAGCCGCGGAGGACCAATTCGTCACATCAGCGCCTTTCTTGGTCAAATCGGTCAGGGGTTTAACCACACTGGAGAAGTTGGCAATGAAACGACGATAAAAATTAGCAAAGCCCAAGAATTTCTGAAGGCTCTTCACAGATGTGGGCTGAATCCAATCATGAATGGCCTGAACCTTAACCGGATCCATTTCTATAGATGAGGGAGAAAAAATGAAACCCAAAAAAGAAACCTTCTGCACTCCAAAGAGGCACTTTGACCCCTTCACAAATAAAGCATTATTACGGAGGATCTGAAATACCATCCTGACCTGTTTCACATGAGACTCCCAATCATTGGAAAAAATCAAAATATCATCCAAATATACAACGATGAATTTATCAAGATAACTCCGAAAGATATCGTGCATGAAGGACTGGAACACAGATGGGGCATTAGAGAGTCCGAATGGCATCACAAGGTATTCAAAATGGCCTTCGGGCGTATTAAATGCAGTTTTCCATTCATCACCCTGCTTAATACGAATAAGATTATATGCCCCTCAAAGGTCAATCTTAGTAAACCAGCTAGCCCCCTTGATCCTAGCAAACAAATCAGTAAGCAAAGGCAAAGGATATTGAAGTTTGACCGTGATCTTATTCAAGAGGCGATAATCAATACAGGGTCTCAAGGAGCCATCCTTCTTGGCAACAAAAAAGAACCCCGCTCCCAACGGTGAAGAAGATGGCCGAATATGCCCTTTCTCCAACGACTCCTTAATATAGCTCCGCATGGCGGCATGTTCAGGCACAGACAGGTTGAAAAGTCGGCCCTTAGGGAATTTACAACCTGGAATTAAGTCAATAGCACAATCACAGTCCCTATGCGGTGGAAGGGAACTGGATTTGGGCTCATCGAATACATCCTGGAAGTCTGACAAAAACTCAGGAATTTCCGAAGAGAGGGAAGAGGAAATTGACATCAAAGGAACCTGATCATGAACCCCCTGACAACCCCAACTAGTCACAGACATGGATTTCCAATCTAACACCGGATTATGTAGCTGCAACCATGGAAAACCCAGCACAATATCTTCATGCAAATTATGCAACACCAGAAAACGACAATCTTCTTGATGGGCTGGCGCCATGCGCATGGTAAGCTGTGTCCAAAACTGGGGCTTATTTTTAGCCAACGGTGTAGCATCAATGCCCCTCAAAGGAATAGGGTTCTGCAAAGGCTGCAAGGGAAAACCACAACGTCTGGCAAATTCTAAGTCCATTAAGTTCAGAGCGGCGCCTGAATCCACAAATGCCATGACAGAAAATGATGACAATGAGCAGATCAAGGTCACAGATAACAGAAATTTAGGTTGTATAGTACTGATGGTAACAGAACTAGCGATTCTCTTAGTACGCTTAGGGCAATCAGAAATAACATGAGCAGAATCGTCGCAGTAAAAACACAACCTATTCTGACGCCTGAATGTTTGACGTTCAGCTCTAGACAAAGTCCTATCACACTGCATAGGCTCAGGGCTCCACTCAGAGGACAACGCCATAGAGTGCACAACTCTGCGCTCGCGCAAGCGCCGATCAATCTGAATGGCCAGAGACATAGAATCACTCAGACCAGTAGGCGTGGGGAACCCCACCATAACATCTTTAACGGATTCAGAAAGACCCTTTCTGAAAATTGCCGCCAAGGCATCCTCATTCCATTTAGTCAGTACAGACCATTTTCTAAATTTCAGGCAATACGATTCTGCCACTTCTTGACCCTGACACAGGGCCAACAAGATTTTCTCATCCTGATCCACAGAATTAGGCTCATCATACAACAACCCCAATGCCTGAAAGAACGAATCAACATTAAGCAAAGCAGGATTGCCAGTTTCCAGGGAAAATGCCCAATCCTGTGGGTCACCACGCAGCAGAGATATGATGATTTTAACCTGCTGAATAGGATCACCAGAAGACCGGCGTCTTAATGCAAAAAACAGTTTACAGTTATTTTTGAAACTCAAAAATTTGGATCTGTCACCAAAGAATAAATCAGGAGTAGGAATCTTAGGTTCTAAGGCAGGAGCCTGAACAATATATTCTGAAATACCCTGTACTCTAGCAGCAAGCTGATCCACACGAGAAACTAACTCCTGAACACTCATGTTATTACTAGGTTCCGCAGCCACCCAGAGGTAAAGAGGGAGGAACAGGCTAAGGAAAAAAAATGGCTCAAAAGCTTCTCTCTCTTCTTCTGAGATGCAATTAACTCATTGTTGGCCAGTTGTACTGTTATGATCTGGTGGCCTAGGAGCAGCATGAGACGGACTCTGGAGAAGGTGGTCCCTGTACTGACCGCAAACCTTGAACCTAGCAGCGCAACTAAAAGTAGCCGTGGGGGGTACCTGACACTCCCTAGACCCCTCGACACAGCCTAAGATCTAACTTCTCCTAAAGACAGAAACAGGAAACCTATCTTGCCTCAGAGAAAATCCCCAAAGGATAGATAGCCCCCCACACATATTGACGGTGAGAGGAGAGGGAAATAACACACGTAGAAATGAAATCAGATTTTAGCATAGGAGGCCATACTAGCTAAAAAGAAAGAATAGAACAGAGTACTATGCGGTCAGTATAAAAACACTAGAAAATATCCACCACAGAGAATACGAATCACCACATCTGACTAAAGACATGGGGGGTATATCTGCATCTCCAGAGACACAGCTTGGCTGCAAAAAAATCCTTCACAGACCAAGCTGAACAAGACAAAAACATGAACATGCACAAAACTTTAAGGTCCACAGCAGGTGGACAGCAAAAACAAAGCCAGAACTTATCTTTGAAGAAAAGCACAGCAAACTGGAGAGACCAGCAGGGAAGTGAATCCTTCAAAAACAATGAACAACTGGCAGGGACTAAAGAGTCCAGCAAGGCTATATACCCCAGTCAGTTTTGCAATTAGTAGGTACACCTGTCCAATCCTGCAGTCCAGTCACAACTGCATTACCCTCTACAACCACCGGAGGGAGCCCAAAAGCTGAATTCACAACAGAGTGCGTTACACCGCGCTCCGGTAACGCTGGCATTAACCCTGTGTGAGGGCTAACTGGATGACTGGAGGGTAGTATGGAGCGGCAACTGACTGCGGGGAGGAAAGAGCGGCCATATTGCCGCCTAACTGTGGCCATCGCTGATTGGTCGTGGCAATGGTTGTGGGCGTTTTGCCACGAACAATCAGCGACTTGGATTCCATGACAGACAGATGCCGCGACCAATGAATATCCGGGACAGACAGAAAGACGGAAGTGACCCTTAGACAATTATAGTAGATGTGTGTGTATTTTTAACCCTTTCCTACTATTGGATTAATAATGGTAGGTGTCTTATTGACGCCTCTCCTTTATTAACCAAGCTTAATGTCACCTTACAATAGCAAGATGACATTAACCCCTTATTACCCCATATGCCAATGCCACAGGGCAGTGGGAAGAGAGAAGCTAAGTGCCAGAATAGGTGTATCTTACAGATGTGCCTTTTCTGGGGTGGCTGGGGGCAGATGTTTTTAGCTGGGGGGGGGGCAATAGCCATGGTCCCTCTCTAGGCTATTAATATTTGCCCTCACTCACTGGCTTTCCCTCTCTGGCGGAGAAAATTGCACGGGAGCCCACGCCAGTTTTTTCAGTGAATTAACCCTTTAATTTAACACCTACGCTCCCAAATTTTACACACAAACATTTCTAACATTATTAGTGAGGGATATATAAAAATCTAACGGATATGAAATGGTTCACTGTACGTAAACCATGTCTCATATTGTGTCGGGTATTGAATTATCGGCTTTTCTGCTATCAAGCTCTGTATTAAATATAAATATATATACATGTGTCTCACTGACATATATACGGTGTATATATATATATATATATATATATATATATATACAGTGGGGCAAAAAAGTATTTAGTCAGTCAGCAATAGTGCAAGTTCCACCACTTAAAAAGATGAGAGGCGTCTGTAATTTACATCATAGGTAGACCTCAACTATGGGAGACAAACTGAGAAAAAAAAATCCAGAAAATCACATTGTCTGTTTTTTTAACATTTTATTTGCATATTATGGTGGAAAATAAGTATTTGGTCAGAAACAAAATTTCATCTCAATACTTTGTAATATATCCTTTGTTGGCAATGACAGAGGTCAAACGTTTTCTGTAAGTCTTCACAAGGTTGCCACACACTGTTGTTGGTATGTTGGCCCATTCCTCCATGCAGATCTCCTCTAGAGCAGTGATGTTTTTGGCTTTTCGCTTGGCAACACGGACTTTCAACTCCCTCCAAAGGTTTTCTATAGGGTTGAGATCTGGAGACTGGCTAGGCCACTCCAGGACCTTGAAATGCTTCTTACGAAGCCACTCCTTCGTTGCCCTGGCAGTGTGCTTTGGATCATTGTCATGTTGAAAGACCCAGCCACGTTTCATCTTCAATGCCCTTGCTGATGGAAGGAGGTTTGCACTCAAAATCTCACGATACATGGCCCCATTCATTCTTTCATGTACCCGGATCAGTCGTCCTGGCCCCTTTGCAGAGAAACAGCCCCAAAGCATGATGTTTCCACCACCATGCTTTACAGTAGGTACGGTGTTTGATGGATGCAACTCAGTATTCTTTTTCCTCCAAATACGACAAGTTGTGTTTCTACCAAACAGTTCCAGTTTGGTTTCATCAGACCATAGGACATTCTCCCAAAACTCCTCTGGATCATCCAAATGCCCTCTAGCAAACTTCAGACGGGCCCGGACATGTACTGGCTTAAGCAGTGGGACACGTCTGGCACTGCAGGATCTGAGTCCATGGTGGCGTAGTGTGTTACTTATGGTAGGCCTTGTTACATTGGTCCCAGCTCTCTGCAGTTCATTCTCTAGGTCCCCCCACGTGGTTCTGGGATTTTTGCTCACCGTTCTTGTGATCATTCTGACCCCACGGGGTGGGATTTTGCGTGGAGCCCCAGATCGAGGGAGATTATCAGTGGTCTTGTATGTCTTCCATTTTCTAATTATTGCTCCCACTGTTGATTTCTTCCCTTCAAGCTGGTTGGCTATTGCAGATTCAGTCTTCCCAGCCTGGTGCAGGGCTACAATTTTGTTTCTGGTGTCCTTTGACAGCTCTTTGGTCTTCACCATAGTGGAGTTTGGGGTCAGACTGTTTGAGGGTGTGCACAGGTGTCTTTTTATACTGATAACAAGTTTAACAGGTGCCATTACTACAGGTAATGAGTGGAGGAAAGAGGAGACTCTTAAAGAAGAAGTTACAGGTCTGTGAGAGCCAGAAATCTTGATTGTTTGTTTCTGACCAAATACTTATTTTCCACCATAATATGCAAATAAAATGTTAAA